>NC_071387.1:6793650-7542400 GCF_022682495.2 Desmodus rotundus
TAGTCCTGGAGCATCCTTGGTCAAGCTTGGTGTTCAGATCCCAATGGTCTGTGCAAGGACCTGGACCAGCAGAGCTGCCACATTCATCAGACTGAAGTCAGCCAGTGTTCAACAGCCCCTGTCAAACAGCAGAGAGAAGTGGAACAGTACCAGGGGAAGACCGGCACCAGGGGAAGTGGGCCTTTTGTACTGAAGTAACCCCTTTAGGTGACTTTAGTACAAATGCAGTGCAGTTCCCAAGATTTGGGTCTGCAAATCCCAGACTCAGGCCATGTCTGCACCAGGGAGCCTGGGTTACCACGGGCAGACGCTGCCCAATTCCTTGATCCTCAGACTGTGGAGTCACAGAGGACTCAGCTGTGTGACGGCCCAGCTGAGCCATGACAGTTTAAGGACTTCAAGGAGGAGAGGGAAAAGAATGAGCTAAAAAGAAGGTCCTAGTGCTGAAGAAGTTAGAGAATAAATAACAAGTTTTTTTTTCCGACTGAGAAATTCAGGACATACCAGGGTGGGGATGCTACACAGATGCTAGGGACAACGCTGCTTAACTGGCTTGCTAATTTGAAGCTGTTCTTCATCACATTAACAAATGAACAGGAAATAACACCACCCCCCATTTGCTATTTGTAAAGCCCCACAATATAACAGCTCATCTGATCCTTACAAAGCCCTGGGACACAAGTGGAGCCAAGACTATTGTCTCTATTTTAGGGTCACAACCACTTGTCTGAGTATCCCTGCGGAACTCAGTTCACAGAGGACAGCAATGTCTATTACAGCAACATGGTAAGTAAATAGAGACCAAGAACCGAGACAAATAATAAGGAAACCATGGGTGGGGGAAGTGTCAAGGAAAGCCAAATAGAGAGAGGCATTTTAAATGAACATTTAGGATGAGAAATTCACTAAATGAACAACATACACCCGGATCAGAACAAGATCCTCTAGTTATGAACTGCCCCATTGTAAAGTTCAGCAGGCCCCTCATACCCTTGACTGGGAGGTCATCTCTTTATTAATGCAACGTAGAACCGCACTGGATTCTTTGGCAATCACCCATGGTCATCCAGCAGCCACACAAATCCCTGCGTTGCCCTCACGCTCTCTGTGGCTGACCCCTGCTGGTGCCCAGTGCTCACACCACTGGCTCTCTGGACCCAGGTGGGAAATTGCCTGTGTCCCCTTCCATGTTCGGCCTATCTGCCTAGCTTATCAAGTGCCTGTAAGCATGGCACCACATCACCTGTGTCCTGACATAGATATGGCCAGGCCACTGACTACGAGGTTAGAGCTCTCGGGGATGTCCCTGAAAATCACTCTGCAGATTGGACCTCAAATCAGTAACTGGGGTTCTTTGGCAGAGTGGGACAACCACAGGCAGTCACATTTGCATGCTTCCTAAATTGAAAACCAAGGTCTTCCAGTTCACACCCTGCTCTGTGAACCTTGCCTCTAAAGACCTACTCCCTATCAACCCCCCTGCCCTACACAAATACACACACACATTCACAAGGGCTGCATCTGGTTAACTTCACTCGTCTGCTCCACTCTGTGCCCACAAATGACATTCAGGGTTGCATCAGATTTCTCAATAATAGTACATCGGATGACAGCTGACATAGAAACTCAGAACACCTATTTCCCAATCAGATATTTGGAAACTACTCAAGAACTTCCTCTAGTAAAATAAAGGAATAAACCAAATACAGGGAGATACAGGACACAGGAAACAGGGGATCAAATCCAGAAGCAGTGACGGGAGTTTCTGGGATGACAGCTGAACGGCAGGCCTTGAGAACGACTGGCCCACACCCCAGAAGAGACGTGTGCAGAGAAAGAGAAGGCGCCACAGAACACCTGATAGGACCACACACTTGTTGGAATATATTTATTATATGAGAGACATATTTATTTTATATATAATTTAAAAATAAATCAAATAATTTAATAGCTTATATAGTAAAATCTAGTAAAATATTATACATTTAAAACATAATATTAAGTGTATATTATAAAATAACATAGTGTGTAATATGTAAAATATTAACATATATATATACTACACACACGCACACACAGTTGACCCTTGGACAATGCAGGTTTGAACTTCACAGGTCAATTAAACTGTGTGGGTAAATTTTTAAAAATCTGCGTATAAGTCGACCTGCACAATTCAAACCTGTGTTGTCCCAGAGTCAGCTGTTTGTGGGGGGGTGTGTGCGTGTAATACCGGGTAGACAGAAGGTAGCTAGAGTAAGAATTTTGTTTTATCATCATTCTTTATTTTCTTTTTAAAAATATATTTTATTGATTATGCTGTTATAGTTGTCTCAATTTTCCCCCTTTGGCCCCCTCTGCCCGGTACCCACCCTTCCCTCCCTAGCTCATGTCCATGGGTCATGCATATAATAAGTTCTTTGGCTTCTCCCTTTCCTATGCTATTCTTAACATCCCCCTGTCCATTTTGTTCCTACCAATTATGCTTCTTAATCCCTGCACCATTTCTCCCACTCTCCCTCCACCCTCTCCCTGCTGAAATCCTTCCAAATGATCTCCATTCCTATGATTCTGCTCCTGTTCTTGTTGTTTGCTTAGTTTGTTATTGTTTTTGTTTTTTAGATTCAGTTGTTAATAGCTGTGAGTTTGTTGTCATTTTAATGTTCATAGTTTTGATCTTCTTTTTTTTCTCCTTAAGTAAGTCCTTTTAACATCTCATATAATAGTGGCTTGATGATGATGAATTCCTTTAGCTTTATCTTTTCTGGGAGAGAGTCCCCAACAAGTTAGACCCAAAGAGGACCACACCAAGACACATCATAATTAAAATGACAAAGGTTAAAGATAAAGAGAGAGTCTTCAAAGCAGCAAGAGAAAAGCAGAAAGTCACCTACAAAGGAGTTCCCATAAGACCAGCAGCTGATCTCTCATAAGAAACTTTGCAGGCAAGACGGGACTGGCAAGAAGTATTCAAGGTGATGAAAAGCAAGGACCTAAAACCTAGATTACTCTATCCAGCAAAGCTACCATTTAGAATGGGAAGGGCAGATTAAGAACTTTTTTAAAAGGGAATTAGAAATTCCAGGGAAACAAAAAAAGTATTCAATAAAGGATATGTCATTAATGGTTTACTACTTGACTACAAAAAACCATATTTACACATCCCTAATAATTAAAACACTAACTACTCATCTAACAAGTGGCTGAGCCACAGTAACATGAGTGAGCTTGAAGAGTGAAGGAAGTTGGGGAAAACTAAACAACATGTATCATATAAAGGAGTCACCAAATACTGTTTAAAGTAAACAGATCAAGAAATTTTAGCCAAAGCGCATTGGCAGGCATGTGGCAGAAACGACCCGCAGGACCAGCTCATTCACGGGTAAGTGGCGGCCTCTGGGGAGTGAGCGGGGCTCAGAGAGATGAGTGTTTGTTGTTTCACTAAGCCTTTCATCACTTAGTGACTTTTAAAGTTAATGTGCGTGTATTATGCTGAAAAAATCTTTTGAGATTTAATTTTTTAAAATACAGAGTGTGTTTATTAAAAAAAAAAGCAACATTTACTTATACGTGTTTTAAAGTTTTATTACAAGTGGAGCCATAAACTAAAAACCTCATATGAATTCAGGCTCCTTTACATGTTAGAGTTTACAGGAAGCTTCAGGAAGAAACCATTAGAGATATTATACATACAAGAAAATAAGTTTCTTTGCCTACCTGAGTCAAACAGATACTAAAAGCATTCATGTCCAGGAAAAGAGGCAGGGAAAATCAGGGTGAGGAAAGGCTCCTAGCTTCAACAGGCAAGCTCACGTGCAGGGGAGTTGACAAGTCCTGGGGAGCCCTGCAGCGCCCTTCCACAGTACTCGAGATGGCGGCGGTCAGCTGTGCGGTTGCTGTGCGGTTGCGCCTGGGCCGCACTCGGCTACCGACCCTGGGAAGGCCGTGGCCGCTGGCGGCACTCACTCCAGTGTCCCCTGCATCTGCTATGGGTCCTGGCGCAGAGGAAACGCTGCCCGAACGCTCGCTGAACAAAGGAACGACAAAACTAACAGTGATAACTTAAGAATCCAATTCCGTGGAAAAATTCGAACACTTAAATAATTCTTGGGTAAAAGGGGGGAAAGCTAAAATTATAAACAATTTACAAACCACGCATGATAAAAACACTGTATGTTAAACTATGTGGTTAGGCCAAAACTGTACATGGTTTTAAACTCTTTTATAATTAAACAACTAAGAATATAAATCAACTAAACATTCAACTCAAGAGGCTAGAAAAATGAGAGGGCACTCAGAAACTGATTAATAGATAAGATTGGACACTGTTAGGTTAAAGAACTGAATACCAAACCTATGGAAATAACTAAACTTAAGAACTAATTTTTATAAAATATCAATAGAACAGGTAAAAAAAACCTCTATAAATAAGGCAAAAAAGCGAAACCAGACAATATTAGGATTGAGAAAGGGGCTATAACCACATATGTAGAGTGAACTACAATTACAAGGTGAAAATCCATACTTGCATCCTGATTTTAAATAACTTTCATGGGGTCAAGTGTCACCTGTGAGGGATAACCGGGACTCTCAAATCATGGGGTCAAAAGCCAGGCAGCTTGGTCAAACACCTGGAGAGTGTGGCTTTGGAAATTCCCCTGATCGTACTCCAAGAGCTTGCCTGCGGCACTTGCACGTGACTGGTAATGAAGGCCCGCCCCCCGCCCCCCCCCCCCCCCCCCCCCAGCCTTCTTTCTGGTAAATAGTTCAATCTTTCTCCATGGAGGAAAAAAGAAAAGCCCCTCCAAATCCTCTCTATGAGGACTTTGGTATCTTGTCCCACTACCTCGAGAGGGTAACATTTCTTGATACATGGAAATGTTTTTCAACAAAGAGCCTGCTGCTTCAAATATATAAAACTGGCTCAAAATTCTACTTTAATTCCAGTGTCTACTGCTGGTACGGAAAGAATTTTTAGTGCCGTGGCTAATCTATGGACCAATGGATTCAACAGACTGAGTGTGGAATGAGCAAGGAATGAAACTAGGGCACTTAAAAAAAGTAATTTTTGCTTCTTTAAATACAAATTATCAGATTCTGAAATTAAGCGCAAAGCCATGTATCTAATGTAAAATATTAGATGCAATGGAGAATGTCATAAATAACACAAGAAAAAATGTGGCTTCACAATTTAGTAGGTATCCTGGATAGCTGTCTGTATTTGTCTTTGACTATGGTTGCTTTAAATTCTGTACAGATAGAAGTTAACTTGCAGAAAATGTTATAATGCAAAGAATTCCTGTCCATAGAAAGGCAAATTATGTGTCATGGAATGCCACTGATTATCACCCTGGGATTACTGACAAGTTTTGTGCCCATTTGAAAAGTGATTTCAATATTCCTTATCTGACTGTAAGTACTCTGGGTTCTCTCTCTCTCTCTTTTTTTCTTTCTTTCTTTTTTTTTTCTTTCTTTTCTCTATGTCTCCCCATTCACAATACAGACCAGGCAAAGGGCCTGGGCTGAGGTGTATATGGGGTGGGTTTACTCTGCCTCCTCTTTCTGTACAGGTAGTGTAAGAACACAGCCTGTGGTAAGCACTGGGAGGCCTCTGGGTTCTCTTTTGATACAGTTGTAATACCTCGCTGGTTCTCTCACTAATTCATGAGTTAAATAAAACCTTTAACAAGTATTCATTTTATATTTGTATGAGTAGTGATTTTATATTTTAAAAATATCCTTTTGCCCTGGCTGGTGTGGCTCTGGATTGGTGTGGCCTGCGAACCAAAGGGTCGCTGGTTTGATTCCCAGTCAGGGCACATGCCTGGGTTGCAGGGCAGGTCCCCAGGAGGGGGCACTTGAGAGGCAACCACACATTGACGTTTCTCTCCCTCTCTTTCTCCCTCCCTTCCCCTCCCCCTAAAGAATAAAATCTTTAAAAATAAAAACATCCTTTAACAGTTTCTATGCACCTACACATATATACATACATACATTCACACACATGCATACATACACACAGAATTTATACTCATGTATGACAGTTATCAGGTGTTTCCACTAACAACTGCTAATTTTTTTAACTTCCACTGACATCAACCCTGGGAGATATTCCCACAAAGCCTGAAGAGTAGAGCCAGGAGGCTGAGATTGGTCCCTGAGTAAAAGTTTGCCAAGGGCCCAGCGTGGGCTCAGAGCCGGTCCGGGCGGGCGAGGAGTCAAGCACCAAGTGCGCATCCCCACATGTACAACCTGGCTGAGCAATGAGAAGGGCGAGATAAGGCCAGGAAGGGTCAGAAACACTGGAAGAGAGCTCTAGAAGGAGAGAAACTCCGTCATGGGAAGAAGAAGGAACTTCAGGAAGAAGCAGTCCTGGAAATGAGTCTTGAAGGATTTCAACCAGCAGAGAAATGGGGCTGGAGAGGACCCAGAGGACAAAGAACGCACAAGCAGCGGCCGGGAGGTAGGAACACAGAGATGCTCCAGGGAGCAGCAGCTGAGCAGCAGTGTAGGCAAGCGTTGCTTTGGAAGAGACTGGAAAGGTAGCAGAGAGATGGAAATTCATCACTTGGTGAAGTATGTTTCTGAGGTGGCCATTTGGATACCGTGCACAAGTGGTGACCGCTGTGACTGCTAATTCTGCTTTTCCAGATATGTCAACTCAACTTGCAAACAGGGTGCCAATCACAAGCAGCAAAGCATGAGCAGCAAAGACTAATCAAAGGGGAAAGAATGAGCTGGTTGTGGCCGTACTGGAACAGGAAATTCCTATGGCCAGCTCCTGCGTCCCTTCCACACGTGACAGGAGGTGCGAGGCGGCTGTGTGGCCAGCAGAGGCATCTGCTCCACTGGCCACCGCTGAAAGGGTTATGGTTTGTTTTTCAGGGTCAGGAAGTAGGTGTGAAATAGGTACGAAACATTTTGATGTCTGCTGCCACTGCCAAAATGCCTCTACTGTGTCCTCGGACTCTGCAAGGTGCGCACTACCCGTGAGCTGTCATCCAGCGCCACATTTCCCACACAAGTTTCTCTCAAAACGCCCAGCGAGACACACCGGCCATCTCTCTCTTCCAGGCTCAGTACCTCCCCTTACTCTATGGGATCACTGAAGAGCAGGGTTAGAAGTCCAAGTGATGGTTAAAAACTGGCTGACAGAACATTGCCAATACAAAGCTGGCGGTAATGAAATGAAGTTCCAATGACGGGTTAAAAAGAGTGGCCTCAGAATGGTTTCCAGAGCACGCTGCTCTGGAGGAGCGGTGAGCACAGACCTCCCAACCAAGTGTGGGGGGGGCAGTGTGGAGCACTGAAACCGTCTTTAATCAGGGAAGGGAAAACCGCGCAGCTCTGTTCGGGGTGATCACTCCAGCAGTGGTGCGGGGAAGGACCGGAGAGTATACCAGAAGCAAGGAGACCAGCTGGAAGATGACAATGACCTCAGGTCATAAAGAAAAGGGCCTGGCTGATGGGGGTGGCAGCTTCTGCCAGCACAGTTGAGAACAGTCAGAAGAGCTGAAAATAATTATAGTAACAACAGCAGCAGAGCAGCAGCTAACACTTGTCTAGACCTGACTAGCTGCCAGGCATCATTCTAAACGTTTTTTCATATATTTACTCCTTTAGTCCGTGCCATGAGATGCAGGTCCAAGGCTGAGCCAAGAGGTATGTTTCCAGGGTCCATACCCTTAATCTCCATGGGACACTGCCCCATATTTCTTGGCCTGGGGTCCCCATACCTATTTAGGAATTCAGGTCATGTGGTACGCAGACCCCACAGCAGCCACCTGAGACACAGGCCTGAGTGACAGCCTTTCAAAGGTAACTTTTTTCATTCATGCTCCCTTGGGGACCCCCCCTCGCCAGGATGAACAGAAGTTTTCTGATAGGGTGACACCTGAGGACTGGCTGATTTCTGTGGATATCTGACTTCCAGCCCCCTAGGCATGTGGGTCTGCAGCCTGGACCTCCCCCGGCCCCCACACACGTTGGAACCCTAGCCCCAGCTTCGAAGGCCTTAGCAGTTCCACTCGACTCTGCTTGCTGTGCTGACTCTGAGAACGTTCTTTATTTCTAGCACGTAGTGACTTCCATTTCTTAGCTCCTGGCTCAGCTTTGCTCCTCGGTTTTTAATTTGGTTGCATTTTATCCAGGATTTATTTGTGTTTCTGTGTTTGAAGCAAGCAGTTGGGAGAGAGGGGCCTTTCCTCATCAGCTCAGTCTGCCATATTGCCTCAAAGTCCAAAACACAGTCTGCTAAGAGAGCCTTCTGGCACTCGCTGTCACTTCCTGGAAACCCAAGTTGGATTTCAGACATGCCAAGTTGTGAGCTGTCGAAGGAACATGTGAGCAGAGGTCTCTGGGGGGCAGGCGTGGGAACACGGGTCTAGGGCTCCAGAAAAAGGCTGGGGTGAGAGCTGACAGGAAGCCACCCCTGGGGCACAGAGGTGAAGGCTGATGCTCTCCAAGCCAGTGGCATCCCCCAGGGATGGGAAGTGGATTGGGGCGGGTGGGGACTGGGGTCAGAGACTGGGGTCAGAGCCTCCAGAACACTTAGTGCGCAGGAGGAGCAAAAGCTGGTGGGGGGTGGGGGGGGAGCCAGCCGACAGACGGCAGGAAGAGAACCAAGTCAAGTGCAAAGAGAATTTTCAAAAGGAGGGTGATGAACAGTGTCCAATGTTGTGAGGATATCAAGGAGGATGAGGGTGGCAGTCAGCAGGATTCATGGTTGGGAACTTCTGAGGAGTGTCAGGGGAAGGAACAACTGGAGGGTGCAAACATTGGTTTCCTCTGCTTCCCATCTCCTCACCCCCTCACCCAAGGCTCAGGGAAACCTGAACAGGCAGCCTATGCCTGTCACCACCTTCTCAACAACATCAGAGGGAGCTTACTGGGACACTTTCTGGATGAAAGACTCTAAAATCCAAAATATGAACACATCTGCCTTCTTAGGATACTTGCAAAGTAGCCATTCTCAGAACTGCAGCTTGGTGACCCCGTGCCCCCAGATGTCTGGGAGTGAGAGCCCCATTCTCAGAAAGCTCCCCTTCCAGGTCACCACCATGCAGGCCAGGCCTCCCGACCCATCGGCTGAGATGTCCTCCCAGCCAGAAACTTCAGTTTTCACTTTGCTGCTGCAGATGAGTCAAAATCTCTGGATCAATTCAGCAGGAAAGAGTGAATCACAATAGGAATGTGCACAGAGCTAGTGGTGCGTGTGTGCTTGTGCATATGTGTGTGCGTGTGGGTGTGTGTACATGAGTGTGTATGGTGTGTAGCACATGGCTGTAATTACTATTGTGAGTGACTCACCCATTCTCCAGGAATTCCACCCCCCAGGTCCCTCATGAATAAGTCAGCCTCCTCTTGGGACCAGGTTATACCATTTCCCAATTGCTCAGGCCCCAAACCTAGGAATCATCCTTCCTTCCTTTCTTTTCCTCATCTCCAACATCCCATCCATTGCAAATCCCGCCAACTCTATCTTCAGAATGCCTTCCCTACCAGTGAACTTTCCTCCATGTCCACTGCCACTTCCTCCACCCCAGCCAGCCTCTCCTCTCTCCTGGATTCAGCCCTAACATCCTAACTAGGCCCCGTTTCCACTGTTGACTTCTTCCAGAATCCCCCACTCCATTTGTTTTCCACACAGTAGCAACAGCAATTAAAGAACAAAAAATAAAACCAGCTGTAAAGCAGACCAAGTCGGTCTCCTGTTTAAACCCCTTTCCTACACTTAGAATACAACCTAACTCCTCTCCCAGGCCCTGAACCCTCCATGATTGGTCCCACTTCCCACCTATGGCATCTGGTACCACCTCCTCCCGGTCCCATGTTCCTGCACCGCCGGCCTTTGCATTTCTTCCCGCTGCGGGACTCTGCACTGGCTGTACCCTCTGCCTGGAATGCTCACGCCCTCATTTTAGCACGGCTGGCTCCTTTTGTTATTCAGGGGCCAGACAAGCCTTCCCTGAACACCCCATCATTTCTATCACATCCTCCTGTCTTAGTCTTCTGCTTCATTTTGTTCCCATTTGACAGTTCTCTGTTCATTACTTCATACATTCAACAAACATCGATTACTTCTTGTGCCAGCCAGTGTCGGCATATGTTTATTCTGCCTCAATGACATGTCTGTCTCCTCTGAATAACATTAAAAAGCTCATGAAGACAGGGGCCTTGAGCACAGCCTTAGGGCCTGGCGTGGAAGAGGCATTCAATAAATATTTGATCTGCAGAATGAATAAGTACACACGGTAATGTGTATACTCAGGAAATCAGAATTGGCTGATGCAACTTCTAAGGTCTCGTGGCTTTGAGGCAGCCAATACTCCAAAGTGGCCCTAGTGCTGGGATACCTCAGATCCTGCCTAGATTTTTCCAGGCCAGCAGGTGATTCCCTTCCTGTCTGTGCATCTAGCCAGCATTTATTATGGGCCTACAATGTGCAGGCCTATCCTTGGTGTCAATCATGGTTCTGCTCCAGCTCACCCAGGTACTTGGCCATTACTGGCCCATGGTACTTGGTCAGGGCAGCCTGTCCTACAGCTAGTGACCAAGTGGCCCTGATTGGGGGTCACCCATGGTGCAACCAAGTGGCAGGTTTCCTCCCACGCCTGCAACTGGCTTCAGCCCAAGTTTCCCAGATATCCAGGGTTTCAGGGCAACCCCAGGGAGCCGGTCCTGCCCTGTCCCCAGGGCAGTGTACCGGCCTCACTCCTCCAGACCCACTTCCCGAGCAGCGTGTGTGTCTGTTTCTCCACGCCCTGTGCCCCGCCTGATCCCAACACCGGGTTCTGTCATTGACGAGTCAGCTGGCACACTGGCCAAGAACATGGACTATGGGGTCCAGCAAGGCAAGGCTGCAACGTGTTGGCTCTGGCACCCACCAGGGATACAGAGAAAATCAGACCTCATCAAGAAGAGGCAGTCAGAAGGGGAGGCAGACCTGTAAACAAGACCACAGAGCAGATGGGCTGTGTGCTGTGAAAGGACAGGTGTGGGGAGAACGTCGGGGGCACAATGCGGTCATCAATTCCACTGGGCTGGGGTAACCAGGATGATGGGAAAAGATGACATGTTTGGCCCCCTCCATTTCCCAAAGGCTCTGTGCAAACCAGTGTCCTGGGACTAGCAGAACAGGTGGGTGAGAGGGGGCTTGCAAGACTCCCTATGGTCCCTCACCAACTATAAACTTAGAGGGGTCATTCAGAGTCACGATATCACTGACAATAAGGTCTGTGCACTATGAAATTCAAAATTATTCCTCTGGGTCCCCAGATAGTTCCCAGCAGCCCAAGAAATAATAATAGCATCTAAATGATGGAAAATTCATCTGAAAAAGAATCTCCAGGCAACTGCTGGAAAAGCCTCACAGCTCAGACAGAGCCGGGGAATCACAGGGCTGTTGGCCACTGCAGAGGCCACCGGCTTCCAAACTTGCTTTTGACCTCTGAAGTCATCGCTCAACTGAAATTCACCCAGAAGTGCAGCACGTAGAACTGACATGAACAGAGCTGCTCTGGTGGAAACGGCACTGCAGCTGTCTGCCCAGCACCCTCCCTCTTCTCCCCCAGCCCCTGGTGGCCCCCAGAGCAGCTCCAAAGAGCCCCTGGGGCTCCAAAGGCATTGATGTGGGAAACCAGCCCCCCAGGGTCACGCTCTGAGCTGCACCTGAAGGCAAACCCCAGTTTCCTGAGTCCTGGCTAGCACTTCTCACTTGGCTTTAAAGAGCTACATCTATGGAAGGTTGTACTTTAAAGAAACAAGGCTCAAATCTGATCACCTACAGCATAATCCCTGAGAAGTTTAAAAGCTCCGGAACGAGCCAAGTATGAAACAGGGCCCAGCCCCACAGACAGGCAGAATGAAGTTGGGAAATGAGTTGCAGAAGCACAGCTGACAATTCCATACAGCTTCCTTCAGTTCCGTGGGACATAAACAGTCCTTGAAAGGCTGGGGCCGTGTTGCTGTGAGAGACCCTGGACCAGGCGGGCCAGGAGGTGAATGCTAACGAGCTATGGAAAGAGCAATTACCCATGTCAGGCCCTGCGCCAAGCTAAGGAGGAGAAAGAGGTCTGAGATAGTTTTCAAGTATTTTTACAGCAGAAAAACTTTCCTACAGACTCAATTATATAACTCTCAGACTCCACCTCTGGGCTGAAATTATCCATGGCCTTCAGGAAAAAAATCATTTTTCCTTACATGAGGGTCACAGGTTTCTCCAGAGAAACTCCTAGCTGTATGGCCAGCAACCCACGGCAGCTGCAAACCATCAGCCCAGAGACCTTCCCAAGCACAGTCTGGAGCCTGCCAGAGAAGAGTGCCAGCCAAGTGCCGGGCAGATGTCATGTCGCTGACCCGGCCACCGCTCAGGACGCTGCAGGGTGTGGGAAGGCCCACTCTAGGGGGCTTCCAAACCTGTGCACTCCAGTGTCCCCCCACTTCCTTATCCCAGAATGGGGCTGAGGTCACTGAGGGAGAGAGGAACGTGTCGTTAACCCCCAGTCATCCTCTGAGTCCGCAAAGGGCGGACAGTCAGAGATAGCCTTCTGGGGCCGAAGGAATGAAGAGCTTCACCGGTGAAATGACAGTCAAAATCAAAGGCACAGACTTAGGAAAATTAACTTACAGCCCAGGTTTTCGTCAGCCTGAAGATGGGTGCACTCTGTAATGCTGACACCACAGACATGAGAGAATGAAGGTTGTTGAGTTCTAGAAGTTTCTGAAAAAAGACATGGAATAGATTATTTTGCTGCTATAAACAACAGAACAAAAACATGCTCAAGTGTTACCAAATGTTGTCGTATTGATGAAATTCAATTACACTTAAAATACCTCATGTAGAAAACACAGTTGTAGGAAGTTCATAGAAACCATATGCTCTTTTTCTTTTAAACTGTCCAAAGGTGAGTCTGTGTCTACAGCATCTGCAGAATTTCATAAGCTGCCTCGTCTGGTTGCTGGGCAGAAATGTGGCTCAGAATAAGGTTTGATACGTCATTTGTGTTCTTGTTTCAGACAAGTCTGAGCTGTCCCGACAGGCTTTCGTAAACCGAAACCTCAGCTGCACCAACAAGACCAACGTGGGTCTCCTGCGACTGCCTTAACACGGAAATGAGAAGGGCTAAGGAAAGATGTTATCCATCTGCATAAGCCCCTCAGCCAGGAGGACAGAGATCTGGCTTCCTAATCCCTTGGCCGTGCTCCTCTGAAGCAGACCCCGGATTAGTGTGAGCATTGGGACTCCACTCAGTCTCAAAGAAGTTCCTTTCCACGGAGGGCAACAGGAGGAGACAGAGCCGCGAGGAAGTGCAGGAGAACGTGATTGCTCTGTTCTTGGTTTCATGCTGAGGGGAACCTGCTAACAGGACTGGGGCTCCACTTTTCATCCCTGGGGGTCATTGACATTTGGGTCAGCAAGCAGGCTCTAGGAACCAAGAAATCTGGTTCCAGCCCCGGCCCCGAAGTGCTCTTGTGTCCTTGGGCATGGGTCACTGCTTCTGAGTGCTACTTCTGAGCCTTGGCACCCTCATCTTAAAATGAGGAAAGTAATCATGGCCCCTCTGCTACCTGGCACAGCTCACGTGAGCTGCCTCGACCCCTGCCTGACACTGGGGCAGGCACTCAAGGTGACGTGGGTTGCTCACTCTTTGTTGGGAAGACTCATCCCCCCACATGTCCCCATCACTCATCTTGGGTACTTCCAAGCTCAGGTGCTACTTCCCCTACTATGTCTTTTCTGACCATGTTCCCAAGTCGGGGCAGTCTGGGAACCGCCCCCGACTCTGGTCCCACAACAGCCTGTGCGTCTCCTTCGCACATGGGACTGCACTTGCTTTCACTTGCCTACTGTGTGCTGTGATGGGCACCGGGGACGCAATGGCAGGCACAACTTTGTCCCTGCTCTCAGGGAACACCCCGTGGGGCCCAGTAAAGCGAACTCATGAATGAAAAGCCCTCATGCCCAGTCCTTGTGGCTCTGCTCCTGTTTGGACATTTCTCCCTTACCACGCAGCTCATACTCCATGCCACACATCTTGTCGCGTTCCGATCGTTTCCTGCCGTGTAACGGCAGATGTCTCGCGTGAACTGAATGTCATCCCATGTATCTGAATTCTTACACCTGTCACAGAACTTCAGAGCTGAAGGTCCTCCGGGAGATCATCTAATCCCCTCTTTCGTTGAACAGATGGGAAACAAAGGCCCCGGGAAAGGAGGCGCAAAAGCCCTCCAGGGCACAGTGCCCCATGGCGATCCACCACTGGAAGATGGCAGACGTTAAAAAGGGATCTTTTTAGGCCCCTTGGGTGGAGACCATAAACTCATTTCTAAACTGAAAGCACCAGGTGGGCTGCAACCTAATCCCACTTCCTCATGTGGCCCAGCACGAACTCACTGACAGCAGTAAGTCGTTAAGCCCAGCCCAGTCCAAGTACTTCAGAATGCACAGGACATAAAGTGCCTGCTGCCCGTAACACACACACTTTATACATAGATGCACTTCACTGTCCCATGGGGGCAGGGGAGCAGCTCCCGAGGGCAGGGGGGCGTGTACCCACTGACGAAGCCTCCCCTCATCCTCTGGAAATGGGGTAATAATAATGCGGGCAGCGAATATAGTCATTTCAGTAAAGCGCCTGCTACTGTGCCTGGCTCATGGGGGGCCTCATAAGGCCAGCTGGCCTAGGGTCTGGGTGGGAAGACAACACGCGCACGTGAAGTGAGGCTCTGCCGGGGGCCAGGCGAGCCTGGTGGTCGGGGGCAGTGCATGGGGAGGAGCTGGCCGGGCCGTGTAACTGATGACAATGGTCCAGAAAGGACCCTGGGACCACAGCCTGGGCTGGCCGAGATGAGGGAAGAGGAGGGCGAAGGTGGGATGGAGACATGAACCTGGTACCCAACCACTGATGAGGACAGGACCCATCCGGCCAGGGGGCAGGATCTGGGAGTGGGAGCCACAGGGTCATCTGGCCCAGGCCTGAGGCTCAGAACGGGTGGGCAGAGCTTTGCTGACTGGGGACAAGGTTGTGCAGAATGTGATGGCATCACACACAGCAAGGCTAACTCAAACCCATCAGCCCCCCACACTGGCTAAACCTGAAGTCAGGTGAATGGATCCCAGAGGCAGCCCCTGGGGCCTCATGGAGAGCGTGAAAGGCCAAAGGGAATAGTTGGCTGCCAAAATCATGAGGTGGAAGGGCTTGCTGCCAATGCACGCGTGGGGCTGCGAGCCCAAGTGGGCAGCCAGGCTGGTCTTCCAGCTGCCTCTGTCTGCGCAAGTCAGGCCACAGCCCACTGTTTGAACCCTGCCTGGCAGGCCCAGCGCAAAGGTGCTCCCAAATTACTGAGGAAACACATTTTTAGGACAAAGAAAGAAAGGAGAGGAGAGGGGAAGGAAAAAAAAACGGCTTACCTTGGCTATTTTCACAAAATGGCTCAGGATTTCTGCCCTTATTTTTAAAGTCTGTGCTGTTAGAATTTCTCGTACAACCCAAAAACTGACCTGTGGAGTCAAACACACAAACACAGACACACACAGACCAGAAAAGTTGTTAGATGCCAGGCTACCCATGTCACCCTTGCCCACCGCCATTAACGGGATTTCCGAGAGGTTGGGAAAGTAGGAGAGCACAGCCTCAGGGTGTGAGGTCCAGGGCTCCTTCGTGACGCCAACCTAAGCCAACACATCCCGAATTCTCAGCACCTCCTCTCCAACACATGCCGTGTGCTGAGAGAAGTGCGTGCTTCTGTCGTCCCCCGGGGAGTTACTGCGCCTCCACGGCGGGTGAGTCTCTCTAAGTGCTGCAGGGAACTTTGCGATGGACAGACAGGATTCCTACTCAGAAGCACCCCAGTTGTGGGGAGACCAGGGTGGGTGGGTGCATATGGATGGACGGATGGACAAGTGGCCAAAGCGGTATACATACTGGCAGTGTCACCCACGATATCCACATCCCCAGCCAGATGTAAGACAAGAAGAATTTGCCAACATTTGCACAATTGTAACAAGTTTAACTTTCTAGGATACGGTCACCCAAATACTAATTTAAATTTAGCTGTTTCGAAGTTCCATAAGGCAGTGCAGGTTAAGGATATTCTAGAGTTAACAAAGCATGTTTACTGCCGCAACCAAATGTGTTCTCTCCACTCGAGTTCTGCCACTTTTCCATGAGCAAACAAGGAAAGAGTAACCAAGAATCAAAACTGTGCCTTTCACGTGAAGCAGGAATATTATAGAAAAGCTTTCTCTGCATTATTATCTGTGGTTGCCTCCAGGACACGCCCCGGTTCCCATAGAATCATTTTTTCCAAGGAATTGCCTAAAATTAAGTTCAGACTCAAATGTTTAGCGGGTAGTTATGGAAGAAAAATATTCTGGATACCCAGTGATAGGTCCATAAACCTTATATTTTAATACATGCACATTTTTATGCCACATAATCTCAAGTGTGATCGTTCATGTGTACTATATAATTTAATAGGTTCCTGCATGCCAAAAAATCACACACATTAAAGGCATAATCATGGAACAGGCAGAGTTGACCCTGACCTATAGCACATGGTATGCAGAGGCAACTCTGAGACAGTTCAGTCCAACAGACAGTCCCGAAGCCCTTACTGTGCGCGGGCCCTTGGCACCGTGAGTCCAGACACTTCAGTCCTTGCCTGGTATGAAGGAGACCGAAGGGAGGGGGCAGGATCCTCCAGAAACCACTGTATTAAAAAGCAGCTGGTGATCGTGGCCTGGACTGGAGTACGGGGGAGGTGATGATAGAGGAAGGCTTCCTGCAGGAGGCAGGTCTTGAAAGATGGGTAGACTGTTAACAGGTACAGATAGCATTGAGGTGTGGCTGTACTTGCCAGGACCAGGGAGAGCTGAATGGGCTGCTGTGGCAGGTACTCTGTGGGTGGGGGCAGTGAGGGGGACTAAGAAGGGGAGGGAAGACTGTGGGGGTCTGGTGCAGCACGGCGATAGGAAGGACCTAAGACAGTCATACACGGGGGGTCCCAGAGGCTTCTGAGCAGGAGGATGACAGGCGCTTTGCCGGGACACCCCACAGGAAGCTGGCGCAAGGGTCTAAGTGAGAGATGGGAGGCCCGAACGAGGGCCACGCTGAAGCAGATGGAGAGAAGGGGCAGATAAGAAAGATACTACAAAGGGGGTTGAACAGTTTTAAACATTTTCAATTCTATTCTAACTATAGAATTCAAGAGGAGCTTAATGCAGAAAACCAGGGAAACAGAGACACATACCAAAGACAAGCCACTTGCAACTTCCCTCACACGCGGGCCCCATGGTAAACATTGTGGCGGGCGTTCTTCTAGTCTTTTCTCCAAGTAAAGAGCATACATTTCTATTTTTCAACCAAAGTGGTATTGATCATACTGTCACAGGAATTTTTATAAGTGAATCAATCTTCTACGATATAATTTTGAGCAGTTGCTAAGTATTTCATCTTAGGGGTGTATCATCATTAAGTGAGCTCCTACTGTTGGGTTACTATTTATTTTGTGGCTGTGGTGAAAATCTTTATACCTGTATCTTTACATAGTTTTAATAAGGTCGTAGGATAAATTCCTGTAAGATAGAGTAAATAAAATTATGTGTACCCTTTTTTCAAAAGTATATCTAAAAACCTTGGCCTTGAAAAGGTCTATTGTTTATCAACAAGTGTGAGCAGAACCACGTTCCCACACAGAGGCAAATATACCAGCTATTACAACTCTTTTCTTCTTTTCTAGACTTATGTGCAAAATAATGTCTTGCTGTTTCTATTTTGCATTTCTTTCACGACTACTCAGTTAACACTTTTTGCACTTTTTTTCAGGTTTTTTTTGGGGGGGGTTACAAATATTTATAAACCACTTATACTATTTGCCTTGTGAATTACCTGCTCAGGTCCTTCACCCATCTTTCTGTTGGGACGTCTGTCCTCTTACTAATGATGAGTGAATGGCCCTTGTACATTAAAGAAAATACATTAACCCTTTGTGAGTCATGTACCAAGTGGGGAGGAGTTGGTACTTTTATACACTGTTTTGGGAAATACAAATTCATAGGGCCATTTGAAGAACAACTTGAATGGATCTTTCAAGATGATAGTTATATTCTCCCGAGAATATTTATCTTATGAATATATAGAAGTTTAGAGGGACGTATGTACATAGGTTCACTGAAGCACTATTTATAAAGCAAAAGAGGAGAAAAAACAAAATGTCCATCAATAGGAAATTGGTTACATAAATAATACTTTGACCTCAAACTTTCCAAGGAAGTTGCTAGAGAGGAAAGTGAGCAGCTGTAATCCATTTTGCATAATGGGGTTCATTATGCAAAATATCTACATAAATGATTGGGAATTCTTCTGCATAAGAGGTTTGTCTTGCCTCCTGCATTTATTTATTCAACCACTTGTATCAGAATGGACTCACACATATTTATTTTACACTTTGAGGTGTAATCCAATACTAAGTTATTTATTTTTTGCTCAGATTGTTCCAGCCTTGGCCACCGAGACCTCTTCCAGTTGGTCCCTGCGTCCCTTCCCTTTGACCGAGCCCCAGCGCTGTTCTGGTCTGCCAGCTTGTTTGAGCGTTTCCTTACTGCGCGGCACTCGGCCGGGCTATAGGCCTATCGCACGTTCCTGCCCGGCCTAAACCAGCCCCTTCTCCAAGGAGCCTGGGCTCCTTTCAATGGTATTAAAACCCAAATCCCTAGCCGTGCAATTACTGGATTGTGTCTGTACCATTTTGCACTCGCACTGGCAATGAATGAGAGTTTGTGTTGTTCCAGTTATTTGTCAGCAACCAGTATTTGTCAGGGGGGCGGGGGGGGGGGGGCAGTTCCCTGTAGTTTTAGCCATTTAATAGGTGTGTAGTGTTTTGCATTTCCCCAAAGACAAATGCTGTTGAACATCTTTTCATGTTTATTTGCCACCTGCACATTTAATCGGTGAGGGTCCAGATCTTTTGCCCATTTTTTAATTGGGTTGTTTTCTTATTGTTGAGTTTTCAGAGTATATTTTGGATACAAGTCTTTCATCAGATATGTGTTTTGCAAATACTTTTCCCAGTCTATGCTTAGTCTTTTTATTCTCTTAGCAATGTCTTTTGCAGAGTGGAAAATTTTAATTTTAATAAAGTCCAACTTTTCAAGTTTTTATTTCACAAATTGTACTTATGGCGTTACATCTAATACCTCGTCACCAAAGGTCATGTAGATTTTATTCTGTTTTTTCCTAAAAGTTTTACAGTTTTGACTTTTACATTTAGGTCTGTGACTCATTTTGAGTTAATTTTTATGAAAGGTCTAAAGTCCGTGTCTAGGTTAATTTTTTATATATGCAAAAAATTCCAATTAATTATCCCAGCATCATTTGTTGAGAAATTAGCCTTACTCCATTGAATGTCCTCATGCATTTGTCAAAGATCAGGTGACCAGCCCTGACAGGCATGGCTCAGTGGGTTGGGCGTCGTCCCACAAAGCACAAGGTCGCCAGTTCAATTCCTGGTCAGGGCACATGCCTGCATTGTGGGCCAGGTCCCCAGGTGGGGGTATGGGAGAGGACACCGATGAATGTTTCTTTTGCACACGATGTTTCTCTCCCTCTCTTTCTCCCTCTTTCCCCCCTCTCTAAGAATAAATAAAATCTTTATAAAAAAAGACCAGGTGACCATGTCTGTGTGGGTCCATTCTGTTCCATTGTTCTAGATGTCTAGTCTCTGGTCACCACCATGCTGTCTTGATTACTATAGCTTCACTGTCTTAAGATCAGGTAGCGTGAGTCCTCCGACCTTGTTCTTTCTCAGTACTGTTTGGCTATTCCATGTCTCTAGCCTATCCATATAGACTTTAAAATCAGTTTATTGATATTTATAAAATAGCTTGCTGAGATTAACTGACATCTTTATACTGAAGTTGCTAATCCCTGAAGACAGAATATAGCTCCATTTCCACCTACTTTGAGCTTCTACATCAGTGTTCTGCAGTTTTCTGCATACAGAACCAGCACACACTTGTTAGTTTTATACCTGAGTATTTCTTCATGTGTGTGCACACACGCTATTGTGAATTTTTTAAATTTCTAATTCCAAATCTTCATTGCTGGAATAGGAAAGCTTTTGTATATTGATCTTGTAAGCTGCAACCTTGCTACAGTATACTCAGTTATTAGGTCCAGGAGTATTTTTTAAATAGATTTCTTTGAGATTTTTCTACATAGACAATCATGTCATCCGTGAATAAAAACAGTTTTCTCTCTTTCTTCACAATCTGTATATCACTTTTTCTTGTCTTGTTGCACTGGTCAGGCCTTCCAATATGATGCTGAATGGAAGTGGTAACAGAGCACCTCTTTGCCGTGCTCCCAGTTTTGGGGGGAAGGCACCTAGTGTCTCACCATTGAGTGTGATGGTGGCTGCAAAATTTTGTAGATGTCCTTTATCAAGTTGAAAAGTTCCCCTCGATTCCTAATTTGCTGAGATTTTCTTTTTGTCATGAAGGGGTACTGAATTTTGTCAAACGCCTTTTTGAATCAACTGGTGTGATAATATCACTTTTCTTCTTTAGCCAATACATACAATGGATTGCATTAGTTGATTTTCAACTGTTGAACCAGTCATGCATACCTGGAATAAACACTTGGTCATAGTGCTAATAAGCTTTTAAAACACAGCTTTTATGTTATGTTTTAACATAATATAAACATAAGTCTTGGTGGACTTTCAGCCAAGATGGAGGCGTAGGTAGACACACTGTGCCTCCTCGCACAACCAAAAGAAGGACAACAATAATTTACAAACAAAAAACAACCAGAACTGACAGAAAATTGAACTGTATGGAAGTCCGACAACCAAGGAGCTACAGAAGACACATTCATCAGACGGGTGGAGGGGTGGAAACGCGCAGCTAAGCTCCCATTTAGAAGGGAAGGGCAGATAAGGTGCTTCTCAGATAGGGTCAAGTTAAAGGAGTTCATCATCGCCAAGCCCTTATTATATGAAATGTTAAAGGGACTTATCTAAGAAAAAGAAGATAAAAAATACGAACAGTAAAAATGACAGCAAACTCACAGTTATTAACAACCACACCTAAAACAAAAACAAAAGCAAACTAAGCAAACAACTAGAACAGGAACAGAATCATAGAACTGGAGATCACATGGAGGGTTATCAACTGGGGAGTGGGAGGGGGAGAGAGGGGGGAAAGGTACAGAGAATAAGTAGCATAAATGGTAGGTAGGAAACAGACAGGGGGAGGGTAAGAATAGTATAGGAAATGGAGAAGCCAAAGAACTTATATGTATGACCCATGGACATGAACTAAAGGGGGGGAATGTGGGCAGGAGGGGGTGTGCAGGGAGGAGAAGAGTGAAGGGGGGAAAATGGGACAACTGTAATAGCATAATCAATAAAATATATTAAAAAATAAAACGCATAAGCCATTATTATTACTATGATTGCTCCAGTGGTATAATCAGAACAAGAGTTTCGCCACTGAAGACTAAGGTACCCTGGGAAGTTTCACAACAGTATCGTAGATGAGTGAAGGAGAATAGTTATGAACACAAAGAGTTTTAATCTACCACAAACAAAACAATCAAAGCATAAAGTAAAGAAAAATTCAAGTTAAAAAAATTCTCTTTTCCTATGAGAAATCTACTTGGCCCTAAATTTCTCTTAAGTCCATTCACAGTTTTTGTGGAAACCTGGAGTTGGGAGACACTTCAGGGCCCGACCCTGTTGCTGAACCCCACCCCACCGCGAAGCTCCTCAGGCTCTGTGACAAAGCCCTGTCGGTCTCCACCTGAGTGCTCGTGGGTAGGGAGCTGCCTTCTGTTGGGATGCAGCCACTGCCTCCCCACGCCAGTCCCCTGGTCCTTATCCTTACTGAGTAGGCCCCATAGGCTCGGCTTAATCAGCTTCCCCAGAAGGACCCCTCAGTTACTTGAAAAACCTTGATTATCTCCGCCCTGAGTGTTCTCAATCCTAGATCCTTCGCCTGATCCTTACATAACATGCTTCCTTTCCCCTCACCCAGTGGCCACTGTGACACTGACATGCCACTCTTGTGTGGCAGTCCCCCCTGTTCCTCATGTGAGGTACCCGGGAGTGGCGGTACAAAGCAAAGGAAAGTGGGATTACCCCACACCATTAGAATGGATTAAATAAACAGGTAAGTAAGTAAAATTGCAGAGCCCTGACAGTAGCTGTGGGCAAAGACCTGAAGCAGCACAGACTGTCATCCATTGCTGGTGGATGACAGTGCAGAGCGGCGCTGACGCGACCCAGCAATTTGCTGCTAGGTGTTCACCCCGCGCACTGAAACCTTCCGTACACACACACACGCGTGGCATGCGTTCGTTTATAGCAGTTTTATTCATAATCACCAAAAGCTGGAGGTAAGTAAGATATCCTTCAATAGGGGAATAAATGGACAAACGGGTATATCCATACAGTGGAATAGTATTCATTAAAAAAACACATCAAGACATGGATGAGACATGGATGAATTGAAAGAGCCAGTCGGAGAAGGCTCTTTTTTTCTTTTAAAGATTTTATTTCTTTATTTTTAGAGAGCGGGAGGGAAGGGGAAAGAGAGGGAGAGAAACATTAATGAGTGGCTGCCTCTTGTGTGCCCTCTACTGGGGACCTGGCCCACAACCCAGGCACATGCCCTGACTGAGAATTGAACCAGTGACCCTTTCGTTCGCAGGCCGGTGCTCAATCCACTGAGCCACACCAGCCAGGGCATGAGAAGACTCTTTATTTATGATCCCTCCTCCCCCTTTTCTGAGATCTGAAGAGGGTAAAACTACAGAAATGATAAACAGCTCAGGATCTGGTCCACTCTATACCAAACCCTGCCTTCTTCCTTGGGCAACTGCAGCATCACTGTAAATGACCTCTGCCTCAAGGTCATTTGACCACTTCAGCAACGATTACCCACCTACCTCTTCAGTCACCTCCTCCTCGTAATTCTCAGAACTGTTCTGCACCAGGAACTTTAAATTCCAGTCTTGGGACAAACCTCTCACCCCCCTAGTCCTTATCTTCTCCTTGCACCCCCACTATGCCTGTCCTTCTTCTCTCCATGCCCTGGAGCCCCTGGCAGTCTTTTTCTGCTCCTTAGTCAGCACTCTAGGTTCCCCAGCCCCTTGATCCTTCAAAAAAGTCAGACTTCCTAACCTCCAGCTGCGGATGGATCCACGTATTCGCCCTTTACATGTCCTCCCTCCCAGGCTGCAAAGTGCAACTACAGAAACAATCTACCCTCATGCACGGGGGCCACTTTCAAAGTCACAATCTCATTTCATCTGGGCCTTTGTCTCTGCCCGAGTCTTCCTGTATTTCCATAGTCAGCTCTCTCCTTTCCCCCGGAGAGGCTTTTTCACTTCATTTCTAGTGCTGTTACTACTCTCATTGATAGATAAGGAAACTGAGGCTCAGAAAAGGTAAGTGACCTGCTTTCCTTTATCTGGAGTCTGATGGGGAGGCTTGTTCTCACATATGGAAGTCTGCCAGGAAGGGATGCCAATCAGTTTATCTCCGAGAAAGCAGCCCTGGTGGCTGACCAGACCTGGCCGCTGGCCAGTTTTCAAACCGGAGGTACCAGGAGTATGTTCAAGAGCTGCTCACTCTGAGTAGCTGACGGGCCGGCAGGAAGACCATGTCTCAGAGCACCGTTTGGGAAAACGCAGCTTTACTCTGGCTCGCTTTATTGGCCTGACCTGGACACAGTGCAATTGTTCGCAGAACAGGCCACACCACCCTTCGCCAAGCTGACCTGGCCTCTGCGTGCAAAGCAGATTACATCAGAGCCCCCAGGGGCCTCCTCCGGGAGCCCGGCGGCTGGTCAGAGGTGGGCCGGAGCTGGCTCCTAGTCAGACAGTTTCACTAAGGAAACTATGAATCCCCTGATAGTGTGTACACATCTGTTTTTTTAAAAAACTAAGCTCAGTTGAAAAGGAAAAGATTTTGAAAACAAAAAAGAAAAAGGCTTCAGAACTTCCTTTTTCAAAACAAACGGTGCGCAGTCCTGACCGCAGATGTATCCAGGCCTTTCTTAGTTCCTATTATAGCTCATAAAGCAACAGTGACGTTAACTCCAGCTTTGATCCCTCTGAGGCTCCTGCTACACTCCAGGCGGTAGCCGAGGCCGGGGAAGCCTGGAGAGGACTGAGTAATGGTGATGCGAGGGGCCCAGCGTTTCCGAGAGGGAACGCCCAGCTGGAGGGAAGGGCCGAAGGAAACCCAGGCCCATCACCCAGAGGTCCAGTCATGCACACTATGCGACCTCTAGGCCACTGCCCTCATTTGAAACCAGAAAAACAGGAGGAAAGAAGAAAACTGTCAACAACACCATTTTGGGGCTTGATCCATGTAAAGGGAATCTCGCAGGGTGCTTGCTACTGAAGATCAAGTTCTGGGAGATCTGACCGAGCAATCAGAAGCCGCCCCCCCCCCCCCCCCCCCCCCGGCCCTTAGCTAGTCCAAGTCTCCTCATCATTCCATAGGTAGGGATGCAGATCTTCCTACGTGGAGCAAAGGTTCTGGTCGGACCAAGTCCGTCTGTAGCAGTGCGTATGAGGCCAGTGACCAGGCCACCAGGGAGTCCAAGAAATTCCATGCAAGGAATGTTTCCTGAGCCCCTCACTCATTCACTCCACACACATCCACGGAGGACCTCTTGTATGCCTGGCACTGGGCAAAGCGGCGGGGGTGCAGGGATGAACAAGGCAGGCATGGTGCCCGCCCTCACGGGGCCCCCAGACCGGCAAGGAAGATGAGGCTGAAGAGTTGCACGAGGTGAGGACAGGTGAGTAAAGGGCCACTCGGAGGAGTGCTGCTGCAAGGGCGTGCGCGACGGGATGTCTTATGCAGGCCGGGGATTCACAGAGGAGTCCCCGAGGAAGTGACAGGCAGGCTGAGACCCGCCTAGGGGCTGAACGGGGCGGGGAAGAATTCTGAGCAGAGAAGACAGCACGTGTGCAAGCCTGACTGGACAGGGATACAGTGCGTCAGGCCAGAGGAGGCAGGCCAGGGTGGCTGCAGCCTGCAGAGTGTGGGGGACCAGAGATGAGGCTGGCAGGCGGACGTAGGCCAGATCCACCATGCAGGACCTTGCTGGGCAATTAAGGTGCTGGAACCTTAGCTTATGTGGAATTGGAAGCCACTGAAGCACTTTCACACAGAAAAGATGTGTTCACTTCCGCCTGCAGTGTGAAAAAAACACCTGTGACAGACCAGGAATGGATGAAGGTCAGCGGAGAGCTCAGGAAGAGGGGTCTGGACCTGGGCCATGTGCCTGGGACTGAACCCTGGTGGGGCTTCCAGCCTACAGGGGACAACACTGCTATCTGGACAGGCATATGCAAGGGGTTGCTTACCTGGTTAAACCTCCGGGTAAAGGCCACAACGTTTGGGGCGAGACTATGTTTCTCCTTCTTACTCCATCCACAGCTGGCTAGTTCCTAGGAAGCAGAGAGTCAGTTTCAACAGTGATTCTAATCAGGGTACAAACACACCAGGGGCATCTCACTGGAACATGGACATGAAGGTGGGAAAGAGTGGGCCTTGGCCATTCATATCTTCACCAGGGTGAGAAGATTCTCCTCCTCTGGAGACGAAGGCTAGGTGGGGGAGCTTCTTGGGACCCCCTAGAGGTAAGAAGTGGCCAGCCACATTTCCCAGGGCTTCTGTGCCAAAATATTCTTAATCTCACCACTGCTACTCTGCTAGTTTTTCTGGGACCAGAAGTCTCTTCTTGATGCAAACTGTCTGAGAGAGGACGTAGTGTGTTTTAATTTTTTTTATTTTGTTTTATCCTCACTCGAAGATATTTTTTCATTGCTTTAGAGAGAGAGGAAGGGAGAGAGAGAAACGTTGATGCAAGAGAGAAGCATCAATTGGTTGTTTCCCTCACGCACCCAGACCAGGAAACGCACATGCCCAAACCGGGGATGGTACGTGTCTGGACTGGGGATCACATGTGCCCTGACTGGGAACCGAACCAGCAACCCTTCGGCTATAGGACAACACTCCAATCAACTGAGCCACCCTGGCCAGGGGAGGACGTAATGTTTTAACTAGTAGGATTCATCCCCCACAGGCAAACTTAAAATGAAGATCTGGCTGGAGGATCTCAGATTTCATCAGCTACATGACATCCTCATTTCTGGAGTCAAGGAAAGCCTCATCCAAGCCCACTGCAATCAGAGGAGCTTCTGGGATTACCTCAGACTCCTTCCTGAAGCTGGGCCCTCCCACCCCTCCTATAACCAACATGGCCAGAAGGAGAGGTTCCCTAGGATATCTTCTTCAGGGGCTGTGTTCTCTTCTTTTCCAGCAGGTTTAGCATTATAATCTGATGAAATCACCTAAATTTTATCTGTCAGTGAGGCGGGTTTTATCCAAGGGAGATAACAGGAGCAATCTAATGGGATTCCTTGGGGATTACATAACAGGACCAGGGAAAAGCCACCGCCCAAAGGCCTAGTATTCCCAGCTTGTGCCTGGGGTGCCCTGGCAGAGAGTGGAGGGAAGGGTAGCTCCTAAAGTTCTCTGCCCTTAAGTTACAAGACCTCCTCCTTTTAATTCTTATCAGGCCTCAGTATTATTAATAGCATTGTTTTGCCACACACCTGAAACTTTTCTAAGATCTTTAGTGAGAGCCGGCGGCCCAGCAGCTGGAACAGACACAGACCCAGGTCTGCTGGGGAGTCGGGGGCAGCAGGACTGACCCGAGACAAAACCTGCTGGCTAAGCAGCAATGCCACTAAAGGGCTGTGCCCTTCACGTGACCCTCAGGACCCAACTATAAACCACAGACGGGCACTTGTGGGAAGCCTGTCTGACGGAACCAACAGCTCTGGACACAAGGTGAATGGCCTGCCTGGCCTTGAGGACGACTGAGACCCAACCAGGAGCTAGGAAACCCAGCGCCTTTCCCTGGTCGCCTCATTTCTGTACATGGTCATCACCCTGCCAGTCCCCCTCATGGGGAAACACAGCCATCCGTGACCCTGCTAAGTCCTTCACCCCTCACTACTCAGAGCTGAGTAGTGGTAACAGCAAGGACCCCGACTGGCGCCGCTGCTTATCAAGAACCCCCCACGCCAGCACTGGACAGGCCCTTCCCGTGTCACTCCATCTCATTCTCGGCAAGTCCATTTTAACAAAGAGGACAAGGGGCCCCCTATTGTTCGTCCTCTGGAATCAACACTTGGACTCTACACTTTTCCAAAAGTACACGTGAATCTCTTTGAGATGTAGAATTTACCTGGGTACCATGGCTCTCCTGGTTCTGAAAATGTACACTTGAATCTCTTTTCAAATGTGTACTGACTTACCTGCGTTACATTTACTTCTCCCACCCTGCTCCACCTTTTCACCTGTTTAAATCGGTTTGCAAATGTGTATTATTGCCCTTTCATGTCTACTTGTGAGGACAAGAGCCCTTCTCCCCTGTGAACCCCAGAGCCAGTCCCAGAAGGGTACGGGTTACAATTCAATATAAAAGAGAATTCACAAATCTGATTTCCAAGGACTGAGGCCTGGTTGTAGCCTCATCTCTGGCTGACAGTTGTTTCCTCTGTTTTTTCTTTGCCCTGAGTTCTTTAATAAATAGCCAAAATTACACATGTGTGTGTGTGCATGTGTGGGGGGTACACTGAATTGAGTCTGGGGTCTCACCCCACACCGCCAGCAACGTGGGAAGGCGTCCTGAGACGAGCCATGCAGGCCTTCCAGCGAGAAGGCCGGGGCAGGCCTGGCCTCCACCCCTGCTCGCATGACGCCCATCTTCTCAGAACCTCGGGTCTCTCGAGACAATTCATGAGATTGAAACACAGAGAGAGCCCAGCACCTGACAAGCACGTGATCAGCACCATCTCCCACCTCTTCCCAGGGTCCTGCTGCCGCCAGAGTCGGCTCTAACCCCAACACCCTGCTCTCTCCCGCTCCACACTCTTGTGTTGCTGTTTTGAATTATTTAAAAATCTATTATTGTTTCTCTTTCATTTTGCTGATGTCATGCAGGCAGGAACCAAAGCACATAGTTAATGCATCTGCCCTCAATTTATTTGATTTGAACAGTTCTAAGATACTGACTCAAAAACCGTATGTGCAGTTCTTGGGTTTCGCACCAGAAGATATGTAATATTTAAAATTAAAACCCCAGCAGAGTAAAACATAGTTGAAGAGTTTCCTTCACAAAATGGAGCAAAGGACTCAGAGCCAAATCCCGGCACCGCAGCCCAGCCCCGCTGCTTATCTCCTGGTGCGTTATCTCAGGTACGTTAGCCTTTCTCGGTGTGGGTTTCAGCACAGCGGGACACAGGGAGGCAGACACTAACTCCACGGAATTGCGGCAGAGACCACAGGAGAGCCTGACAAAAGGAGTGCCCTGCAGGGCAGAGGCCGAGCAGCATCTGCCGAATGAATGAGTATGAGCATTCCTCAACGCTGGAATCTCCCAAGTTCAGCGTAGAAAGATTTATCAAGATGTCAAAAGAAATCAGGCTGTTCTATCTACTACAACAAGTCCTCAGCCCCATCTCCTTGGCACTGCTCCTCTTCTGTGTTTGGCCTTATATGATTACAAGAGATTCCATCTGTGTGAGTGGGTTTGGAAAATGTGAGGTAATAGAACAAAACTCTTCCAGTCACTAATGCCTGAAAAAGGTCCATGCTATGGAATTGGTTTGAGTGTAGTTTAAATTAAACTTGACCAGAGGAGACAGGGCCGGTTCTAGAAGGGAGACAGGTTTGGGGCTGAAGCTGCTAAGGCCTTGGGAGCCCTGAGTCATGGAGGAGCCACTCAGCTGCCCCTGGGTCACGGGGAAGGAGGGCGGGTGATCTCGCCCAGGCTGTCCCCAACTCTGACTCTGAGCTCTCTGCTGAGGTCAATGGCATGTGAAAGGAGAGTGGAGCCTGGACAGAGAGGCCTTTGCCAGCTGCTTCTGGGGCCTCTCCTCTGCTACGTGGATGTTCCCTCTTCGTCAGGGAGAAAACGATGTCAGAAGAAAACTTTCTACCACTAAACATACAAATGTACCTTCCTCTGCCTTCAGTGGAAGGGAGGCCCCCTTCTCTCAGGACCCACTCTCCTCCTTGGCTCTGGGTTCCAACCTCCTCCCCCCAACCCAGAGGAGCTGATGCCCTTTCCTTCCTGTGTCTTCACTGTCTTCCTCTCCCATTTATTCTTCCCACTGGCATTTAAATGTGCATAGCCTCTTCATTAATGATAATGGTGATGATAACAATGATAGTAATAATAACAGACATCTCTTCTAGACCTCCCGTCTCCTCCAGCTCCTGCTCACTCTTCCTTCTCCTTACAGGTGAATTTCCTGAAAGCGCTGTCAGTTCTCACTGTCTTCCCTCTCCTCCTTTCTCCACCCCCACCCCGCCCACTGAAACTGCCCCCTTCCGTACCAGCCACAATGTGCAGGCTAGGCAACCCCTCTGCCACGCTTGTCACTCTGTCCTTGCCCTTCGGCCCTGTCTTCTTCTGGTTGTCTCCTCTCCTCTCAGGCCCCCATCCTCAGTCTTGTCTTCCGGTTGCCGTTTTCTTTTCTGACACACGCCTCCCGTCCCCACCCGAGACCGCAAGCCTGTGCCCCGCAGCAGACGCGCACACTGACGTGGCTTTGACTGCACGTCTGTCAGCCCGTCTCTCTCCTGAGGGCCACACGAGGATGTGTAGCTGCCTCCTGGCCGCCCTTCCTTGGCATCCGCAGGCACCTCGCAGTCAGCAGGCCCAGACCAAAAGGGTGTCTGACCAGCTGCCCAACATAAAAACACACCACAGTGCGAGACTCATTTAGACATCTGTCCTGACATCAAAGGAAGGTGTTTATTACAAAGAAACTGTCTATGGAAAGAAGTCCCTAACTGGTATAAAAACAACTCTGTCTCAATGTCCCATCTGCAGCATTCCGAGGTGACAGCGAGAGTCAACACTGGCTTCAGCTCGCCCCGCAGAGCTCCTCCGGGCCACGCTGCCAGGAGCGTCCCCTCTAGCTGCCAGCTTTATGCTTGGGTGTCTGGGAGTCAGATGTCCTGAAGCGGCCCGAGAAAGACCTGTCCCGGACCATGCCTGGGGTCAGTGAGGTAAGGCCCGGAAGAGGAGACCTGGGAAGCGGGACAAGTCCTCCCTAGAGACCCACACAGGATCTAGGCCACCGAGCCACAGGAAGCTGGTACCTACACATAGCATCTCCATACATGCGCTTAATTCTAATGGCGATCTTCTCCCAATCACGTTCCCAAAACAGTCCCACACAGAAAATGCACCACCTCAAGGCAAGGTCATTAAATCTGACCTCAGGGACCACCACCAGGCTGGCAGCTAGCAACAGTATGTTACCACTTCGCTCAATGGCAAGCTTTTATTCTTCCTCCTGGCTCTGTACTCTTCCCATTCCTCCCGTCCATCCTCTGGAACAATATTCAGAACCGGAATCACACACTTAAGTCAAAGGAGTTCTAAACACACCCCAGGGAGTGGGGGGCCCACTGAGGCAGTGGGGGGACCACGCCAGCTCAGGGCTGGGGTGGGGTCTGATGGAGGGGTTGGGCATTTTGGGACTCTCATACCTCATCGTTGGGTATGCAGTATGGGAAAGCAGTATGGCAGTTTCTCATAACATCAAACTCACACTTAACAAACGACCAGCAATCTCACTAATGCAAACACTTGTCTACACAAGAAAAAACATAGATGCATGTTTATGGCAGCTTCATTCTCAATTTCCCCAAACTAAAAACAACCCAGTTCCATCCATCGGTGAAGGGATAAGCAAATTGTGATAGAGCCATATGATCAAATTCTCCTCGGTAACAAAGAAGGAATGAACTGCGTCAGCACAGATGACTGTCTAATGCTACGTGAAAGAAACCAGACACAGAACCACTGTATGATTCTCTCCATCTAACATTCTGAGCAAAGGAAACTACAGGGACAGGATGAGATCACTGGCTGCCAGGGACGTGAAGACAGGAGGCAAACCGGCTGCCATGGGGAGCGGGGAAGCTTCAAAGTGATGGACGTCCTCCCTCTGGATCGCGGCGGTCTGCATGAGGGCATGCACTCAGCAGAGCTCACCACGCCGCTCACTAGAAAGCGTGCCTTTTACCGGATGACATTACACCTCAATAAATACAACTTTAGAAAAGGGAAGTAGCCCAGCCACACAGGACTGCGAAGGGACGTTCCCCATTAACAGCTGTGCAAAAGGACTAAAGAACAAAGGGCCCTGAAGGGATGGCCCTGGGGAAAAATCAATGAGATTAAAAATATGATAGACAGTCTGAAAAGGTTTGAGGATATGATGAAGGGAAATGATAAAAGGAAACAAAGCAATTATAACCTCTAAGAATAACAAGAAACAAAATTCCTATTTGTATGAATTTAAATATTATCTATGTCTTTAAGTACATATACATTTAACTAGTACATATTTAAAATATTCAGATATGTTTTAATAGTTGCAGCCATGTAAGTATTATACATGTACACACATTCTAACAGCAGGCATCTGACGGACTGGAAGGAAAGCGGCTCTGTGGGCCCCTGATGGGCGGCCCGGGTTCACCGGAGAATGAAACACAATCCTGGTGCGCTGCTTGGTGCGGCGCGGAATAGTATTTACAGAGCTGCGACGGTAATAAACGCTGTTGGTTGGCTTTCAACTTTTAGAGTCAACGGAAGGAGAAGTGTGATGGACTTGGTGGTAGCTGCAGAATGTCAAAATGTTAACGTAATTAATTTGACGATGAAGAAGAATGGCTGATGGAAGGTGGCAGGTGGAGAGGGGACAAAAAGCACAGGAAGTGAGCAGGCAAGAAACACCCCAGAAAGCTGATGAAATTAGAAACTGAGGATTCGATGAACGAAATAAAGTTCCCAAAGTCACCAGCAGAAGGAAAAACAGTACGAAGAGCTCACCTCTGGGGTCAGGCCTTTTTCATGAACTCTTCTGTACTATCTGATTATCACATACAGGATAATTTCGAACAAATTTTAATAGTTGACATATTGATCAGCATATTAAACACTGTAACCCTTCTAAGATGAAATCTTAGCAGCTGAGTAAATATTCAGAAATATACAAATGTCTACAAAATTATAACCAGTGTATAACCTGCAGTGTCAGCATTTAGAAATCACAGCTGGCTTTCACATGACCAGTAGATGCTCCCGCGCCTGTAGATGGAGTACTCGTGTGAAAGCCCCGACCAGCTGGACCTTCGGGAGACGTGCCTGTCCCTCAGAGACGTCAGGGCTCCAGTCAGGGGAGGCGCAAAGGAGGCAGCAGCTACCCAGGGAGTCGAGACGGCTTCCTGGGAGGCTCACACAGGGGGTATGTACACCCTCCCTGGAACAAATCCAGCTGTAATGAAAAATGGAAGGAAAAGAAGAGGGAAGGAGAAAAAAGGGAAAAGGAGAAAAGAGGCAAGGGAAGAGAGGAAGGGAGAGGCAGGGAGGAGTGGGAGAAAGACGTGGAGGAAGGTGGGGCCAACTAAGTGCCCGCACTGTGCTGGAGCAGTCCCAGGACAGTGCGACGAGGCCTTGAGGGGCTTGCTGTCCCTCCCAGGGGGAGACAGACACACCTCAAGGCCACAGGGGACAGCTGCCCTTCCCTGCTTCCTAAAAGACTTCAACCTTGATTTCCTAGGTCCAAGCCTTCTAGGGGCTGTCAGCGGGCAGAGGTGTTTTAGCTCCTTCTTGGGTGATGAGGGTGATGGTGATGGAGGGAGAGGGAAGGGGTGAGAAGAAAGGATAAGAAAAGGAAGGGGCAACAGTGACCGACAGTGGATAAAGCACGTCTACATTCATTTCTTTACCAGAGGAGCGAACATTTTGGGAAACGCGGCCGTGCACAAAACGAACGTGCTGATGCTTTCATGGGGCTTCTGCTCTACGGGGGGAGAGAGAGGTGAGAAGTTTTTCATAAGTCAGATGATGACAAATCCTACGGAAAAATACCGCTCAGGTTGAAGGGAGGGGATATTTGGAGGCCTGGCTGATGAGCTGGCGCTGGAGCAGGGGCATGAAAGAGGTGAGGCAGCAAGCTCCGCAAGTCCCCAGGGAGGGGCTTCCAGGCAGGAGGAAGGAGGAGTGCAAAGGCCCTGAGCTGGGCCATCATGGAACCTCCGAGAACAAGGTGGCCGATGTGGTTAAAGCTGAGTGAGCCTGAGGGACTGTGGCGGGTGAGTGGAAGGAAAGGAAGGAGCTGGGGAGGCAGGGCACAGCCTGGCCTTGAGGGCAGGTAGGACTGGATCTATCCTGAGAAGGACGGGGTGGGACGGAGAAGAGGCAGCTCCAAAGCCTCACGCGGTACGTGTTTCACTGCCCGATGACGTGAGCAGCATGCGGCTGACAGACCCAGACCCACGAAGCTGCGCTGTGACTTAGTCTGTGCCAGAATCCCACACGTGGGGCATTAAAATGTTCTCGTGTGAGAGCAATGCGCTTCAGTCATTTGAAACAAACACCTGCTAGGGGCTGTCTGTGTGTGGGGGGACAGGAAGGAGGCAGGGCCAGGGAGGTGGGAACCTGAGGGCCTCCATCGGGCCTCAGCACCCCGACTAGACAGAACCACAGAGCAGGAAGAGTCCCTGGGGACAAACCGGCGCCTTCCGTGGAGCAGAGTGTGTGATGAGGGGAGGCCGCTGATTGAGCAGAAGTAATCCATCCTCCTCGGCGTTCGGTCATGGTTTCTATAGGACAGCAACTTCATGACAGTCGCTACTGTTCTGTCAAATCCCCCAACGACTGTCTGCTCAGAAAACAGGCAGGTTTGGGATCATGAAGATGAGGCAAATTTCCCCAAACACCCCCTTTCCAGCCCTAGCACCGTGCAGCTCTGCACAATTAGAACCGGCTGTCAGCGAGGGGCAGCAGCCAAGTGTGTCGCTGTGCACAGCCTCCCGTCCATGTGATGGAGAAAGGGCCGCAGGATCAGAACGGAGAGCAGCCGTCAGCAGATCCGCCTGCCCAGATTCCCAAGCCCCACACAAGCCCCACAGGGCCACCCCTTCCTTTTCGAATCTTACACTGGGGACATGGCTCAATTCCCTTTCTCCATATTATTGGGAAATGTGTTTTCCAAGTAACACCATTCAGATGTTCTTTAAAAAAAAAACAAAAAACGCTGTTTTTTAAAAATTTATTTATTTATTTTTAGAGAGAGGGGAAAGGAGGGAGAGAGGGAGAGAAACATCAATGTGTGGTTGCCTCTCCCGCGCCCCCTACTGGGGACCTGGCCTGCAACCCAGGCGTGTACCCCGACTGGGAATCAAACCAGTGACCTTTCAGTTCGCCAGCTGGTGCTCAACCCACTGAGCCATACCAGCCAGGGCTGTTTTGTTTTTTATGAAGGATCTAGTACATGCTCATTACAGAAAACTTGGGTAATACAGAAAACCCACAAAAGAAAATTTAAATCGCTGTTAGCCCGACACCCAGAGAAAACCAGAACTTACATTTTGGTCAATAACAACAACAGCTAAATTTACTGAGTGCTTACTAAGTGCCAAGCACAGGTCATCAGCTCTACACACATTTATCCATTGTTCACCGAATTTTCACAACCCTCCATGTTGCAGATGAAGAAATGAAAGCTTAGTTGGAGAAGTTACACAGTTTGCTCAAATCCTCAGATGTGGTCAGTATGAGAGCCAAGATGCACACTCAGGCAGGCCTGCAGGTGTCAGGAGCCTAGGCCCTTGGCCCCAGCGCACCTCTGTGTCCAGGACGGTGGCCGCTCCCCACTCCCAGGTGCAAGAGCACTAACACATGTGCACACACTCTCTCTCGAAAACTGAGCTCATGCTGTACCTGTGGGCTTATAACCTGCTGTTGTCCATACTGTGCTGCCAGCACCTGCTCACCTCTGCCCGCCCTCCGTTTGGAGCACTCCTATGGCACATACGTGACACCTCCTAGAAGCAGTCCTTCCTATTTGTCTTCCTTCGTGTCTCCTCTGAGTCCCAGGAGGAAATGTTAGCTTGTCTTGTAACTCTGCTTTGGCCTTGCAATCTCTAATCTGCAGCTCACTGTTTCCACTGCAATTGAAGCTGAGTAATCACATCCTTCAGTGCGATCCAGTCCTTCTGAATCTTGACCTTGACATGTTGCAGGGTCACCCTGAACACTGCTGGGAACACAGAATGAAATTTCTGGAAGTACCTGCTTCACGGGACGAGGCTGGCACCGACTTAATGTTCATGCCACTTTCTACTTTTTTGGCCAAATAAACGTTCCTATGTCTGGTGAGTATGCTAAACACCACACCAGAAACTGGAAAAGTTAACTCAAAGGTTCCAGGACCATATGATTTTACCAGTGAGTCCTCTCAGACTTATAAAGAACACCTACTTCTTATACTAAATAATTTATTCCAGAGCACAAAAAGGGATGGGAAAAAGTCCCAAACCCTAACAGCTAACAAATACAGAACAAGGGGGAAAAGAACCACACTACGCGGACGAGTCCTCCAGGACAACTGCATTGCAATTCAACTCGCTCAGCTCTACCCCACTTCCTTCACTCACCCACAGCTATTGGTCGCTCTCCAATAAACTTCCTACACACACACACCCCAAGAATCATCCTACATGACCTAGCAGGTCTGTCAAAGAAATATAGGAATAAGCTAATGTTATGAAAATTTTAACATAATAACTGCACATCAACAAATCAGAGAGAGTGATATAATCCTTTCGCCTACTTAAAGGCAATTAGTAAGATGCAACATTCATTTAGATTTTTAAAAGATTAAAAAACTTAGAAGTTTAGTAGCGTCTACCTCAAACCAACAGCTGTCATTATACGACAAAGAGGAGCGAGCGCTACAGGAATCTGACGTTAGAAACCACAGGTGGCGCAGCTGTTCTCAGCGAGGCTCCGCATCCGAACCACCGAGCGCAGAAAACGACGTGACTTCCTCAGTTCTCCCGAGAACCGTACACTCGTTACACACAGCGGGCCTGTGCGCATCAGGCTTAATTTTCTCACGGACCCCTGGCTGAGAAAGGCCTAGAAGCCATAACCCAGTGTTGGCCTAGAAGCCATAACCAAGAAATATAGCAAAGCACATATTTTAAATTTTCTAACAGCTAGACTAAAAATGGAAAAAAGATAAAATTAATTTAACAATTCATTGAACGCAATATACCAAAAACACTATCCTTTAAAGAGTGTACACCCTATTTTATACTAAGCCATTGAAAGGCAGTCTGTTTTCTACCCCCAGAGAACAACTCAGTTTGGAATAGCCACGTTTCAAGTGCCCACAGCCACAGGCGGCCACCGCGCTGGCAAACACGGCCCTATCCAACGTACGAGGCACGACTCTGAGATATAAGATACCCTTGTTGACAAGGAAGGGTCAGGTAGAGCCCACGACAAGTGAAGAAGCCCCGTCAGCAGGGCCAGGGCGAGGTGGCAGACAGCGAAGAACCAGAGGGGAAGGTCAGCCCAGGACACGCAGGAAGACTGAACACGTGACTGAACACGGTTCTTCCTTACTTAAGGTCTGTCCCCACCCCCACTCCCCTGCCCCCTCAAAGGGAGGTAGAACTTGTCACCGATGGGTTAGGGAGATCCAGCTGCAGCTGTTAGGGGGCCTCAGATTACAGATGGAGTGAAAAGATTGAGAAAGACAGATGGAACTCATGTGGGCAATGTTGCGGCTTCAGGGGGACACCGTAAGTCAGAAGTCCTGGGTTCTCACCAGCTGTGCCCTAACGCCCCTTTGAGACTCTGGGTCAGTCCTTCCCACTCTGGGGGGCTCAGTTTCCCTGTCTGTGGGACACAGGGGCACTGAACAGTCTTTAAGGTCACCCCAGTCCTCCCATTCTATGAGCCGGAGAGAAGTAGAGGTCACATGTCCGGCTGTATATAGAAATACTATTAAGTCAGCCCTGTCCCTGGAGACTGCATGACTACCGCCATTTTCTTCTCCCAGCGTTCTGAGGGGGACGGCAGGGCCGAGTCCGAGAGACATGGCCAAGGAGGGCTGGGCTTCAGGGCACCGCACTCTCCCACAGGGACGAGTGGACATGACACTCTGGTGAGGCAGGGGTCACACGGGGTCTGATAAACAGCGACACCAATGCCCGGTGACTGGTGAAGACTCAGGTTCCAGAGAGAGGGAAGGGGAGAGGAAAAGGAGGGAGGAGAGAAAGAAGCACAGAAAAGAGAGAGAGAGAAGAAATAGAAAGGTGCTCCAAGGCAGAAGGATTAATTCCAGGTGGCATCAGCCTGTCTTCTGAGGTGGGAATGCCGTAGAGAGGTACCCCCAGGTGGAGCGAGGCAGGGGGGATGGGTGTGAGGGCCCCACTGTGGACAGCAAGCTGCCCAGGGCAGGAGAAGAACCTGGAGAGAGACGAATGGGCAGCACACACGACAACTGATATTCCCAACAAAAGGCATGCCAGGAGCAGACAGGAAAAGCTGGTCAGACACCAAAGAGCAAGCATTAGTCACCTTATACATGGGACCCATCTGGGGACCCAAACCACGTGGCCCCAAATCTCCCCAGAGAAGAAGAGAAGAACACAGTGGGAACACACTGAGATACCCAAGCACCTGCCCCACGTTCCTTCTCACCCTGAGAGGCGAGCAGGTCCTTCCAAACAGGCTTAGTCCTGTGCGCAGGCTGAGATCAGCAGCAGCAGCAGCAGCAGCAATGGCAGCTGACAACATGCTTACCTTGTGCCAGGCACTACTAGGCCAAATACTTTTCTTATATCATGCCACTTAATCTTTTAAGGATGACGTCTATCAAGAAGGGCTGTTATTGCCTCCAGCTCACACATAAGCAAAATCGAGATTCAGAGAGGGTAAGTAACTTGCCCAAGGTCTCACAGCAAATAAGTAACAAAACAGGGATCCAAATCCAGGTTTCCGTGACTCCAAAGCCCAGGCTCTCAACTACTGTGCTCTCGGCCTGGCCAAGCATTGTCACCACAATTTTCCACCAACACCTTGAGTGATACTGACTCAGAAGCTCCAAGGCAGATGGCACCGTGGGGGTTACAAAACGCGCAGACAGACAGGGAGGGAAGAGAACCGCAAGTTACTACACGTTTCCTGCACTCCAGATGCTGTGCGGTGTGCTTTTATCTGCTTTGCTCAAGCTCAGAGGCAGACCATGAAATAGACTTTACTGTTCCATTTTACAGATGGGAAAACGGAGGCCCACAGAGATGAAATAATTTATGCAAGTTCATCTACAGAGTAAGTGGCAGACACCGGAGCCTGAGCTTTTAATATAGAAGGTCCCAGAGGGACATTGAGGTACTAAGTCTGGTAACCAGACAGGCGCCAGGACTCCACTCACAAAAGCCCAAAGGCATGATGGGGAGGCGGGGTGTGTAAAAACTGGTGAGCCTGGCAGTGGCACAAGGTCTCAAGGATGTCCCGACCCTAAGGACAGGCCCCGGCCCCTTCCTGCAGTCAGGCCTGACTGCACTCTAGAGCAAGGCAGAGCTGCAGGAGGGTGCCAAGGGTAAGCCTTCACTCATCAGAGTAACAGTCCATTCCTCGCATCACCCTGAAAGAGTCTCCCCCCACCCCAAGTAACTTGGGTTTTCATCACAAGCAGCTTGAAGCCCTGGACAGAGCAAGATTTCCAGGAAAAAAAAGCCAGACTTTTGATAAATTCCAGGAATGGCTACCCGGCGGGACGTATTACAGGGGCGCTGGCTGTTCAGACATTTGAACCACCCAATGGTGACCATAGACGGCCGGTGCACACGCAGACCAGGAGGAAGGCTCTTTCTGAAAAGCCGTTTCCTCTCCTGAAAGGCTAGAAGGAAAAACCAGCCTTTCAAATGTTTGATCTATATAGGGATACTTATTTAAATTAGAAGTGTGAGAAACCTTTCAGACACTGGAGCCACTAGCCTTTGATGGTGTGAAACCACCTTGTGAGACCATGGCTCCAAGCCCGACCTCAGGCCCGGCCAGCTCCTCCACCCGGTCTCCAGCCGCATCCCATCAGTAACACCCAGCCAGCCTTTGCAGAGGGCCTCCTCTGTGCCAGGCACTGTGCAAGGCCAGGGGACAGAGCCCTGACCAGGGCATCTGCCTTCCAGGGGAGAAGACACACGTTAAACAACGTGTTGCTAAGTGCCTAAGGACAAGGTCAGAGCACAAAAAGAGAGTGTAATGGGGCTGGCTTAGCTAAGGAGCAGGGGCCTCAGGGTGAGCCAGATAATGCGAAGAGGAGGGGCACAGGCACAGAAGCCAGGCAGAGAACAGCAAGTGTGCAGGCCTGGAGGCCGGCCCAAGGACCTGCGAGGAAGCCGGAGGAGGTGAAGCTGAGGAGTGAGTGGGAAGGGCCAGGAGAAGGGCTGGGGAGACAGGGATGCACCAGGTCTCACAAGACTTGCTCACTCATCTTAAAGACTTGGAACTGATCCTAGGGCCCTGGGGAAGCCGGTGGAAATTCTGAAGCTCGGTGATGTGGATAGAGATTTGAAAACTGAAGGGTGGATGATGACAGAGTAGGATGGGGCAGAAGTGGCTGTAGTGACGCCTGCTGGGAGATAAGCAAATAAACTGAGGAGGAAGTAAGAGGGCAGCCTGAGTGGGGAGGTGGCACTAGGGACACAGAGAAGTGAAAGAGGGGGAGACAGGGTGCAGGGACTGACTAGGAGTAGAGAACGCAGAAAAGAGAGGAGTCGCTGATGGCAGACAAAGTTTTTTGTCATTCCAGGGGTGGGAGACCACAGCAGGACTTTGGGGAGAGGATCACAGGGCCCTGGCGGCTGTGGCTCAGTGGACTGAATGCCAGACTACGAATCAAAGGGTCACCGGTTTGATTCTCGGTCAGGGCACATGCCTGGGTTGCAGGCCAAGTCCCCAGTAGGAGGCGCAGGAGAGGCAACCACACATTGATGTTCCTCTCCCTCTCTTTCTCCCCCCCTTCCCCTCTCTAGAAGTAAATAAAAAAAATCGTTTTGAAAAAGAATCATAGGTTTGGTTTGGGGCACACTGTGGCAATGGGACCTGCAGGGTTTTGGCTGCTGCTTGTTCAGCTTCTAGAAAGAAGCACAGCTCTGCCAGGGCCTGTAGCACCACGTCCCACGAGTCCTGGCATGGCGTTCTAGACCTCTGCAACGGGGCCACTCTGCTCTCTCATGTGCCCTTCACCTCTCCTCTGCTCTCGCCAGACTAATCTCCTCCCTGGTCCCTGTCCAAGGCCACGTTCTTCCCAACTGCCTTACCTGTTCAAGCTGTTCCCTCTACCTGGAATGCCCCTTCTTGTGCCCAAATCATACAATCTTTCCAGGCCACAAGCAAACAGGATACTTTGCCCGTTGCCCCTGGCTAGAAGTATTGGCTTCCTTCCCTCCCGCACAGTACTTAGTCTGTCCCCTTCAGTGTGGCCCTTGTAATTATTTATAGAATTTTCTTACCTTTCCCTTTGGACCAGGGATTCCTCATTCATCCCTGTGTCCCCAAAACACCAGGCAGGGAGCCTCTCCCATAGTCAATATGTGCGAGACGACTGAATATTAAGTATAAAAGCCACCATTCCAAGCAGACCCAGGAATGCTTAAGCAAGGCACATGAAGATGATTTGGAAGAGCATCTCCTCTATTAACAGCACATTCAAATGTGTAACTCCACGTAGAGACCTCAGACATCTGGCCCCCTTGCACATCAGCCTTCCTCCAGATGCTGCTCAGACTTCAAGGGCTACCTAAACCTTGACCTATGTATCTGCAGCTGAGACTGCTCAGCCCCACCCTGACCGCCCCCACATCAGAGGGCAGTGGCCTAGAGCCACCCGCAGTCTCACTGTCACCTCGCAGGCTCATCTGGGGTCTGAAAGGGACACGTGGGGATACAGGCAGGGGCTGGCTCTGAGTGCTCCGGGACCAAGACGAGGGAAGGGCGGCCAGGCGCGGGGCTGTGCTCTGTAAGTGGGGCCAGGCTGCACAGGGAAGTGTCTGGGCACATTCGGAGAGGCTTACGCTCTCCAAAAAGTTTAGCCACAATGCAGAGGGGGGAGGACAGACAGAGAGACATCACAACCCTCTTTATGAGTAGGTTTTATCCCAGAACCTCACATTTTCCACTGAAGGAAAAGCTGATCTACATCTACAGGTTCAAACTCTCAAGACCTACATTCGAGAGAAAGAAACGATCCTCAGCCATAAATTTAAAGTTTGCTTTAAACTCTCATTTGCCAAGAGAGTCAGGGCTTCGGAGCCCCCGGCACCCTGGTTGGGCTGCCTGTCCGCCAGTCTAGTCGGAAGGCAAACAACACAGGCTATTTGTAATGACAAGCAAACACTAATGAATTTTGGAGCACGTCTGGTGCTTGCATTTATGGATCATAAAATCATCTGGCTTCTTCTCCCTTTTGCTGACATGCCAATGAGGCAACCCCAAGTATTTGCAGGCAGGAAGGGGCTGCCAGGACCACTCTGTGAGGGAGGCCAGGGGGTGGGGGACTGCCTGTTAGTCTTCCCATTTCATACAAACCCATTTTTACACTCCGACATTCAGACTAAATCTTGGCATGCAAAGTCACGCTGAACAGTATTTATTTTTTTAGACATCTTGGGGTGGGAGGGAGAGTCAACCTAACTGTCTCAATTGCATACAGGTACAGACCTAGTCAAAATGGCTTTGTAAGTATCAGTCAGATATAAATAAAAGAGTTTGAATGAAGTTAGATTTTTTTTCCCAGTTAGAGATATAATTTGTCTAATACACCACCTCAACTCTACGTGCCTACAGGAAGGGACTTCCACACACATCACCAGCCACCAGGGCGGAGCCCCTCCTTGCCCGCTGAGGCAGAGCCTCCTCCTGGCCACACTCCCAGGGGAGGGAACTGAGGTGGCTCTGGGACTCCTCCCCAGCAGGGAGGTCTGCAAGAACCCAGAGGGCCACTGGCTGTGTCCCTCAAGGAGTCGCACACCAGGGACCACAGGAAGAGTTACTAAAATGCAGATGAGCTCCAACACAAGGGGCTCTTGGTTCATCCTCCCCGTGTAAGTGAGGCTCCCTTCCTAGCGGCCAGGCGGCCCCATTGGCCCTCGGCCGTGTGCCGTCACACCTTCAGGAGGCAGCACTCGCTCACCGAGTCTGCCCGCACAGGTGGGCTCTGTTCAGGAGCCTGCACGACAGGAACGTGAACAGCACTAACTGGAGCAAATGGGGGTCTCAGAGCCAGAGGTCCCCAAGAGGCAAATGACATATTAGGACAAGAAGATGCTGGCTCCCCATCACTTGCATTTTGAGAGTGTCTGCCCAGCTTTTGATCATTCCGGCTGCCCCGGGAGCTACACCTTCCCCTAAACCTTGTCACAGGGAAGTCACTTTGAATGACGTGAACTAGACCCCCACTGGACCATTAATAACTCCTTCTGTGCAAAGCTGGAATCTAGATGGAGGGAAAGAGACTCAGCATCCTGGGCTCGGGAGCCCGGACAGCCATCTCACGGCCGCCGTGCCTACCAGGGAGTCAGAGGCAGCCGGTGTGGAAGCCCGGGAAAGACACGTGAGGAAGGTCACAGTCACAGGAGAGAGATGAAGGACTAGTGTCTGGCCAGGCTTCCAGGCCTGGATTCCAGCCTCTGTCCACTTCTAGTTTCCACAAGGCACCCCTTGAGGCTTGGAGTAAATTCCCCTTTCTGTTGGCAGATCATGCTCTTGTCAAGCTGGCTTGAGCTGTTTCTGTTACTTGAAACTAAAAACATCCCGACTCACCTGGTTTCCCACATTCTGTTCGCACAGTGCGCCAGCCTGGGTGGCCTCGGTGAGGGAAAGTGCACAGGGAAGGGCAGGGAAGGCAGGGCCTGGTGGAGGCCAAGCTTGGAAAGCCCCTCTCTCGGGGAAATTGGTGAAGCAGGAATCCAGAGACCTCCTCGGAAGAGTCAGGACCCAGCGACCATTGACCAGGGACATGGCTTCCAACTCTGAGAGACTCTAGGATCTGTTGACATCCCCAATGTGCAGCTTTGCTGTCCTGCTTTGCTCAGAGTAGTTAGCAATTTAATTTTAACAAAATCAGGGCCAGGGGCACTAATCCTTTTGGGAAGTAGGGAGAGTAGGTGGAGATTAAGATGGTATCCCACCCCACAGGTACCTTGCGGGACATTCGTTCCAGGGCATGGAGCTTTCAAGAAGGGAAAGCTGCCCTGGCAGGTGTGGCTCAGTGGATGAAGTGCTGGCCTGTGAACCAAAGGGTCGCCAGTTCAATTCCCGATCAGGGCACATGCCTGGATTGCGGGCTGGATCCTCAGTTGAGGACATGTGAAAGGCAACCACACATTGATATTTCTCTCCCTCTCTTTCTCTCCCTCTTCTCCTCTCTCTAAAAATATATAAATAAGAGAGAGAAAGAAAGAAACAAGAAAAGAAAAGAAAAGAATAAAAGAAGGGAAAGCCAGCCTGGACTCTGAGGCACAGAGACTCAGAGAAATGAAGTGAATTGCAGGAGGCCACAGGCCAGTAAGAAGCAAGGCCAAGGTTTCAACCTAGGTGGATTTTGGCCATGCACCAAAATCCGTGCTCCCTACCCAACCCCCATCAGTAGATTTCATCTGCCAACTCTTTCCCTAGGGCCTAGAGCAAAGAAGCATTTGTGACCATCAATAAAAATAATAATGAAATCGAACCTCTCGGCCTCCCCACCGCCAAAGGGGCTGTTTACAACACAGGTGGTTCTGTTGGGTGGAGGCTGTCCTGTCCTGCTGGTTCCTGCATGGATTTGAGACGCACGTTAGGCTGTAGGTGCCAGGGGATCTGAACTGCTCTGCACAGTGCAGGCGATGGATGGTCCTGAGAGGGGAACAAAGAGCTGGGAAAGCTAGAAGGGGCGGGAATCAGCCAAGGGGCCCACACTGACAGCGTATCTGATACGTGTTTTAAAAACAGGGATGCCTACAGTGCCTGTTAAAGCTATAAATGTGGCCCTGGCTGGGTGGCTAAGTGGTTGGAGCATCGTCCCATACACCAAAGAGATGAGGGTTTGATCTCCGCTCAGGGTGCATATGGGAGGCAACCAGTTGATGCTTCTCTCTCCCCCTTCCTCTCTCCTAAAAAAAAAAAAAATCAATAAACATATCCTTGAGTGAGGATTCAAAGACAAAGCTGTTAATGAGATCCCAAGGCTCCCTTTCCATGAAGTCTCTGTGGCTCCCTGCACTCTGTCTGGCAGATTCCTTAGGGGGAGTCTACAAAGGCATTGCCACATCACACGGTATGCATGAGAGACCTGCAGAGAATGCCCTGGCCTTCCTAACTCAATGGAGACTTGGATTCAAGATTCAAGACCAGTTTACATCCGTCTCAGAGAGGCACCTTGGGGGTGATAACAGCAACAACTAAGGGAAGAAGAAGAGAGAAAGAGAAGGCAAGGCAGCGGCAGCCACCTACATTATGCTCCAGCCACAGTGTTAAGCAGGGATTTAAGTTGTGTTATCACATGACTCTTCCCAACAGCACTATGAAGTAGGTGCTATTGTCACCGCTATTTCACAGATGAGATGACAAAGACTTAGAGATGTTAAGGAACCTGCCCAAATTCACACAGCTAGTTTGTGGTGGAGCAGAATTTCAAACTCAGCTCTGTCCAAACTCCTATACTAATAACCAAGGTGCCACACAATCTCCCCAAAGATTAGGTGTTTGAGCCCTGACTCTTCCTCTTCCTTTCTGGAGGGTTCTAGGAAACCAGGATCCTACCCAAGATGCTCCTCTCCTCTAAAGGTCACCCCATTCTGGCTGCTCTGGTTTTCACTGAGGCCACTTCTCTCAAGGCTGCCCCTTCAGCTGTTTTTTTCCCAGATCCCACTAATATCCCAACACTTAGGCCACTAATGAGCCTCTAGTGGCAAATCTGCCCCCAAGATCCCTTCACAAGCCCAGGGGTTCTCCTACAGACAGAGCTGGGATCAGCAGCTCCTAAGAACCTAGAGCTCTGCTGAAGGGCATGCAGATAATGCCCACAGAATCCGAGAAAGAAATATTCCATTTGCAGCCATGCTTCTGGCACTGGGCATCTATGTGGGTGTCTCACAGGCACCTCAAATTCAACACACACAAGACCAAATTCTCCAAGAGCCCCACCCCACCCTGCTGACACCATCTGCATTCCTCCATCAGCCACCCCGTTGCCCGGCCTCTTCGTGCGTGACCCAGCCACGTGGAATGTTGCATTCACTCCTGAAGCCCCCCACTGCCCAGACCACACGATGCCCCTACGTGCATGTGTGACTGCCCTGACTGTTCTTCACTGCAGAGCTTGTTGAACTGTCTGTCTGCTCTCTAGACTAGAGGATAGTACCGAGAATCTAATCTGTTCGCCTTCGCAAGACCAGCTCCTAAGTACCTGGCTGTAGCTCATGTTAAATAACTCCTTGTTGATGAATGGGTGGTATCCTATATAATTAGCAGGAAGTAAAGTGATTAGAAAAAGTGAGTTTTCCAGATAGTGAAAGTACAATTCTTTAAGCACAGTAACTTTATCCAGCGAGTCAACAAAAATTTACTGAGCAAATACTCTGTGCCCAGCACCACGCCAGGCATTTGAGAGACAACACACCAGATGTGGTTGCTGCCCTGGAGCTTCAGGGCCCTTTGGAATCTGATGAAAGTTATGGGCTCCTTTCTCAGTAAAATGTGCATTGAAAAATTATGTGAAGTTTTGTACACAATTTATCTTAACATTAAATCTAAATGAAAAGAAAGTCTTTTCAGAGATTATTTCTCTCTCCTATTTTTTCAAGCAAAAAAGAAAAATTAATACCAACTTCCTAAAAAGAATCAAAAGAAACACAAACTGGGCCAACAGGAGCAAACGTGAACTGCGGCAAGGCTCCTGCCGCCGTCCAGCAGGAGAAGCCTTCTCGGGGCGACGTGGAACCTGGCTTGGCCACTTACCACCCAGGCAGGCTGACTCACCGCTCCAGCCTCAGCTTCTCATTTGGAAATGAGAGTAATCAATAAAAATGCCTTCCCTTTATGACTGTAATGAATATTCAACAGTTCAGCCCATGTAAAATTATTGGAATAGTGACTGACACAGAAACATGCAATAAGTAGTTATAATTATTATCACTGCTGAATATAAAGCTGAAATTGTGAACACCCCTTGACACACGTGATGCTCCTTGACACGTAAAACCTCAACTTCAATCAACTTGACCTTTTGGTTGTCCGACCAATGCTGAAAACCCTGAGGCCCAAAGGGAGGCAGTGGCCCACCGGGTCGTCACTCCAAAAGCCCACTCACAAGAGTCAGGGAGTGTCAGGTGTCACGCACCAGCAGTATTCTCCAAGAATGTTCCTGCTGAATCCACTCCGTGTCCTCTTCTTTTCTCTCAAGCCAATGACAAAAGCAAGGTCAAGGTCTCCATCGCTAATGAGTTTTCCCCAAGGAAGGATCATGAATCCATACTCCCTCTGCCTGTTCCACTGAGAAGCAGCAGCCTTCCAAAGAGAAGGGCAGTGTTTCTAGGCATCTCCAGACTCCCGCTGCTGACTCTGCCACTCCCAGGCTGTGCAAACATTTCTTCCAGCACTGCCGCATCCAACCCAGTGTCCTCTTAGGAGACAGCATGGCTGAAACGTCCCATTTTTCGGAACCAGCTATAATGGTGAGTTGAAAGATTTACCTCATTCACATCGCCAAAAATATCTAGTAAGTAAGCCAAGTCATAAATGAATTCCTCTTTCTGTTTTGTGTGTTTTACTTTACTTTAAAAAAAAAAAGAGGGTAGAATTTCACTGTGAAGTTCAGGCAAGTTCTTCAAGACTTGTTCTTTGGAGAGCCAGTGAGCTCCTGCATAGTTGAAGCAACTGTATGTTCTGCTCCATTTCCTAGCAAAGCCCCTGGAGAACGCAGTGCCCGAGGCCCCAGCTCTGATGAAGTTGCGGGCTTTGGGGACCGCTGCAGTGTCTGACAGCAATGCACACTGGCAGAGAAAAGCCCGGCCACAGTGGCAGGCAGGCCCTCTTGCTTCATCAAACCTCCAAAACCAGACGTGTTGCCAGACAAAGCAGATGTTCCATCTGTACACAGATAGCCTTGACATTCCTTTCAGTCAAAATTTAGCTTGGCAAAGAAACTGTTTGCCATTTTGAAGGCTTAAAAGTTTCCCAAAGGAGCCTGAACTACGAGAGTTCTTCCTGAACACTGACAGCATGCAGGTGACAGACCCCAGCAGGAGCGGGGAGTGCGAGGCCACTGTGGGCAGTTTGCACAATGAGCTTCAAACGAAAGGGCACAGCTGCTGCTCTCTCCACGACCTCCTTTAAAACACAGAACGTGGGTCAGCTATTCTGGAAATGTCATCATTTGACACAGGAACTGGTTTTCATCTCCTTCCTCCCCCCCGAGTCACAGCTCGGCTAAGTCAGGTCCAAGCTATGCGGCTTCACCAAGTCCCTCCTGTCAGAGAGACGTCTTCTGCACAGCGATGCATTAAGCAATTCTAAAGGGGACTTAAAACCAAGGTTTTGTGTTGAGGTAAATCCATATTTCGGAAAATTTCCAGCCTTTCCAATTGAAGCCTTCTTCTCCCCAGTAAGTTCTCTTTTCCCCTGAGCATCTCTGGGCGGTGTGGTGTGTGCCCTTCCCCCTCTTAGGTGTCACGTGATCATTCACTCAGAAACCTGTCACTGGACCATGAAACCTACATAATTTTATTAGGCAATGTCATCCCAATAAATTTAATTTAAAAAGAAGAAAGGTGGAGATAAAACATGTGGCAATTCAGAAATCAGAAACAGAAACAAAAACGAAAGTGAGACGGAGGACTATGTAAGCTGCAAGGCTGTCTTCGCCTTCGACATTCCCCTGCTTAGGCTGGGATGGGCGTGGACTCAGACAGACCCCCGTGCGTGCGGACACAGCTGAGGCACGCCTCCATGAACTCCTTTCAGAGCGAGCACCAGACAACACACTGCCGAGACAGTGACACTGTCGCCACCCAGACATGCGTGCGAGCACCTGGTGCCACCCTACGCACTGTCAGAGAAGAGTGATGCCTTGATTAGAGAAAAACGACTTTTTCCCACAGAAGACAGTTTTCAAAAGAAAGAGGCTTTGGATTCTGTCTTTGCCAAAGTAACTAGTATGGAATTAATATAAACTGGATAAAGTAACAACAACAAAACCCTGGCTCTCCGAAGATACCCGAGAGCCACCGAAGCGCTCAGGATGGGAGGGCCCAAGACCCAGGGCGACTACAGGAAGAGCGCTGGTGAGCTCTGCGCCTCCAGGGTTTGGCCTCTGAGGATACCACGTGTTGACACAGATCAGGAGCCACTGAACTCACACACACTGCTGACGGGAATATCAGTTGGTACAATTTCTGAAAACAGTTTGCTAGTATCTATTAGACTGAACGTACACATTCCTTTGACCAACCAATTTCCAAGAGAAATCAGTGTTTCTGTCCAACAAAATGTTTAAGGATGTCTGTAGCAGCATTATTCATAATAGCCTTAAACTGGAAACCACCGACGTATCCATTAGCACTGGAAAGGATAAATAAAATATGGTCTATTCATACAAGGAGGGGAATACTGTGCCAAAGTGCAAAAGGATAAAACTCCTGCTACACACAGAAACATGATAAATCTCATGCATATAATGGTGAGTGAAAATAGTCAATTATTAACCAATGTCACTCCAATATGCTTAATTTTTAAAAATTGAAAAATAGACAAAACGTATACGTAATATGATTCCACTTATATGAAGTTCAAGTATAGACAAAACTACCGATAGTGACCGAATCAGAATAGTGATTAGGCTCGTGGGTAGTTAATGACGTGGAGGGGGCGTGAGGCAGGTTTCCAGGGTGTCGGTATGTTCTGCATCATGATCCACGGCTAGTTACGTGGTTGGTTCAGTCTGTAAAAATGCACTGAGTTGTACCCTCAATATTTGCACACTTTACTATTACATGTACTTTAAAAAATCTCTTTAAAAGGTAGTTGACTTTAACAGATAATTCTTTCATGTGAATGCAATAAACAATGTCTTGTGGAGATTATTACATATGCAGATTACATATGCAGAAGTAAAATGTATGATAGCAATGCTACAAAGAACAGAAGAGAGGTAAAGAGATGTACACTGTTGTTGTAAAGTCCTTAGATTATACATGCAAATGCTACATGATCACTTGAAAGTAGCCTATGATATATTACAGATGTGTACTATAAACCCTAAACCAACCACTAAAGGAAATAGAGCTAGTTAGCCAGTAAAAGAGATAAAATAAAATCACGAAATTATTTTGCTCAATTACTTTAAAACAAGTCAAAAGTGAGAAGAAGGGAAACAAAATCAGATTCAAGTCCAACCAATAATCACATTCAATATAGTCTAAGCACCCAATTAAAAAGCAGAAATTGTTATACTGGATAAAAATGCAGGAATCAGCTATATGCTGCCTACAACAAACACACTTCAAATATGAAGATACAAATAGGTTGCAAGTAAAAGGATGAAAAATACGTATCGTTCTGTCTTAGCCCACTCAGACCGCCGTAACAAACACTCCATGAAGCGGTGGTTTACAAAGGACGGAAACGTGTTTCTCACAGCTCTGAAGCCTGGGCGGTCCAAGGTCAAGATGCTGGCAGACGCAGTGTCTGCTCAGGGCCCAATCCCTGGTTTGTAGACAGTGTCTTTTCACTGGGCCCTCACATGGGGAAAGGGGTGAGCCAGCGTGCTGAGGTCTCTTTGATGAGGTCTCTAATCCCAACCGTGAGAGCTCTGCCCGAAGGTCCCATGTCCTCACACCACCCCTGTGGGAGTCAGGGTTTCAATACGTGGGTTTTGGAGGGACAGTCACTCAGACCACAGCACATGCTAGTGCTGACGAGAAGAAAGGTGGCTACATTCTCTAACACAGTGAATTTCACAGCAAAGAACATTACCAGGGATAGGCAGGTCATTTCATAATGATAACAGGTAAATTCAATAGGAAGACATAACAATTATAAATGTTTATGCAGCTAGTAACAGAATTTCAAAATTCATGAAGCAAAAACTGATAGGACTTAAAGGAAAATTTGACAAATCTACAATTATAGTGGGAGATTTCAATATTCTCCTCCCAACAGTTAATGGAACAAATAAGCAGGAGCCGGGATGCAGATGACTTCGCTAACACTGCGCACCCGCTCGACCTGAATTACACTTACACAGCACTGTGCACGACGGCAGATACGCACCTTTTTCAAGTTCACTCAGAACTTCACCAAGACCGACCATGTTCTGTGCCATGACGTAAACCTCAATAAATTTAAAATAATTCACATTGTACAAAGTATGTTTTCTAACCAAAACAGAAGTAGAAATCAAAAGCATAAAATACCTAGAAAATCCCCAAATATTTGGAAACAAAATAACAAATTTCTACATAATTCATGGGTCAAAAAAAAAATCAAATGGAAAGTTAGAAAACATTTTGAACTGAGTGGGAATGAAATCCCCAAAATACCAAAACATCAGCGGGGGTGGGGGGGGAGCGAAAGCAATGCTTGGAAGGCAATTTCTGACACCAGATGCCTCCATGGGAAGTAAGGAAAGGTCTCAGATTACTGACCTCAGCTTCTACCTTAAGAAACTAGAAGAGCAAATCAAACTCAAAGCAAGCAGAAGAAAGGAAATTATTAAAACTATGAACAGAAATCAATGGATTAGGAAACAGAAAATCAACAGAAAAGAATGGAACCAAAACCTTTTTTTGACATCAATAAAATCAATAAACTTAGGCAGACTAATCAGGGGAAAAGAAAGGAAGAAGACTGTTATTATTGACAGGAACATCACCATCTGTGTAGAAAACCCTACAGAATCTACAAAAAATCTACTAGAATGAGTTTAGCAAAATTATAGAATACAAGGTCAAATTTAAAAAATAAGTCATATTTCTATTAACTAGTGATGAGAAAGTGGAATTTAACTTAAATAAAACACCATTTGGAACAGCATAGAAAAGAAAACACCTAGGAACAAATCTGATGGAAGACAAGTAAGATCTGCGCACTGGACGCTACGTGACATCACCGAGGTAAATTAAAGACCCAAACGCACAGACACAGACTGTGTGCTCGGCTGAGGTGGCTCAGCATCGTCCAGATGCCTGTTCTCCCCAAACTGGTCTACAGGTTCAACGTAATCACAATCAGCAGCCTGTGAGGCTTTTCGTAAACGTAACAAGCTGACTCTAAAATTCACAAGGGAATGTGAAGAACAGCCACAGCAATTCTGAAACAGGAGAGCACATTTCAAGGACTGCCTAACTTCAGGACAGTGGGGGGCGCTGGAGAGCGGGGACTGCAAGGAGCACGAGGATATTTTTTGAGTGACGGGTATGTTTAGTATCTTGATTTGATGATGGTTTCACAGGTACATACATACAGCCAAACTCATCACATTGCTGGCTTTATTTACGTGGGGTTTTTTTTTACATGTTGATTATACCTCGCAAAAGCTGAAGACAAATCTCAGGCAGTCCTCACGTCCAGGTTTTGGAGGCAGTCACATTGTCATCTCCGTCTGAGACATGTGGACACCACGGCCATGAGTGGCTGTAAGTGACGACACAGATGCAGACGGAGGCCCTCTCACTCCGGAGCCCAAGCTCGTAAGCCGCAGGCCTCACAGAAAGAAATGCTGTTCCACCTGCTTCTCATTCCTTCCACGAGCATTGGTGAGTGTTGATCCCACAGTGGGCCAGACTCTGTGACTGGAGTAAGAGACACAGGAGTGACAGCAGAGGTCTTCCCCGGGGCCTTTGTCCACTGGACTTGGCAGTTTCTGCTGCGGACCAGGCCGCTGGCCTGCGCGATCTCCTGTGACCATCACAGCACACGAGAGGGGTAACTTCTCCGACGTTCAGATAAGGGCATGGAGGCCCTGCGAGGTGAAGGCGCTTGCCAGGATCCCACAGCCAGAGAGCAGCAGAGCCAGGCTGCAAACGCAGACCTTCCTGCCTCGAAAGCTCAGGATCCTCCCACCGCCCCAAACTGCCTGGAATCAGGCAGTTGCCCCGGGCCACCAGGGCCCAAACAACCTGTTTCCTTGTAAACAAATATCACAACCAGGTGCCAAGTCCTCGCAGACAAAAAGAGCCATTTACCAAAGGTTCTGTTTTGTGTTATTAATTCATTTAAAAGGAAATTTGGTTTCTAACCAGAACTAATGTCATATCCACACTCAAGAAGGGAGAAAAAAATGGATCTGGAAGTTGCAAAGTTGGTTTCATTGAATCAAAAATGCTGCTGGCCTATGTCTGCAGCCCAGGCCAACCGACTCCCGCCCCAGTCAGCCCTCCCCGCCCTCTGCCCAGAGAGGGCCTGCAACCTCTGCCTCCATCATGGAGCTGGAAGAAGCCCTTTTCCACTTTGCTTCTAGTGTCACAAGAAATTGTCATAATGGATACAGCAGTCACTAGGAAATGAGAAGCAAATAATAAATGCAAACTCAGAGCAGTAACAGATGAAAGAGCTCAGGCTTCCGGCACTAACATCAGCTCTGCTGAGCTTTAGGCCAGCGGCCACGACCCCACCCATGCCGTGGCCCAGCCGGAGGGCACCTGGCCCATGCCCTCACTACCTAACTCAGTTTTCTTAACAAAGGGAAGCAGTGCGGCACAGAAGTCGAGAGGATTCAGTACTACTACTATTATTATTACTACTACTGCTACTACTACATCCTAAACGCTGTGAACAAGTAACATCGGGCACTGTACTGGGTCACAGGATAGGGGGGATGGGACTGTCATGACCCCTGTGTAAATGGAATTTACAATCCAGTGGGGAGAGCGACTTGGCACAAAGTAATTATTCCGCTTTTAAAAGTCAGGACATTTCAGCACAATGTTGAAAAGCACTATACCGGAGAAGCAGTGGGTGGTGTGGTGGGAGGGACCACAAGGGAACCTGCACTCCCCTGGGGCTCTAAGCTGTTCACCCCATCTCCTGAGGGCCGAGGAGGAGTGGCTGTGAGAGGGGACAGAAGAGCATTCCAGGCTGAGGGCACAGCACGTGGGCAGGAGCTGAGACAAGAGGGAACTGAGGAGGCTGCGGGGAGCTGGGGCCCTGGAGGCCAGGAGGGCTGTTGCTGGCCTACCAGGCAGAGTCTGGCGGAAGGGTCTGCATACTCAGAGCAGTGCGGAGCCTCGGAGGGTGCGAGGCAGGACTGGGAAGCGGTCAGACTCTGGCTTTAGAAAGATGTCTCTGGATGCTGAGAGGAGGTTGGGGGACAGGACTGCCCCTGGAGAGACGTGATCAGAGAGCCGGCAGTACTTAGGCCAGGCTGGGGAGGTGGAGGGAAATGGTCTCAGAAAACTGCCCAGCATGTGACCTGAGAGAGGGGTTTTAATGATGTCAGCGAAACCGATCTCTTTACAAATAACTGCCTGCTGGCAGAGCTCTTGCCTTCTCCCAGGGCCTAGAGCTGTGCTTCCAAGGAGCAGTAAAGACACACAGGGTTTGTCCAACATCCAACACTGACCTCGGCCTTCTGGAATGCCCGCTTCTTCAGAGCAGGCAAACAGCATCCAGACAAAAGGCCAGAGGGTCGGGTTCCTGAACCACAGGCAGTGTTTCCCTGAACTGCAGAAAGCCAGCCTATGGCCCAGAAAAAACTGCCCACTTCGGGGGGGAGTCTTCATTCCCACAGGACAGCCCTCCTGCCAGCCAGCAGATGCTGGTCAGGTCACGCTCCAACGTCAAGTTCTGATGAGGGAAGGGGTACCGCTAAATCTCTCTAGAGCCAGTGCCCCAAGGGGCATGAGTTCTATCTGGACAATGTCCCAAAGCATCTGTGAATGCTGCTCCTACCTCTCCATTCCAGGTTCTGCCTTTCCCTTCAGGCACCAGGCTCCCTCTAGGGCCACAGTCAGGAGGAGGGCTGAGGATGGCGCGCCCACCTGGACCACCCCGTGTCCACCCCCACTGACACTGAGCACCTGGCCTATGTCTTAACCCAAGTGGCAGGTCCTCGTAACACTGGTTCCTCACCTCAGGAGGCTCCTGGTCCTGCCCCGTAGACTTCTTCTGGGGGAACTCAAGCTACGTCCTGGCACCTCCATCTCCCTCCATGTTGCTGTCAGCTCTCAACCCCAGGGTCACAGATGTCCTTATGCCTTTAGCCCTGGCTCACTATCTTCTCCCATTCTGCTGTCATCTCTAGGGATGTCACTAAACTGGGTGGCGCGACTTCTCATCCCTGGGTCACAGAGTACCTCAATTCCTCCCAGAAAGACCTTTATCTCCTCTCCACTGCAGCCACCAAAAAGGCACAGCCGTCACCCCTTCGAGCACAGTCACCCATACCCCACCTCCAAGACCCTACACTCTGAGCCCCTTCTCCCTCCACGGCCTCCCGGCCTCCCTTTCACTCCCCACTCCTGATCAAGCCTCTACTCTGTCTGCCACTTAACTTTTGGTCCCTCAGTGCTTCTTGACTCTTCCAGACCATCAGCCCTCTCCAGCCCTTCTGGCCTCCCCCCACCCCCGGCAAAGCATTGCGGACCACCCAGCTGGACCTCCAGGACACTTCCCTGGGCCTCCTCCTCTCCCTAGGGTCACCTTCGCTGCCTCCTTCTTGACCTCTGTTCTTCCTTCTACTCCCCAAATACACAGCCCACTGCTTTCTCTCCCACTTCTCCCTGTCTCGGCTCTCACAGTAGCCTCACAACCAGGCAGCACCAGGCCCTCCCCTCCTCTCTGTTCCTACCACCCTTGCCTCACAACCAGGCAGCACCAGGCCCTCCCCTCCTCTCTGTTCCTACCACCCTTGCCTCACAACCAGGCAGCACCAGGCCCTCCCCTCCTCTCTGTTCCTACCACCCTTGCCTCACATGGGCCACAGCGAAGCCTGCTCACCAGTCTCCCTGACTCCAGCCGGTTCTGCCTCAGCTACTCAGAATGAACTTCCTAAAATACAAATCTGTCATACCACTCTCCTTTTGAAGCCCCTCAGTGAACCCCCAAAGGTAACAAGATAAAGCTCCACCTCCCACCCATCCCTGATGCCCCTACCACCCCCAAACACTTCTTGTCCACTGTTTGTTTACATTCTGTCCCTCAGTGGATTGCACCAATGTCCCCTTTGTCTTGTCTCTCCAGCAGGTAGCACAGCAGACTGACCAGTGAATGACAGGCACTGAGGCAGTCTGGCAGTGGGGATGGAGCAGTGCAGGCAGGGGCAGCAAAACGACTGGGAAAAACAGAGGCACGTAGGAAAGCCACCCTCCTGAATGCGCTACCCACTGCAGCGCATGTGCATCACACTCAGGCCTGCTGGGCGCCCGCCACGTGCCTCCGAGACCCGGCAGGCCACCAGTGCCAGTGCTAGTTGGAAGAGAATGGCACACTGACTTCAGGCGAGCCTTTGCCATGCCAGCATCGCAGCAGCAGTGCCCTCAAGGAGCAGAGGATCAGGAGAACGGAAGGCTCAGCTTTTCTCCTCCCCAGGCACCAGCACCCAAGGTAGTGTTTAGTTTCGCTCAACAGATTATCTGCCTTTTCAACGAGCCAGTCATTCTGCCTGCAATGCCCTTCCCAACTCCCTTCCCATTCCCCAAACCACGCACAAGATACAATCCCTCTCAGCCTTCAAGGCTCCCTGTCCACACCCCAACTCCAAGGCAGAGGAGGCCGCCCTGTCCCATGTCGGCAGGCCCCTCAGCACACCAAGGTGCACGTCTGCAACAGACCCCAGCCCCCAGCCCCCCACCATCTGGAGGCCAGTCAGCCTGCGAGCTCAGGTCTGACGGATTCCAAGTCCGCTGCCCTTCAACACTGTGCTACCGAAGCGCTGCCTGTGCTGGGCCACCGGCTCCCACACAGCCACCGCTGAACTCTCTGTCCAGCATACCCTCACGCTGTGACATGTAGCAACTATTCAGACCCGTGCTGGCGGGAAATGATAGCCGAGCACTCCCAGGCACTTACTGCATGCAGGCGCTGAGCTCAGTTCTTATGTGCCCATCGCAAGGTAAAAACCATGATGTCCCCCACTTTACACGCCAGGGCAGTGAAGCACAAAGAGAGTGAGCGGTAACTCGTCCAGAGTCCAAGCTGGAGCGAGTGACGGCGGGAGCGGACCCAGCTTTGTCGGAACCAGCCCGTGCTCCTAGGAACGCTGTGTGGAGTTAGCTGACCCGGCAGTGCGCACCCTGGGCTGCGTGCACAGCGCGCACACCGTGCTCATTTTCAGCACATTCTAAGAACGGCAGCTCCCCCGTGACGCTGCTCCACGCTGAAGCTAATGACAAAAACAGTGCTGATTTAAACTGGCTTCTGAGGAACTGTTGGACCTTCCGGTCCACAGACTGGGAGCTGGGCACAATGACAGGTTTGTTTGGTAGGGAATGCCGGTGGAAACAAAGTGCCACCCTGAAAATGCACCTTCTCACAAGGCTGCCGCCAGTGGGGCCCCTCCGAGAGATGTCCTTCACAGTGCAGCCCTTGCCCTCGCCCTGGCCCTGGCCTCTGGCCGGGAGGGACCCACCCAGCCCCTGCAACCCAATCCACCATGGTGGTGAGAGGGTTCTAGGCCACAGCTTGTAAGTTAAACACAGCTGTGAGCTATTATACTGCAGCGTTGTATCTGCGCTAACTCGCCAATTTTTGATAAAAATTTTCACTTGTTAGAGTCACCAGGGAACAGGGCCATCATGGTTCCATATTTGCTAACTTCCATTTTCCTTGCTCTCTGCCAATCCTTAACTCACCGTCTGCCTGGCTTCCTCTAAGCCCTGGGATGATGCTCTCACAGTCCTCCTTGCAGAAAGGAGCAGAAACCAGCTCTACCCTGTTATCAACGGCATTTGGAAATCTGAGTCTTCAAAGGCTGAGCTCACCAGGCAAAACCCTTGCTTTGAGGAAAGTGGTCACACCACAAAACAGGCACCCTGGTAATGATGTCCCTGATTTGGTACTCCTCCCTCTGGCAGTGTGCCTAAGCCCAGCCAGAGAGTGTTCTACTACAGCACTTCTCTCATTCCACCATTCATGCATTCTCCACTCATTCAACAAATATTTACTGAGTATCTACTATGTTCCAGGCACTGGGATAACAGCAGGGTCTCTCAGGAAGCAGATCTCCAGAACCAAGTGCATGTAACCCTCCTTTTCTGCCCTGGTGCTTCCCAGGGCCTTTGGGGGAAGTGAAGGAGGGAGGCCCCCTGGGTGTAGTAGGTCAGTGGTAGCAGTGGAGGGAGAGAAAATAAGAAGAGGAACTGAAGACAAATAGATTACAAAGAAATGTTAAGCTTTAACAGTAGTCTGCAGGTTAACAGTAACATTGATATTGTTATTTTAAAACTATTTTTATATGTGATGGGATAATACAAAAAAAGTAATTATTTAATGTTGTTAGGATCAAATTGTCAATGTCAAAAACAACATACAAAAATCAAGGGAAGTAAATTAACAGCCCTGTAATGTCAGACTGGAACGGAAAGATCAACATTGTGTCAGTCATGTTTCTCTAAGATGTGTGGTGTAGCACCCAGCCCTCCAATCTCAGAGGCTTCCAGCAACAGTGTTTATGCCGGCCTGCAGGTCTGCAGAGTGGCTGCAGTTCAGCCGGCCTCTGCAGGGCTCCCTTGGGCTGAAATTCAGGCTTTGGGTTCGGGATTCAGGCTGAATGAGCAATAGCTACCGGTACACCACGGAGGGTAGGAATTCCAAGAGGACAGGTAGAAGCTTGTCATGCCTCTTACCACCTCAGCCCACCACTTGCATTACTACCACCTGTGCCTAAATCACAGGGCCAAGCCCAAAATCTATACAAGGGGGCAACATACACCACCCACAGGGAAGTAGTAACAAGGATGAAGAGGGAAGAATTGTGAAGAAATACCACCACCTGCCCTAATTATAATCTCATGAGTTTTCCTTTCAAAAAATAAACATTTCCTAGCCCTGGCCACTGACAAGACCTAGCAACCCAGTACAATGACTGTCCTGGCACCTAGGTGGTGGTCTCTAAATACTATTCTCCACTAAAAGAAGCCAGCGCCCCTGAAGGAATGAAAGCCCGAACCCAGGTCTGCAGGAGGAAACGTACAACAGCACACGGGCCATCTCTTGTTGTCCCAAAGAGCAAGGGCGTTATACAAAATAAATGGGTCATGCTGCTGTAGGACATGACATGAAAGGGCTCCCAATGGTTAAACACAGGACGATTCAGGTGTCAGAAGAGATAGTGCCTGTAACTGGCTGAAGCACAGGCTCCACCCCACTCTTACCCGCGGAATTGGAACCTGTAAGGATGGAGCCCAGGCGTCTGTATTTTTGACAGAGACCCTGCTGACGCTGACGCACAAACAGGGCCGAAGGGCACCAGCCCGCAGGTCGCCTCGCTGGTGGGGAGCCCAGGTCAGTCACAGGGCCCGTCTTGCTCTCAGATGCTGGCCTCTGCTTCCTGAGAGTCTTGCCTACAACAAACCTAAAATTGTCCCCTATTCATGTCCTTCCAACTCTGGGGTGGTCCAGCCACAATGTGGCGGGCAACTTCAAGGGAAAAAAATTCTAGTTTTCAGTCTACTAACAAAAAAATAAAAACAGCAAAAAAGCTGGGGTAGCTCCCAGGGTCCTCCTTTTACCCACAATGTTGACAATGACAATGAGGAACAAATGCTTCCATTTTTAGCTAATGTATCATAGATCCACGACATTTGAGTTTGGGGTTTCTCCAGATACCTCAAAGCAACTAGTTCTTAAACTCCACTCTGCCCCAGAATCATGTGGTAAGCTTTTACAAAGTAGGGTTGACTGGGCTCTGGACCCCGACCCAGAGATGCAGACTCAGCGGTCTGGGTGGCGCCTGGGCACCCCGTGTTTCAGGGCTTCCCAGGTGATTCCAATGTGCAGCCACAATTGAGAACCTCTTCTCCAAGCTAATAAAATCTTGAAAGCAAAACACCTCTACCTTAATGTCTTGTCACCGCTTGAAACCAGATATGCCCTGGACAAGGTACCTCCCAAACTGCAGTGCCCTGGGGGACGGTCTTGGTCTGCCCCTGTTTGTGCCTCTGAAGAACTCCCCACCCCACCCTCCCACAGTCAGCCTGAGCCTGAGCAGCGCTCCCTTCTCCCTGGGCACACACAGGCTTGGGGTTCAGGGCTCACAGCACACTTGGCTGCCCTCCTCAGTGGGACACGAATGAAGACCCAGACGTCTGCACGGCTCCAGATCAAAGCTACTCAGCGGACGTGATCAGAGATAGTTTCAGCTGAGAACTAAGGTGACCATCAACCCACTACTCCCCCAAAAGGCTCCAAGAGGTACTGAGTGAGTTGTTTCTGTTGTTTTAATTAGAAAGAATAGATAACTCTACATTAGATAAAACAGAAAGAGACTGGAAGTCAGCCAATTCAAAAAAGCAAACACAGCTCTGCTCCCCAAACCTAATGGAACACAACGCGCATGCACATACACAAGTAACAGATCGTTGCCGCGTCTTCACATAAATGCTGACAGCAGCTAACAGTGCTAGTCTCTTCCTAATCTCTAACGGGGCGTCCGACAGGCAGCCTGCGGGCTGCATGCGGCTCAGGATGGCTGTGCATGTGGCCCAACACAAAACCATAAATTTACTTAAACCATTATGAGATTTTTTTGTGATTACTGTTGCAATGTATTTAATGTGTGGCCCAAGACAACCCTTCTCCTTCCAGCGTGGCCCGGAGGCGCCAAAGGGTTGGACCCCCCGCACAGGTTGGATTCCAGCTCCCAGAGGCCTGGGCCCTTTGTTTCACTTTGTGGTCAGTGCTGTTTTCCTCGGTCCTAACAGCCGCCCTACTGCAACAAGAGCATGTTAGGAGTGTTCTGGAATGCACAGCAGCCACTTTTGGTTGCAGCAGACACCTTTCGACACATCTCTGCACCCCTCCTCTCTGAAATCTGCACCCACTCACGAGGCCGGCCCCTCAGCTGTGCTTGCTCATCTTGGCCACGTACTCCCGACCTCAGTCACTGAACCCCCACTATTCACATGACCCTGCTGAGCTGGACTGAGAGTTGCTGGTCTCGGTATAGAAGATGGCTTAAGTGGGGACCACATAAATGTGGGCCCTGGGGAGGCCACGTTAAACCATGCAGGCAGACAGGAGTGGAGGCAGAAGAGAGGAGAGGGAAAAGCAGAGGCAAGAAGCAAAGATGGCTTGTATACTGGGTGGTCCTCCGGGCTGCTTGAACTCCACACCCATGTACTCTGTGAAATGCCCCTTTTATCCCTGTAATAAATTCCTCTTCTGCCTATCACAGCTATTTTGAAATGCATTTCTATTACTTGCTAATAAAAAACAACCCTGGCTGAAATAACTATAAAGCCTCGTTATCAACTGCTAAGCATTTCCAGGAATTTTTTTAAATCAACTTTTTTAAGTCAACTTTTTCTTTACGCGGTTTTGAATATGCGGTTTCTACAGATGTACATTGCAATTTAACGTAAATATTTATGTGTTTTGCTGTAGCACCTGGTTTCAAAATCAGACACAAGGCAACCACTAGAATTTGGGATCAACAGAAAGAAAACTCTAGAAAAAACGTTCTCTCACATCCCCTTCTGGACAGGGACCATTTTCAGCAGGAGGAGCCTGGGACAAGTAATTAGTGTGGCAGGACCTGGCTCAGGCATGGAGGTCATGGGCACCAAGGGCCACAGCCCTGCCAGAGCGGACCAGATGTGGGGACCAGATGCGGGGACATTCTCTGGAGAACCCAGACACCTGGCTCAGAGAGTGAGCAGCATCAGGAGTGGAACGCATCTGGACACTCTCTTAAGGGGGCTGAAATCGATCACATGTGTTTACAAAGACCTCAGGAGAGAAACTGAGAAATGAGTCACTCTGATGTGGCTGTGGGAACAATATAAAGGACAAGGCACAGACCTCCGGCTGGATGGCTTTAAACACGGGGATGTCCATCAACGTGATCTGGCTCTGCAACAAAAGAGAAGAGGTGTTAGAAAACCCACAGGCAACTCGCGCTATTTTGAATCTACACGGAGCAGTAACACACTCTTAAAAGTTACACTTAACCCCTTCAATAAAAGTCAAGACAGAATAGAGTAAAAAGACAGGCAGATTTCTAAATGCGTCCCCCATCCCTTTCCTCGTCATAAATCTCGATCCACGCCCTTCTTTCTGGGATGTGAGACGAACGTCCAACTTAAGAATTGGTAATAGTTTGACATGTGGGCCTGAAAAGAAGGGGAACAGATTTTAGTTTGGATATTTTTGTGCAGTTTAAGTTTGTTTCAAGCATGAATTACTTTTGTAATTTTAAACAGTTGGCAATATTTCAAATTAGAATGCTAAACAGAGGCACTATTAACTCTTAATTTAATTTTGTTTAAATTGTGGCTTAAAGAAATTGCCCATTTCTTCTGAAGTCTAAGGCTCCTCAAAATTATATGGTAGCACGACATTCAAGACGCCTCTGCAGACCAGCGCTGGACCGCAAGCTGTTTATTCCGCGGCCCACAGCATACGAGATAACTCCAGAATGTGAGGGCAAGCTTTCGGAAACTTTTACAGCAATTTGCCACGGTACTCTTACTGTATTTTTTAAAGTACTAGCCTTCTATAGATTGGAAATGAAAAAAAATTGATCCCGCACCACAACTAGCTTGAGAAGCACTAATGTTGTCAGTACAGAAAGCACACGGCTGGTTCAAGGCCGTTCCCATTGTTAGAAGCTCATTGAGCAACATAATGAGGCATCACTGCCGACAACTGCTCGGGCCAAAGCATGGCCCCGGCTGAATTCACAGGACCTGCCTATCTCCAGGTGTCACATGGGGTGCCAGGTGTCAGATAACAGACGCCTCTGTGACAGCCCAGGGAAAGGAGAGCCGACGGCCTTCGGGTGTCTCCTAATGCAAGAAAGCACCCTGTCCACCAAACACAGGTGGTCTGGGAGGGTGCGATACTGAGGACCGAACACGAGCTCTGGATCAGCGGGCGTGGGTATGCATCTGGCACCATCGCCTAACAGCAATATTCTGCGTGACACCTGACAGCTCTCCCAGTCTCAGGTGCCACATCTGGAAAACGGTAACTATAATCGCTGTCTTACAGGTTCTAAGTGAAAATTCAAGACGAAAGGTGCAGAAGGCCGGGCACCTGACAGATGCTCTCTACATACGTATGTGCTGGGCGTGGGCATGGGCATGGTGTGCATGCACAGAGAGACAATCTATGCGTACGCATACAGAGGAGAACATCTCTGAGCAGGAAGGGAAATAAGCAGGCAGCTTCGGTGGAGGGCCCCTCCGCCCCCTCCGAAAGGCTGGTGTTCTTCATGGGCACAGAGGGGAAACGCTGCCACTAACAGAAGCCGCTAGCAGAGAGACAGTGGGTAGCACTGGAGTGAAGCACTTGGGAAGCCACCCTCTTCCACCGCCCGGTCCACCCACCTGCGGCAAGGGGGCACTGGACATCAGCATGTGTGATTCTGGCCCTCACAATCTGGGTGTCGAGTGACGACTACACCCCGAGGCCTGTAGGCCGGCGTGCCTGGCCGAGGCAGGGCAAACAGACTGGCATTTCTCCTGCCAGGCCTGTGGAGATTGTTGGCCAAGCGCTCCAAAACTTGGATTAATCCTGCCATCCCAGGGAACAGAAAGGCCTTGTGAAAGCAGATCTGAGCTGGGAGCTCAGAGGCCTTGGAAATCTGCCCCGCAGCTCAAGCTAACTCCCTACCCGGAAGAGCCGGCAGGATGTTTGCAATGTCATTTAGGAAAAGGACCAGAAGTCTGCTAATGCGAAAATGAGAAAACGTCCTTTCCATCCTGCTGTCAGTTCTAGGGTTTGCTACTGAATTTCCAAGTGATTTATTAAAATAGTGACTTTATGTTTTATATGCTTTTTGGATGGTCCAAGTTTCAAATATTCTGATCCCTGCTGATTGTAAATCAGAAAATGCATTCAAGTGTTTTATTCTAAACAAACAAGATCAACAGGGGTCACCAGGCTTAAAATAGACTGGCCAGTCCCAAACACACAATCTGGGGGTTCCGTTTCTATCCTCTCGATTCCACACAAAAAGGATGCAGTGTCCAGAGCAAGGATATATCAATATGTAGGTAAAAGCATCCAATTACAAATTGCAGAGCATTTTACTACAAAGCAAACACCTGTGAAAAGGTGGCTGGTGAGCAGTCCTTCCCAGGAAGTTGGAGAACCCCGAGGCAGACAGTTTTACCAAAAGCTTGAGGGGGGCAGTCAGGTCCTGTCCCTCTCCACAGCAAGCTCAGCATACCCAGGGGAGGGGCCCCCACCTCCCAGAGAGAAAGGGCGTCCCCCAGAGGTGTGGCATCACCTCCACAGAAACACCAGATGACGAGACTCTCTCTCCCAAGCAGCACCCCGAGGTGGTGGGGAGCACGTGCCTGGACTGATGAGGACACTCGCAAGCATCTTAGCAGCTTCTCCTTATTTCTGGAAATAAAGCCTCAGCACAGGATGTCCAATTAAGCTAGTCACTTGGCAATGCTTTCTTTAATCCTGACCCCTTCTCCCATGTCCTCCTTCCTCCTAAAATTCCAGCCTTTTAGGGAAGTGGCCAAATGCCACATATCTGAAAACATTTCTGTTGCTATGAGCTATGAACCCTTCAGAACGGAGAGACCTACAGCTCCACTGCATGACGCGGCCCTAAAGAAAAAGGTGGTATTGTGTGGATAAACGATAGCTGCTTACCCAAAAAGAAAAGAAAAATGTCTTGTGCATGTTAAATGCAGTGTGTCTCCTCTCCAGCAGCGGCCCTGGGTCCTCCCTTCCCAACTGCAACCTCAGTTTAAGGGCCTCCCAGCCCCCAAATAAACTAACAACAACAAAGGCTGTCAGCCAATCAGCGGGGAGCCTGACACGGGAAGCTCTCCTTCAATGTGCATTCAGAGCGCTCTGCCAGCGCACAAGCAGGAAGGCTCACAAAGCAACCAGCTCCAAAGACACATTCCTGCTTCTGCTCCCAGGGCCACAGGAAGCACGTGTCTGGCATGGTTTTAGAACCAGAGTCAAGTAAATGCAAATTAAACAGGAAGATACGATCTGTCATCCATCGGTGCCATCGGGGCTGATGGGACCACGTGCTGCTTTGTTTGTTCTTTTTGGAAAGTGATCTGGCAATAACTCATAAAAGTTTTTAACTTTTAATTTTTTTTAAATGTCAAACTTACAAAGAAGTTGCCAGAATAATATGATGAACTCTTGTAACTTTTCACATAGCCTAATTATCAACATTTTCCCTCATTTGCTTTATGTCTATGTATATAATAATACATGTACATTTTTTCTGAACCATTTGAGAGTAAAATGCAAATATTTTGACCCTTCACCCCTAAGTCCTTTGGCATGTTATTTCCCAAGAACAAGATGACCCGCTTACATAATGGTAAACTTATCACAGTTAGGAAATTTATCATTAGTACAACAGTATTATCTAATATACAGTCCACATTCAAAATCTGCTGATTATCTCAATATTGTTCTCTATAGCAATTTTGTCTTGCTCCAGGATCGTTCACTGCGTTGAGATATCATCTCCTAAAAACTGAAATGAGTATGCTGTTGACCCAACAGTCCCTACACCTACAGAAAGAAAAGCACTAGTGTAGAAGGAGAGTTTGTATAGAGATCTACATTTAGCTACAGATAGGAATACAGAGGTTTACTGCACCATTATGTTTAGTAGCAAAAACTGGAAACAGTCTAAAAGGCCATCAAAAGGGACTTGTTGGAAAAAAGAACTCATGGTATACCCAGACTCCAGAATGCCACGCAGCTATTAGAAAGAGAGAATTGGATCTATACGCGTCGGCCTAGAAAGATGTCCATGATCAATTGATAACAAAGAGAGACTCCGGTAATGCTTTCTGCTCTGCTTTCAGCCACCGAGGAATAAAGGGACTGCAACCTATCTGCAGAGCACCTCCAGGAAAATGAGAACCGCTTAAGTAATTTTAACCCTTTTTATTATGAAGTGTCACACACTTACAGAAAACAGCATAAACAAAGGCATGGTTTGATGACTCATAATAGGATTATAGATAAACACCTTGTAACCACCACCCAGGTCCAAAAACAGCCACACCAACCAATAGGTGAATGAACAACAAAAGAAAAAAAGTGTGTTATGCATGCACAATGGAGTATTATCCAGCATGAAAAAGGAAGGAAATCCTGATACCTGCCCCAAGGTGGATGAACCTCAGGAACATTGCACCAAGTGAAATCAGCCAGTCACAAAAAGACAGATGCTGTGTGATTCTGCCTGTAGGAGGCACCCTGAGTAGTCCAATTCACAGATCCAGAACGTGGAATGACGTTGAGGGCAGTGGGGAATGGAGGGTTGTTTGATGGGTACGGTTTTGGGTTTGCGAGATGAATACAGTCCTAGCGATCGGTTGCACAATAATGTGAATGCACTTAATACTACTGATCTGTACAGTAGTTAAACACAGGTGAGACGGTAGACCGGGCCGGGTGGCTCCGTTGGTTGGAGCGTCATCTCATACACCAAAAGGTTGCAGGCTCAATTCCTGGTCAGGGCACGTACCTAGATTTCAAGGTCGACCCCTGGTCAGCGTGCGTACAGGAGGCAACGGATCTGTGTCTCTCTCTCTCACGTCAATGTGTGTGTGTCTCTCAAATCAATAAACATATCCTTGCATAAGGATTTAAATATATATAGTTAGGATGGTAAATTTATGCTACGTATAATTTACCACAATGTAGAAAAAAGTCACCTCAGACTGCCTCCCTGTGCCGGGTCCCAATCACAAGCTCCTTCCTCCAGTCAAAAGTCGCCACTATTCTGACTCTCCTCAAATGTCTTCACGATTTTGTCAAGCCAGCGTGTGTACCAAGGCATCACAGCGTCATCTTGCCTGTTTTTAAATTCCACGTATACTTTTAAGATTCTTTTAATCTACAGGTATTCTCTCCACCTTTCTGTTCCTTCCAATGCATCTGCTGCAGAATCCAGGCCATCAGACCTACCCAGCTCTTCACACTCAGGTGCAGGTCAGTGTGTCCCTCTGTCCTCGCTACTTCCTGCAAGCTGGCGGCTGGGCCCAGGGACTTGACCGGACGCTGGTCTGACTCCATGGCAGGACTGGGAGTGAGCGGCATTGTGCTGCTTCATTGGGAGGCACAAGATTCCTCTCCTTTTGTGATGTTAGTGGCTGCTGACGTTCAGTGCTTAGATCTCTTCCCACACTGACGTCATAAAGTGATGCTATTCTAATTCTATCATTTCTTTCCTGTTTATTAACTGAAATAAGGTAATAGAGAGAAACTCTCTCTCGTCTACTATTTAGTTACCCAGTATAGTTCAAAGATAAAAGGCAGGACAAATACTGGAGTCTACCCTTACATTTCTCAGTTTCTGAGAAAATAAATTGGCTCCCTGTCATCATCCAGTGATAACCTATGGTTTGACGGGTCTCAATCAATTGCAATTACTATCCTTTTCGAGCTCACGCTGTCCCATCACTGGGCAGTGGGGGTTCCCTCCAGCTAGCTCCTGAGTCCCTTTGACATGACCCTAGTAGTCCTTGACAGCTTCCTCGCTGGTACTGGAAGGACGCACCAGGTTATCTGGAACATGTCCTGTCCCAGACTTGGGACCGACCAGTTATCTGGGAAGCCGTGGAGTCTTTTAGTGACAAATAATATTGCAAGACCACAATCTAGAATTCATACTGATATTTCAAATTCAAATTCGGAACGTTTTTTCCCCCCTAACTTACTTCTTCTGTGTTACATCTGTATCTCCCTTCTTCTGTATCAAAAATCCTGGCCTCAAGGACACAGGGCATATAGGATTACAGTACCCCATAATAGTCCCTTACTTTCTCCTATATGTACACACAGTGGTCTCCGAATACCAATACTAATGCAACGCTATCAGTATAATTACTGAGAAAAGCTATGAAATTTTGCATATATTCTCTCCATTCTCCTTTTTTATGGTTTATACTAAATATAATAGTCATACTATGCCTATTATATGGACATACGGCCATTATACCTTCTCCCTTTTAATTCTTATTTAGTCTTAACTCTATTGTAAGTGCATGCTTGTTGCCCTCCACCAGTCTTCTGAGTGATGGTTCTCTAATCCTCTTCATTGCCTGAAGCCTGTTCTGCAGCAGATTCCTCAGGAAGGGCTCACAGGGGTTACACTCTCTGAGGCCTTGCATGCTCCTAATGGGTTAGGCAGTGTCCTTTATACTTGAAGGTTTTGCTGGATACAAAATTTTTGGCTCAGACTTTTTTTCTTTCCTTGATTTATTTGTTATTCTACTTTCTTTTGGCAAAAAGTGTTTCTGTCAAAAACACTAGCAGTGATCTAATATTGTTTATCGCAAAGCCATTCGCTACTTTGTCTAGATGCCCAAAGGGTTTTCTTTCCCTGTAACACCCAGTAGGTTACCAAGAACATGTCGATGGCACTGACCACTCGGGTAACATAGTCACCTTCATCATGTGCTCTTTCAATACGCCATTTCGAATCTTTTATTTTATGAAAGTTCTTTAAATTATAGTTTAAGTATCTTTTCAGTTCCAGTGCATTTTTACTCTCCCCTTTCAGGTATTTCTATTGTCTGTGTGTTGGATCTTCTTTGCCCACCATCAATATTTGTCACTTTTTCTCAGTCTTATTAACTCCTTCTTCATTTGATATTAATAACTTTCCTGCCTGCAGGCATTTTCTCTTATGTTTGTCTATTCTTGTGTTTCTTCTAGGTCGATTTTCATTTCTAGAATTGTATTTTTATTTTCAGTTTTTTCCTAAGTTCTGTCACCTCATTCCTGAAATTTTTCTACTTCAGACTTATGCTGTTTAAGGCTCACAGCATAATCTCAATGTCTGTAAGTTTAGTTTGAAATAATTACAGTTTTCGCTTACTCGGTGGCATGTCTTTCTGGCATTCTTTCATTATCTATAGGAATCCTCTCCTTACTCTTTTTTTTTAAAATAGTAACTTAGAGATTTGACAAAAGTAATTTTCATCTTCTTGATTTCTATGCAAAATTAGCATTCCTGCACTTTTTAGAGAAAAACACGGTTCAGGGTAGCCCTTCTAACTTCATACAGATCTCTTTTTGGTGGCCTTCACATAGTATTCAAAAACACACAGTTGTTGCCCTGGCTGGTGTGGCTCAGTGGACTGAGCACCAGCCTGTGAACCCAAGGGTCTCTGGTTCAATTCCCAGTCAGGGCACATGCCTGGGTTGTGGGCCAGGTCCCCAGTAGGGGGCACATGAGAGGCAATCACACATTGATCTTTCTCTCCCTCTCTTTCTCCTTCCCTTCTGTCTAAAAATAAATAAATATCGTTTTAAAAAAACATGCAGTTGCTTTGTGAGATTTCTCACACACATACTTTATTTAGTTTTATTTTATTTTTCCCTAACCCTAACTTCCCCTATCCTGATCATTGTGACTCCACCCCACACTGAATTTGTTGTTGGCATGGAGCCTTGTCCTGGAAGTGAGCCCTGGTGGCTTGGTTTCAAGAGAGTACAGGGGCCAGTCCACAGATCTCTTCCACCCATCAATCAGTCAAGTGCTCAAAATCCTTCTCAGTTTCCGTTGCTAGTCTCACATTAATCTGCCAAACTTCCCAGGGAACTCCTGTTGAAAACTCTGGAGTTCTCTTATTCTCAAGTCTGCCTGATGCCCCCACGCTCGCTTCTGTTTTCTGCTACACCAATGCTGACACTCTGCAGGTTTGGTTGGTGGTGCATGCCCAGCACCTGTGTTTTGGATTTGACAGGGACGACTTTTCACCTAGTTGTATCGTGAATATTGTGAATGGACTTCCGAGTGTGCTATGTGAGGACTGAGAAAGGATGAAACACTCTGCTCTTGTCGCCACCAGCTTCCCCAAACCACGTAAGTGATTTTTAATGGACTTTTGTATCTCACTTTTTTCTTTCTCTCATATTATTAGACAGGAAACTAAAATACCAGGTGGTCCAGTTCACTTCCAACGCCTGGCAATGCCTATGCTTCCCCGGACACCAAGGACTGCAGGGGACCCGGCTTCACATCTGAGCTCAAGACACTCCAGCTCTGGCAGAGGCAGCCAGAGTGTAGGCACTGTACCCTCAAAGCCTTCACCTCTCCCTGCAGTTCTCCAGGCCCAGAAAGTTGCCCAGGGAAAGGCTGAGCATCAGTCCAGGGCTCAGGCTAGAAAGTGAGGCCCACGGTCTCCCCAAGGAGTCCTGCTGGGCGATGTTACTCTACGTGCGGCCCAGCTCTCTGCCATTTCTCGCGATGGACAACTGTAAAGGGATTTTAAACCTCATTATTGCTTCATTCCTTTCCTGAAGCTACAAAATACAACTCAAAAATACAGCAAGCTAACAAAAGCAAATAGAATGTAGAAGCTCAGCGAGCGGCCAGCAAAACCCACGAAGCCTTCTGAGGAAGAGGCAATAGAGTCTCGTGGCCCAGGGAACAGATGAAAGTCACACAGCCCAACAAGGTGGCCGCTAGCCACATGTGGCTATTTGAAATGTCACTAGCACTTTACGTTTAAAATACGCATTGAGTTTGGAAGACTTACTTTAAAAAAAGGATACAAAGTATTTCAATAATGTTATGTTGCTTACGGGTTGAAATGATAATATTTTAAATGTACTATGTTAAATAAAAAGTATTTTTAAACTAATTTCACCTCTTTTTGATGTGACTACTAGAAAATTTGAAAGTCACAGATGTGGCTCAGATTACTGGTCTCTCGGATGGTGCTGGTCCAGAACGTCAGGCACCCGGTGTTAAATCCCACACAGCGCCACTTGCTGTGTGAAGAGGTAAGCTTTCTAGGAATTTGCTTGTTCATTAGTATATTGAGAAGGATGAATATGCCTCACTTGTAAGGCTGTTGCAAAAAGTGAATTAGAAAATGCATGGCAAACATTTGGCATACGACCTAGACGTAGTTCAAACACGGGAGCCGTCCTTCCACCACCACCCGGCATGGACTACACAGCGCGCAGATGAAGGGCTCAGACTTTCTGCCCACACCTGACCCAGGCCAAACAAGTAGTCTCCCTGACCCTTAGTCTCTTCATTAGAAAATCGGGGGCTGTCATCTGCCTCATGAGGTTGTTCTGCGGCCTGGCGCCTGTCGGTCAGCGTGCATTTACGGGGCACCGACTATGAGCTACTAAGAGATATGAAGACAATTAAGCAGGGTAAGGGAAGAGAGAGTGATGGAGAGATGCTACTTATTTAGCCTGTGAAAGTCCTCTCCAAGCACTGATGTTTGAACAGAGGCTAAGAGACACATGGAAAAGGGCCGTGAGGACCGCAGGAAGAATAAGCACTGGGCCCTGAGGCAGGGGGATGCGGTGAGTCTGGGGGAGAAAGGCAGCCGCCGCATAGCTGGAGGGCAAGCGGATCGGGGCAGGAGAGTTGGCTTGGCCAGACCACAGCGGGGACCAGAGGCCTGGTAGCACTCGGGGTCTCACTCCAGCACAAGGGACCCACTACAGAGTTCTACACAGGTTTTGAAAGGGTCCCTAGACACACTGAAAGAGTAGATGCATGTGCCAGACTCAGCATGGCCCAGTCGAAGTGGACATGGGAGCCAATGATGGCAGGGCATTGGGAGGGAGCCCAGTTAGCTCCTGTGGCATCCTGGAGGGCACGAAACGTGTTAGAGCAAGGGGGGCAGGGTGAAGTGGGCCTGGGAGGAGACACTTCTCCTCCTGTGGCCCTGCAGAGTCACGCAGCCCGAGGACAGCACTCCCAATCATGCCCAAGGTCGGCCCGAGCCAATGTGCTCTCTCTGCCCATAGAGCGTAAAAGGAAGAAACCAAGTTGTGGCAGATCGAGGAGCCAACTCTGCCCCTCCACCACAAGAGCACTCTCTCGGTCAGACCACACTGGCTGAAGAAAAATCAAATTTTTAAAAATTTACCATTACAAAATTGCCCAAATAATACTGTGTATTATTGTAAAAAAAAAAACCCAAAAAGTCATTATAAAAATTTACAAATAAAAATAAGAAAAATTAAATTCTAATTACCCAGAATCCTATAACCAGAAACTATAGTAAATCAAATGTTTGGCTGTATATATCCCAATATTTAAAATATGTAAACATCAGCCCAGGCTGGTGTGGCTCAGTGGATTGAGCGCCGGCCTGAGAACCACAGGGTCACCGGTTCGATTCTCAGGTGGGGCACATGCCTGGGTTGTGGGCCAGGACCCCAGGTGGGGGCGTGCAAGGGGCAACCACACATCAATGTTTATCTCCCTCTTTCTCCGTCCTTCTCCCTCCCTTCCCCTCTCTCTAAAAATAAAGAAAGAAAATCTTTTAAAAATATGTAAATATTAAATCTAGACCTTTTCTTATGCAAAAATAATTATGTGTACATTGTACGTGCGTTTTAAAAATGGCATCGTTCTCTATAAATTGTGCTGTAACTGGCTCCTCCCACTTACTATTCATATGTATGTGTAGGCCTCCCAAAGAGGTTCACTTCTAGATTGAAGGCATCCTGTTCAACACTGCGCAGTATTTCAAAAAGAATACTTTATTCAACAATCCCCTGTTGTTGGGTATATGGCTCCTCTCCAACCTGGGCAAAACCCTGGGCCGTGACCCCTCTAGCACCCAGTTGCGGGCCCAGCACCCCATCAATTCTGCTACTTACAGCAAACTCCTCGGGAGTCACCTTCAAGACATCGAAGACCACGGCGTCGTAGCTCTTGCTGGCATAGTCGCAGCTCTGGCCCTCCAGAGAGTCTGAGCTGCTGCTGCCCTGGGGAGGAAGGGGAGAGACAGTGCTACCTGAGCAGCTGGCGGGCTCCGGTGCCACTGCCCCCCACACCTCAGAACTCAGGCGGCAAGGGTGACAAACTGTCGTGCTAAAAGCTTCTGCTGTTTGGTACTTTGCCCTGTTCCAGGCACGGTGCTAAGCACTTCACATGCATTATCTCACTTCATCTCATAACAACCCTGGGTACACAGTATTCCTCCTCCCGTTCTGCAGCTAAGGAAGTAGGGGCAGTGCTACTTCCCCAAGGCACCTCACTTAGGAAAGCGAAGAACGAGACAGTGAACCTGTCCTGTATCCACCTGATCCCAGAATGCACACCCTCCACACCGCACCCCACCTGCCCCGCGCTGGCTGTGTGGTGATGAGGCTGAAAGACAGTCCACCCCTCCTGCAGAGAGAGCCGGCCTCCACATCTCCGGGGGCCTGAGATCTCCTGTTTTGTTACGTCTTGCATCCATTACCTAGTTTCACGTGTTTTTCTTCTTATTGAAGTCACTGCAGGAAATTGTCACACAAAATGTTAAAACTGGCTCCAAAGGCTTATTTCACGCATGGGCCACTTGGAATTCAAAGCCTGTTCGCTGATGAGGTGAGAGGTAACCAACTGGCACTGCAGACGGGCGTGTGAGTTATATTTAGTAGAGCCCCTCGCCGGGAAGAATACTGTGGGCCCTGCGAGTGAAGGAAGGGTCTCCTGCAACGGAGCAAGCCGGGGCGCCCCAACTGTGGCCGGTGGCGTGAAACCCAACACTGCAGGAGTTGAACGTCGAACATGCCTTCTCTTCTATTTTATTTAATTTCATCAAATTCTACTTTGGGGAACCAATCACACTTACCACCCCCAAACTGTGCCCCATTCATAAATGGTTTTATTTGTCTCAATCCGTGAAGAGGGATTTTGTGGTTTCCATTAACCTCAACATCTTGGACTGGGACTTAGAGAATATGCTTTTATTAATTCCTCTTTATTTCACTCTTTCCAAAATGGCTATATCTGGAAAAACTTTGCAGTCTTACTGGAAACTAGAGTGTTTGTCAGCCAGTGAGGGAAACCAATAGTCAACAACTGAAAATGTGAGGTTAAAAGGGGAAACAGAAACTTAAACCTGTAGATTTTAATAGGACTGTGTCATTTAAGTGTCTTACAAATGAGTCTACTCATTTGTAACCAAAAACTAGACGATGCGAAGAAGCCATGCACGGTGGCGGTTAAAGGCGCCAAAGTCAGACAGGCCTGGCTCAATGCCAGCCCCACACAAGCTGCTGTCCAACCTCAGGCGAGTGACTTCGTTTTTCCGAGTCTCAGTTACCATCTGTGAAATGGCCCCACGGGAACCTGCTCCCCAGGGCGGCAGTGCAGGTGGTAGAAAGTGAAGCTCACAAAGCAACTGGCAGAACCCCCTGCCCTCCCCATCAGGAGACGCTGACCCTAGGGCTCGAGGGGCCTGGCTGGACTCAGCTGTGGCTATCTTAAGAGTTGTGTGGGTGATGAGACGGTCTCCCCTGAGGAAAATCTGTGTTACACTTTTGAAAAGCAGTGTCGACTACTCCTGAGTGCCTCTGGAGCTGGCGGTCTCTCCCACCCCTTAGTCTCGGACACACCCTGAGCAGACACGTACCCACCATCACTCTGCACCTCTGCACCCTCCAGCGGGCAGGCTGAGCCGGGTGACGGGGTGACTTTCTTCAGGGTGGTGTAGTGTCATCATCATCATGGTCAGGGGCACCCTGCCCATGGGCCACAGAGGCCTGGCTTTGACTGCTATGTGATGTGAGGCCAATTTATCCACCTCTCCCCGCCTCAGTTTCCTCATCTGTAAACTGGGGGTAAAACAACGGCCCGCGCCCCGCAGGGTTACCGGGAGGACTCAGCGAGAGTGTGCCCACGGACGTGCAAACAAGAGCGCCCGGTGTGCGGAAGCACCACTCACGGGTGCGCGTATGCGTGTGACTGGAAGGCGCCGAGCGCTTCGACTAGACCTGCGCTCGCTGCCCCCTTCAGCAGATATTCATCAAGCATGCTCTGTGTTCTGGGCACACACACACGTGTACAGACACACAGAGAGCAGGGAAGGAAGAATTTCTACTCTAGACGGGGCATAAATTGTAAGCAGAAACAGAGGTTTGACTCCTCCAGTCACCACACAGAGTCCTCTCCTGGCGTGTCAGGGTTCACACCTTCCCTGTACTGCCCATCGCGCCTGCCTCAGACACACTCATACAAGGGTCCTTATTTAGTCAAAAGCTGCCCCAAATATACTCATTAGTGGTGGGGGGAGGGGTGATGATGCAGTAACTTTATTTAAACCTATATTGGTGCCATCAGGGAATTGTAAAAGGTGCCCACAGTCTGCATTTCAGAAACATAGATCAAAACAGGGAGACTTTTGAAAGGTGTATACGAAATGAATTAGTTCCTGTGAATTTCTAGCTGATCACACAAGCTCATTTCGAAAGCCCAGCTCAACTGTGAGGCCCTTGTGAGCTCAGAACGCCAAGTGCTGCCGGTCCATTATAGGACCGGGCAGTGCACACTGGACGTGGTGGCACCCCTGGGCCTCAGGTGACACCTACCCCCCGCCCTCCCGCATGCCTCTGTTCCACGACTGAACTCGGAGAGCAAACCCCCAAAGCCCCCAGGAAAAGGCCCTCGCCCAGACCATTCTCAGACCACGGGCCCTCACAGCCATTTCCCACTGAGCAAGGTAAATAAGAACACAGGGCCAGTTGGAATCACTTCTGTCTGACTTCATTCTGGAATTTGTGCCTTATAATCAGCAGCGGCTTTTCTTGGGAAAGGTCTGATCTCTTCATGCGACCAACGTGGAATGCAGCACTTGCTAAGACTGGACTGGGCAGGTGTTTGTGTTTCTTTGAAGAGAACGACTTCAGAAAGCATGCTGATCCCCAGGACTGACTGCCTCCCAAATCTCGCGCCTGGTGTGGCCGGGGGCCTGGGAGTGCTAAGAATGGTGGTATTCACAGAGCCCCCAGCCTTGCCGTCCGTGACTCCGCAGGAGCCTGGGCCAGCTGAGAAGAACCCCGGCTCCACCCTGCCCCCCGCCGCAGTGGCCCCTGCCCAGACCTCGCAGTCTCGTACCTGTGGAGTGGCGGAGGTGACCAACACGCTAGCCATCAGACCATTCCTCTTGTACATAGTCTCCAGGCCGCAGGGAGCTTCAGGGCAGCCTCTGCCGGGGACATAACCTGTCTGGAGAAGCCCTGCAAGGCAAAGGAGTGCATAAAAACCTGCCCTGCACCCAACTAGATCCCGCCCCTGGGGAAAACTTGTGTGCGGCTTGAGCAGATGACCCTAGGGGCGACCTTTAAAGAAAGGCATTAAGCTGGAGGCCTTCCGGCTAAATATGACCCACAGGTGTAGTTTGTTGGACACGTACAGGTTTGGGGATTTTTTAAATTAATCATCAGTGTTTAGAAATTAAAACGTTTCACATAGAATTCTGGATTTCTGACTTTTGCTGAAAATAGGGACACCCGGAAGCACTGGGCCGCATCCTTCATGGCAACCAGAAGCCAGGCCAAGCAGAGCTGCCTGCGCAGGCACCAGACTTCGCGACCTTTGTCTGAAAAGGAAGGCAAGTCGTGAAGATGACAGACCAACTCTACTGCATCTCCTTGTGCACTGGACCATTGCATCATAGGAATGGGTGACAGCCACCAACACTCGGACGGTGCCCGCGGTGCGCCGTGTGTCTCACACCCCTCAGCTCCTCTAACCCTCCCGGCAGTCCGGGGGCAGGTCCTGCTCCTGCAGCCACATCCCACACGAGGAATGTGAAGTGCAGAGAAGGAAAGTAGCTCACGCTTCAGTGCCTTTGCTCATGCTGTCCCCCCACCCCGCCATCGTTCAAGACCCTGCTCAAGTGTCACTGCCCCTGGCTGTCGTGCCCGGACCACCCAAAGCCAACCAGCTGCTCTCATGTCAATGTGCGCACAGTTCCAATAGAGCATGTATCACATTACTGCACGTCACAGAAGTGCAGCCACGCCAACTGGTGAGCAGCAAAGTGACAGGGAGGGGAGGGAGGACAGAGAGGGGAGGGAAGGAGAAGGCAGAGGTGCCCGTTGGAAGCCAGCTGCAATTATCTGGGTAACAGATGAGGCTGGTCCCCTGAGCTACAGCTGTAGGTAGCAGTGATGTCACAGAGAAGGGGAGAGACTGAACGACAGTAAGGACAAAAATTCAACAGAAATGGACGAGGCGTGAGGAAGGACGCGCTGAGGGTGAATGGTTTCTGGCTGGCAACACCAGAAGGGTGGCAAGGGACAGAGGTGCCGTGGCAGATGTGTAGGGAAAGATGACGAATTTAATTTGGATGTGTGCGGGGTGCCCACAAGAAAATCAATCCTGGGGAGCAAGGTAAGCCCAAAGGTCCCTGGGAAAGATGGTCTGCAGGTGGATGGGAGAGAAGGGGGTGTCAGTCTGCTCTGGACCCTCCCTGCATGCCCACCACGCTTCCTCTGGGCAGCCTGGGCTAGAAAGGCAGGCAGAGGGCTTGTTTCCAATCTGAATCCTGCCTGTCTCACCACTGACAAAATCAGCCTAATTTATGGGCAGCAACTCTCAGACAAGCAATATTTCACATGCTAAGAAAACACACAACCACGCAGGACAGACGCTCCTTTCCAGGGCCCAGAGAAACCCCTGCCCATGCACCTTCAGTCCCGGAGGCCTGGCCAAGCCCCAGGTTCCTTGTCAGGAACCAGACTCCCACCAGGAAATCAGCCTGGCCCAGGCCCCCCTCTAAGAACCCTCTCCCAGCCCCATGGGGGGGGGGCCGGAGATGGGAACCAACCAGGCTGATTGGACCGCAGTGGCCACCTCATTCTCCTGGGACCTCAGGACCCTGAGATGCCAATCTCCGCTGGTTAACCAAACTGAGGTGCTGTGCCCCCGGGAGTAGAGGCTGGCCGAATGCTGCCTGGTGCAGGGACAGTCCCTCAGAGGCAGATGCTCAGAGAGAAGCTGTAGAGAGCCGGGTCTCAAAGACAAGGAGAGCACTGGGCCTGGTTCCCCGTACTTTGTATCAAATGCCTCTCTCAGTGTCAGATAGTTAGATTTCCAAAAGACCTTGACCGAGATGATTTCCTAAGCACCAAGTTCATGCCAAGTCATCAGAAACCTGACCTGGAAAACGCAGGGGCCCCTCTGACCAGGGATGGTGTGTGCCGTCATCCATCCATCCCTCCCTCCTCCACCCATCCTGGAGCTCCCACGCCAGGGAGGCCCCATTCTAGCCAGGAGTTCCGAACCGTCTTGTGCCTTGGACTCTCGGCAGTCTGATGGAGCCTCTGGGCCCTTTCTCACAGAAATGTTTTCAAATACATAAAATAAACTTACACAGGAAACCGATTATACAGGATTACTCAGGAAACCAACTATATTAAAGCACAGTCATTAAATCACTTTCAAAACCATCTGTAATGTAGTAATACACGTGCTGCTTCACGTACAGGAATACATATGTATATACTTATTATGCATTAAATAACCAGATCTGTTGGTCGGTCTGGAAGCTACCGTGGTTTCAAAGTAGTTGTGTGCACAGGCATTCTGAGATGCCATGGCTGTTATGTGGTATGAAAATACCTGTGACTTTCCCTGGTGACAAAGTCCCAGATACTATTAATATTATTGTGATTCATTATCTATATCAGTGACTGAGAGAAATTCTGTATTTCACTTAGAAGTTTGCAAAAGCAAATGACATTTTTTTCCCATTCAGATTCAGAAGTGCCTGGTCAGCACCCCCCGTTCCAGGCACTGAGGACGTGAAGCGAGCAGGCACCGGTCCCACAGCATTCACATTCCAGGGCGGGAGTCAGAGAGTACACGTGAACCAAGAAGATCATTTCAGGCAAGGAGAAATGTCTTGAAAAAATAAGAGAGTGGAATACAGCATTTGCCAGGGTGGTCAAGGGAGGACTCTCTGCAGATGTGATATTGGAACTGAACCTGAGGGAGGAGTCGGCATTAAAGAAAGTGCTGTTCTTTGCAGAGACTGAGATGCGCATGGGCTGAGCAGCTTTGGGATGGAGGCAGATGGTCATGGCTGGGGCTTTGAGCGTGGGAGGCGGCAGACAGACAGGCTGGGGCCCGGGCAGGAAGGGCCTTGTAGGCCACGGTGGGGAGCTTGGGTCTCATCTGGAGTACACCAGAGGGTTCTGAGCAGGGGAAGATCGCTGCGGATGCTGTGTGGAGAACCGGGTGGCAGGGTGAAAAAAAAAAAAAAAGAGCAGCAAAGCCAGGAGTGGGTAGGGGATGCTGATGACTTGGCCGGCCAGCCACGGGGACAGGCATGGGTTTGGGAGGGGCTGCAGATGGACTGCCTGTGAGGGCAAAGGAGAAGAGGGTGACCTGAGGCTGTTGTGACTGGGGAGATGTTGACCTAACAGCCACATGTGGATCTGCAGTTCATTCATTCGCTCACACGGCGCCCATCCACTGAGACAGCTGGCGGACCAACTCTGAAAAGACAGCCCTGCCCTCCAGGACGCTGCTGGGTAGTCAGGGGTTGGGGGGAGTCCAGTAAGGACAAATGCTGCCACCAAGCACAGGTTCCCCTTGGGGGGGTCAGAGGAGACATCACTGAGAAGAGCCATAGGATGAGAGGGAGTGTTTCAGGGAAAGGGCAGAGAGCGGGGAGGGCAGTTGAGCGTGTGTGGGAGTGCGGAGCTGTGAAAAGACACCTGAGGTGCCAGTGTTCCAGGAGCACAAGGGAGTAGGCTGCCCCTCTCCCTTCACCCTGCCCTGTGTCTGCCTGAGACCAGCACAGGCACCGGGGGCACAGCGGCAGACAGGCCAGGCGCAGAGCTTGTTTAACAGGGGGCCCTGCACTGCAGTCACGGGCACAGCATCGGGCCCCGGTCACCTATTCACCCGTTTAGCCGGCATGGAGGGCTTCCCCGAGCCCTGAGCTGCACAGAGCAGTCAGGCTGGCCCTGACCTCGAGGAGTTCACATGCAGCCTGGTCATCACCATCATCCTGACCACTTAGTAGGCACTTTTTTTCAGGCTCTGGCTCAGGATTTATACGCATTGAATATTTTTTAAACAAACGAGGAAACTGGCGCTCGGAGGGGAATCACACTGGAACTCAGGGGCACGTTTTTACAGGCCCGCGCTGACTGCGCTCCCGGCGCACTGAGGCAGTGCAGCCCAAGGGTCAGAGTGCCAGCTTTCTCAGTTTGGCCACATTAACCTGCACACACCAACACCCTGCCTTCCACCCGGCCTCTGCCCCTCTCACCACACACCCACACTCCCTCTCTCTCCCTCCCTCTCTCTCAGACTGCTAACGCCTCCTTGGAAACCAAAATACTGCTGGAGAAAAAGCGATTCTCATGATGTAACTCCGCAAGCACGTGGCAGCTGCATCAGGACCACAGAACAGTCCCGCGTCTCTGTTTGTGCATGACAGAGTCTGGTCTGGTGTGTGTGGGCTCCTGAGGAGGGGAGGGAAACCCCAGATGCACCGCTGGTTCCCTTCCAAACTCAGAATCCTGCTTCAGCGCTTCAGGTTCAGGAAACCAGGAAAATAACATGAGGCAGTCTGGTGCAGACCACTGTTAAGAAGGCAGAATAACCACTTTTTCCTAAGCTTATGGAGGTTGTTTCAAAGAAAACACACACGTCCAGGAATGCTCAGTTACAAGACCGTGATCTCTTCCAAATGTTCAGACAAGTATGGAAGCGGAGGCCAAGCCCGGTTCAGGGCCCGCTTCCTCGCCGGGGGGCGGCTGCTCTCCACAGACGTGGTCAGAGCTTGCTCCGCCTTCCTGTGTGGAACAGAAGCTGTGACAAAGACGCAGAGGAAGGAAACAGAGGTTTTCTGCGCACACCCCCTCTACCAATTTTCGGTCCACTTCAGGAGTGGTGAGTGTGCACGCACACAGACACAGGACCGGACTGTATTGCCAAGAGGTTCCCCCCCCAGGGTAGCCATCAATCTGGGGCTGGACCACCTGCCGGTAGCTCAGGAAGGCCAGCCTTGAGCAGGTGGAGCTGCTGTTACCTCCACTTCCTGCCAACCCTCTCCAAACTAGCCAGACCCCTCTTCCTGGCCAGCAGCAGCGCCTGACGACTTCCAAAGAGGGCTGGGCCCATAAGCACGTAAGCACGCCAGAACTGCAACGCCATCGTGCACCGCAGCGCTTGCCCACGCCCTCCCCCACTCCTTTCAAACCATCCCACCGGACATGCAACACCCAACAGCTCACCTCCTCACTGAGGGAGAGAGAATGGGCTGGGGGCACCACTGTATCGAAAGGCCACTGCCCCCCATGGAGGACAGCGAGCAGCAGCTCCAGGGAGGCAAGGCTGGGAATGGAGACTGAGGGTCTGCGGTCGTCCTGAAAAGGGGATGAACCACGGAGCTGAGCAGGCCTTGTGGGAAGGGCCAGGACGGGTTTCTCCCCAAGCTAGGGAGGCACCCACGGCTATGGGGCTGAGGCAGGGCTGGCACAACCGGGCAGCGGTGTGCAAGTCCGCATGGCAGGCCCTGACCGAGGCCCAGAGCTGCCCACTGAGCGCTGAGGCCGGAGGAGCAGGGGTGAGCGAGGCCCAGCTCGTCCTTGGAAGCCTAAGGGGAGCCTACCCTTTTCAGGTAGCAGGGCTTCCTGAGTTCTTTATGGAAAAGTAATACACGTACGTGTTAAAATTACGTAAACTGAAAAGAAAGGATCCTCCCCCCACAGCCCTGGTCCCTGTGCCCAAGCTTACCCGGTTCACGCAGTGTGGGGCAGCATCTAGGCACACATCCACACACGCACAGATGTAAGTAGATATACTGATATATAAACGAATATGAAAACGCATGTTACAGGCCTTCCTCTTCAACACTGAAAGTACTTTTGTTCTCTTTTTGACATCTGTTAAGAAAACCCGTCGATAAGAAAAAGCTATGATAAATCACCAACACTTTTAAATGGTTTTGCGGTTTAATAATCACAGCAATATCTACATCCATTGGGAAAAGAGCAACCACATTTACTGTGCCGATTCTTCAGTCTGTGGACACACTCAGAGCACACCTGGGCTTGAGGGGGGCGGGGCGGATGGGTGGTGGCTTGCAACAGCTGGCAGCTCAACATGCTCGGTGTTAGCGGCTTCCCCTGCCCCTGGAGAAAAAACGGCGGCCACCACTCAGACCCACCCTGGAGGAGGGCAGCCCAGGAGTCAGGAGAGGCTGATTCCACAAGAGCACCAGCCAGCCAGGCACCTACAACGACACCCGGGCCCGAGGAAGTCTCTCAGATGAGACGCTTTTACTCGACACAAATGTGAAACAGCAGCACGTAACCAGACCATACATTCCATCCAATGCGGGTCTGCTGTGACCTTCTGGACAGACTAGGGAACTGTCACAGACTGGAGGAGACCAACGAGACTCAACAACTAAATGCAGGAAGGAATCCAGGACTGAATCCTGGATCAGGAACGAAAAACATTAGGGGGACACTGGGGACATCTGGAAAAGGCCGTAGTTTAACTCATGGAACGGCTCCCAGGTTAACTCACGTAACTATGTTACGTGAGCTATGCCATGTAAGCTGTGTGCAGGGTATATGTGAATTTCTACGTTCCTTTGCAACTTTTCTCTAAGTCTAAAGTTATTTCAAAACAAAAGTCTTAAAAATTTAAAGGGACTCCACACCCTTACTCACTCCACCCCCTCCACCTCCACACACACGCAATCCCCACAACCAGGCCTATAGCCAGGGGCTCGCCGTTCTCTGTACATGCCACGAGTCCAGTTATAGCTCGGGGTGCTCAGGTCCAGGGATTCTGCCAGTGCCGTGTGGGCCAAACACGCACTGTCTGTGCGGGACAGGGGATGGGGCAGGGGACAGTTTCCCCTAAGGAGCAGGGGATCCCTCTCTCCTAGTCCCTGCCAAGTGCAGAGGACTTACCTGGTAAGGGTCCAGGTCATTAACTGGGCCACACCCCTCAGAAGCATCGCTGCGGGCCAAAAGGTCACAGACCTGGTGCCGGGCCCTCCATTCTCCCCACTCACTGCTCTGTGACCCCTGATGGGAACAGGACCCTGCATGGGCTCAGCCTTCTCTGACTCCCATGTGTACCCCTAAGTGTGCCCCTCCGGCCTGCATATTCCTAGACACTGCTGCGGGCCAGAGGAAGGGAAGGGCCCAAGGTACAGATCAAGCTTAGTGGGTGTGGGAGGCCCCTTTGGGCAGTAAGCCCATCACTTGCTTCAACCAGCTTTGACCAGACAGCCCTTGCGGGGGTGGGGGCCGGTCCCACCCAGTTCAGCATGTAGGCACGCTGATTCTCCTTCGATGCTGTTCCTTCTCTGGTCAGGTACTTCAGAAACCTCGAGGGGAGAGGGAGGTTGGCAGAACAGGACACCCACATCGGGGGCCTTCTGACAATACCACTGACCCCTGACACGATGCACAGCCTGGCCTGTCCCACAGAAGAGAGGGAAACTGTCTCCAGGGAGCGAGGCAGTGGACAAGGTCTGCCTGGAGGAGTGCGGGGGAACCGTCTCGGCCCAGCCCGGGAGAGGAACGAAGAGCCGCATGAGGTTGGAGCCGAAGTTTCAGGGAAACACCCACCCGGTTCTAAACTGTCCTCGGGTATCACTCCACATTCCACGCAGAACAGCACAGGGAGTGATCTGGGTTTCAAGATCCCAAATTGGGTTCATACCTTTGCCTTGCCCTCTTCAAATCTTGTGGAAATGACCAAAGAAATAATAAACACGAAGAACAAGAAATCGGTTGCAGCCCTGGCCGGGTAGCCCAGCTGGTTAGAGTGTTGTCCCCATACACCATGGCTGTGGGTTCGATCCCCCATCAGGGCGCATTCAAGAATCAGCCAATGACCGACTAAGCGCACAACAATGCATAACTAAATGGAACATCAAATCAATGTTTCTCTCTCTCCCCCTCTCCCTTTCTCTCCCTCTCTAAAATCAGTAAATTAAAAAAAAAAATTTTAAGAAACCAGAAATTAAGAACTCCTAGAAGAAGCAAATGGAATTGGCTTGAAGAAAAAGCTATGAGTGTTAGACATCTGGCCATAAAATCAACGGTGTCCTCTATCCAAATGCTAAATGGCTAGAAAACACAAGCGCCTACCAACAAAAATAAATATATCCGGAAATAAGCTCTAAAAGAAATGTACAAAAGTCACTTGAAGCAAATGATGAAGTTTTACTAAAAGACAAAAAAAAAAGGTTTTAAAATCAAAGGAGAGAGATTTTACTTCTCCTAATAAGGAGACAACATTGTACAGACATCAATTCTCCCCAAGTGATCTGTATAAAAAATGTAAGCTTATTCTGAATCCTAAGGGAATTCATTTTGGAATTCAACAAATTGAGTTAAAAATTCATCTGGAAGAATAATTAAAAATAACTAAGATGTTTTCAAAAAAGAAGTATAATGAGAAGGGCCCTGTCCTGCCAGGAAGCCCCGTGGAAGAGACGGACGTATCAGCAGGACAGAACACAGTCCCGGAAACGAGATCAGGGACCTATGAGGATTAACAGCAGATCAAGAGGGCATTTCGAAAAGTGGGAAAAATTCAGCAGATGTTCATGAAACAATTTACTACTCACTTGAAGGGGATTACTTTAAAATTTTACCCAATATTATAGATAAGAACAAATTTTTTTAAACTTATGTTTGTCAAACTTTTTAAAAAAGATTTTATATATTTTACCTTTAGAGAGAGGGGAAAGGAGGGAAAAAAAGAAAAGGGAGCAATGTGCCAGAGAAACACCTACCGGCTGCCTCTTGCACACCCCCAACCTGGGACCTGGCCTGCAACCCAGGCATGTGCCCTGACTGGGAATTGAACCGGTGACCCTTTGGTCTGAGGGATGAGGCCCAACCCACTGAGCGACACCAGTCTGGGCAAAGAATAAATTTCTGATGGATTAAAGATATACACAAAAAAAATCCCAATAAAAATACTAATAAAAACACAAATCTTTTTCTCATAATCTTAGGATGAAGAAGTCCAGTCTAAGGTGATATAAAAGCCAGAAAATGAAGGAAAAAAAACTATTGGTAGGTTTAACTATATCAAAAATTAAAACTTCTGACTAGGTGAAGACATTATGAAAAAGATGAAAGAATCCACAAACTGGGGAAAGGGTGTTTGTGATGTCACGTGACAGATGATGAAGTCACACCCTTAAAATAGAAAGAATCCCCTCCGAGAGCTGTGGGTCAGCTCTCAGCAGACCCGTGGTCCTGGGCACAGGCTCGCCATCTGCAGGAAGAGAAGCTGAGAGCAGCACCCCACACAGGTGTGAGGTGTGTGGTATGGGGGGTACAGCACACGCTGCGTGTGAAGCACTGAGCCTGGGGTCTGAGCGAAGCACGGAAATCGCCAGACAGGCAACCAGAGGGCGATCGGGAAGCTCACCGGGAGAGTGCTGGACAACCGCATCGCTGTGTTTCGGGACAGGCGGTCAGAGTGCACCCACTCAAGGGGCACTAGGCAGTAGTGCAAAAGCATGAGATAGGTCAGTACTTAGGGACGGAGAAACGTCCACCGATTCGGGACAGACCAACATTCACTCAACGTGCATTTGCTGAAAGTCTAGCGTGTGCCAGGCACTGGTTAGGTGCTGGACGTGGAGCAGTGAAGAAAAAACCAAAAGCAAAGAGATGATAACTAAAAATAAAGCATCCAATGAAATATACGGCTTGTCAGCTGGTGAGAAGTGAGAGAGACAAAAGCACAGGGGGAGTGGGGGACAGGGACAGTGGGGAGGGGACGTCTGAGAAGGCCTCACTGAGCAAGTGACACTCGGACATGTTTTGAAATATTTATGCACACATGTGAACACACCGAAGTCTGTAAGGGTATCCACTCAACTGTTTCTTAACATGGCTTCTTAAAGGTGTCATTGTGAAACACTTTCCCTTTCTACTTTTTGTACACCTGTTCAATTTCTTTTCAAATTACTATGGAAAACACCAACGAGTAGCACAGCATTTGAAGAGAACACTGGAAATGAACTTCCACTCGACAAGCACTTCAGGGGCAGCTCACCATCAGGTGTTACAGACTGAGAAGGTTGGAGTGGGATGCCTGGTGCTGTGGCGCCACCTGGTGGCCATTCCCTAACTGAGCCATCTCGCTTCCAACTGCGGAAAGGAAGCAAGAGGCAAGGCACACACCTGTATGAAAACCCACCCGCCCTGTGGACAGGGACTGGAAGGGAAACGGGCAAACACACGCGGCTTGATTTGTGCGGTGGCAGCAAATGGTGGTGGGTATTTAGCTTAGATTTTCATCACAGTCTTGTAGTGATGCTACATTCTTTATGCAATGGAGCAATCCTGCGGGACAGCCGAACATGCTCACCTTAGAGACAGGAGACAGAGCTGTGTGGCAGACACAGCCCAGGCCAGGTGCACGTGTGCCCCCGAGAAGGCTGGGGGATTCATAAAGCAGAGTGACAGGCCCTCAGGCACATGGTGCTGGGAAGAGGAGGGGTCTTTCCCGACAGGAGTGCCTGGGGGACAAGGTCCCAGGAGTCTGGCTGGGATGAGGAGCCACCCCCCTGCCCTCGAATGACTCATCACTAACAGCACACGCACACGTGCACACATTGACTAGTGCCTCCTCGCCACCCCCAGAGCAGACTGAGGCGAGGCGTACCCCAGGGTCACGGGGAAGCCACGTCGGTTGCACCAAGGGCTGTATGGAATACTTGTCTCTTCTCCAACCTTCAGGTGTGGGTCAAGTGCCCCTCCTCCGCACACCCTCCACTTCGCCTGCCGTAGCATTTGTCACCAGGACACGGAATTGCTTCCTCCGGGCTCCTCCCTGCTAAACTGGTGTCACACCTATCTCACCTTCCCTTGGGGACGGGACCTGGAAGTCCAACGGTTCTGGGACTGAATCCAGGTGCTGCCATCACCACCAACGTGGCAGCTGGCAAGCACCTCGAAGCTTCAGTGTCCCCCTCCGCGCAGAGGGGGATGGGACTGTACTCACCGCACACGAGCATTAACTAACAGCCCCAGCGGGCACTCAGCAGCACTGGGCCGTGGCGGGGGTGCCAGGCACTTGTCCAAACACTTTATGTCTTAAGTTCCTGAACTGAGGCCACCTCTGTGGGGTGTTGGTCACAGTGACTGGCAGTTACCCCAGTTCTCAAGAAGAGTACCTAGCACAGTCTGCTGTGTTCATAATGAAAATGAGCGAACTACACCCCCGGCCTGCTATGGAAAGGAAGGGGCCAGGTCACAGCAAGACCACGATGCTTAAGCCACCCCACCAGCACCCCCAGCCACCGGGATGGGCTGCCAAAACATGGCTCAAGAACTGCAAAAAATGACGTCACAGAGAGAAGGTGCTGGGCAGACGAAAACACCTCTGCAGCACTGGGGAGAGAGGAGAGGGAGGGAGCAGTGACACCAACCCCCAGGCCAATGCACTGGGCTCAGGCTCGGGCTCAGCTAAGGCAGGACCCAGGTGCACCCGCCGCCCCAGAGGGGCTTCGGCTACAATGGAGTGCAACTTGCTTTAATAATCTTCCCTCCGTCCAGGCTTCCTAAAGACTGACCTCTAATCACCCAACCAGTAATCATCCCATTTGAAGATCAGCCCAGGTCCTTGCCTTCCATTTGCTCCCCCCATCCCACCCCCTTGCATTCCAGTCCACTCCTAAGCAGTCAGAGCCATGGTCCTCACAGGGGACAGTCAGGAGACAAAGCTGTGGAGGGAAGCTGGGTGCGAGGAAAGGAGGGGGCGCTTAAAGGCACCCAACTCACTAAGAATCCCCTGTTCTGCCTGTGGGGGAGCATGTTCTGTGGTGAGAGGGTGCAGTCCCTCTGCCAGCCCCTCCCCCATCCAGCCCCTTAGAAGTGGCTCCCAGCCAAGGAAGGAGCAAGTGCAGACTAGAACAGTTGTCAAAATATCCCTGGAGCACGCCGATGGGCACGCCCACTCTGTCCCACATCCGGGTGTGAAGGGGCTGGTTCATCTCCTCCTCCCTCCTCCCTGCTCGCTCCCACCCTCTTTCCCAGTCTCACTCTAGATGTCCCCCCCTCTGGGAGCTCCTCTGTGGCCCTGGGGCACCCAGGCCTCTCCTCTGTAACACGTCGTATTTATCACAGATACGTATCTCTGTGACACTATCATCACCCGGATATTATTTAAGTGTTTTGAGTGTTAGCTACTTTGCTAATTTTTCCTGGTTCATGATGAACCCTTCGGGGCTTCTTCAGCTCAGGAAAACGGAAGATTCCTTCTGCTCCCACTGTTCTGATCTCCGGCCCGGTCCATCATCCACACCTGGGGTTTCCTGTTGGTTTCCCGACCCTTCTGCACCCGTCGGTTTAGCCTCCTCTCGACTCCTTGACTTTCTGCAGTGCCACTAATTTCGGCTGCTGGCATTCCACGATTCACGTTCGCACGTGCTTTGAGTCCTCAAGCTCCTTCTCACCTCAGTCCGTTGACGACCAATTGCTGCCTTTCGGAGCATCTACAACTTCTGTGAGAGGACAAGCAAGATGGTGTTTGAAACTTCCTTCAGTTTAGTGAGTAACAGCTTGGAAACTGTCCCCCCGAGTCATCATACAGATTTAAAGTTTCACCAGTCAGAAATTAGTTACCAAGAATTTTGTTAAATATATATATAAACAATACCCTGTTGCTTAAGGCTTACTGTACTTTATTTCAAATTAAGCGAACCACAAATATTAAGCTCAAGGAATGACTTCATCTGGTTATGTGTAAGAAGGAGAGTTATCAGTAATTTACCAAGAGCTAGCACAACACACGCCCCAAGGATCTACTGGGTAAGAAACTGGTACAAGAAGCCAAAAGCTATACACAGGAACCTGAGAACGAGCCTTCTCCCTGTCAGTACCCCCAGCACCCTGTCAATCCCGGACACTCAGTCCTGTCCCAGCACTGAAAACCAGGCAGGAAGGCTGTGACAACTGACCATGTCATTGCCGGGCCTTCCATAGCCCACAGGCATCATAAGGAATAACACTGCCCTGGCTGGTGTGGCTCAGAGGGCTGAGTGCCAGCCTGCGAATCAAAGGGTCACCGGTTCAATTCCCAGTCAGGACACGTGCCTGGGTTGCAGGCCAGGTCCCCAGTTGGGGGGGGCATGGGAGAGGCAACCACACACTGATGTTTCTTTCCCTTTCTTTCTCACTCCCTTTCCCGCTCTCTAAAAATAAATAAATAAAATCTTTTTAAAAATAAATAAAATTTAAGGAATAACACTGATTGCAAGCTTCCTATCGGCACACACTCTACACGTATTATGCTACTGAATTCTGCCAACCACCTGCTCAGAGACTCAGTCCTCCGTAGTCTCTGGCTCTCTAACATGTCTCATTGGGTATGCCAAGGATGCAGGGTCCCGCCCTGACTGGTGTGGCTCAGGGGGTTGGGTGCCGTCCTGCAAACCGAGGGGACACTGGTTCGAGTCCCAGTCAAGGCACATGCCTGGGTTGCAGGCCACCTGGTTGGGGGTGTGTGAGAGGCACGTTTCTCTCGCACATCTATGTTCCTCTCCCTCTCTCTCCCCCTCTCTTTAAAAATAAATAAATTAATTAAATCTTTAAAAAGATAAAAAAGAATGCAAGGCCCTGACCACCTTTACCCAGGCCATTTGCCAGGGCTGTGTGGGCAGTGAGCAACCTTGAGGGATGACACGATGTCTCCCTCAAGGACAAAGAGCAGGCTTGCCTACTGCTGGCTACAAAGCTGCAGGCTCCACAAGCTCGGTGTTTCCCGGCTGTAGCACAGAAGCACAGCCCCCACCTGGGCCCACGGTGTCACCCCCATGGGACTTGGGAGGAGGGAAACCCTCACGCAGGCTAATGCTCGCACTGGTGACGGAGTCCTTGGTCTCTGACTCGGGGGTTATACAGACAGGAAGCTACAAAGGAGACAGGAAGCTCTCCCTCCAGGTCCCCCCCACAGCTGAGTCCTGTAACCCACTTCTCCTAGGTCCCACTAGAGAGCCAGTACACATCTTCCGTCTTTAACTCCGTTTTTTGTCCTTTAACTCAAACCATATGGAATCCATTGAGCATGTGGTTAGGCTTATCGATTCCTTTCCGCACTGGAGCCCAAATGCCCCAACCACGTAATGACGCTTCCTTCCCTCGCTGCCGTTTAATTCAGGTCTCATGACTTAAGCTCCTGTGTTAGCTGGCAATGAGGTCACTGCTTTCCATTCAACTACGTTCCTACTTTTACCCAAGTGCCACATGGGATTAACAAAGTACTGCTTTCCAATAAGGTTCAGCCTTTTTAAGGCCACGTAGCACTGGGCTGACTTCAAGCAGTCTGAGGCTCCACATCTGTAAGCCAGGGCCAGTGAAGGCGAGGCAGAACTGCAATGGCCACCCTCCCTCTTCTTTAGTAAAAGAACGTCTGGTTGTTAGGTGGACACACGGCTTCCCTGCACACAGACCACATTTCCCAGCTTCCCTTGCTGCTAGGTGTGGCCACATGGCCAAGATCAGGCCAGCTGGACGCAGAAAGTGTTATGCGTAATTTTCTGAGAGCGGCCCTCAAAGGCTAGAGAGCAGGGGCGAGCGCTAGAGCTCTAACAGCCACCTGAGGCCATGAAATGCACTCAGGAGTCAGCCATTCCCAAGGTCACCTCCTGATGGAACAAAATGGAAGGTCTCTGACCCTGCAGGCTCCACGCCTACTCCAAGCTGATTGCCTCCGGACTCCTCACACGGGAGAGAAATGTCCACCTCATTTCCTTGTCATTTTGGGTTTTCTATCACCCGCACCCCAGCCGACACGAAGGCTCCCTCTGAAGGGCAGTAGTAAGGGTTAAACAAGAATATGTTTCACAACAGGTACCAGTTTTTAGTTTCCCCCAACAAAGGGTCTAGCGCTGTTTTTACACGCGCAGCAGGAAATGCAAACATTTGTTGAAATGAATAGGAATCAGGAAAAGTGAAGGCCATTTCATTGCTTTTAAAAAAACTTAATTTTTTTTAACAATTTATCTTTCCAGATGCACATCACTTACTTTATCAGGTTTTATAGAATATCTCATTAGAATTGCATTACGTTTTTACCAACATTTGGAAAAACAGTATTGTTACTCTTAGTATGTTTAGACTTCCCTGGAAAGAGCCAGAAATTGAGTGCTTGACTGATTGACTGATTTTCATCCAGTCCATTCAAAACACAAGTTAATACTCTGTAACAAGCTTAGTCATGAACATCAGACTTCGGAGCTGATAAACAAACACTGCGTCAACAATCTCCGACAGCACCTCCCCAGTGCCCACCCAATACTCGGGGAGACGGCAGAGGTGACAGAGGTCTGTCAGCACCCGGGACGGAGGCTAGCGTGCTACTTTGTCCGAATCACCTCCAGTTCCGACTCCAACCCTCTTGCCTCCTTCCCTCGCAGCCAAATAAAACTCCCCTGCTCAAGGTTCCTGGGCTCGGTGCGTCCTCGTTCCTGTCACAAAATGTGTTCTGTGTTTCCCCGTTGCCACGCTTCCTCTCGGCCTTCGAGCCTTTTCACCAGTGGAGCCGGTTTTCCTCCCACATGTCGATGCTCACACAGCAGAATCTGTCAATGTCGAAGTTCGTCATCACCATCACTCACTGAACCACTGTGACACTTTGCTGAGCACCTGACCCATAGTGACGTACCAGAGTCCTCACAACAATGCTCCAAGGTGGGTATTAAAGTGAGAAAACGGGGGCCCAAAGAGGTCCGATCACTCACCCAAGACACACAGTCAATGAGATACCACATTGGCACAGGTCACATGCCTCGTCCCACTGAATCCCGCCAACCGCCTGCTCGGAGACTCAGGCCTCCGTAGCCTCTGGCTCTCCAACACGTCTCCCTGGGCATGACGAGAATGCAGGGCCCTGGCCGCCTCTTCCCAGGCCATGTGGGTAGTGAGTCCTTGGGCAAAGGCGGGACTTGAACCCAGCTAAGTCTGCACCCTATTCTGAACCACTGCTTTGTGTTCTGTCCCACAAGAGCTCAGCGGCACTTTGCGTTCTGCACCGGGACATGTACTCCCATCTACCCACCTGCTCCCTTCTCTTTGCTCAACCACTGGGGCTTCTCAACTCCACAGACACCCATCCGCTTCTTTTTCCTTTCCTGAGGAGCAAATGGCTTCTTCATGCCAGGGGGCGGGGTTGGCCCTGGTATTAAGGACAGCCACTTCCCTTGAGTTGTCCTCGATCCTTTCTTAGTACTGCTCATCGGTGGCTTTCAGCACCAGGGTCAGTGACAACACGGTGTCTGCCTCTGTCCTACACTCCTCAGTCTTCGAGTTCAGGGTGATGCAAAACACACGCTGGGCCATAGACCGGCTCCCCACTGGCTTTCTCAGATTACGGCTCTGCACTGGGCTCTGTAAGCCGACAGCAGCCAGGCATTTAGACCTTCCAGGGGGACTTCACTGCTGCCAGTTCAGGGTCTTCCCTCTGCTGACTGCCCGGGTAGATCTCTAATGTGAGAGCGCACCTGTAAGTTCTGGAAATTCCACAGCAGGCTCTTCCCTGCTACCCGAGCCCAGGATGCCGAGGGGGCCGAGGATGCACTCCCAAGTCACAGGGCTCCCACGCTGCATCAGGCCAGGCTAAATGGCTGTACCGTCTTCCCAGAATTCCCCCCGACAGTCCTGAGAGCTGCCTTTCCTAGGATCTGGATACACACCCTTCCCACCAAGGCTGCAGGCCCATCCTGAACCCCAAAATGTTAAATGAGGCCCCCACTTTCCTTCTTCAGGAGCCAGAGATTTCAGTCCAAAGGATCACCAACAGCAGATGTGAGTGGATTGCTTGAGAAGGTCCGAAGGGGCTTGAAGGGTTTTAGAGCAAGGGTGTCAAACTCATGTTCACCGGGGGCCACATCAGCCTCACGGTTGCCTCCAAAGGGCCGAGTGTAATTTTAGGGCTGTATAAATGTAACTACTCCTTAACAACTGAGTGAGAGCTCAGCACTGCCACCAGGTAGAAACAAGGTACCGGGCCGGATAAAACCAGGTGGAGGGCCGGATTCGGTGCGCCAGCCTTGTGTTTGCCTCCTGTGGTTTAGAGCCTCCTTCCGAGTCTTTCACACACAGCAGCAGAGGTCACTAGAACGACCCCTCTCATGTGAGACTGGCTGACATCAGCGGAAATACAACTACCAATGTTGGGCAACAGAGCGCTAGGCTTCAGAGGCAGAGGCAGAGGCCCTGCAAGAAAAGAGCTGGAGGGGACCCCCACACACCAGTTTCCACACCACCATCTTTCTCCATCCTCACTGACCCTCTTCTTCCTCCTTCTCTGGCTCTTCCACTGTGTTCCACCCCTTGAGCAGGAGCTGCCCAGCAGTGCAGCCAGGATCCTCCTGAGTGACCCGACATCCCTCCTACCACTTCAGGGGCCAGCTCTACGGGGCCAGCCCGAGTCTTCCTCTAGACCAGTGCAGGCATCAGAACCACCAGTGAAGACTCTTTAACATACCGATGGCCAGCCTCTCCACCGCAGGCACCACAGAGGACTCCAATGCTCCAAAGGGGCAGGACCACTGCACTAGCCCAGACCTCCCTCTCAAGTCCACGCTAGCAGGCCAGCTGCCAAAAGCATTCCCATGGGCACCCCAGACTCAGAAGAGCGTCCTCCCAATTCCTTTTATGTTCCTCTTCCCTGTGACTGGCCAGCACCTCACCTCACTGAAGTCAGGCACGCTGACATTGCCTGCCCTCCCTCCCATCCACCACATCTCCAAGGAGAGAGGCCTCTACCTCGGTTTCTCTTGAACCTGCCTGCTCCCCTCCATCCCCATGGCCAGGTTCTGGTGCAACAGTCCCTTACCCATATCCCAAACTCCAGTCTCCTGCCACACCACTCGTCCTCTACCAGGAGTATAACTGACAGTGTTCCTCTCCTCCTGTAACTCCTGGATGATTCCCCACTCACTACTGGACGCCATCCAGCCCCCAAGCACTCACTGTCTGCGAGTCCCTCTGAGTCCTGACCCCAAACCACCCGTCCAACCTTGTCCCCCTCCCTTCACCACAAGCCTCACGCGCCAGCAACACCACACAGCTCGCCATGCCTGAGACGCAGCAGGCTCTTGTCTGCAGCATCTCTGCACAGTCCGTTCCCTCTGCCCATGTCCCCTTCACCCGGGAAACTGAAATCTGCCTTGAACATCCTGGGCTCCAGACTCGGTCCCATGAGCTTCCATTTCCACCACTTCCCACCCTGAACACAGCAGCAGCATCATTTATTTACTCCAATCTATCGGGTCTGTGGGCTCCTGAGGGCAAGGGGTCAAGCCAGTTACATGCTTGGTAAACGGCTACTTCACAGATGAAAACCGCTAATGAGATGGAGGTTGTTTTTCCATCCCCTGGAGAAGCATAGGAAGCAACCAATCTTTAAAGCAATAAAAATAAGCCCGACTGCTATCTTGGAATCCATGGCAAGTAATGTTTCAATAATGATGCTTTGGTGACAGATGGGAACTGAAAAAGAAGAGTCAGCAACCGCAGAAATGCCAGATTTCCAGCTCAGGTCAGGTGAACGGCAGTGCCGTGACCACCGGGGCAGAGACACTGTACCTCTCCCTCATACTCAGTGCCCCAGCCACCCCGGCTGGCTGTCACTCCTCTAATTCACCAGACCTCTGCCCCAGCCGCGATCACGCAGACATAGGTGCCACCTCCTCACCGGGCTAACCCCAGCTCATCTCTCCTCTGCAAGGCTGTCTCCGGCCCTCCTGGCCAGGTAAAACCATCCTGTCCAGGGTCTCTAAGCACCTTGTATTCCTCTTTTGTAGCCATCACCATCAGACCTGTAATTAATTCTTTGTATCTTGCTATTATTTTTATACTTTAACTTTCCCACTAGACTGTAAGCTAAAAGAGAGCAAGGACCAGGTTCGTCTTCCTCCTCTGCTAGGGCCCCACAGTCAGCGAGTGCTGGCGCCCAGCAGGCCCCGCCCGAGCACTGGGTGGGTGGGCGGGTGGGTGGATGGAGAGATGGATGGGCAGGTGGACCAGCAGGCAGGTAGGTGTGGACGGCAGGAACAAGGAATAAGGCTGCCTTTGATTACTGGTACAACACTTTAATATCATCCAGCTCTCTTTACTCCGACTCAGCCCTCGCAGAGCAATCTCGAATTTTAAAACTGTGGCTCCCCTACTGAAGAGAGGATGTGTACACACGGGGGCTATTCCTGTTCACTCGGAAAGCGGGTGTCAGCACAGACTGGCACGCCTGGCATTCTGGCTTCGCACTCAGTGATGTCTCTGTAACATCAGGCTGCTCTCTCAGTCCCACAAGTGTACTGGCTACGCTGATAAAACTAAGTTCCAAGAACCTCTCAGCCCTTATGGAGCCCCCGAGATCAGTGCATGTGCTGCTAACAGACCACCAGAGGCACTGCCTTTCTTCAGCCAGCCGCCATCACTCGATACCGGAGCTCTGTGCTAAGTCGGGTCTGCGTCTTCTTCCAATGAGGTCACCCTGTAGATTCAACACAGGCCGGGAAGCGGAGCTCTCATCGGAGAGAAATGCTTCTTCACAGACATGGTCCATAAGCCACGTGCCGTGCGCTGGAGGTGCTCGTTGAGAAACTGCTACGTGCACTGGATGTGCTAGCTAACGTCAACGGTTTTGCTGGGGGGGGAGTCAGGACACCTGAGTGTAACACCCTGGCAAAGCCCCCAGGCTCATCTGGGAAGCAGGGAGGGTGGACTCAATGACCTCCAGCCTTCGGGATGGACGAGCACTGTATCTGGTGAGCACGAAGGCCACGGCAGTGCTCTCTGCAGTACAGCCCTGGCGCAGGTTTACCCAGAGAGGAAGTGGAGAAGTAAGCTAATGGAAGCAACCAGCGTCTTTTCAAAACAGCAAGAGAATGCTACATATCGATTAGCAAGTAACTTCTAACTATCAAAGTTTCCCAACAAGAACAAATTCTAACCTTAGCTCTCAGCCCATCAGCATCACTGATCACTATGCTTGAGCCACTTACAAGAAAGACCAGGGCTTCCTGGTCTCTAGAAGAAACCGAGCCTTAAACCCATCACTCCAAATTGAACTCAGCTCCTCAAATTCAATGACCAGGAAATTAAACTAAAACTACAAGAAATTATTACAAATACCTCTTTTCAACAAATCCCTATCTCCTTACCTCACCTGTGACTCCTCCTCTGCATGTCAGAAACCACCCCTTCAGGCAGCCTGGGATGGGGAGCCCTCAGCTTCTCCCGGAGCTACACCTTGGGCAGTGTGTTTAACCCCTCTGAGCCTCCTTTTCTCCTCTGCACTTCCAAGCCTGTCCCCACCTACCATGCAGAATCAATGTGAGGCTGAAAATCACAAGTCAAGAGACTTCATAATGTGTTAGTATATTTTATAATGAAGGGACCTCAGACCCAACCGCCTCATTTTATAGATTCAAATCAGTCCCTGGGCACTCACTTCATCTGTTTGCTCAACACACACGTATGGGGCTCCTCGGATGCTCTCTGCCAAGCACTGAGGAGCCGAGGGGAGGAAAGCGGCCGCAGTCCCTGATCTGCTGGGACTGCATTGCCCAGCACCACAGGAAACGGACGTAACCAGCAGTTCCACCCTGCAGGCCATGCTAACAATTTGGTCTTTTTTCTTAGAGAAATTAGAAACCACGAAGGGTTTCTTTTGTTTGTTCGTTTTATTTTAAGGAGAAGGGAAGGGAGGGAGAAAGACCGGAAGAGAAATTTCGACATGACAGAGAAACATCGATCGGTTGCCTTGCTGCCTTCCACACGCACCCTGACCTGCGACCGACCTGGCAACCCAAGCATGCGCCCTGACCATCAATCGAACCAGGGACCTCTCGGTCTGCGAGACGACGCCCAGCCAACTGAGCCACACTGACTGGGGCCACAGAAGGGCTCTAAGCAGAGGGACTGACACACTCAGACCATCAGGGTCGGAGGGACAAGTGCAGGCTCTTACTCTGCGAAGGCCAGTAGGGGAGTCACAGGGGAGCCGCTGCTGGTCACACAGTGTCGTTCTGTGCTGCAGCGGGGGCTGGGAGAGCTTAATGGGGAAACGGTCTGTAAACGCTAGTGGGCCAAGTGCTGGAAATAGGGAGCCTAGAGGGAAAAACAACAAAACACAGCCGCTGAAAGGACACAAAATAAGAAATCTCTGAAAATAGTGAAATTCCCTAATTCCATATAATAGACTTTATTGCCACAAAAAGAGACGCAGCAAATTCTCCTGAATTTATTAACTTGTTTTTCATAAATATTTAATTACTCAGAAATGTACCAAAAGCACAGATTTCCCTCGGCCTAGTTATCAAGCTTATACAAGAGTGAGAATTATTGTATCCAATAAACACGAATTTAATTATGTTCATTATTCTTTCTTTTGTCCCCAGCAAGATGATCTTCAAAGAAACCTCTGACTATTGAAGCAAAGCACTTAATTTTTCTTCTGATTACTCAAGTAACTACCTTACACTTAAAATAAAACCTTATAATAAAGATATTTAAATCCTAAAGAGGGAAAGTATAATGTGGCATTAGTTCATATTCAAGACCCATTATATGTCCTGGCTGGTGGGCTCAATGGATTGAGTGCCGGCCTGGATGGTGGGCCAGGTCCCCAGGTGCAGGCATGTGAGGGGCAACCAATCAATGTTTGTCTCCCTCTCTTTCTCCCTCACTTCCTCCTCTCTCTAAAAAATAATAAAATCTTTTTTAAAATCAAAGTATTAAAGACCCATTATTTATGTGGAATCACAGAAAAATAAAAAAGAAAGAGCTGGGCACACCAGCCTTCAGTTCCTGAACTGGCCTGAGAGGGGGCCCCCTCAGGGTCATGCGGTCCTCTCCCTCACCCGTACCCGTGGGCTTGCACCCGCACCGCCTGCCATCCTCCCCCGGGCATTCTACAAGCCCTGGAACGATGGTCAAAAGAGAATGTTACTCCAGTTCACATTTACCAGGCGCTCATGGTGTGTGAGCACTATGCTAAATCCTGTCCCACAGGAGCTTTCTGAAGCCTTGTAAGAACCATGAGGAGGTAAGTACTATCACACTTCCCGTACGCTTGAGGACAGAGAACAGTCACTTGCCTGAAGCCACAGGGTTTGTGAGTGGGGGAGTCAGGACACGAACCCACATCACCCTAACTGCAGAGCCTGGGCTTCCAGGGCGGCCCCACCTGCCTCTCTGATGCTCAGGAGGTAAGTCTCCTGCAGAGGACACAATGGGTTTGGAAGCTCTGCAGAAAAACTGGGGAAGGTTCTGCTGCTCTGGGTCTTCGTGGTCTCTGCTCTCTCAGGAAGCACAGGTGAGACAGGATGACTCAGGCCTCCCCACAGGGAAAAGTCCTGGAATTGATGGGTGCAGGTGACCGCTTGTGATGGTGCTGGGAATCCCCTCTGAGAAGGGGCGTGGGGAACACCTGTAGACAAACCCATAGCCCTGGGTCAGCAGGGCCCCTGAGGAATGCTTCCCGTACTCCTTAAGCCCTTTGTGACTTCAGTGCTGGTTTCTTGGATACCTTAAACATCACCTTCACTTTCACCATCCAAATAGCACCTTACCCCTATACTTAGAACCCAGAGAAAATAGTCATTGTTCCCACAGCATGGAGGATAATTACAATGACAGTGAACCCTCTGTAAGCGTCAGCTTCCTGTCAGGCACTGTGCTAACGTTCTGCGGCATTACTGCACTGCTCTTCAACAACAGCCCCGTTAGGTAACACTGCTGTCCCCATTTTCCATGTCAGTAAACTGAGACCCAGTGGGGAGCACACTTGCCCAAGGTCACAGAGGCCAGGAATGGAAGAGCTAGGATTTGACCACGGGTCTGCCTGGCTCCGGAGTCTGAGTCTGCTTGGCCACTTCACTTGAGGTCCTCCATCACAGCCAATCGCCTTCTGTTCACGTGCGGCTTCTCCACCTACTGACCATCAGCTCCACAAGGACAGGGTGGAGGTCCTTCATCTCCGTATGCCTGGCATCCAGCAAAGGGTTCAGCCCAGAGCAGGAGCCCAGCAAAGCTGCGGAATGGACGCCCGCATGAAGGAAGTGACGCCTCATCTCTAACAAAGGGGCCCCGGAAATGCTCCAGGATGACCCTCACAGAGGCCAACCCCACCAACTATCCCCGACCCCTGGCCAAAATCGACAGACCGCCTTCTCATCTCCCTCAGGCCTGCTCCCCCACAACCCCCACCCCAAGGGAAGGGTGAACAGCCATACTTCTGAGGAAAGGAGTGATGGGATTCGGCAAGCTAAGCAGTTCGGTTCTGGATTTGTCCTTTTTTCTGCTTCCCCATCTTATCTTGCAACACCTGAAGCAAATATTTCATTCTTCTTCCCACCCCTAAGACTTAGTGGGACAAGTATCACCAGCCACACCCAAAGTCTACAGCTGGTACATGGCTCAGCACATGTCTGTCTCGGAGTTGGCACTCAAATACTTGGGGAATGAAGTAACAGAGCCCACAGTCTGGGTCTCACCAGACCTGATGACTTATCGATAGGGGGCTGCCAGTATTTGGTGGCACAGCTTGTCTGAGCAGAGGTCCATCACCATGTCCACCAAAAGCCTGCCCTGGAGACTCAGCAGCGATGAAAGCGGGGTGCAGGCAGGAGACAACAAGCAGCAAGTAACATATGCAGCGACGTTCCCATCAGGGTGCATGCACAATGAAAGTCGAGGGGGCACAAATGGGAGTGCCGCTTGCACCTAGAGCTGGGGGGCTTTCACAGAGGGGGAGAAACTTGAGCTGGGAGGCCATTCTCAAATCACCCAGGGAGAGGCCATCGTTCCTGCCTCCGTGGCCCCCAAGCTGTTCGCCCCCCCACCATCAGGCCCGCCATCTTGTTCTGTCGTCAGTGACTTGTGTGCCCGTCTCCCTGCACAGGGTGTGAGCATCTCAAGGGCAAGGACTTTAGGAATTCTCTGTGGCTCACCCTCACTGTTAAGTAAATATCTGCTGACAAAGAATAAAAGAGTCAACTTTAGATTGTTAATGACATGCCAGCTTCTTCTTCTCGAGCATCTCCCACACCTGCTATTGCGGCAGGTGCTCTGCCTGCGTGGTCTCACGGCCTCCACACAAAACCCCAATGGGCAGACCCCATTATCATCATCCATTCCACAGAACAGGAGACTGAAACACAGAGCGATGAGGTGAATTGTCCTAAGTGATACAGTGAGCGACAGAGCTGAACTCTGAAGCATATGTGAATGAAAAATCAGCTCTCAATTCCTAGTGAAAAAATCCCTTTTCCTTTCTCTGTCCTCTGCCTCGAATCCAAATACATGGATTGCCCTTTAGTCTATTGTTCCCGGGATCAAAGCCATTTCTTTTCTAGAGGAGAACAAGGGCTGTCTCTAGTAATTCTTCTGAACAGTGACTGCTAACCATTTCCGAGTAAACACCATGGGGGGTTGGAGTGGAGATCAAAATTACGCTTACAGTATCAGTCAAAAACATTTATTAAAGAGGAACTCTATGTACCAACTGGAACTTTCTCCAATGTTGGGACAATTCCAAAATAGATCGAGTTAATAAATGAAGGAGCAAGAGTACGTATAGAATGTTATTATTTATGTAAGCATGCATAGTAAACAAGAAACAGTAACAGTGCTTGCCTTTAGGGAGGGCTAGGGACTGGAAGCTCAACACAAGAAAGAGAAGTACTTCACCATTTGCTCCCCTTTGAACAACTTGCTTTTTAAAAAATCCATGTGTGATTTTTCTTTTTACTTTTAAAAAAAATAAGATAAAAACATCATTTAAAGATATGACTTATTGCCAGGCCTTTCCCAAATATTCAGATATGTATGACTATAAACATGAAAAACTATGCATGCTTATGAACATAAATTGGATGAACTTAATTGGGGGTGAAAGAGGACTGTTAAACACCTTTTGTAATCATGTTGAGGTTCACGAATTTCACTAATGTTGCAATATTTGTTTGTGCTAGGCAAAGAGCTAGACAGATATTTTTAAAATAAGAATTAAAGAACAGGTTATTAGTTTCCTCCCTCCTGTCTTTCAAAAAAATATGAGGGCATGCTACCCAGAATGCCAGAGCCAGGACCGCCCTTGATGTTCACGGGGTCTAACGCCGCTCTCACTCAGCTCAGAAAACCAAGGCCTGGAAAGGACAAGGGATTTGACCAAGTTACACAAGAAGTGAAAGCCTCGGAATCACCAGTCCTGCTCTCCTTATCTGCTACATGCTGTTCTGTTGTGTTGAAAGGCAGGGAGGCAGGGAGAGGCAGAAGCAGATCCTAATATACAGGGTCCGGCACAAATACCGCCTCTTTTTGTTACAAAATCTTTTACAGAATAAAAGATTTTATTACAAAATAAAAGCAAGTCATTCTGTAACACAACAAAAATATCACACTCAAGCATACCACATGACATTTTAGGTGAAATGTTCAAATTAAAACTGTAAATTATTACACCCATACTATTACCCTACCAACCACACTCAAGCAGGCCTTCTACCGGACCCTGTATACTGAGTGCCTAATATATCAGATGCTTTCACATATCTTGTCTCATTTGTTCTTCATAATAAGCTCTCAAGGCAGGCATAATCATCCTTGTTTTAAAAATAAGGAAACCAAAGCTGTGAGAAACTAAGAAACTAGTGCACGAGGCTTCAAATGCAGACCTGTTTTCCAAGCCAGAGATTTTTCCCTCCATAATGAAAAGGAAAATTGAGTTAAAAAGGTGGACTGGGCTATATCACAGAGAGCCTCGGATGCAATATTTTCCATTAATGAAGTTTCTCCCAACCCTGGATATTGTTACTGTAACAATAAACAATCAAAAAGCCCATCCCCTCCCTATCCAACCCATGTTCTGGCCCTTGTCTGCCACCAAGCCTGGGCTTCCCCTCTAACCGCAGAGTGTGGTGGATATCCAGAAGGCAGCAATCTCCAATAGCCATGTACACAGCTCCTCCTGGGGCAGAATGGGACAGCTCACACATGCTGCTTCTAGACCCTGTGGGTGCCTGACATACAAGCACAGCCCTGAGATGCTATCCCCATGATGCCACTGGGTCACCACCACAAAAAACTGGTGGTAGTGACAGAGGCCAGCACCAGGGTGGTTGGTCTCCAAAAGTCTCATATCTTCTAAAGCAAAGAAAAATGCAGACCAGTACAGGAGAAACCTCCTCCCGCCTTCTCTCCTGTCCGTGCAACACGGGAGGAATTACAGTTCGGATTGGTCTACTAGGGAGTAACCGCACTGCACAATAAAAGGTCACACACATAGGTATGGGACACTTTTCTCAGCAGGAGGGAGCCCCATCACCTTGCTTTCTTCTCTCTGCCCTGTAGGAACTTCACGAAGTTCTGGCCTTCTCCTCTGTTTAGTGCGGTAAGTTTGGGGTTTGTACTTGAACCAGAAGGGGAATTCCATAAGGCTCAAACCTGAGCCTCATTTTCCAGGTCAGAGTCCTCACTGGGGTTGGGTTCTAAAGGTCAGCAAACAATTAAATGCTCCTCTGCTTTCCTTCTCCCCGTGTTCCCTCCCACAGCTTCCTCAGAGCCTCACGGGGAGGCGCAGTCACCATCAGAGACAGGACGGAGTCTTCTGGGAACTCCCCGCCACAAGCCTCATCCCCAACTCAAACAGAAAATGGCCTAGAAATCCCCTCCTCTTAGAAATCTCCTCCTAGACCCCAGTTCCCGAATCCAACCTGCCCATCAACGCAGACCGGGGAGACTCATAACTTTACAAGGATGTGCTCAGTAAGCACAGTTCCATCCTATCCTCTCACACAAGGCAGTTACCATGATGCTCATTTTGCAAAGGAGAAAAAGACTCTCCAAGATAACACAGAGGCAGAAACTTCTAAACCCTCATCCCTGTTCTTCCCCCTAACCAGGCTGTCATTTCGGGCTTTTGGAGACTGCCGCTGTCAGGATTTGCAGCAGCTTCTGTATGAGGAGCCAGCAAGCCAGGACCCTTCAAGTTTCACACTAGCTACTCTTCAAGCACACATATTTCTCACCAGCGGATCATCGAATGAAAGCCAAGCGCCCCCCAACCTGGGCATGGCCCCTGCAACAGCAACAGGAGAAGTCCCTGAGACGTGACAAACGGTACGTCCCAGAGCCTGACACAGGGGAAGCCGCCAGCCTAGTAACCAGGACAGCTGAGACCTAAGTCCTACTCAGGAGAAGACAGGCAGGCCTGGCCGGCCCTTCTGGCCCAGTGGCAACCCTGGAAGCCTCCAGAATCCTCAGACAGCCCAAAACTCCTGCTTCCACCCAAACCCCCTGGACAGCAGAGAGGGCGGCATTCCCTTCTCCCGCGCCCACTCACCTCTGCTCGCTCCTCACCTGGCGCCCGCTTCCGGACCTGCAATCACTCAGGGCCCCACCCCCTGCTCCTGCAGGTCTACCTAGCCCCGCCCCTTGCACCTGTGGTTTCCTTAGACACAAGCTCTCCAGCCGCTTCGGCTTCACCAAGCAAACCTGTGGTCCCACCTGGCCCCGCCCCCCGCACCTGCAGCCCTCGGCCCCACCCAACAGCCTCCGCCAGCCCCGCCCCCCGATCTGCAGCCTTACCCCACCGCCACCCTGACACCCACCGCCCTCCATACCAAGCCACCACCGAACTAGAGCAACGAAGGCCCCCGGCCCGGCCCCCGCGCCCGTGAACCTGCACGACCTACCCCCCTCAGGCCCGCCTCCCGCCCTGAGGCCCCTCCCCGGTCCAGCGGCCCTTCCAGGTCCCGCCTCCTGCACCTGCGGCTCCCTCCGGCCCAGCCCTCAGGGCCCCGCCCCGCCCCGCGGGCCGATCTTCTCACCGCCCGCTCCCGCCGCCGATGCCGCCGCAGTCCCGGCCGGTCACCTTGACGCGGGCCGCAGTGGCTGCCGCCGCCTCCTCATGGCCCTGGGAGCGGCCCAGGCGGCAGCAGCGCCTTCGCTCGGAGGCCAGGGCCGGGCCGAGCCGGGCCGGGGCCGGGCCGGGCGCAGCTGGAGCGCAGGCCGACGCTGGAGCAGAGCCGGTGCCCAGCCGCCGTAGAAACCGTCCGCTCCTGGGCCTGAGCGGCGGGCCGCCCAGCCAATCGGCGCGCAGCTCTCCACTAGCTTTCCCAATCAGTTGGTCGCAAAGGCGGAGACAAGCCAATCGGACGGCTGGGCGCGCCAGTGCGCAGCCGCTGCGGCCGCGGTCCTCCCTCGACTCGGCCCCGCAGCTCCCGCCGGTGAACGCCGTCAGACTGCAAGGATGCTCAGTTGCCCTCGCACGTCCTCAGCGCCCCACCACGCCCATCCCCTTCCTAGAAATAGCATCGCACCTCGTTCCCCAGGCATCCTTCCAGCTGTCATGCAATTTTCCCTAAAATTTCTACGTAGGATTTACCGTTTTCAACAAAAAATGGTTTTGGTGAGACACATCACTTTAATGCCCACTCTCTACTGGGAGGTAGGCACGGAACACAGAACCTTAAGAAACCCCAAAGAGCCTTGAGTCCAACCCATTTATTTTACAGCTCGGCAAAATTAGGCCCCATGAATGAAGGGTCTTGCCCAAGACCACACGGGTTCAAAGCTGGGAAATGAGCCTGTCTCTTGTCTTCCTGCTGTCAGATCCTTTACTCTGTGCCAAGTGCAATGAGGTGAAGAGAGAGGTGAAGTTGCAGAGATAATAAGTCGCAAACAGTCGAAGCCAAGCCTGTGAAGCCTCAGAAATCCGGAACTACACACGCACACACATCTCTGTCCCGCGTCCCACTGAAGAGAGGCCCTATGTCCTGCCTTACTCCGGGTGATTCGTGGACACATAGACAAGTAGAATGTCGTTTTGAAAATTTCAAATTCATTTTGCAATAGCATCAGAATGTGGAAAGATTCAGTTACTGTGCTTCCCCAAGCTGATGCAGGGAGGAAAGAGAAACAAACAAGGAAGAAAAGAAACAAGGTCCCTGGGAATTAAACCATTTCTAAGTCTTCAGGGATCTCTGAGGGAAATTTCTGCCATTTCTCATTAAGAGAAGAATAGTTCTCAAAGAACATACGTAACTATCACCCACCATTAAAGCACAATATGCTGATGGAGAGGGCCGGCTCTCAGCATTTCAAGTGTTTGAGTCACTCGCAATGAGGGGAAGGATCTTTTGAACCATAGGAGGAAAGGAGAGTTGAAAAAGTCACCAAGCAGGATCCTCCAGGTCAGCTGCCTCTACATAGACTTGTACTTCCTGGAGAGCCAAGCTTTGGAACAGTTCAAGGAGCTATTTTCATTAGAGATGCTGATCAACAAGGCAGCTGTGGTACATGAACTCCAGGGTGGCCCCCATATTCCCTACTTCCTGATGTCCATGGCCTTGTGTGATCCCCTTCCCTGAGTGCGGAAGGTTTTAGGATGTATGTTACATAAGATTATAACCCATCTTGATAGGAAATCTCTTCTGACTTTGAAGAAGCAAGCTGCCCTATGGAAAAGATCACTCAGAAAGGAGTTTCTGGCCAACAGCCAGCAAGAAACTGGGGCCCTTAGTGCAGCAGCCTGCAGCAACCGAATGATGCCAGCAACCACAGGAGTCAGACACGGATCCCTCCCGTCTAGCCTCAGATGGGACTGCATCCCTGGACAGCACCTGGATTACAGCCTTGTGAGATCCTGAGGCAGAGGGTCCAGCTAAGCTGTGCCAGACTCTTGACCCACAGAGACTGACATAATAAATGTGTGTTGTTATAAGCTGCAAAATGTGTGATAAAACTGTTGCATAGCAATAGAGGACTAATACAGAGGCACAACCCACCCTGCCCTGGTGCCCAAGGAGAAGGTAGTATTCTTCCAGATCCTGGGGGACATCGGGAGACAGAAGAAAGGGTATAAAAAAAGAGCACCATCACTGGGGTACAGATAACAGTGGCAATGGAGGTACCCCCAAAGCGAGTCATCAACATGGACAGCTGGTGGAGACAGGAAGGGCAGGGGTTGAGAATGAAATGTTCAATTTGGTCCCTTCCTGGAAATAATGCTGGCTTTGCCACTTCCCAGCTATGAGGCCTTACTCAGACAAGTGTCCGAACCTCTCTAAGCCTCAGTTTCCCCAGGTATAAGAAGGTAATATTCAGACTTCCTACTTTGTAGGGTTCTCCTGAGGAAGGTGAGTTAGTCCTCTAGTGGCCATGAGAATACACCTTGCAGACCTCCAATACTGGGAGCTCATTTGTTCAAGGGCCTGACTACTGGTCTCTGAAGCCAAATACAGTCACACCTCGGCACTCATAAGCTTCAGAACTTGTGAAACCTTGTACTCATCACATTTACTGTATTTTTCGGACTATATGACACACTCCCCCCCCAAATTTGGGAGGAAAACAGGGGTGCATCTTATAGTCCGAATGTAGCTTACTTGGCTCACTTGGGGGGAAGGGGGTGGTGGCAGTGGAGCGAGGTCACAGGAGGCAGGAGCAGGACCACATTTTTTGCTTCAAAATTTTTTTCCCTATTTTCCTCCTCTAACACCTAGGTGCTTCTTATGGTTCGATGCGTCGTATAGTCTGAAAAATACGGTAAATGGTTCAGCATTCAGCACTTGCTGGGGACTCTTCACTTGCTAGAACTTGTATGAGTCAGGAAGCAGCCTCTCAAGACAAAATGCTTCATTGTTCAGTACTTGTCAGTTTCAGCACTTGTCACGAGTTCCAGAACAAATTAATGACGAGTACTGAGGTACCACTTGTAATGCATTTGCACTGAGTCAACATACATACATGGGCTGCACCCAATGGCAGAGCCTCTAAGGTGGGCCTGTCCCTGGGTGACAATGGGACTCTTCTGACAATCATTTTTAGTTCAAGGGCTACCCAGCGGCCCTCTGAACTCCCTCATAAGGCATGGTGGTGTAGGACACCTCCACACACTGCCTTCCCTCTCTCCTTCACTTGGGGTCAGACTTGCATCACAGTCTGGTGGCACTCTCAACCCTCCTCAGTTCCCTGCCCACTTCCCTTAGGGTTGGATCCCGTGTTGGCATCTACTTCTCAGTGAATCTGGACTGGCTCAAGAAGTAGCAGAAGTGGTCAGGGAAATTAGGACTGGCTCATCTACTGCCCAGCAGGCAAACTGGCTGCTCTCCTGGTGGAACACAGCTAGCCCCTGGCAACGAGGTGTGGCTCAAAATGCTAATGGTGTTACTGGGACTGACCTGCGAAAATATCCCTGTGGAGAATACTGTGGTAGGTGCTATGATGCCAGAGTTTGAAAAAATGGGGAAATCAATGTTGACAAAGACAGAGGAAGCTAGTTGGTTGGTTTCAGCTAAGTTGTACAGCAGAAGGATAATGAGAGACTGCAGGTTGTTAAGGAGCTGTTAGCGGCAAAGGGCAAGAGCTAGAGAGCTGTGGAGGTAGCTTGCAAAGAGGCCCTCATCACCTATGGTAGTGGAAGAACAGACACACTGACTTGAGTGGTGGGCTGAAGAGCTGATTATTAGAGTCTAGAGCTCCAGAGATGTCTGAATGTCCAGCCAGGCAAGTCTGCTGGGGTGAAGGTCAGGGCCCTGGTGGGAAAAACCTAAAACATGGCCACCTGGATGGGTATTCCTGAGGACAGTGGCTCTGCAGCACGCACCCCAGACTCCTCCAGACTTGCCCAGCTGGCACACCTTTCCTTCATAGGAACTGGAGCCACTACGGAGCTGGCAGGTGCTACAGAAGCTCTTTCTCACGGACAACAGGCGTCCCGGGCTTCAGTGCTGCCCCCACCTCTGTCCAGGCTGCTAGGGTGGTAACTAGCATTAAATCCCAACAAGCCCAGCTGGGTATCACTGGGACTGGCAAGGGACAAAAACAGACTATATGCCTGAAGAATGCAAGAATTAGTCAGCATGTACCAGAAGAAGCCAGGACAGTAACCCCGAGACTGAATTCTGTGGGTGCTCAATCAAGGAACTGGGAGTGTAAGACTAAATAAACAAGAGCTCATTGACTTGGGGACACCTTCTCAAGACACGGGATCTGACGCCCCAGCAAGAACCCCAGCTACTGCAGTCGCTCTTACAAGCCTGGCGAAAAACCATGGCCAGTGCTCAGCGAGATGGAAATACCCGAGTTGTCCTGGTAGTTGTTAGAAGACATGGGCATGCCGAAACGGACATACAATGGATCCTCACGATTCACGGTTTCTGTATTTGCAAATTAGCCTGCTGCTACAATTTATTTATAATCCAAAAATTAATACTCACAGCACTTTCAAGGTCATTCACAGACAAGCAAAAAAAAAAAACCCAAACTTGAGTGACCCAATGTGCACCTTCCCAGCAGAGGTCAAACAAGGTGACGCTCTGCCCTCGTGTTCAGCTCTCATAGTGTTAACGTGTCCTTTTTGCAACCTATTTAGTGCCACATGGGGGGGGGGGTTTGGCATTTTTGAGCTTTTTGTTTGTGATTTCTCTGTTTAAACTGATCCCAGGCACAGCGCTGAAGTGCTGTCTAGTGTTTCTAAGCACAGGAAGGCAGTGAGGTGCCTTTAGGAGAAAGCGCGTGTTTTAGATAAACTTGGTTCAGGCATGAGTTAGAGAGGGGCTGGTCATGAGCTCAATGTTAAGGAATTAACAGTATATACGAAGGGGTCTTTAAACAGAAGCACGCATGAACAAAGATATGTTTTGATGGGTTCCCAAAAATGCACAGAGGCTCACAGCAACCTAATCGTGTATGGCCCCCTGGAACAATGGGTCAGTAGTCGCTGACTTAATTGGTGTTCACAATGACTGGATAGGGCGTAACTACTGCAAATAACAAGTCAACTGTACTTTTCATTGGTAGACTCTAACGAGTAAACTCTCTGGCAAAGAATGCTGGGAAATGTAGTTCCCCTAAGCATCCAGACCCTGTGATCCACGGGAGACCACAGGAGGGGGAACAGTGCTAAAATGCTGGCAGACAATCCAGTACAGGGGGTTAAACCATGTAAATGCTTCAGAAATATTAATGATTGGCCTAAGGTTTACAATGTACATCTCGAAGTAGAGTCTGTCTTCAAGTAATACATTTCACATGTAGTGTCAGGACCTTATGACCCCAAGGAAACATGTAATGAGAGAAGGAAGCAGCTCCCGCTCCCAGGGCCGAGGGTACACAGGGAGGGTTCTGATCGTCGATTCCACTGTGTGTGCAAGGGGCACAGTGTTCCCCATACCAGCTGGGTCTCCTACATAGTGATTCGATTCTGACACTACCCACCCAGAGACAGCATCAGAGCCCCCACAAAGGAACCATCCAATTCTGTCCGTCTAGGCTTAGACGGTTATATCCAGAGAGCACCCGCCTCTTTATGGAGGGAAGCATTTCCACATTGGAGGCAGAGACGTGCTGGCTGTGCCTTGAGAGCAGAGAGCTCTGGCTGTCACAGTGCCTGCAGCTGGTCATCCCCTGGCCACAGTCGTAAGTGGGGCCTTTCAACCAAGCCTGGGGGCAGGAGGTCCCTGGGGGCCTGTTCTGGGGAAAGGGGGCCCATGCAGTAGAGGGAAAGAAGGCAACTACTAGTTTAGTTATCGAACACCCAACAGCATTCTCATTTCACCAGAAGCCTGGCCAGGGTCCAGCAGGCAAGAAGGGGTGAGTAAGGCTGGAGGATGGGGAGGCAGTTGTGTTGAAAGGGGAAAGAGAAAGTGATATGAAGCCAGCAAATGACCTCCGTGCCTGCCCTCTGCAAAGATGAAATGGAGCAAGACAGGAATTTCTGTGCCCAGCTAGTTGGCACCAGTGCCTGTGAGGTTAGCAAAGCCAGAGGGCCCTGGGGAGCTGGAGAGTCAGTCATACAGGGAGAGGGAATGGGTGTGAGGCCTCGGCGGAAATTCAGAGGCCAGAGTCCATTCTCAGAGCCCAGATCTCCCAAATTAAAGGTGCCTTTCAATTCTCACCTTAATATTTGGAGATGTAAGGGGAGAGAGTGAAGAAGCTGAGGAGTTAACAAAAAACCTGAAAACAGCTCCAGGGAGCCAGATGTGCAATGAATGGAACATCTGGCAGAAACAGGCTAGTTAAAATAACAGTCACACAAAAGAAATTTGCTTGCCAAAGAAGTGTTCTTCCAAGTTATGGATTCCACCACCTCAAATTCCAACCAGATTCTATCAGAAACATGTCTCCTAATCATTGTTAAAGTCCTGAAGTGGAAGCAGGTGGGCAGACAGAAAAAGGGGAAGGATGTCCCCCTGTCCTAGCCTCTAGGAAAAATAGCCCAGAATCACATTTAGCCTAGAAAAGCCCCAAGAGAGGGCTAGAAGGAGACAGGACTGCTGTCATTGAATATTTAAAGCACGCTGTGGTCCTGTGTAGTAGAACAGAGAACCAGGGGTCTGACTCCAGGGAGGCGGGTTTGGGGCTAAGGATAAGGAAGGACTTTCGGTCACAGAAAGCTGTCAACAATGCAGAGTCCCTTGGGAGGCAGCCAGGCTCCGCAAGCAAGTAGAAACTTAAGATTACTTCTGTAGACCACTCAAGCAGTCCCTGTATTGGGAGTCAGGGAGCAGGCAGCCTGGGTGGTCCCTTCCTGTTATTCCAAGAGTGTGAGGGTCTGTCCCTTCCACCTTGAGCACTCTGGGAAAGGGGGCAGAATTCAAAATGACTTATCCTCCAATTTGCATGTTTTAAAGCACACACACACTGGCACGGTGCCTGAAAGTGGTACGAACTTGTAGGACCCGTTCTAGCTCAGCTCGTTGGGCCACGCACAGCTCCTAGTGGGGCCCAGGGTACAATAGGGACAGATCTCGTGTTGACACAGAGTGCCCCAGGGTTGATCAGAGTGCCAAAGGCTGAGGCCAAAAGGGGTGAAGAAATGTTTTGAGTGCCAGCACCTCACTGCCTCCCCAGCAAAGCTGGAGGTGGGCTTGTCTACATAGCCAGAGGGGCCAGCACAACCACAAGCGACACCCAGCTAGCTGCCCCAGAAGGGAATGTCACTATCCCATAAGGGCCCAGCCAGGCTGATTAGATTCAAGCTCTATTAGGGCAGAGTCAGGAACGAAAGGAGTCCTAGTAAGCAACCTCTTCCAAAGATGAGAGGCAGGGGACCTGTCTGCTGTTTGAGTTGGAAAGGGAAGCAGTTCTGCATCTGCCATCTTGGGCAGGTTACCCTGTGGGTGATTGCATCGTAATCCACTGTTCTGAGGTCTGTATATCCCTCCGCCCCCTCATTTGGAGCAACAATACGTTGACCAGCGAAAGCTGGATCAACAAGCTCCACTGCACATGTCTTGCCCAGCACCGCACAGGGACCACCCGGAGAGGGCTCCACGCACACCCCCAGGCCAACGTGTTCTACGACATGTTTCCTTGGAGGTCGCCTCTTTTTGCCATTTGTGTTCTAAAAAGGTAGGCAAGTTAGGCCTGTTGTGAAAAACAAAAGGAAAACATCAAATGAGATGTTTGAGTCATCGAGGCATGAGGAAATGGTCCAGGAAACAGAGGATCAGCAAGCAACAGGGGACTGGTGGTGGCCCTCTGACACTGGAGAGGATGTCCTACACATCCCTGCAGCCAGGCAGGCTCAGCCAGCTGTACGAATTATAATCGGAAGAAACAAGTGAAGACAGATCACGCCTTCAGGACAAATGGAAGGAGCCAGCTACTGCCGATGGTCTTCGCCAGCAACACAGTTCAGTATGTCTACACATCTGCTCCGACTCGGTGTCTGCTTCAGGTGGTGCTACTTCCGGAACCACGTCCCCTGGCAATACTCCTCTAATGGAGAGGCTCACCACTGATCCTTGACTCTGGGCTACTTCTCCAGCCATAAGGAAAATGCCACTGCCTCGCAAGTTACCTAAGCCACAGGAGTCCAACTCCATTATTTTGGACAAACCGGGGCTAAAGAGGGTGAGAAACCTGCTTCAGGTCATGGCCAGGCAAAGCCATGGATGGCTAGACACCAGATCTCCAGACTCGCAAGTCAATGCACTTTCTCCATCATGCCTTTGGGTACCTCAGGAGTCCCCAGGCCTCCAGCTAGCAAGTGAGGCTGGTACCTACATTGTCTCTTGCACTGTGCACCAGGTCACTGCCCACTCGCCTGTAAAACACCCTCGTGAGAAGGAAGAGGCCTTGCTTTACACCAAGGAGCAAGCGGGTTCTAGCAGCATAGGAGCCAGGTTTATTCCTCATCCACTCCCCAGCCACCTGCTCTGCTTGACACGCCGCCCCCCAACACATGCATTTGCTCATTCATTCGGTCCTTAATGTGTACCTGCCTCGGTGACAGGTCCTGTGCTAAGGACATACATACAGATGAGGGAGCCGGTCCAGGATCCCTTTTGTCATGGAACTTACAGGCTGGAGGGAGAAACATTAATTGAATATTCACACTAGTCCATATACAATTACCAACCAAAATAAGCACTCTGAAGGGCAGGCACGCAGCAACAAAACTCTCTGTTACAGGGGCCTGACCTAGAAGGGTTGCTGCAGGGCAGGGCTCCCTTGAGCTGAAATCTGAAGAGGGAGAAGCTGGAGAGAGCAGAACAAGCTCCCGAAGCTCCAAGCCCTCTGGCAGGAGAAAAGGGCACATTCAAGGGAGCCAAACGGGTAGCTCTGCAGGCCAGAGGGAAAGAGTTCCCCAGGGGTTCCCCAAGGGTCCTGAAAACCCAGTCTTTGCCACACATGAGAAGGTCAAAAATCAGCCGCTTCTTTGTCCTCTTTCCAGCACCATTGTGGCACAAGAACTTTTATGAAATCCTAACCTTTCAAAAACAGTGGTTACAGGAACTGCGACATTGCAGATGTTAGTTAGAGCTTGGGGGACTCGCCGAGGCCCCAAGGGGCAAACACGGAGGGAGACACATTCGCTCTAGCAGCATTTTTATTTACAAACAGCAATTTCCATTGACTTTATTTATACCATAAAAAAGCCATTTACAAGCAAGAAACAAGGATTCAGAACAAAATTAAGCAGCACTGAAATAGTCATGTCACAAATTGAAAACAAAATGAATACAAGAGTAAAATATCATTTGAATAAATAGTTTTAAATTCATGCTATAAAATAATCCTTAATGGCAAGTTACTAGTTGATACAGCATCCGCTTAGCTAGCTTCATTTACTTCACACGGTGATGAAGCGTGGAGTTGTGAGGTTACCAGTTTATATTGCAAGATAATGACACTGTCAAGTCATTCAAATTGCTCAACCATTTGTAATGGAAAACAATGTTAGCCCTACTAATACAAGTGGTGAGAGAGATGGTTTTCACATTAGGAAAATGGTCATTCTCAAAGAAAGCAGGTAAGTTTATCTCTTGCTCTATCAGGGCAGCAACCAAAGGCTTAGGCAGCAAGTCCAAAGGTTGAATTCACAGCATACTTGTCACTGAGGGGCAGCAAGAGGTCCATCTACTGCGTCTGCTGCGAGGTGCACTCCAGGACTTGATCAAGAACTACAAGAGCCCTGTCTGTGCAGACCCAGAGAAAAGGGGCTCTCTTCCGGGCCAAGAGGTCGAGCACTGGGCAGAGACAGTGGACACGCTCTGGCACTTACTGGAAAAGACGCGTGTGGCATGACAACCATTACAAATCTGGAACAATGTGAATGACTCTGCTGAACGTTCCCCCGTTCAGTTGCACTGAGTAATATGAAATTTATGACTTATGAACTAGATAGTTTCATATAAAGAATTTACATAATTCCCCAATACTCTCATATATAAAATTTAATAAATAACCCTGACCAGTCTAGAAGCACCATTCAAGGGGCCTGTGCCCGTGGAAAATAGTTTAGGTGTTGCATATTTGAGTCCCTTTCAGTGGGGGCTTCACAGGAAACCATTACAGAATTTAACAATAACAACGAGGACACAACAATGAAAAATCACAGTAACTAAGAGAACAGTTGTTAAAATAAAATACACTGATTTCTTGAAAGTAAAGCTCATTCACTTGAGTGATTTCTCCCCCTCAGCCCTTGTGTTGCGTTCCTGCAAATTCTTCCTACAGTCTAGGCTGTAAAGACAAAGTAAAAGCAAAACCGCACACAAAAATGTGCAGGCCTATGGTCTGGGCTAAGGGAAAACAAAGACTCGGTTGTAACTGCTGTCATGAGAAAAGACATTTGCTCATGCTCCGGAAGATTTAAAAATGATCAATTTAGTTCTACAGTATTTTCTGCTTAACAGTGAACCGACAGTATCCTTTCTATTAAAAAAAAAAAAAAAACCCACAAAAAACTGCCAAGGCAGAGCCAACTGGGAGGTTTTCCACTGACCAAAAAATTAACTTGTCTTCATATACTGTATTTACAAATATAATTTCTAAATGTATTTACAGCTTTAGTAGAAATTAGAGGGTAGAGAACTGATTAGAATGAAGACAACTGTTGAGAACCACAAACTTACATAAAGTACAAAACTCTTTGTTTTCACAGTTTGTAATAGCAGGTAAAACCCCGTAGAAAAGGACGCTGTCACTGGCTTCACATTTCTATGTGTGGGAAAGGTAGCTCAAGAAGAGACTCAATTATGAACAAACCTGTATGAATTCAGGATATATTTTGCTGTAAAAGATTTCTTCACATATCACTTTTATCTTAATTGATTCTTGCATTTGTCATAAATGAAACATCTAATGTAAAACTGTACAGAAATAGGGACTTTGCTTTTCAAAAAGAGCTGTTCTAAGGAGTTACACAGCGTACTTCGTCTGCGGAGACGGAACGTGAGCTTCGGGGAGAGAATGCTTCTGTTTTGTGGCCATGTTAGTCCTCCTGGCACATCCTCACGTGACAAGGCACAAGTGATCGCTGCTGCCCGATCTGAATGGAGTGACCTCTTCCCCGCCACACGCACAGAGAGGCGTGGCAGGACACACGCTCAGAGAGGCCGCACAGCTGTGCGCCGGCCTCTGAGCGGCTCCCTCGAAGCCCTGTGGAACCTTACAGTACTGTGTTATGGCTTGAGAATTCTTTCTTAACACTGCTAGCAGTGGAAAGGGTAAAGTGTTAGCAACATGAATGGGAGCAAGTGGAACTTGCAAAATGTGGAATCATTATTCGAGAGAAACTCAATCAATTTTCTGCCCCTTAACAGTCCCATTACAATGTTTGAACCTGAACTGTACAATCAAAGCAATGTATATTTTTGTCAAAGACAATTTTGGATAAGTCACTCTTTGGTAAACTCAAACCAGTTAAACAAATTTACAAGTACAAAGAACTCCGTGTAAAGAACATTAAGACTGACACGGTGACAAGGACGGGACGTTCGAGGTGCTTGCCCCAAGTGCGCTCTCCTCCTACCTTGTCTGGTATGTCACAGAATGCTCTGGAGACCTCTCAGAAGGCCTCAAGCCTGAGAGAAAAGGAGGTTCCTTCCCTGAGCCTCACCTCTCATGTCCTTCATTTGGGCATTGCTTGTCACAAACTTAATTTTGTATCACAACATTTTTGCATTTAATTCTTAAAAAAAAAAAAAATCAAAACCAAACTTACTCATGTAAGGAAAAAAAAGCCACAAACATTTACCTGAAACCCCAGAACACATCTAAGTGGGTAAACACCGGGGGTCCAGCCTCCCCTCGAGGCACGCGGCTTTGACGGGAGCTGAGCGGGTGCTCAGGGAGAGAAGGCCCCTTACTTAGGCAGTCTGACAGGAGAAGGCAAACGCATACCCGATTCAGCAGGCGCCGTTCCTTGGGAGCGGCGGGATCCGAGTGTAGTCTGTACATAGTAACACTGATGTGTAGCGCAGTTCACACGTGACCTCGTCCCGTGTGCTGAAGAGATGCCACTGCACAGCTACCACTCCTGGGGGCTATCACACACAAGGGCCTGAATGACTCATTTTTCTCAAAATAACCCCCCACGAAACAAAAAAAATAACCCCCAACCCCTCCCCCCCATTCTTGGCATTTTAAGAGCCAAAAAAGCATGGAAAACCAGCAAACGTCTATTTTTGTATTCCTTCAACTCCTAGCCTCTGAGGTTGGTCTTTTTGCTTGTTTTCTTTTAGGTGGTTTGTGCTGTTCTCTGCAGAGGAGGAGACGCACTGGTTGTGAATTTCAGAGCCAAGGTCTCGAGCAGAGAGTCTGGAGTGCTGACCTCCCACAGGCAGCTCCCAGTGCACACTGCCACCCAACTGCTCACAAAATTACTGTGTCAGAGGGTACAGTACCAAAGCCATCTTGTAAAGCCCGTTTTGTTTACTAGAAGCACACGGGTGAACAAAATATAGAACTGACGACATTTCCTAAAGCACTAATAAAACGTTATTCAAATAGGACTATGTTTTTATACAGTGATGTGTTTGCCAGCACATGCTTTTGAGGTCTCTTTTCAAGCTATAAACTCAAGAGGAAAAAAACTGTAATTCACTATTACCATTTAATTTCACATTTTCTACAACTATACTGACCTAAAAGATACAAAACAAAGATAGCACCACATGACCAAAATAAAAAAGAGGTGACATACACAGATTTGGTGACACAGAGTATCTTAGAGGGCTCTGAACTGTTGGTTTCTTTAAGCAGGAAACACTGAGAGTGGGGGAGCCTCGGAGGCTCTCGTTAGCACACACGATACTAAGATAGATATATTGCTTGCAATTCCCATAGAGTATATCTTTATAAAAGTACAAATTCCAAGTTTTGCAGTTTCCCTGGGAACTGCATGTAGAAAAAGTTGCTGTGCACCTGAACTGGCTGTTTGAAAAAAGGAAAGAAAGAAAGAAAGGAAAGAAAACCACAACACTGCTTGGAGAATATTGTAGACAGAACTACAAATCCCTTTCCTTTAGTGCGAGTAGTAACTCATGGTAGAGAGTGATTCGATTTAGTTACCTGGTATGTATGTTTCTACAGTACGGAATGAAGGTAGATTCGGAGGCCAGTAAAAACATTGAAAACCACTGCTCCTTTGGGGTTGGCTAATAAAACACTACAATATGTAAAAAGGTCAGCACCACGGGTCATCCAGCTTACCCACTGGACAACTAACAAAAATTCCAAATGGTTTCCAACCAGAGTTGAATACATTTTATGGCATTTGGTTTATGTATTAGTTACGAAGCAGAGCTATGAACACTGTGATTTGCTTTGCTTGCTTTTGGACACAATGATTAATATATATGAAAACCTATTAACATTCTTTCATAAGGGAAATAAAGGGGCAAAACCCTAACACATTAGGTAGGGATGAGACAGAGTCAAAAGCTCTGTTCACATTGTATTAAATTATATATTCTTCTTACATTCACCTCAACCAGAATAAAACCAAATTTGAGAGTGTATATATACTATATATATAATAATCACTTTATTATATATATATAAATTGTCTAACTACTCCGTAAAAGTAACTTTAAATTAGAAAAGGTTACCCATTTATATCAGCTGACGGCATCTCAGTCCCTCTCCATGGAAGTGCACTGGTGCCAGTGTGTGACGGCCGGCGAGAGAGTACGCCTCTTGGCAGAGACTAAAGGGTCAACCAGTTGGCATAGCTAAGTCACTGGCAGATTTTGGATTAAGAGTTCAGCCAAAGAGGAATACTGTCAGCCTGTGTTTTCCCTGGATATGATGCCCTTCATGCTTTGAGCTCCTTGGGGGAGGGAGGACAGGGGAAAGGATGAACACAATGAAGTGCTCCTTCCAGAAACCTTAGAAAAATTGCCAAGAGACCAAGAGATTTCCAGATGGTTGGGAAAACTAAAGATTACAACAAAGCAAATCACAAATATGCATTGATTTATGTGCTTTGTTTGGGTGCACTTCTTTACCATCCTAATCAGGGGCATCGGACACTGTGTGAATCTCCATCCGGGAATCTAGGGCCATCTCGGAGGCCGAGGCGTCATTTTCCAGTTTCTGTTCCACATACACATCTGTCCTCTCGGGGGACTCAACGCGACTCCTGACTTCGGCGACCCCCGGGTGGTTTTTCCGCAGGTGCTGGTTGAGGGTGCCCTGGAACGGGAAGCACTTGCCGCAGATCTCACAGCGGAACGGCTTGTCGTCGGTGTGGCCCCGGATGTGGTACTCCAGCTGGTCCTTCCGCGTGTACTTCTTCCCGCAGAACTTGCACACGAAGGGCGTGATTCCCATGTGGAGCCGCATATGCCTGTCCAGGCTGCCTTTCTGGTTGAAGGACTTCCCGCAGTAAATACAGATCAGCCTCTCGTTGTAGGGGTACCAGTGCCCCCTCACACTCCTCTCCCGGGGACTGCTCTCGTACCCGGCGTTACTCATCACAGCCTCGCCGTCTGAGCCCTGCACCAGTCCCTGCAGGTCGCTGTGCAGGTGGACAGACAAGGCCCGCTTTTGGCGGGCACGCCCCCCTCGGAAACAGCTCAGCATGGACCTGGACGGGCTGGAGTTGCTCAAGCTTCCGAACGCTTCTGCTACGCCGGTCGGCTGTGAGGCCGCCTGGGAGTAGGAGTACGCGTGCTGCAGCACAGAGCCATAGGAACCCACGTTCACCGCCACGACCTGCTCCCCGTCCACCATCTCGGTGTGGTAGCCGTCGTCTCCCAGCGAGGAGCTGTCGGAACAGCTGGGCCGGTCGGACTTCTCCATCTTCACCTTCACTTCAGTGATCTGGCTCTCCCTCACCAGCAGGTCCCCTTGCTCGTGGTCCCCCTCTATCTGAATCTCATACTCGGAAACGCTCCCGCTGCTGCCGCGGTCCGAGTGCCCTTCCTCCTGCAGGCGGCTGCGCAGAGCTTTGCTGGGCGTCGTCTCCATCCGCAGATCCCCGCCCGCGGCGTGCTGCCGGACCTGCGCGCAGTAGGGAGGGGAGATTTCCACCGGGTTGGCGAAGAAGCTGCCGTCTTTCACTCCATTTCGACTCTCTGGAGTCTCTTCAGCACCGACGGTCACCGAGTCAACATCTCCAACACTGATTTTTGAATGGATGCTCTCCAGGATCTGCGTGCACTTGTCGATGACACACTGCATCTGAAGAAAGCTAGCTGCCGTCAGGAAACTGACAACATCCTTCAGCTGCAAGGACATTCTTCCAGTGTAACAAAATGAAAGCAACTGTTCAAACACATTGGGGTTTTTAATCACTGATATTGACAAGCCACTCATGGTACTTAGTGCTGAATGGTCCCGGAAATATGGGGAGCTGGCGGCAAGGACTGCTTTGTGGGCTCGGAATGGCTGACCCTGAATGTGGACAATGATGTCACATAGTTTCCCTTGCAGGCGGAGTTCGTTTAGCTGGCTCAGAACGGTGCTGCTGTACTCGGGCACGTCAAACTGAATAAAACTGCTGCTGTCCATTTCTACTGACATGAAGCGTAATCTGCGGAAAGAGAAAGTTTCATAATTCACCAACGACTCCTCGCTAAGTACGAGCAGCAGAAGCACAAGCCGGCAAACCACCACCACTGCTGCTGCAGCTACTGGGCCTCCTAGGGTCTACCTGCGTATCCTCCTCTTACTTATTTCCAGTCTCTCATGTCCTGGTTAATTCACCTGGAGACAAATAACCATATGACTGATTGGCCTAGTATCCTAACTGCCTAACTTTCATCTCGATCAAAATTAAAGCATATATAGTAGGGTCCTTTGAGCTCTGAAAAAGCACTTGGCACAATTTTAGGAAAAATACCTCCCTGTTTCACCTAGTTTTGAGGACTTTTACTTTGTAAAAAAAATAAATTCAATGTTCTGCCTTATTTGTACATTTCCAATTTGTGTTTATCAATGCACAGCATACTGGATACAATGAATGGAGCGGAACCCTGTTTAGAATTTGAGGAGCTGTCGTAATGTGCATCTTTCCCCCTTCAGCTCTGCACACCTGTGTGTCGTTTGGGGTGGGGGATTCATAGAGCAACGCTCAGTCCCTTTCTGGGAGTTTTCAGAGCTAGCGGACATTTCATCTTCACACATCCATGGAGACATTTGATCCTTGACCATTTGGAATGGACCAAATATGCTCATGGATGTTTTTGATAGCACCAAATTTCAAGCATCTTTTAGCATATACCAAATGTTTCCATGGACATTCTGGACAGGAACAAATGTCCCAGAGGGGGATTTTAGATGGCAGGAGCAAAAAGAATGCCAGACATCACAAGTGTATGGTCCTCCACCAGTGCTCACAACACTGGCACACCCAGCACAGGCTGACTGCCTCTTGCCTAGAATCCACAGCAGTGAATCATTCAACACTACAGAAGTGTACATAGCCCAGGCTGCGTTCTCTGGCCAAAATAACAAAATTAGATCTAACAATATTTTAGTTTTTAAAACCCATCCAATAGAAATGTAAACACTTCCTGGGTAAGTACTAAATCGAAAGCACAATCTAAAAGGAATAACACTATTTAAAAAATTAAAAATCTTACATCAAATCTGTAGCAACAAGGGTTTAGGAGTGAAGTTTGCTATGTCTTCAACTTACTTGAGAATAAATACATCAGAAAAAGAGATGAATAGATATGTGATAAAGCAAACAGTAAAATGTTAACAAGTGTAGAGTCTAGATGGTGGGTATACAGGTGTTTACTGTAAAATTCAACTTTTCTGTATGTTTGAAATTTTTCACAATGAAATGTTGATGGTTTTGAAACAACAAAATTTAACAGGGAAAGTCAGTGCCTGAAAATAGTTATTAAACAATAAAGAATAAAAATTAATAAAATTCATGAGGTTAGAAAAAGAATCCAAAGAAAGCAAAAAAGTAGTTAATATAGAGCAGCATATAATTTTAAATCACAAGAAAATATGCAACTAAATTTAAGACTCCTGCAGGAAAGGGTTAGTTTGTGTGACTAGATCTCATCAGCGTTTATCATGTCAGAATTTGAGTTGAAACATTTTAGTTATTAAAGAGCAATATTGTGCCCTGATTTATCCTAGATTTATAACTGAAGTCAATTTGAAGTCTGTACAGAATTAACATATTTTTAGGATAACATAAACTGGCAAAATTAAATAAGAGAGAAACAGAAGAACCAGAGCCCAAATGATCTTCGGGCCATCCACCCTGTTCTGGATGCATATTAAAATGTTCAAAGCATTTTGGTTCATACAGCACAAGTCTGATACTAGAAGACGGCAAACAGCATAAAGAAAACTGCCAACTTTACTAAATAGTAAGCAGATTTGAAAGTCCTAAAGGAAATACTAGCAAACATGACCTATTAAGAGAATATCATAGTATGACCAAATATAAGGATGGCTGTATGTTAGGCAATATACAAAGACAATTTGCAACATCAGTAAGTCAAAGGAGAAAAACCATATGGTCAAATCAATACAATGCCAAAATGCATTTTGGAAAGCTAAATGCCCTTTTCAATAGGGTAAAAATACTCAATAAGGTAGGAATACAACAAAAGTTTCTTAATATAATAACAGTATCTACTGCAAACCAATGGCAACATCATTCTTTAAAAGGCAACATTATATCTGCATTTCCCTACAATGTATTTAGTAGTGCATGCCCATGAGCTAGCCTCATATCCCTACCTCCCAGGGATTAACAACACATTAGCATTATAACCCATCTGAAAAGTCCTGCAGACAAGAATTCCATTTAACTTAGTCTACAAACTCATTTAAGAGTGAAACTCTTCTCTCAAGGTACACATATTAATATTCCAAAGAATTAGTGTTCCTTGGTGCACACTCTGGTAAACACTTTTGTGAAGGCATTCCTGTTAGTGCCTGGGAGGATACAAGGTTGTCTGTCCATCACTTCTCTTACTTAACATTGTTCTGGAAGTCTCAGCCAAAGCAACAAACAAAGAGAAAATTAATGCACACAGCCATTTAAAAAGAGGAGGCAAAATGACTACTCAGGGCAAATATAACTACTTACATAGAAAACATAAGATAATTGCTTCTGTTAGAATTAAGATCTAGTAAGTGAAGGGTTTCAAAAATTACTGTACATGGAAAGCCAGTTAGTTACAATGATGACAAGTTGCAACCAATAGCATCAGAACTATGCAATACCTGGGGGGAGGGGGGAATGACAGAAAATAGGATCTACAAGAAGAAAACGACCAGACTTTAAGAAGAACAAAAACATGTCTAAAAGAATACACATATCATGCTTCTGGCAAGACGACTCAATACTATAAAGATGGATATTTTCCAAAAAAATTAATTTATAAATATAATGCAGCACAATGGAGTATTTCCTTAAAAACTTGACAAAACGATTTTAAAATTATTCTAGAACATTGCTGTCCAATTAATATATGTGTAACGTCTTCTAACAGTTACACTGTTTAAAACTATAAAATTAATTTTAATAAATTTTATTTAACCCAATATGTCAAAAACAGTATCATTTCAACATGTAATCAATATGAAAAAGATTATTTAAGTCTTTGAAATCGATGTGTGTTTTATACCAACAGCACATCTCAATTTGGAATAACCACATTTCGAATGCTCAATAGCCACATGTGGCTAGCGGCTACCATTTTGGACAGTGTAGATCTAGAATAAATATGGAAGATACTCTAGAAAAAGAAAACAGCAGCCATAACATGTAGATGTAAAAATGTCTGATTAGGCTGTAATGCATCCGGTAAGTATGTCCTGAGTGTCTTCACTGTGCCAGGCACTAGGGACCCAGGAGAGCTACAATTCTCTTGTTGTAAATTATGATAAAAGCAATGAGATCTTTCCTGATGGGGGAGTGGTTGGCAAAGGCCACTCAAACAAATGATGTTTCACCTAGGACCTAAGGAGAGGTTCGCCAGATATGAGGGGAGAGGGCTGCTGCAGGGAAACAGTCCAGTTTCCCAGACAGAAGAAGTCACGTGGACAGAGGTGAGTCTGCCTGGGGAAGGAAGGAAGGGCCGTGGCATAGCTGGGACAAGGAAAAGCCGAAGGGCAGAGGCCACATGGGGCTGTCAAGGTGGAAATCGGACAATGATGGGCCTTGTGGACCATTTCCAATAGTGGAAAAGGAGGAATTCTTGAAATAGATGCTGCTTGAATAAGACAAATAAGTAATAATAAAGTTAGATCCCCTCTTCACAATATACCCCCCAAAAAACTTCTAGAGAAAGCATGTTTAAGCACCCAAAGACAGATACCAGAAGAAGAAACAGATTTAACCATAAAAGTAAAAACTTATAAAACCACCTTTCATCAAAAAAGGACAAATTATTAAAAATAGAAGTATAAAACCCTCTTACAAATAAATAAAAGCCAAATATAACAATTGGAAATTAGGTAAAGAATATAAACAGATGCTTTTAAGAAATTAAAAAAAATAGATTTTAAACATAGAGATAAAATGCTTAACAACTCCATCAGTAAACAGAGGAATAAAAATTAACATGAGACACATTCTTCTTTCTCAAACTGCCAAGACTTAAAAACAGCCCAGCTGGCACTGTTAGAGAGAGGGAGAGCTCTCAGACACTTCTGGGAGGCAAATGGAAGAAAAGCCCTAAAGTGGGCACGTCTCTCTTTAAGAAATTATTTTCCAATGACAGTTGACATACAGTATTATATTGGTTTCAGGTGTAAAACAGAGAGATTAGGCATTTATATTAAAATGGGCGTTTCTCTTGACTCAGCAGTCTGGACCATAAAAATAAAATCATCGCTATAGGCTCAAGAATTCATCCACAAGTCTATTCAATTATAATAGCAAAACAATGGAAACAATTTAAATGTCCAACAGTAGAGTATTATTTGAGTCTAGTACACCTACATGCTGACTACTAGTATTAAAATGATTTTAAAGGAGACTACAAACTTCGTTCCTCAAAATGTAACCCCCTTAAGGACAGGGATTTTTATGGGTTTTATTAACTATCTGCCAGATTACTGCCTGGGATGCAGGCCGGTTCCCGGTTGGGGGCGTCCCCTAGGCAACTGATGCTTCTCCTGCACATGGATGTTTCTCTCCCTCCCTTCCCCTCTCTCTAAAAATAAATAAATAAATAAAATGTTAAAAAATTTTTTTTCTAAATTGTGTGAATGTATTTCTTATTTCATTTAAAAAACTTTGAGACACCTCATCCCGTTTTTAAAAGGTAAGAAAATATCATAATAAAACCATTAGGAGCATGAATTTGGAGTCAGATGTGGTTCAAATGACAACAGCTTTCCACTCGTCAAACCTTAAGTAACATATTCTATAGCCCTTCCGAGTCTCAGTCTTCTCATCTGTAAAATGGGAGCACTGGTCCTTGCCTCGTGGGCTGTTCTGGGGAATCTATGTAGGGGCAGGAAGCACTTCCCACAATGGCTGCCTGACATGTGGTAAACAAGGCAGCTGTTGCAGGCCCTTTTCAGGGAGACAGGACACTGTAACAGAGAGAACTGCTTGGAAGTCAGACTTGGATATGAATCCGGGCTCTGCCACTTTCTAAGAAAAGTAGTAACAACGAACACTTAATAGCTCTGTGGCCATGGACAAGTCAGCTAACAGACTTCCTTATCTAGAAAAGGTCTTGGAAGAACTACTTCCCAACCCGACTCCCTGATAATTAAACAAGGGGAGTCCATATAGTAAGTGTGCACAACAGCTTACACGTAATGAGCGCTCACCGTGTGCTGGACACCTTCCACACGTCCTACCCAGTCTGATCCCCTGTGAGCCTGTGACGGAAATGCTGTGACTGTTGTTATTTTACAGGTGAAGAAACAGGAAAAGAAGTTAAGACACGTGCCAAACGTCCCGGAGCTCAGCGGTGAACTCGGTCTGGCTCCACAGGTCGTGCTCACATCCACGCCAGACTGCCTCCAGGAAACACAGCCACTGCCTGGCACCTCCCAAGTGCCCAAATGTCACCTGTGCACTGCACCGTTTTTACGACACAAGGGTGTGTAAACAGTGACTTTTGAAATTAAAGGTCACAAGGGAGATTTGGCTTTTTAAAGGAAAGAGTCTTGAGCAAAAGCCAGCAGAAGAAGAAAAATAATATAGTACTTCTGTGAGAGTCTAAAGCTGAAAATGGTTCTACGATGAAGCTCCCTCCTCCCGTGCGGCCTTTTACCTTCCCAGAAAAAAAGTGGAGAACCACACCTGAAAATATCAGTGAGGAGAAGACAACAAAAGACCGTGATTAACACCTACAAGAGGGACTCCACTTTTCTGCAAAATGAGAAGGGAAACGCTTCACTCCCCTCTCCTTCACATCAGCGCGTCCTCGGCAGTGCCAGTGAGACTCAGTCCCCTGCCCGCCGCTGGTAAGCAGCATCCTGAGTGAGAGGCTTCGAGAGCACCGACACACAGGCAGTCTGCAGGTAACTTAAGTCGTAGGCGCATTACCAGGCTGGAAAGGGAGTAAAAAACATCATTAAAAATCATAAGTCTACACCCAATGACCTGATTTATAGAGCCCAGAGAGTGGTCCCCAAGGCAAAGGAACTCATGCTCCTACGGAGACACCAAACTCCAATGTGACCTCACAACCCTCTGGATCAGCAGGTTCCCAGCAGGGGCTCCTTGTCGGTTGGTACAGGTGCAGGTACCTCCCCTACGTGGACTGTCAGTGGGCCTACACCTACGGTATATCGATGTTCAATTAACTTGTCTTCAAAATAAAATATATATGCATATGGTCAAACTTCAATTCACTGTAGAGGAAAATATAAAATGAATAGCAAAGCTCTTTCCCCAGTTCCTCTTCCCAAAGGTAATCACTGGTTGAGAGTTTTCGGGTATTCTTTCAGAGAAAACTGTAGACATCTATCAGCACAAACTGTCCTCCGCTTTTAAAAGTCCTTCCACAGCAGCACAAACTCACCTACTTTTACCTTTTCCGACTTCATAGTATTCCACGGTTGGCTATGTCACAATGTACTTCAGCAGTCCCCAATGGATACAAAATGGGAAACAATTTAAATAGTCATAGCATCACCTGCCAGCAGACGAAGTGCTGGGTTAATTTTTCATTTCAGTCAGTAATGCCAAGTGACCTCCCCAAAGGGGGCAGCAACTACCCTTTCACCAACAGCACACAGAAGTGCCTAGTGCCCCCAACTGCCAATAACAGTTATTAAACTTTCTCACTTTTGCTGAACTGATAGGTTAAAAAACAGTATCTCGTTGTGATGTGCATTTATTTAATTATACATGAGATTGATCATCTTTTCTCATGTTTAATGGCAATTTGTCTAAGTCTGTCTTTGAATTGCCTATTCATATCCTTTGCCCATATTTGCCTTTTACCGAATTGTCAGAACTCTTTGCAAATTAAGAAAATTAGCCTTTTGTTATATGTGCTGCAAGTACATATTAGATTTAATTGCAATCACTAAATGGCATACTGACTGGGAATTTAAATTATTTTTTTACATCTATAGGATATATTCATTCCATTTCAATCTTCTGCGTGCACAAAACCAAAGGGAATTCAAAGACGAGTAAGAGTCCCTGTCTCGCAGTTTGGTACAAGCTTCACGCAGACGCATCCCCACTCAGACATACGGGAATGAAATTCACTTTCAATAATGCAGAGAAGTGATTTATGTTAGTTTTTCATTTAGACTTAAGTTTGCAGCTGCTTTGGAAAACAATAATGAACTTGATTATTCTACTCACTAAATACATCAGAGTAGTAGTTTTTAATTCAGCAGATTAATCACTGGTCTTTCTGTCACATTATATTAAGCAAAAAACCCACCCCCGAACTAGGCATTTGCATTGCTATATCTTAATTTAAAAAACAAGCATATATAAGCTATTTTTCAAAACCATTCATATTTATTTTAACACTCATTTTGTTTTTGTTTGTAAAAATGATACTTTGGATAAGAATGTGAAATACTTATTCTAAAACACACACACGGAGAGGACTTAGCTGAAATGGTCTGTCGGAAAGTTCAGAACTGTCAGCTCCTCTGCTTCATAACCCTCTTCTGCTCATTCAACTAATGGACACACAAACTGCCTGCTCTTTTGATTTTTTTTTTTAAGATTTATTTATTTATTTTTAGACAGAGGGAAGGGAGGGAGAAAGAGAGGGAGAGAAACATCAATGTGTGGTTGCCTCTCCCGCACCCTCTACTTGGGGCCTGGCCCGCAACCCAGGCATGTGCCCTGACTGGGAATTGAACCAGCCACCCTTTGGTTCGCAGGCCAGCGCTCAATCCACTGAGCCACACCAGCCAGGGGTGCTCTTTCAGTTTCTTTAGCATTAGAATACTTTCACAACCCTGGAAGCAGCTTTCACCTCACACCCAGCCTCTGCCATGGTCTGACTCTGCTGCCACTAGTGTCAATGGTGGGTTCTGGGAAGGACCACCTCTGGTGTGTGCAGTTCGAATGTCATCCACTCCCACATGTCCAACCACTGCCACACCAGCCTCAGCAACTGTAAAAGGGGATTGCTTCCACCTGCCACCACACCCCTTACTTGGGAAAGCCCATCATCGTAACCAGCACTTACTGAATATTCGATACGTGCCACGCATGTCCTCCCTGGAAGGCTGAGTCCTCCCAGCCTTCTCCCGGAAGACAGGTATTACTACTCTCACTTTAGAGATGAGAACACGGAGGCTCCAAGAGGCTAACTCTCCCAGGACCGTTCCAAAATCTGCCCACCTAGACCTGCTATGCAGTAAGTCTAGTTTAATTTGCCCACTGGGAATGGGAGGACCCACTGAAGGAGGCAGGAAGCGCTGAGGAAAAGGCGGGATGAAAAGAAAGCTTGCCCTAGGTTACATTCCTGCGAGGGTGGTGGCCAAGGAAAGGGACAGGGACAGGCAGCAAAAATCTGACTGCTGCCCAGGGCTATTCCTTCCTCTGAGACTACATTTCAGTAATATCCATCAAAATTTCAAAAGCACATTCCCTATGACCAGGCAACTTCAGCTCTAGAAATTTGGTACAGCACCCTTTCTAGATCAAAATCACCAAATGAAGTATATTATGTCTTCCATATTTACAGCTTTTATCCCTTTTCCCCTCAGAGCCCCAACGCTGACTGATTTTACCGGCTTTAAGTAAACAGCTATTTTTATATGCTAAAAACTCAACTGATCAGAAACCACTGATCTGGGGCTCAAGTAACTGGTCGTTTTAATGTTTGAGGGTGAAAGTCACAGACAGCAGATGCTGCCAAGACACAGGTTCAACCCAAGTTCAACAGAATTCAAAGCAGCGCTGAGACTGGTCAAAAAGTAAGAGCAGATATGAGGGGCTCTTCAGGACTGACCAAGCACCGGCGACACCAGCAAGGCCAGTGCAGGCCAGGGGCAAGACAGAACCACGGGAGGTGGGGGAGGGAGAGAGAGCGAGAGAACGCGCCCGTTTGGGGAGGAGAACAGACACCTGCTGGGGAGTGAAGGCAAACTGGGCGACCAGAGGAGAGAGGCCACTTACACGGTGAGGCACTGTGGGCAAGCCACGGGGGAGAGTGGCACTGTCCTGTAAGTTACCATACGAGTCAGACAGCTCTCCTTTGTCCTGAAGGAAAAAGCAAAGGAGAGGGATCCTGGAAACCAATATACATACATGCTCTGAAAATTAAACTAAGATCTGATGCAAGACCATATGACATCAAGATCCCACCCAAAAGCTGCAGAACATATCACTACACCTGAAGAGATACTGTTCTGAAATACCACAAACACGGGAATGATACCCCTAATCCAGCTTCCCAAACTCACTAAGAATAAACACACTTTAACTGAAGGAGCTTCAGAATAAAAAAGTCACTCCGTGCCCTGGCTGGTGTGGCTCAGTGGATTGGGTGCCAGCCTGCAACCCAAAGGGTCGTCGGTTTGATTCCTGGTCGAGGCACAGGCCTGGGTTGAGGGCCAGGTTCCCATTGAGGGGCTCAAGGGAGACAACCACACATTGATGTTTCTCTCCCTTTCTCTATCCCTTCCCCTCTCTCTATAAATAAATAAACAAACAAAATCTTAAAAAAAAAAAAGTCACTTTGCAACAACAGGGAAACCAGCTGAACCTTAACAGACAGACACGCCAACTGATCCTCACAGGGTAAGCAGGTACCAGTTAATTGACACTCTGCTCTTCCTCTCACCCCACTCCTCTCACTGAGTTTGAAGCGGAAGAGGCAAAAAGGCAATGACTGCCCTTACATATGATAACACCACCTGAAATAAAATGCTGATTAATGGAAAATACAGCTCCCTGAGTTTTCAAATGTGTTGCATATTTACCAATTTCTTATAAAGCACCAGGGAGGTTTTATTATTTTCCACTTAATGCCATTTTATCCTTATAACAGTGTCTTAAAAAGACTTGATTATCACCAAAAGGTAACTAAAAGAAAACACGAACGAATTTCTTACAACAATGACATAAAGGCCTTTCCAGACGCGACCTAAGTCCCAGCTGCCACAAAGACAGGACAAACACAGTTGACAACATATAAGTTTATGGCCACAAAAAAACTCCCTTAAAAGGTAAGAAAAATATGTGCACATTTGACAAAGGGCTACTTTCCAAATTCCTTAATTTCTCTCATAAACTGAACAGACTGGGGTGACACAGGAAATCCTATGGAAGAAGGGGCAAAGGGTGTCAGCATTTCAAGAAACAAAGACATGACCAAAAACCATGAGAAGATGTTGAGCTTTATTCAGGACTAAATACACGTGAGGCACAAAAGGAGGAGATGAGATGTGATTCCGACAGATGAGATCTGCACACGTTTGAGAAGAGCGGGCCAGCGTGACCCCAAGGGGCAATCTGATAACAGCGATCCAAATGTAAAAGGCATTTACCATTTGGTCCGCAATTAACTGCTAGGAGTGGGGTCTACAAATATACAAATACTTACAAAAGTTTGTTGAGGTATACGTACTAAGTACTTGTATTTGCTTTAGTCAAAAATAAAATAAAGTGGGGGGAACAACCTCAAAATCCCCAAACACTGATTCAAAAAACCAATCAATAACGAAACACTCACCACCATTAAAAATAATAGATCTAAAAATAAATAAATAAATGATAGATCTGTATGCTTTGGCAAGAGCTCTAATATTTAGCCCATACATATAAATAAGATGTGTGTGTGTATATAGATAGATAGATACATAGATAGATATATGATTCCCTTCATGTACTTTTCTTAAAAGAATGAACAGATGCCACTGTAGCCACTGTAAAAGCCATCACATGGAACTATGAATGCTGGTGACCTTGGGGAAAGAGGATTAAGCACTGGTGAGATGGAAGGGAAACAGACTTTATTTTGTACTTTTTGATTTTTAAAATCACGTAGCTGTGTTATTCTTGCTAAAAAATTTTTTAGACATGTTATAGGATTTTATCTAAAAACATAATTTTTTAAACCAAAGAATCTAGAGAAACATAGGGTACAAATGAACAATTATTGTATCAAGCAATTATAGAGACAGAAACAAAGAACTATGAGGAACAATGATTAACACTGATTACTTGTGACCAAAAAGAGATTTTTAAAAATCAAAATGAGCAAAGAAAAACTTCATGGTGGAAATAATATTTGAACAGGGCTTTGTACTTAAATGGAACACAAAGAACGCTCCAGATGGAAAGAACAGGAAGAGAGAGAACAGCGGAGTGAAAACGTCTGGGGCAGTGGCTAGGGTCCAGGAACAAGGGGTGACGAGAGAAAGAGGAGCACCAGGGCTGGAATGTGGGGGGCCCTGAATGCTGGAGTGGGAACCAGAACCGACCCCGGCAGCAGCCAACGTGACCGTGGGTCTGGGGAAGGACTCAGCAGGGCTTGGAGACTGAGGGACGCTATCCATTCTCAGAGGCAACTTGGTGTAGCTTCAGACAAGCTGAGTTTAGGGTACCCACTGGGTGTCTGAGAAGAGTTGCCCAACAAACAGTGGGACATACAGGGCTGGAACTGCAGAGAAACAAGCCCCAGAGATGCCACTGTGTACTGACTGAGAATGGATGTGGTAAGAGGTTACTCAAGAGAGAAGACGGGGTGGGGCCGGGGGTGGGGGGAGGTGAGAACAGAAAAGTTGCTTGGTCCTACCAAAGAAGAACTACAAAATGACATCTCATGAGAGAGGCAGCACCCACAGCAGCCTCTCATTCACACATCACTCACTGACTAGTAAAATTTTACATCATGTGTTTTGTCAGGCTGTCAGGAAACCGTGTATTGAAAACCAAAACCAGTTACAGCTTCTCACACTGCTGACCTATTTTGAAGAGACCTGAAGATGAGAAAGGACATGTAAATGTCATCTGCACAGAACACCCACACGGGCCGTGATCCCTCTACAACATCCTCAGGCAGAGCCGTGTGGCCGTTTCCCTGTGACAGCCAAACAAAAGTGTACAAGCACTTGGCCGGGGGCTGATTTTATTGAGCCCCCTGTGCTGCTGAGCTCTCACTCTCGGTGCTGAGCTCTCTGAGGACGGGGGCTGCGTGCCCAGAGCCCAGCAGTGTGTCCTGTAGAGAGAGGTTCTCAGCATATGTCCGTCAATACAGCCTAAACCAAGTCGGTGCCTCAAAACCCATGACTGCCCCCACAGCTGCACCCTCAGCTTTCAACTTTCCCTGCTGAAGACCAAAGAGATGTAGGGCCATCCTTGCCAGCAGGCAAAATCTAGCAAGATGGCTCATTCCCCTTTAGCCTATCGGCCTATCGGCATATCGGCACTGTAATGTAATGCGCTCCGCTGCATTTAAAAACACCCAGTGACACCTCCAAGAAAGGAAGGCAAGGTTGCAAATTTAAAATTGTTTAAGGCACCCAGAGGTACCCATTATTCTCAATCAAGATGCTCATGCCTCCAAACCCAGACATGTACCTGCTGGCTTCAGTCACTTGCTGACACTAGAGACAACTCAAACGAGGCTTTCCCTACCAGGCAATGGAGACCTGGAGATCCCTAACTTCATTCTCATACAGAAAGCCGGTGAAAAGACCACAGATGGAAGCACGAGGGACAACAGGCATGGGAGCAGCAGTAGTAACTACATAAAAATAACTTTTCTAGGTATCGCTGCTTGGGTCTAGGTCAAAACTAAAATTGAGCTGTCATGCACTACGATCGAATCCTTCAGAAAGCAGCAACCAAATTACACCAGGGCTGCAGGAAACATTCTGGTGCTGCTGAAACCCCAGGCAAGGAAAAAATAAATAAAACGGCATTCTGCAATGGATATTCATGAAGCACTCATCCTAATTTAAAAGGAAACAAGTCTAGAGTTCTTACTGCATTAATTCATATGAGCCTGAAAGAACATTTTTATCCAAACTGTTAGATTTCCTACCAAGGCGTTAACATTCTCCAAGGCTGCTCACATACACTAATTCTGAGAGTGCAGTTTGGTTTCACAGTGAGATTTGTCTTTCAGTCAATGTAGAACATCAGAAGCCTCTTCTGAGCTTTCCTAGCAGGGTAGAAATGGCCTCTTTAACCTTTCTGGCAATGTTAAAAAACCAAGTTATCGAGCTCCTACTGTGTACTGTATGCTAGGCAAGCCGTTCACCTGCTCGCTGAATCTTCACAACAACTGTGAGAGAGGGACTGCAACCCCCCCCCCCATTCCACAGGTGAGGGTACAGACTCAGACTGGGAGTCTTCCCCAAAGTCACCGAAACTGGCTGAGCCAGGGTCTGAGCCGAGGTTAGTCCACCTCCAGAGCCAGAATTCTTAAATCCTGTAAGAGTAAGATTTTAATTCAGGCACAATGGTGAGATGCAGGGTTTTTATTGGGGCCAGACTTGCGCTGCTCAACTTTGAGTGGAAGGACAGCTTTTACTTAAGGGTGTGCCAAAGCACCGACACAGTGAGAACGAAGGGGGTGCAATGAGCTGACTTTGAGTAGTGTGTACCCATTTATCTGCATAATATCCACTCGTTTTACTTCTGTCTATGAAGTGGGCAAATAGATGTTTCAAATGCCAATCATGAATTAGAAAGATCTGTTTCAAGGAAAAGAATGAATGAGCGTTCTTAAGGCAGAGAACTCAACAATGGCAAGGAGCAGCATCCCGTATCTGCTTGCCGCGGCCGTCGCAGGGGGCACTGGGCTTGGAAAACGCTTTATGACCTGCCTCTGAGAACACAAGGATTAAAAAAGTTCACCTTGAATTATTCTTCCATGAGGTTTCCATGCCGGCAATATCAACCAGAAAATAACCATCAGAAATTAAGCTGCATCAAGTTAATGACCTTTGCTAAACTAAATTCAACACTTTTGTCAGTTATAAACATGAAATGAACGAGAAGTCTGAAAAACATTAAGCAGAATTTACACAAAAGTAACATGAAAATTAATGGGAATGAGACACAATGATGGTTCTAGATTCATGACAGACATTTTTAACAAGTGCTTGAGCTGGAAGGTGGAAGCAGGTTCCGGGGACCTACAGCAGAAACCTACAGCTCCAGAGGTACACCGAGGCTCAGCAGTCTATCATTTCCCCACCCTGATACGGTCACACCTAATATTAATAATGACGATAATTAAAAATGTATTAAGCAGTTACCAGGTGCTGAACATCCAGATCAAGCGAGCTTTTGCCCTTCTGCTCCTCAGGAGGTTCCCCTCCTCCCTGACCTCGCCTTCGCACACCTGCGTTACTGTTCGACAGGGGTGCCGCCACAGTCAGACTCCCCACCTGGCACTGTCCCCGGAGTGGGTCACTTTTCATATGTATTTTTTTCATTTTAAAGCTCACGGTAACCCCACGAAGTAGATTTTATCCCCACACCACAGATGAGAAAACAGAGGCTCAGAGACATTACATAAACTGCCCAAGTTCACAGAGCTGGTTAGTAGCCTTGCTGGGATTCAAACCCAGGCCTGATTCCAAAGTTGATGATCTTTCTTTCTCCACAGCCTCCAAACAAAGAAATACATGTTTTTATCTTTTCCCACAGTTAAAAGTAAACATTTTAATGTTTCAAAACTTTGTTTTATGTTATCAGCACCCTAAGAATGAAAATTGAAAACATCCACTTTGAATGGCAGCATTAGAGATAAGTAACATATAACAGAAAAAAGCTGGTAACAGGATGTCCTTTAAAAAAAGGAGAGGGCAATTTTTTAAAAAAAGTTCATCAGCAAAAATCAAGAACTATTTTAGCGCCTATCAGAAAAGTCCAGCTATAGTATTAGGTACTACAAGGGCACAGAGAGACGCATTAGGACCCAATGCCCTCGAAAACCTCCCAGCCCACTCAGGAAAGGAACAAGTTTAACAAGCAAGGAACAAGTGCTGAATCCTGTGCTTTAGACTCTGAGCGCCACAAAGGCATGGGGGTAGGGCAGTCGGGGAACACCCTCTGGAGGAAGTATATCTTCAGCAGGGGCTTGAAGGAAGTGAAATGGAGAATTTACACAGAGGAGAAGGAAAGGAGGCCAGCACTTCAGAAGGGGAAACAACAGGAGCAAAGCCCTAGAGCAGCGGTTCTCAACCTTTTTCCGTCTCATGGCACACATAAACTAATTACCAAAATTCTGCAGCACACCCGAAAATATACCTTTTGCCGATCTGACAAAAAAAAAAAAAAGGTATAATTCTGATTCATTCACGCCCTGTGGCTATTGTTGTGTGGGCGGTTGTCATTTTTTTATTTGGCAATCTAAAGGAAAAGAGGTCATTGCCCCTGACTAAATGGTCAGGTACTGCACGTTTTAAACATTTTTGTGGTGCCCCAGTGCGCCTCTTGCGGCACGCCGCCGGCTGGAAATCGCTGCCCTAGAGACAGTCATAAACTCGCTCCCACAGGGAACGGGCTCCTGGAGGGAGAAGCAGGGAATAAGGTTCAGGCAGGTGAGGGGGGCCAATGAAGGAAAGCCTTGAAAAGACAGGGTGGGCAATGACTGGACACAATGGGGCAGGCAAGGGGCCACTACTCAGCCTTGAAGGGCAGTATAAACGCCACGGCCCCTGGGCTGATCACCTGGCCCCTTCGCTCCCCGTCCCTCTCCTACCAGTGATCAGAAACCACCTCCAGTCCGCTGCCCGCACCACTGCCTTTAGACTAGTTTCATCTTTGGCCTAGTGTTCAAGTTCTCTCAGGAACTAGCCCAACCAATCCTTCCTCCTGTTCCTTTCCTGTATGAACCCTTCTCTGCAAGGAGGCTGGTCTGTTCACCAGCTCCGTAAGATCACTGGACCTGATTCTTGTTTTCCTGTCTGAATCCTACTCACCCTTTGACAGCCAGATGAAATCCCACTCCCTCCTTAAGCCTTCCCTGACTACTTGGCCTATAATGACCTCCATCTCTCCTTCCCCCTACACACAGCCTCGCCTAGCAAATTACCTTTTTACAGGTAAAGTCTCAGCACCCAGTGTAAAGAGGCTGTGTCTTCTATTGCTTTCCCCCACCACAGAGAACAGCATCTTGACATTCAATAAGCAGGCAAACACTCAACTCTTTCCTTGACTTCCTATATTAAGTTTGGCATTAGCATAAAGAAAGGAGGGGGAGGGGGGCTTCTAAAGTCAGAGACCAGCTAAGAAGTTGTTGCAATAATCCAGATGTGCAGCAAAGAGAGCCTGGCCTAGGGAACAAAGAGAAAAAGGGCAAATATAAACAACAAAAAATTTTTTTGCATGCAAAAACTCAGAGAGATGTGATTGACTATACTACTAGGAACAAAAGCAAGGGATGAATTATGACTGAGGTAAGGTTTAGAAACGCTTCTTGGAATCATTTTAAAGCCTATCTGAAGCCTAATGTATTAAGTGGCCAAAAAAGTCCCTATTTGCAAAAAAAGTCTTCAGTGAAACTGCCCAGTATCTTGAACCTGGGACAGCCCTTCCAATTTCAGACATATACAGAATAGTAGAGTTGGAAAGGTCTTCAGAGAGCTAATCTAAAACCCTCACTGACCAAATGGGGAAACTGAGGCTCAGCTGAAAGCCTCAGGACTGAGACTCCCAGACTATTGCCGCCCCAAAGCACAGCCGCCAAGCCTAGAAGAACGCTTTACACCTCGAGTCCAGCCCCAGCCCAGCCCTCCGTAATGGCAGGACCGTCTGAGGATGAGAGTGACCATGAAGACGTCTAGGGCCAAGCACGACGCGCCGCCTCCTGTTTACCTGGAGAAAGGCGGTGGCGTAGGGCAGGGACCCCGGTGCAGCAGAGTCAACCCGCCACCCGGCCCGGTTATCCAGGGGTTTCATTAATCCGGCCTCCTCGTACAAAGGGGTAGCGCGCCTGAGGGCGAAGGGCCCGGAAGCAGGGGATCCCCAGACACCCAAGGCGGCGGCGGCTGGAGAGCCCGGGGCAGCTGGCCGAGCGCGACCCCTCTGGCCCGCCACTGGCGCCTGGACTCCCGGCCGCGCACTGTTGGCCCCTCAGGGGCGGGTGTCCGGCCCAAGCAGGTGCCCCGGGCCTCCCGACCCCGCCCGGGTCTGCTCCAGCCCGTGCCGCCCGCCCACCCGCCGGCCGACCGGCCGGACTGACCAGGCGCAAACGCTCCAGCCCCGCCGCGCCCACAGGGAGCCGGACAGCGGCCGGGGACTGTTCCTCGCCCTCCAGCTATGCCCGAGCCTCGGCCGCCGCCCGCTGTTTCCCGCCGGTGCGCCTCACCTGACTAGAGCGCCGCGCTCACATCGCCCGCCCGCGGCGCTCCCTCCGCCGCCGCCGGCGCCAGGCCCGTCCCCGCCGCTCCGGCAGCCGCCCCAGCCCGCGCCCCCCGCCCCCGGAAGCGCTTCTTGGCCCCGCCCCTTCAGCGCCAGCGCTTCCGGGCAGGAGCGGACCGAGAAGGCTGTGCACTGGTGGGGACCTCTCTCCGGGGCTCCAGGTTCCGCCGGTGCCACGTCCAGGAACCTCGCCGCGGACGACTGGGAGAGCGGTAGCCTTCGTCCCGACTCCGGAAGGGAGCGGCGGGGGCTCTACTCTCTAAGCTTCTCGCCCGCGGTCTCCTCGGCGCCCCCTGCTGGCGGGAGGAGGGCAGCGCAGCGGGACTCTCCGGGGCTCCCAGAGGGGAATGGGTGGGGAGGACACGACCCTCCACCAGCCATCACCAGGGCTCGTGCCCACCCGCGGCTCAGCTCTCCCCTTCGGAGATCCTGGTTCCCACAGCTTTTCCGGTACCTGCTGCTTACCTGAGGTGCACCTGGTGGAGCAGTTAAAGGCAGTAAGGTGCAGTGGTTCAAAGTGATGGGGAACTCAAGAGTGGGAAAATTTTAGTTTAAGGTAATAGTTAATAAGCCTAGTATTTAATGCATGTGAAAAGCTATTGTTTCAGAACTGAAGGCATGGCCCCACCCTGACTCCAGGACACCATAGCGATTGACCTTTGTGCTCTACAAGAGACCATAAGCAGTCTAGGTGGTATCTGAGCCATTCATTGTGTTCCAGGAAGAGACAGACCACAGCCGATGGACTGCCTGGGGCATAGCTAACCACCCTGGACGAGAATGCTCTAGTTTTGTTTTTTTTTAATCTGATTTTCCCTGAATTCCAACCCCCCTCACCACACTTTGTTCTCTATTATAAAAAGGCTGGCTTGAAAGGAAATGTAGGATGGTCTGTTAGGGTACAAACCTGCCATCTTCTCAGATCTCTGGCCATCTGAATAAAGTGCCCATAAAGATTCAATCCCTGTCTCTGCTTATTGGGTCTGGTGACAGGCAGCACGAACACTGGCTTTTCCTGTTTCATATTCTGGCGACTCAGTTCTGGGACCAATTCTGGGACTCTGCGTTAAGTTTGGGTATTGGCAGGGAGTCCCGATTGCTGCCTGGACTGGGGGGCTACGGGATGCTGATTTGGAGACTCCCTAGCAGCTGCCAAGTGATTTCACTTGGGGACTCTCCTCCTCCAACTCTGGGCACCTCCCTTGCTTTTCACATTTGATTGAATCATTGCGCTTTCTGGTTCAGGTTACAGTCCTGGCTTCAACTTAGGTCATCAGTAATTTAAGGTGCCTTTACAGAGCTCTGTTTGGTAAAAAGATGTCTTCTGGTTTAATTAAGGTACCATCTGGTTTACAGGGCTCTATCTGGTAGAATGGGAATCCTCAGTTCTGGAAAACAGCCCTTTGGGGCGAGTTTGGCTAATTGGTTGACCTAGGCTTATAAACCGATGACTAAAAAGAAAATGTTTTTTTACTGTAACACTGTTTGGCTTACATATAATCTGGATTCAGGAGAGCACTGGTCACTGAATGGGTCTTGAAATTACCACACCATACTGCAATTAGAGTTGTTTTGTCAAAGATCAGGGAAGTTGGATGAAATGCCTTACATAGAAGCTTTTATGAGTTTACATAATAAGATGCAGAATTAAAAAGTAACAAGTTAACGGTCCAGGAAAAGGGAATTTGCCTGAGAAAGATGGCAGAAGCTCAGAAGAGAGGAAGATCTAGATACTATGGGTGCTGTGAGCATGGTCAGGGTTCCCACGGCCCTTCCAGCCCTGGGGGATCTTCCTCCTTACCCAGCTGAGGGAACTGGGGAAAGTGAGCCTGAACTGGTATCTCTGTCTCGAGCCCTCCAGGAACCAAATTCGATGGAGAACAAGCCCCTGCTGGGGCATGACAATATCCTTTGCAGAGACTTCCAATGGGAGTAGAGCCAGAGGGCCAGCCTGCTGGATATTATTGGGCACATACTCCATTTTCTACATCAGATCTGTTAAAGCTCAAACCCTTCTTACGGGGATGACCCTACTAAAATGACTGACTTGGTTGCATCAGTTTTTGCCACCCATCATCCCAACTGGGCAGATGTATAAGCCTTATTAAATATTTTGTTTCACGGGATGAGCGGAAGCTGGTGTTGGATAAGGCAAATGAAGAGGCTCAGAGGTTGCACCAGGAAAATCCAGATGGGGCTTTTGACCCTACAAGGCCATACCTTTAACTGAGCCCAACTGGGACCCTAGTGGGAATAGCCTTCCTTTCTTAGAGCATTATAAGAGGTGCATCTTTGAGGGAATGAGGAAAGGTGTCCCTAAGCAGAAGAGTCTGAATATGGTGCAGGCGGTGCAACAACAGTCCACAGAGGACCACTCTGAGTTTCTTGAAAGATCTACCAGGCCTATAGAAAAGGTGCTGATTTGGATCCACAAACCCCTGAAAATGTTGGAATGGTGACTATGACCTTTATCTCCCAAAGTGCTCCTGACATCAGAAAAAACACTTCAGAAGTTAGAGGGAGGAATAGGCGTGAATCCTTCCCAATTAGTAGATGTTGCCTTCAGAATTTCTAATAACAGAGAAGAGAAGAAGGCCCAAGTGGCCACCATGTTCTTGGAGCAGGCTTCAGGGCAGTGCCATCGCAGGCAGGAGGTGCCCGACCCTCATCTAAAACGGCTGCCGCCGATCAATGCGCAAAGAGAAAGGGCACTGGACAGTAAGTGTCCCAAGCGAGGGAAGACGGGGCCAGAGCCTGAGAACTCGAGAGTTCTGCTAAAAAGAGGAAATCATTCTGATGACTGATGGCGCCCAGAGGTTCTCTCATTACCGTGACCTATTAAAGTCACCCCCTGAGAACCTCGGGAAGGACTAGCGGTGGCACGGCGGGGGGCACAGGGTTGGGGGGCAAACTGTGAACTTTTTGATTGACACTTGAGCAACGTATTCCATGGTCAGTAGACCTCTAGCCGAATCCTCATGGCAGGCTGTAACAGTAACCGGAATTTCTGGAAGCCCTGAAAACCAGTTTTTTTTTTTCTTGAAACTCTTAGAATGTGCCATGGGGGATATGCTTTTAACTCATAGTTTCTCATATATCGCTGAGTGTCTCATACCTCTCCTGGGATTTGCTGTCAAAACGCCGTGCCCAGATCACCTTTGCTCCAGAGGAACAGCAGCTTCACCTGCAGGTCCCTCTGGAGCATGCATGGCAGTTCCTCATGAGATCATTCAGGGAGTGGGAAGAAGCACATCCTTGGCCAGAACAAATTGAGGACCAGGTAAACCCCACTGTGTGGGCTGCAGGAAGGCCAGGGAGAGCTAAGTGAGCCTTCTTTGTTAAAACTGACCTCAAATCAGGGGCAAGGACTCCCAATAAGAGACAGTACCCCTTGCGGAAGGAGGCCCTAGGAGGAATATACCCAATGGGTCAGAAGTTTTGGGTATATGGACTTAGTCAGCCTCGCCACTCTCTGTACACCACCCCCATATCGCCCATCAGGAAACCTCACTCGGATGCATACCGGTTTGTACGAGATTGAAGGGCCATAAACGACATTGTACCCGGACATTCACCCCCTGTTCCGAACCCTCACACTTTGGTGAACAGTGTACCCGGGGACAGCCTCTGGTACTGAGGACTGGACTTAAAAGATGCCCTCTTTTGCTTTCTGGTTGATCAGGACTCTCTGCCATTGTTTGCTTTTGAATGGCAGGACCCAGAATCTCGGGTCAACACTCAGTACTGCTGGGCAGTCTTACCACAGGGTTCAAGAACTCCCTCATGAACTTTGGGGAGACCCTGAGTCAGGACTTAAAGGACCTAAAGCTAGAAGGAGGAACTCTGTTACAATATGTAGATGATCTCCTAATTACTAAGACATCATTTCAGCAATGTTTAGCTAACACCATAGCTACCTTGAACCATCTGGCATCTTGTGGCTATAAAGTTGCAGCACAGAAGGCCCAGATTTGCCAACAAGCAGTTAGATTCCTCGGGTTCCTGCTTGAACCTGGCAAAAGGGGTCTCATTAGAAACAGAAAAGAATCCATAATCCACATGAGAGCTCCCAATACCAGGAAACAGTTAAGAGGATTCCTGGGAATGGCAAGCTATTGCTGCATTTGGATTCCAAACTTTGGGCTCATTGCTAAACCACTGTATGCAGCTCTGAAGGGACCAGAATATAGCCCTTTACAGTGGACGAAGGCGTGCACTCAGGCTTTTGAGTGCCTGAAGGTGCACCTGGCTTCTGCACCGGCCTAGGAGCTTCCAAACCTACTAAAGCCCTTTCAATGATATGGGCACAAGAGGCAGGGCATTGCCCTAGAGGTCCTCACCAAAATGCTTAGTGACATTCCGCAATCCACTGCATACTAGTCAAAGAAACTAGATCACACTGTCCAGGGGTGGCCAGCCTGCTTGGGAGCTGTGGCAGCCACCTGCGAGCTCTTACAGGAGGCTGAAAAGTTTTCCTCGGGACAGCCTATGGCTGTGCCCCACCAAGTGTTGAGCCTGCTGGAGCAAAAGGAAAATATGTGGCTCACTGCTGGAAGAAGGGGCAGGTACCAAGCCATTCTTCTCAACGATCCCAACGTCTCCCTCAAAACTGCAAGTAAGTTAAATCCTGCCTCTCTTCTCCCGAAGCCTGACTCCGATGCGCTAATACATGACTGTGTTAACATAAGTGCTGTAGTGTATTCTAGCAGAATTGATGTACAGGACCATCCTCCAGAAGAGGCAGACTGGACTCTCTGTACAGGTGGAAGCAGTTATACGGAAAAAGGAAGCAGAAAGGCTGGGTATGAAGTTGTGACGCTTGAAGGAGTAGCAGAGGCCCAGGCCTTGCCACCGGGAACCTCTGCTCAGAAAGCTGAACTGATTGTGGGAGCTCCAGTGGTTAGCGCCAGCGCGCGGTACTCATGCAGAAAGCTGAACTGATTGCATCAATGAGCACACTGGAACTGTCGCACGAAAAGAGAGTGAATGTGTATACTGACTCGAGGTAAGCTTTCCTAATTTTGCATGCACATGGTTCAGTCTGGAAGGAAAGAAGACTATTAACCTCCAATAAGAAGGAGATTAAGCATGAAGCAGAAATTTTAAAACTATTAGAGGCTGTTCAGGTACCTGTGCAGGTGGCAGATGCACTGCCCAGGGCATCAGAAGGAGGGCACTGAAGGGGCTAGAGGAAACAATCTGGCTGATCGAGCAGCAAAAGAGGCTGCCAAAGGAATGTGTGTAGTGCCCTTGGTACCTGCTCTGGACTTGTCACAATTTGACCCTGAATATTCAACTGCAGACTTAAAGAAAGCTAAGGGTTGGGGTTTTGATGAAGAAGGTCCTGATAGCAGATGGAGAAAGAATAAGGAAGGAGCTATACTGCTTCCTGAAACATTTAGTAGAGCCAGTCATGAAGCATTTGCATGAGGCCACGCACTGTGGAAGAGACTCATTAACTACTTATGTCAAACTGTGGCTCACAGGTCCTGGAATTGCTAAAGCCATTGCTAAAAGTAATTGCTAGATGTGTTGTGTGCCAGAAGAACAACCCCAAGCCAGATCCCCATCAAAAGAAAGAAGGGAAACAATACCAAGGACAGTGCCCACTTGAGGACCGGCAAATAGACTTTACTCAGATGCCAAAGGTCCGAGAGTGGAAATATTTGTTAGTCTTTGTTGACACCTTTTCAGGATGGATAGAAGCCTATCCCACTAGAACAGAGAAATCCTTGGAGGTAGTGAAAGCCTTACTGAAGGAAATAATCCCTTGCTTTGGCCTCCCTGGCAGCATCCAGAGTGATAATGGACCCGTTTTCATTTCAGAAATTACACAGGAGGTTAGTAAATTTTTAGGAATCAAGTGAAGACTCCACACAGCATGGAGACTTCAGGCTTCTGGGAAGGCAGAAAAGATGAATCACACCTTGAAGAAAAACATAGCCAAGCTGTCAAGAAACTCATCTCCATTGGGATCAAGCTTTGCCTATTGCCCAGCTCAGGATGAGGGTGGCTCCTTGAAGTGGGACTCAGTTGAGTCCCTATAAAATTGAACTGCAGGTACGGCCCACCCTGACTCCAGGAGACCACAGCGATTGACCTTTGTGTTCCACCAGAGACCATGAGCAATCTAGGTGGTATCTGAGCCACTGTGTTCCAGGAAGAGACAGAGGACCGCCTGGGGCGCAGCTAACCGCCCAAGGGGGGGAATGCTGCAGTGCTTTTTTTAATCTGATTTTTCCTGAATTCCAAATCCCTCACCGCACTTTCTCTATTATAAAAAAGCTGGCTTGAAAGGAAATGTAAGATGGTCTGTTAGGGTACAAACCCACCGTCTTCTCAGATCACCAGCCATCTGAATACAGCACCCATAAAGATTCAATGCTCTCTCTGCTTATTGGGTCTGGTAGGTGACAGGCAGCACGAACGCCAGCTTTTCTGGTTTCAAGAGCCCGGGCCTGGGGACCTACCATACAGGGTCACTTCATATAGGACCTTGGGCAGATTTCCTCTCCCTCAAAATGGAGATAAAATTTCCGAAGTTGAGGTTATAAAGTCCCTGTCACAAAGCAGGCCCCCCTGTACACTGCCGGATTCTTGGAGACACCCCTATCTTCAGACGGGTAGGAGTGGGAGCCTTCCCCAACATTTTACTCTCAGCTTCGGGAGAATTTAACTTCCTTTAAAGAGCTGCTCTTTGCATTTCGGTGGGCTCCTTAGTAGTTGGCAGAGATTTATTTTCCTTTTTCTGATTTTGAAATAAAAAGTTAACTAGGATTCTAAGTACTAGATCAAGATATACTCTTCGAGATATAAAACTGAGACTTCCTGATGTTCCTTCATCCTTTGCAAGCAGGAACTCTCTCTCCAGGGCCCATCCAGTAGCCACCTTCCAGTAACAGCAGCTACCCCTTGCACATTCTGTGTGGGGCACTGTATAGACACTTCATAGACATGACCTCTTGTAATACACAACCAGGAAGTAGCCGTCTATTGTTAACCCCATTTTATCCAGAAGAGAACGGAGGTTCAGAGAGGGTAAGTGCCATGTCTAAAGTCACACAGCTAAATCTCAGACTTGAGATGAGCTCCCTTGTCTCTGACTCCAGACAGGACGTTCTTATGGCAACAGAATATTCCGAACATGGAATTTTAAGTAAACGGTTTCTAAGTGCAGGCACCTGGGCAGAATCTCACGCTAATTACGAATCCTCTTGAGCTGTTTCCTTGAGATCTGTCCCCAGCAGGAAGATCAGCGAACTCAAAGGCACAGGGCTTGTCAAGCCAGGTTTCCTTGAGCGAGAGCACTGGGCTGATTCACGTGCCCACCAGGGGGTTCTTGTGTCCTTCCAGACCAGCAGGAGGCCTCATTTTAACTGATTTTTGCCAAATTTGTTACTGAGTTGCATGTCGCTAAGGACGATACAGAATAAAATGCTCCTAAGTATTTGACCTTTGTGCCAAATGTCTCCACGTTATTGGCCATCTGTCCATCGGATACTGGTATTTCCCTCCTGGATTTACATTTATTCCCCCATCTCACTGAGCCACTAAACTCATATTTCCTAGTCCCCTGCTCTTGCGGTTATTAAGCTAATCATAATCTCTATCTATTTTAGTTAGAAAATTGTCATTTCTTCACAACTGGGATACACGTGTTCCTGTTTTCCCATAATCTTTTTGACAGTTTGAATGATTTATCTTTTAGCCTATTTGAAATCAAGAAGAGGCTGGAGGGTAATGTATGGGCCTCATTTTAATTTATTCCACAGGTATCCAGTTTCCACCACAATATTTATGAAATGGTCAAGTTCACATTTCCTCAAAGTCTGGGGTTAACCTTCAGTCCAGTCAAGGAGGGGTTTTGCTATAGTGGGGGTCTGCATTTGTGACAGAGACAGCTGGTATTAGCCAGTATCTATGTTCTGCTTCCTCTTCTTCCAGGGCACATGGTTAAAACACATCACCAGTCTGCCCTGCGTGTCACTTGTTAATTGAGACGGTGTGTGAAGTGCACGTCAAAGTCAAAGTGAATTCCCCTCCCCTTCTCTCCCCAGGACGGAGCAGCCCGAAACACTCATCTGTTCCATATTCCTGAGCACTTGGAGAGTCGAGATAGCCAGGCTATCTGAGCCCAGCCTCTCCTTCCACACAGGAGACCCTTTCTGCCAGAAGTCAGGCCTCACTGCGTGGCTTGGGCCCACTTTGAAATCCCCAGAGTTTGGCAAAAACTTATTGTCTCTATCGGCACCTGTCTGAGTCTTTACAGGACACTGGGAAGTCATGAGTATCTCTTAAGCAAAACAATGATATGGATTACTTGGGGTTTCCTCACTCCTGTGCCCCTCCCCCCTGCCTCACTACCTGAGTAGTTCTGGGCCGGCAGGGGAAGTCTGTCTCTCCAAACAGTCCCTCAGTGTCTGCAGGATCTAGAACATCCCAGCGGGTCATAAAGTGACTTATGGTCTCCCTTCCCACAGCCAAGACTGGGCAGTAGAGCACTGTGGCTAACTAGGTTGGCAGATCAGGGTCCTGGCCGCCTCCCCACCACAACCCCCCTCCCCCCCACCGCTGCCCCCCAGCTACACAAGAGCTCCAGGATCTGATCTGTGGTAAGGCACTCACCCTGCTGAGCATTGGGCTCCTTAGGCCGAGTAGGGAGGGTGAGGTGTCGACCTCGGTGACATATGCTTCCAGCATGACACACTCAATAATTATTCTTGGTCAGCAAGAAAGCAAGAGAGAAAGGATGGCTTTGAGAGCCCCCACCCATTTCCATGGGGCCCGTTCTCACTTCCTGGAGAGCCAGCTTGCTCTGTCCTGCCCAGCTTCCGGGGGGGCCTGGCTTCCCTCTGACGGGAGCCCTGCGGCCACCCACTGGGCCCGGATGCTGCCTCTGGAGTCCTCCCCCGTTGTCAAGTTCTCCCTGGTCTGAGCAGGTTCCCTGGTTCCCTGTTGATTCTCCACCACTGCCCCTTGTCTCGGACTCTGCTGGCACTCTCTACCTCTTTGCAGGAACCACAGTGGTAATTAACTACTTGTACAGTTATGAGTTTAATGTATGTGTCCTCCACCAGTAGCTCGTAAACTCTGTGAGCTGAGATTTTGTCTGACTCCTTTCCTGCTGTTTCTCCAGGGCTCGGTACTCAATACAAATTTGCTGAATAATGAGTGGTTGCCTGTTTTTGCTTCTAAGTTCCTTGAGGGCAGGGGCTGTTTAGCGGATCCATTTTCTCTGTGCCCTGCAGAGACTCTCCTACTGAATGGGCAATGATAAATATTTGCTGAGTGAAACAAAGAATGAACAAATGAATGAATGAATGGACAGACTGAGGGAATGAATCCCCACCTGGGTCTTCCCCTTTTACCTGCATCATGCCTTCGGGCCCAGTCTCCCTTTCCATGTGAGTGGTCTCCTGGCCCTAACCAGCCCTTATCTTGCAGCTTCCCTTGACCCATAAGGGTGACAGGTGAGAAGCAAAAGTCCTTCCACATCTGTAAGGAATTCTCATTGGAAAAATAAGGCTTTTAGGACATCTGCATGGGTCCTCTCTACCTCAGTTCCTGCAGAGGATTCACCTACCTGGTCAGGGAGGGTGGCTGCACTCCAGGAGAGGATACAAGACCCTTTTTTTGTGGTCCTGTATTCATCAAAGCCATCAACTGCAAAGTTTCACACACGCACTCAGGTGTACTGCAGGAGGCAGGTCGTATTCTGGTCAAGAGAATGGGGAAGTCCTTAGAGTTGCTTTGGGTGAATCACTTAATCTTTTTTACTTTTTCTTATCCGTATGAAAATGGCCCTAATGTTACTGAGTTTCCTTTTTAAATAAAGGATGTTTTCCTGTTCACATTTAAACATTCCTGGAATTAGAAGACATCTTACAATCAATGAACATATCATTGGTTATACTCAATGGTTAATCTAGTTGTGATTTTCTTCTTCTTCTTCTTCTTTTTTTTTTTTTTGCCCCAAACATGGTCAATAAATCCAGAGTCTCGTGCAGAAATCAAGGGTGTTCTTGAAAGCTATGTCTTAACTTGGACTGCTGTAACACTCACATTTTCTCACAAAGAACACATCTGATTAAAGTCAGGGAAGTAAAGACATCCGCCAAGACCCAGCCTGGTTTAAAAAGGCGACTTGGTGTTGTAAGTGTCACCAACCAGGCAGAAGCCTGCTGGGCACGGCATGGGTTTCCACGGAGTGAACAACCTGCATGGGAGGAGCGTTCACGCCACCCCACGTGTCCAACGTAAAACCAACATCCTGTCTGTCAAACTCTGGACCACAAACACTACTCCCCTTCGCTCAAAAGTCAAAGGGCCTTGCAGGATGACTTTGGTGACCACGACTCTTTAAAAAAAGATGCCCGGGGAGATGCAACCTTTTCCCCCTGAGTAAATTCTTCCAGAGCAAATAGTTCCATTGACCTTAGACATGACTTCAGCTCTTTCTTGAGCTGAGAGCTGTTTAAAATTAAGTCACAGAATCTGATCGTTTCAAAGCCTCACTAGAGATTTCGAACATGAGGACCGGGGAAGGGGTGTTTCTCTAATCTTTCCCCTTCTGCTAGTCCTGCAGTCCTTTCCTCCTCACAATAGAATCTGGACAGACTGGAGCCCTTTGGGAAGAGTCCCCCGGGGGCAGTGGGATGTTCCCAGGCATTGTGGAGGACGGAAGAGAGTCCATCTTTGTTTCCTTTAATCAACTTTATGCAATAAGGTGTAGTGAGTTTTGACCAATGTAAACGTTTGTTAACTGCCACCCTAAACTTGCCTTTTTGACTGTTGCTGCCCATGAAGAAGGTAGGTGCTCAGCATCTGGTTTTTGATACTGTTTCCCAGAATCCCTGTGCAGCTCACCTTGCTTGTTCGCACTGTAGAAATCAGGGACCAGGTGGGCCTGACAGGAGAGGAGAGGCCACCATGCTCAGAGAGAGCTGCTGGGCAGTAGGGGTGACACAGTGCCTGAGACCCCTGTCACGATATTATGGTTGCACATTTATTCATTCAACACATACGTACTAAGTGCTAGTTAAGTGCCAAACATTGCTCTAGGTGCTGGGGATACAGAAGTGGACAGGAAAAAAAAAATCTGTGTCCTTCTGGATGAGCCGTGCTATTAGGGAAAGAGAGGCACAAACTAACAAAAGACTATTGCACGTCAGATGGGGAGAAGGGCTGTGGAAAAATAAACAGGGGAGAGGACAGTATATCGCCCAATGACGGAGTTGTAGACTAGTTTGAACTTCGCAACTTCTCTTATCAGAGAAGAGGATGCTCACAGCTGCAGGGTAGGGAAGGGCTCATAGCACCTGCCTTCCTGACTTTAATCTCCCTCCCCGATGACACTGAGTTGGGGTGTGCCTGAGCACCGCCCCCCCCCCCCCCCCCCCCCCCCCCCCGCCGTGTGCCAGCCCTGCTCTGATTGGCCCTTTTCTGCCGCGCTCCTCCAGGATCTGCTCCTCCAGGATCTGCTCCTCCCTAGCTCCTGTGTCCCCCCTGTCCCTGGTCTCAGCTCCGTTGTCCTGTCCACCATCTCTGGCCCAGAAGTGGGCTGGCTTTCCTTCCAGGTTCCATGCTTCCACCACTACTAGACATTCTTTCACCACATTTCCAAGATTGCGCCATGTGGTAAAAACCAGGAGACCCTGGTTCAGACACGCTGAACTTCAGTTTTCTCATCTATAAAATGGGCGTGGTAACTGCCTGCCCCAGGTGGTTGCTATGACAACCCTACAAGATAGCAGGTAATGTGGTTTTCGGAGCCTAGCATTTGGTGGGTGCTGAACCAGCAGGAGCTGTTAACATGAGAGACTGAGCTAATAGAAAACAAGGCGCAGGGAGGTGGAGGGCAAGAGGAGCGGGGGGGCAGTTCAGCCGGCACCCTGGCTTTGTCTCTCCCTTCCCTCCCCCAACCCAAGGCTGTCATTCTGGCTCCCCTTTCATCAGGGAGCTTAACTCCGTGGAATCTTTGCCTCTGGCCACTTAATGAGAAAAACTCTTCAATAGTCCCGCTCCCTCCTTCCCTCGCCCCCTCTCATTGCCTGAAGAACAGCCTCTGTTCAAAGGGGAAGATGCCTTTCTTGTCAGTCAAGACTCAGGAGGACTGGGGGATATCTCAGCCCTTTCACTTCTCGTGCCCTGGCTGTAAGACAGTGTTTTTCTCCTCTCTGAAAATAAGTAGCCTTCAGAACACCCAGCACTGCCAGAGTAGTCAGCGGCTGAATTTGCCTAGGGTGCCCCTTTGCATTGAGAGGATCTCAGTATCTCGGCCTGGATCCCTTCTCCGGGCTGGAACCAAAGCACCTTCCTTATTTCCCAGCTTGGAAGCCTGGCTTAGCCCCCAATGTACATTGTAATGCTCCCTATTTTTTAACTTGCCCGCAGTTCTCACAAGACATTCAGATAAGTGAGTAACCTCTACCATTCCCCTCTTCCTTGAAGCTTCTTCTTGCTTCTTTTCCCTTGAGCTCCTGGGGTTTTGACAACATTGGACACAGTCATCTGTTCTGGCTTCTTAGGCAGACTTTCTAGTCCTAAAGTCCTTCCTTTTAGGGGTGGCTCAGCTCCTGGTCAAGCGATAAACTGAGAACAGTTTCTCTGGTCAAAACCGACTGGACAAGTTTTCAGAGATGCTTAACTTCTCTGGACTTGTTTCCTCACCCTTAAAATGGACAGTCCGTGGTCCGATCCTAAAGGGTTGTCGGCGGTTCCAGTGCAATAAGGACTGTGAAGGGCTTCACAAGGTGCCTCATGTATGATAAACACAAAAATCAGTAGCTCCTGTGTTCACGTTGGGGTCTGTTCGGATGAGTCTTCTCCTCCTGCTGAGGCTCCTCTACCGTGGCCAGCTACCTGGGAGCTATCACACTGGGCCTTGGGCATCTGGCTCCTCTGTCAGGTGTAAGCAGCTTAACGTGGAAACCTTATCTAGTTCTCTCAAGATTCTTAGAAGTTATTACCAGTATTTCCTGTTGCCAGGGCTTCCGGTGACTTAAGAGTCTTGTTCCTCACTGTGATACCTGTGCCTAGCGTGAAGCTGGGCACAAGGCAAGTGCTCAACAAATGTTTTAAAACAAGGAACAAAGGAAGGACAAAAAGCAGTCAGGCTCCATCTGGATCCCACTAGCGGGAGCTGGTTCCAAAGGAGGGAGTAAGGATTCACAGAGCCCTCCCTCCGGGAGCCGGATCTTCCCCTGCCATGCCGGCCCTCCTCGGCCCTCACTCCAACCTCGTCTCCAAGCTGCGGCTCATCCTGCCTTCCCACTGGAAAAACAGTTGGCCTGTAAGGAAGGAGCAACAGCAATGTTCCCGGTGCTGAGGGCAGTGTGTAACCAACAGTGTTCTCTCCCCCAGCGGGAGAGTCCGTGGCCGCCTAAACCCACCTCTCTTCCAGCAACACGTCAACAATCTTGCTACCAACAGGTGTTCCAGAAACTGCCCACTGAAGGGACAGACATTCCCTTCAATAAAATGTGTGAAGCTTTTCCTGAACGTTTGCTGATACTTCAGCCTCTACATCTCTCTCCAGTTAACGCCGTCAGCAGAAAGGCTGTCTTGAGTTCCAACGCACGATACAATGACAGTTTCGGGAGACCTAGAAAACTCAGAAGAACCAGAAGCAAAAGTCTAAGCGTGGCCTTTGCTTTACTCAGTAGAATTCAAGCTGTAATGCGGGCCCAGGAACCTCTCCAAATACCCATCATTTCCCGTGCTCGCGTCTCATTGCTGTAGATGGGAATGCTGTTTCTAGCGGAAGGAGGCTATGCATGACAATCTCATTCAGAACTGCAACGCTCGGCTGTGGAGTATGGTCCTCTGATGGAGTTTAAGCTGCGGCTGTGGGGACCATCCCATTTAAAGAACAAGCGCATTAAAAACGAGCATCAAGAACTACAGTCACACACACCATGGGTAAAGCTCAGAAACGTAACACTGAGCGAAGGCAGACAGACACAAGGGTATGCGCTGGTATAATCCCACTTATATGAAGTTCCAAGATGGGCAAATCTGATCGGAGGTGCTACTCGTCAGGAGAGGTTAGTCTTGGAAAGAGGAAGGAGGGGAATTCGGAGCCCCGTGTTTTTTTGATCGGGGTCCTGGTGACACGGACGCACTCATTTTGTGAAAATTCTTTGAACTGATCCCAGTTGTGCTCTTTTATGCTGGATCACACTTCAGTTAAAATAAATAAATAAATAAGTGCATGTGGCCAGCAGGAAATCCTGAGGCCCAGGCCTGAATCACACAATGATTATGCAAGCTTTTGTGTAACTTTCTTTACATTTAAGCTATCTCTCAGGGCTACGAGAGAGCAGCATACCCCGCCCAGCTTTCTTGTGTCCATAGAGGCCATTTAACTCTCCCAGGAGAAAATGTTCCTTTCCGAGAGGACAGGGGAGGAACTCTCACCCAGAGTCTCTTCCTTGATCGCTGTCAGTACAAGTTCTGTATCATGACCTCCAACGGAGGCCAGGGGTCAGCAGCTGCTAGAAAGTACAGCTGCTGATGGGGAGAAAAGTCTTTAAGAACCTGTAACAATTTTCCCTGGAGCAGATAAGAATCCTGTCTGGGGAAGGGCTCCCAACCACAGATTCGGAGCTGCCCTTCCAGCTTGCATAATTCCCCCCAAGTGCTACTCTGATCACAGGACAGGCTGCCTCCCAGGCATTCTGTAGAATACCAAGTTGACAAGTTGACTTTCATCATGCCCAAGTTGGAGTGGTGGGCTGGGGTGGGGAGGGTGGGGTGGGGTGGGGGGTGGTTCTTTGGGGTCTGGATTTCTAAAACGAGTAGTTAGGGACTGGTAAAATTACTCAAAGAACAAGAAGATACTGTTTTTAAAGTCGGCCGCGCTAGTCATTCAAAGTTCAAAAATAAAATGCAACTGAATTATCTCAGCCTCCATTTGTAAAGAGGGTGGAGAGACCGGGGAAACAGAAGCAGCTCGGCAGTGGGTGTGACTGTTGTATATGATGTGGTTTGAGACGAGCTCTCAGTTCCTGATCCCAGGCACCAGGCTGTGATCGCTGCTCACAGGCTGGCGGGGGTACAGCAGGTCCTTTCCTGAGTTGGCACGTTTCAGTCCCCAAAAGGGGAGTAACCTGAACGCTACAAAGCCGAATTTCAATACCCAGTACTTTCCGCAGCAGTTCCTGGCTTGGGGTGGCTGGTTACAAAATACATCTCCATTTGCTGGGTGCCTGAATTTACAAGAGGGACTACAGCCAGTAATGGGACAGCTTCATGCATTTTCAGCTCTCACCCGAACGAGAATTTCAGGTCTCTATCTCAGCGAGTGTTTTGTTCTCCCCAGTCCCTTGCCTTGCCACTGCCACACCTAAGCCTTCCTAAGGACTGTAGGGGACTGTTCTAACTCCAACCGAATGAACTGGTTGGGTGCCAGGCCCTATGCTGGAAGGAACACAGAAGTGTAACGAACAGACACATCAGGTCTTTACACCCTTCCAGTCCCCACAGAGCTTAGCAATGTGCATACAGATGATGCCTGCACCAGCGACACAACCTAAGAGTTATGGGGGCTCTAAGGAAGGACAGATGACACTGAGGTGGGAAGAACAGCCAAAGCTTCTTAGAGCAGGCGGCATTAGAAATGGACTTCATTTTGGGCAGGACTAACGTGCGGGATTCTGGCAGGAGTAGGAAGTGGTGGTCGTCCTTTATGGAGGAACATTCAGTAATGCTCATACAGGGAAGCTGAGTGCAAGTTTGAGGACTACGGGCTTGGGCAGGGAGTGGAAGTAGTAACTGGAGAAATGGGGAGAACAAACCCGAAAGGAAGTCCAAGTCCATAGTCTGAAGAGTTTGGGCCTGCTTTGGTAGGAACTGGGGACCCTCTGGAGGTTTCACAGCAGCTTGGTGACATGATGAAAGAGTGAGGTTGACAGATATGTGGAGGATGAAGAGGAGTGGGGAGGCCAGGCTGGCTCAGCCGTCTAGGTGAGCGATAATGAGGACGGGGTGGTGACAGCCACCTTCCAAGTCTTTACAGAAGTGCTCTTAGTTGAGTGTGTGGGGATCGGGTTCTTGAGGTTCCCTCTCAGCCCTCCTTCCCACGTGACCTTCACGGAGAAGGGGATGAGCATTACCCTTTTCTGAGGACATCAGTGGGACAATGTTTTGAAATGTAAGTGGGACTTACATTTAAGGAATTGCTCATTGGAATTTGACTAGCATGCACGACTGGAAGACACACGAACAGTGCAAGAGGCAAAAACCCTATGAAAGAAAACCAAGTTCAGAAGGAGTGTCTGAATTCTCGTTCTTAGACGAGAACGAGTACTGTGCCTAGGTTAACAACAACCTCCCTTCCCCAGTTAGGCTACCAGTTTAGTGGTATTGCTCAATTCCATCAGACTGTGAACTTGGCCTACCTGGCTTCATGGTGGCTCCTCCCTCCAGGCACGTTCCACACCCAGGAAACCACATTGGCAAGCCTAGAATTTGTCACTCAGCCCATGTGGGGAATGCAGTACAAACAACATGTCTTGGGTCCTATTATTCCATTGGATTCATCTTCCTGACAGCTCTGATCCTCACCCACAAAATCAAATCCACACTCTTCAGCCTGGCATCTGCAGCCCTGTGTGACCTTTGGCACCAACATGGTGTAATTGTCACAAGCTTGGACTCCAGAGTCAGATGACCTAGTTTAGGATTCTGGCTCTGCCACTTACTTAACCTCTCTGAGCCTGTTTCCCCGTACCTTTCCAGCTGGGTGGCGGTCAAGATCTAGAGATATCCTAGGTAAAGAACACAGCACAGTCTGGCGCACAGTTAGTGCTCGATAGCTGACGCCCTCTGCTACAGTCATGACCGAGCCCCCAAGCTCTATACACTTTCCTACGGTATTTCCCCATCTCCATGCCTTTCTCAATACTTTTCCCTCTGGGTAAGGTCGGCCTCTTCTTCACTCAGTCCACAGTTCTGCAGGTCAGAACGTCACCCAGCCTCCCAGGCCCTGTCCAGATGCCGACTAAGAAGGCTTCCCACATGCCCCTGGTCACCCTGTGTGAGTCTGCACCTCTCATTAGCATTAGAGAGGCCCCAGTCTTACCTGCCTCTAGAGTGTGAACTCCAGGAGGGCAGGGGTTTCTGTGTTCTTCATGGCCACCCCTCACCCCCGCCAATAGCGTGTAGTGTTAGGCTCTTTTCTTTTTTTTTTTTTAAAGGCATGACTGCCTACTAGGTAGTGCGCTCTTTGAGGGCCTGTACCTGATTTATTCTGTAGCTTCCATATTGTCCTTGTGAGTTCAACGTCCTGAACTGTGGCGGATGAATTATGAGAAAAGGGTTCTGCTCAAAAAGGGGGAATGGGAAACCCTGAGAGGCAGAAATAGGAAACATTGGTGGGGAACTTCCACCCTCTTTTACCCTAGTGATGACAATGATGAAAACCCGGGAGAGCAGGGGGATTTAGGGCAGCTGGAGAGCTATTACAGGAACTGGCTGTAACTTGGGTCTTGGCCTACAGTTGAATTAAGCTCAGGGGCTCAGACCCCATCCACAGCTAAGAGTGTCCTGGTTACCGTCGACAGTTAGGTCTGCTTGAGAAGTGTTCTCTTCAAGTTGATGCTTAAATCTTATTTACAGGTCTGGAGTCCCGTATATGACACAAGGGAACTATCCTGAAATATCCATTTCTTTGTCTCCTGGAGTGTTTTCCACTACCTCGGAAGACAGCCAATCACCATCAGCCCAGGGCCAGAGGTGGTGGCCAATATTTGGTAAATAAATGAGAGAATGAATGGACCAAAGGGTATGAAGCTACTCTTTTTTAGATCCCCCCACATATCTACACTAATACTTTTCAACTATAAGCTTTTTTGAAGAATATATATAAATGCACTTAAGCATTACTGAATTCATAATAGTGTTTTTTGATTCTGAATTTTGCTGGATCGACTATTATGTTTGTGTGGGAGGGGCTCTGCAAAATTTTCTATTAAAAAATGATCCTTCTATCCTTCTACTTGAAAAGTACACACATTTGCCCTAAGATGCTTCTGAAACCACTGCTAACAGAACTGCTTAACACCATCTTAGCAGAGTTCCCTGCGTGAGTCACAGGCTCACTGCCGCCCTTCCTGCTTTCAGATGGTCAGAGAAGGCTCAAGCCACACTCCCTCAGGGCCGGCTCACCAGAAACACTGCTTTTCCTGCACACAATCCCTCCAGCTGTCTGCCCCAGATTCTGTTCCCAGCTACGAGACTCTACTGTTACCTAAGGCTCAATTGGAATGTTGTCCAAAGCAACTTTTAGTCCCTCATCAATTGTCACAAATTTTAGTATCAGATGAAGCACCAAATAACATGTAATCATCTGTTTTAGACTGCCAAAATCTCACTGAAAATACGCCCTCTTCTAGAACAAGCTTCTAGAAGAAATGAACCAAGAGTCACTTCTCTTCACTGTAAGGCTAACACATTTCATAAGGAGTGCAGCAACTCAGTTTACTCTGCTTCCAAAGCAAGTTGTCAACTGTCGGTTATTCTACTGACCTTTTGGCGTGAGCCAGACACGGACTTTTCTCTACCAGATGTCATTTTTCAATAAATCCCGTTGCCCTCTTCTGCCCGACTTCACCTAAACCCAGTAGCACAGCTAAGTTCCTCCTCAGATATGAACCCTTTCATTTGTGTTAGGAAAGATGACCTACACTTACCTTAGATTCTCAGCTAGCAGGCAATTTCAGCAATACGCAGATGACGTTAAGTGGGAAGAGGGCATTTCCTATGATTGCTAGGTGCCCACACTCCTGAAGAAAGGTCTTGGACGAAGCGAAAAGTCCGTGGCCGTCACCGGTAGGTGAGGACTGAGCAGTAAACTTGGCATTATTTCTTAAAGGCAGCAGTATGTATTTATTGACTGTGATCAGGACTGCGCCAGGAACGGCCACTTGGAGACAAGGCAGGCACAGTCCCTGTTTCTGAGGAGCTCACTGTCCAACAGAACACATGGGTGGGTGCGTGTGAAGAATGGATGGCATATATAAAATGACAATACAGGGACAACTGCTACAGCAGAGCTAAGTTCAACGGTAAATGAAATGGAAACACTACGAGTGGTGTCAGTAACTGCCAGGGATGCCGAGGGAAGGCATTCGGGGATTATTTTTGCAGAGCCTGGAACAATAAAAAGGAGTTTTCCAAGAAGACAAAGACAAGGGAGGGGTGGATGAACGAGAAGAGGTTCAGGGCAGGGAAAATCGCCCATGTGAGGACAAAGGGAAGCCCAAGGATGCTGCCAGGGCCCAAGTGGGGATCGGGAGGCAGAAAGGACAGGTAGGCTATGTCATGTTGGAGCCCAGTCCCGAGCTAAGGAGTTAAGATACTGTCAGGCATCGTGGGAGGTGACAGGATTAGATCTGCTTAGGAAGACAGAGGGCTTTGGGGCAGTCCAGTGGTGGGAGACATCAGAAGTGGAGGCTGTTGTGAGGAAGCAGCTGCCCCAGAGGGTGAAAGGAACAGCCCACCAACCCAGAGATAAGCAGGGGCTGCTGGTGCCGAGAGCCACAACCTCCGGGAGATAAATGCCACAGCAGTGGTCAGGGGGCTCAGATAAGCCCTTGGCCGTCGGACCCCTCTCTAGATTATTTATGTCCACAATTTAACACCCAGGGCACAAGCAGGCAGAGTGGGGTTTCCTCTGGAGGTTCTGAACCCTGGGGCAGGCAAGTCTCCAGGAAGCAACAGAGCACACGTAGCTCGGGGGAGCCCAGGACTTGGGCTGCCTGGGTTTGAATCCTCGCTCTGCTCTCAGTCCCCCTGAGAGATAGGAATGGCACTAACCTACCTTGCAGGACTGGTGTGAGGGTGAAGAGTTAATCTACAGCAAGGGCTTAGAACAGTGTGGAACACAAGAGATGGAATAAATGTAAGCTCTGTGAAGGAGTGAGTGGTTGGTCGGCTGAAATTAAAGCTGCTCTGGTCAGAAGGGGTGGGGTATCCATGCTCCTTTTGCCTACCCATTCCTTGGAGTGGGCCTTGATGGGAACCTTTCTACCAGCCTGAAAATCAGTGGACTCTCCATTCCTGGGTTTAATTTCTACATGGATTTCCTGAACCCAAGGAGTTCAAGCAGAGTTAGCTGCCGAGGCCATGCCTGGAATAGTATCTGGATGGAACAGTATTTCTCCAAAAAGAGCAAAGTGCAACAAACAGGAGGCTGCTGGTGAGTCACCCATCACCAAACAGCACCGGAAGGCCAATCCGGCCTGGGCCCGGGCTCCCAGCACCGGAAGTCATGCTAGGGCCTTGCAGGTGGAGAGGGACAACTAACTGTGCAAATGTCACCTTCAGACACAGGCATCCCTGCTGGTCTGCGCAAAAGGGCTCAGAGAGGGGTTTCCCCGAAGCAGGAAAAAAACAAACCAAACCACATCTCTCCAACTGAACAGGAAGCTGTCATCCTTTTCTGCTTTGTGAGGTGGCCTGGGATAAAATTCTCCCTCATGGAACTGGTATGAGGAATAAATGAGTTAATGCAAGTTAAGAACTTAGCATGTATTAAATATGCGACAAAACCTTCATTTATACCTGTTATTTTCAGTCCACAACCCCAATTCTTCTTACACCCATTAAAGTGGGTATGATGTTCAGCAGACTGAATGGGTGTTCAGAGCCCAGTAAGTATATAGAATTGCAGGAAAAAAAAAAATAAAGCTCCAAGAAAAACTCTCTGTATCTTCATATTGTGAGCAGACAAAGATATTTCATACTATATAAATGTAGTAAAAATCAACACTTTCTAGCCTGGTTCAAGGTCACTGCTGTCATTTAAAATCCTACAATTTGTACTAAGCCAGATCCTGTAGGAGTTTTAGCAGCTTTTACTGATTTGGCATCCATCCGCCATGAGGGAACTGCCACGCAGCTGAGAATCTTTTCAGCAAACCCTAAAAGTGAGATTTTATCACAGCATTGCTGACTCCAAAGTAACAAGGCAGGGGCAGTCCTAGAAGCAGCCTTTAGCTTCCATTAATAAAGGTTAGCTGTTACATTAGGCAGACCAGTATATTCTGGGGACTAATGAGTATCTTATTAAGTTATAAATACATATAATGGCTTTAGTACTTGTTTCTTATTTTGGAATACGAAGAAGAAAAAATCAGAACTCATGATCACTAGGGCCTAAAAAAGCCAGTTTGTTATAATACATATTTACCTACAACATTGCTTATAAATTACCCAGGTTTTATAGAGCGCACATGCTCCCTCAAAGGGCAGCTGCGATTTTCCTCTAATCGCATCAGGCTACTTGTAGTGGTACAAGAAAGTGGTGGAAGATTATAAAATCAAATTGTTTGGTTTTGATTCAAACGAGTCAAACCAGTTCCGAAAAAGAGTATGAGATTTCTCTCCCCATCCTCACTCTCCTTCTGGCTTCTCACTAAAGGACAAAAATGCCACTCCCACTCATGTGCCTCTACTGAGGTCTAAGCCCTGAGAGCTGTCCCAAGTTTTCTTCAAAAGGGCACAGAACAGAGTTGAAAGGGCACAGAGTTCTCCTCTTCTGCTTATTGCACTGAGAGAGAACATACTTAAAATCATTTACCAGATAATGAATGACTGTTACATCAAGTTCAAGCTCACCTCATCTCCTGCTGAGGACCTGCTAACTGATCCATCGACCGTGGGTGAATTCTAGGGCCGTGCACCCTCCGCGAGGCCCGGGCTCAAGGAGACTCATGCTCCGGTGGTATGGTGGGAAGCTGCCCCTGAATTGACTGAGGAAATCTAAATAAACTGCACAGGTGTCACATGCTTCATCTGGGTGACACCCCCTCGCCTCCCACCCCGCTTCTGTTCCCAAACACAAACGAGCCTCCTCGTCGTTCCTCGTCGTTCCCTTTCTCCCGGTAAGGAGCACAGTGCTTCTCCTTTTCACCCCAGGGGTCCTGGGCCTGCAGGTGAAAACACCTGCTTCCCAGGTGGGCTGGACTGCTGGTCCCCAGGGGCCTCAGCAAGGTCCCTTGGAAGGGTGAAAGCAGGGGTCAGAGGGGTCACATGCCACAGGGACCTTTTGCCCTTGGTCAGGATGGACAAGCTCCATCTCAAAAAAGGGGGTGGTGGCTAGAAATGGTTCTGCTGGACTGCTTTACATACACAGAACGGCTAAGCTAGCTCAGGCAATCTGTAGTTGGCTTCACAATCAGCAATGGGGAGGGGAAAACCTCACAACAAACAGTGGTGACAGAAGGTTTGTGTGGGAAGATGGTTAAGTTTGGTCTAAAACAAGCAGTGTCTCTGGTAATGAGCTGTTGTTAGGAAATATGTGGGGCCCTCAGTGCCTGCAGCACTTTTAAAGGGCACTGCTGCTGTTTCTTAAGGGTTTTCTTCTCAGGGGGTGGGGATGACAGGGGAAGGGCTGGGTGAGGCGAGGCAGGGGCCCACCTGAAGAGCATGGAGGGTTACAGGGCAGTGGAAAGAGCCACCTCCATGTGCGGGAGCCACGGAGTCCCGCATGCGGATCCCAGCTCCACGCCACGGCTGCCGCATGGGCCCTGGCAGTGCACCTGCCTTCTCTGAACCACAGCAGGTTCAGAGGGCGTCAGCCAGAGTCCTGACATGAAGCAAATGGCTCCCTCGGCTGGGGTGACCGAGGAGAGCTTCATACAGGGGTTGCTGACAACGGGTGTGGGCAAGGCTACTAACTCCTGTGGGGTCACCGAGGCCTGGCTAAACAGGGAGTGGAGCCCATCCTCAGCTTGAAACAACAAGGGGAGGGAGGGGTTACCAAACCCTGAAGCTGCCTGGCAGGAGCTGTCACCCTTGGCAGAGGAGCCCAGCCACCGTCCACACACACCTGGCAGGATGGAGCCAGGGGAGTGACTCCCCAACTTCCCTCCTCTCCTACGCCAAGCTCCTTCCAGCGCATCCAGTAGGCCCTGACTGAGGCCGGACTCCAGAACGAAGTAGCACAGGGAGGGAGGGGACCTAAAGGAGCAAACAGGGACTGTGCCGCACCCTGCAACACTAGAGGGGGCTGGTGGGGGTTCAAAATGAGATGACTGTCATAAGTGCCTGGCGTGGCAAATGGGCACTCACTATCTATTTGATCCAGCTGTCTATTTGGCATTTACTATCAAAAGGCCACAATATAACGTTTATTCTCAGGTGGCAAAGCCAGAACGAAAACAAAGACATGTTTCATTTACCCAGAGTGAAAAAACTTTTACAAAGTTGACAGATAACATTTATTAAAACATGTCATACAAAAGGGCATGGTCTCTTCTATAAGAAGAAAATATTAAACAGTAACATTCAATTAAGTAAAACCATGCTGTACACTGAAGACAGCAATATATAAAGACAAAACTATTCAACTTTTGCAACACAGGCATAACATTTCACAAAATCAATAAGATATGCACCTAGTGATAATCTGTTTATCATCAAATGGTTTTGTGATCTAAGAGTCACCTGACTTGCATAAATAAAGTAATTTTCTGGAAGAAACATTGGGAACCTCATAAAAGGAAAGAAGGCAGCAGCAACTGACTTTGTGACACAGGCTTCAAGCAAAACTAAAAAAAAAAGTCACATTTGCAAAATGTGTTCCAGCATCTTCCCATAGAGTACTATCAGTAGAGATCTAAAATAAGAGACATGTACCTTTAAATATATTAAGTAGCAAAGAAAAAACTCAAACAAACCCTGGTTTCACTGAACAAAGTTAGTCACCCATGAAAGCAACCTAAATCACAAAATTAAGTGTGGCACAGATAGGGGTTGGGAAGGGGGGAGGGTAATATGTTGCTTGGTTTCCAGCATTCCTAAATTATCAGAGACCTTTAAAAAGCCAACGCCTGGATTTGGTGTGATGGAGTCCTCGCCAGCCTCAGTGACCAGAGGACCGTAGCAAATCCCCATCCCCCCCACCCCCCGGGGGGGGGGGAGCACAGCTCTGCTGCTTCTCCTCTGCCTCAACTCCACTTCCGCAGCAGCTTGGGGAGGTGTGTGCCTCTGCAAGAAGGAGCTGCTGAGGTTCAGCAGCTTTTGCAAACAGTCAGAAGTCAGCTTAGGGTCAGCTTAGTTCAGCAAAAGCCCACTAGAACGGAGGAGACCCTTCAGGCAGACTCTTTGAAAGCTGTGGCCAAAAGAAGAGACTGGAGGAAGGTGAGATCTAGAAGTAAGAATCAACAGGCCGGGGCCAGGAGCACCTGAGGGTACCCTCAACACTTGAGGAAAGGCTGTCGCGGTCCTTCCTCAGACAGTGATATCTACTTTACCAAGTGGATTACATAATGTCCGTATCTAAAATTAAAGGCATTGTATAAGTTCTAATATTAAACAACATTGGTGGTGCCGTGAAGCCCTTTCCCACTGGGATTAGAGAAAAACCACAGTTAAGACTCAGGCCACTGACAGGATCCCTGAAAGACTGTTTGAAAAGTGTCACCCACAACCGTCCAAACTTTGGAAGGATAAAGATTTTCTAAAGCTGTATAGAGGCTAAGGAGACCGACTATCCACCCCAGGGTAGGCAGGAAAAAAAGGTAGTAATACAGTATAATCTCCTACTCTTAACAAACAGAGTTTATAAAAATTCACTTTCAATATCCAAACTAAGGCAACCCCCTTCCCCACGTCTCCGACTGTGGCCGCAGTTCAGATGCCCAACCATCTCACAAGGTCTGGCTGACCCAATTAACAACGCTGATTTCCATGGAAACCCCAACTATCATAAAAAAACTTATAACTGCAGATGTGAGAACCTTGGACTTTAAATTCTACATTTAGTAGCTGATGTGCATGTGCGGATTTCCACAAAAGATACACCTGTCTTCACTGCAGATGAAGTACGTTCCAGCACAACTGACTGCTTCCAAACCCCCCCCCTCCAAGGGCTGCCCTGACTCGGGGCTGAGCAAGGGCGCTGCGTCATAACAAGCGTGCTGGCTATTTCAGCATCACTGAAGGACCAAAATTTTTCTCGAGTATTTTAATTTTACCTCTGGGACCCTTCTCAAATGTCCCAGTGCTCGTTTGAATATGATCTTTAATGGGAAACAGGATGGCACACCTTCCAAACAGGCAGAGAATGGTTTGCTAATCCATGGAAGAGGGTAATCAGTTTTTGGCAGAACAAAATGGCTTCACTGCCTTAGAACTGAAATTAGGAGTAATAAAAAGTTTCTCCTCACACATAATGGCTAGGATCATATCTAAAACCCACTGGCTTCTAATATGAGAAAAAGAAAAGGAGCCAGTGAGCTTGATTGTACAGCCACTCCGTCCGGTACACGGAGAAAGGACTGTCAATGGGTAAAGTTTCGACACCAAGAGAAGAGGCTATTAATGTGGCAAACAACCAAGAGGTAATATCTAGTTTCTAAGTTAAAAAGTCAATATATATATATATATATTTATAATAAAGTTTTAAATACAAAGTGCTTTTTATATATCGAGAATGATACAGTGTTAATGAGTAGATCCCTGTTTTGTCACCTTGATTACAAGAGTTAACTGGGAAATAAGTCATCTCCCCTTTCCAGACAACATTCAATGAGTAAACACCTGGTGTAGGAGCTTAAGGACCAGAGGCTATTGCCAGCAATTACATTAGAGAAAAACCAAACTTTTGAAACAAAATTTCGTCCCAAATCCGAGAAAAGTTATTTTTATTTTCAGGAAAAAAAGTTTCCACTTGGAAGTAATAGACCAGAAAGTTACGGGAAAGATGACACAGAGTAGCACCCTGTCCTGCGCCAGTGATAGTTCCAGGTACATCACACAGCTTAAAAGCATCCTGAACAGACGGATGTTTCTTTCATCCTGAAACATCTGACTGGTCGGCAGAAGAGGTCTCAGAATAGCTGCTTATCTTATTGTTTTTGGTAGGTATAGCTATGTGGACTTGTAAATTTATGCAGCTTTATCTGTGATTTGGGAGCATGAATCTGTAGACTACTTTCTAAAATTAGGACTCTTCCTTTCCCTCCTTTTAAAACACATTCCAGAGCTCCTAAAAGAACTGGCAGTATTAGCTCAGTGTGCCCCTCTAAGAGAATAAATATCTCCCCTACCAAAGTATTTCCAAGACTCCTCTTTTCTCGTGCAGCCTCTCCCCCTCCATTATAACCCGCCACTCAAAATTCTCTGTTCGGCAACTCTTCACTCTGACGGCTGGGGTGTCACCGTAGCACTCTGTTAACTCCTGAAGTTCACAGGTTATTCTTAGGCGTGACTTTTGGCTCCTTCCCACTAACTGTGGTCACTGACTGACCTCTTTGGGAAGCACCATAATCTAAGATAGAGCAAAATGGCTACAGCAGCCAATGGTACCGTGGTCAGTCACAGCAGGCTAGACATCTACTAGCCACAGAGCAGATCCCACTGTGTGGATGCTACAGACAAACAAAAAGGATTTGGGACAGCAAACCGATTAGAAATACCCATCTCGGGCACACGAGAGAATCACAATTAGATCGACTTCAAACTAAGTGTTAGTACTAAAACACAGAACTTGGCCTTATCAAGAGTCTGAAACACGCCGCGACAGTGGCATCTTACAAAAATTGAAGCATGTGCCGTAAGTTGTTTCATACTTAGCCTGTCACCCCTTAACATCTCCATAGTTTTAGTTGAAATACTCTTTTAGAAAGAATAGAACCAGACGAGAGCTGTTAATCAGTTTTGCATCCTAGGAATCACATTATTTGTAGCTTTTACATAAGTAGCATGTCATTCAGTAAAGCAGCTACCAAAACAAATCCACATTACCTAAGTATCTATAGTAAGAGCAAAATAAAATTCTAACATGACCTTGTAATAATGAGTGATCAAAAACTGCTTCCACCTGAAGTGGAACTGGTGGGCTGGCCAGAGTCCAGTTCCAAGTGCAGGTATCTGTATCACCAAGTCCACCTGCCTCATCACAACAGGCCTAAAGGTGTACCTGGCCAGCTGGGAGGTGGCTTAACTTACCCCCATTACCTACTCCAGGCCTGAGCTGGAACATACAAATCTGAGGAATTAGATTTTTTAATTGGCCTACTTAGAACTGGTCTTTCAGAAATATCTCCCTTTTTTTTTTTAAGCTTCTCTCATAATAGCAAGTAGCACACATCATCTGTGCCCAGATTTGCATAATTACCATCGTTTATTTTTGTGCCTGCCACTCAAGGGCCAGATACTATTTTTAGTTAGCCTCAGTCGTATTCTGTTCAGCCTTTGCAGCTTCATAAGACTTGGTACAAGAAGTCACATGCCTGTGGAAACTGTCCCTCCACATAAATCTCTTTGCACAGATATTACACTCATATGGCTTGATGCCTGTGTGAATTTTCATGTGGCCCACGAGATGATGCTTCATTTTGAATTTCTTACCACAGACACCACAGCCATACGGCCGAAGACCGAGGTGCATGCTCATGTGTCGATCTCTCTGACTCTTGTGAGTGAAACTTTTCCCACACTGACAAGGATACAGCTTGTCCGTGGCTGAGAATCCTAAGTGGGACGCTTCTTCTTTAATCCCTGTTACCATTTCAATATTCTCACTGTAGCCTGCTGCTAGGGCAGCCTCCTGTCTGTGCCCAACTAGATTTCCCTCCGACCTCTCTCCAGAGAACTCTTCCATGGAAGAGCCATAGAAATCCACCTGCTCGTCATAATTGCTTTCGTCAGCCTGTTCATCAAACTCTGCTTCCACTTTTTTTTCCACGATGTGGAAGTCTTCCTCCACTCCTGAAGGCTGGACCGAGTGCTCCGTCTGCATGGTATTGATGGACTCAGTGACCTGGTGCTCGTCATAGGGCGCGTGCACGTCCATGCCCTCGCAGGCCTGTTCAAAGCGCTCGGGCTTCACGTGGATCCAGCGTTTGTGCGCCATTATGCTGGGCTTGCTGTACAGAGGCCGGGTGTAGTGGAACTCGGCACTGTCGCTGGCCCCCTCCTCTCCGTCCTGGCTTGCCATTTCGGTGCTCAGCCGGTCATGCTCTGTGGACGAGTTGCTGGGAAGGTATTCATGCTCAGTGAGCTGAGATGACAGCTCGTCTTTGGTGCTCTCCTCTTCATTCTCTCCATCCCTCAGTTCTTGGGATTTGGGGAAGTCGGTGTGGTTCCCAGAGCCCAACTCAAAACTCTCTACCAGGCCATTGTAACTACTGCTGCTTGGAGACTGGTGGTCACTGCTGTGATTTAGCTTTTGACAAAGGACTGTAGGGTTTCCTTCTAAAACCTCTGTGCATTTGTCTACCACGTGCCACATCTGGAGGAAGCTCGCTGCTGTTAAGTAACTAACAATTTCCGGAGCGGGCATTACAAGACGTCCCGTATAACTAGACAGGAGAATGTTCTCAAACACTCTTGGGTTCATCACATCAGGCAAAACAATCCTCCTGCTGTTTTTCAGGAGCACCTGGTCACAAAAGTAGGGCGAACTGGCAGCAAGAACAGCTTTGTGTGCCCGGAAAATGTGGCCTTGCACAACAATGGAGACATCACATAATTGTCCTTGCTGGCGCTGCTGGTTCAGTTTCTGCAAAATGGTGCTGGAAAAATCAGGAAATTCTACTCGAAAAGAGTTTGTTCCAGGCTCCATTTCATCACAAATCTTGTTCAGTGCTACAAAAGAAAGAAAAATTAGTACTAATTCCAGCCCAAAGAGCAACTTACTGATCACTAAGATAACTAAGGCAGGTTCCATAGTTCCATGTCCCCTGGCCTGTGGACACTGGCGGGTGGAGCCTTCATTCCCCAGAGCGAGGCTTGCAGGTATGAAGTGTGCCAACGGCAGGAACCACCCACCACTCTTCATGGCATTAACTCTTGATTTGGGAGTGAGAGAATACAACCCACAGAGATTAGATTTGCAACCTATACAAATCCTGCAAATAAAACAAACTATTTTTAGTCAAAACAAACATGATATGTATCAAAATGACAGAATTTTTAAGAGGCTTCAGATTCAACCCAAATTTCCAAGTCGGAGTGAGGATGGAATTGTGGGCAGAAGGAAGAGCACATGCAAAGGCTCCGAGGCGGGAATGAACTCTGCAACTGCACGGCACCGAAAGGAGACCACCAGGCTCGAATCCAGTGAGGGAGCAAGGGGCGAGGGGGCTGCCGTGGCCAGGCCAGAAGAACCGAGCCTATGCTCCCGCAGCGCCACAAGGTAAGCAGGCTAAGGCCCTCAACAGTGTGAGTTTCTCCAGCTGCTGCCAGAATCTGGGCCCTTTGGGGGCTCTCCGATCCTCGGAAACAAATGAAATGGCAAGGCAAGGTGTTCCTCTCACCTGCTGGCCTTCAAATTGTTAAAACAGTTATAGACCAAAGATAAAATTACAGCAAACAATAAGAGATTACCTGCAATGTTACTGTAAATATATTTTGTGGTAAGTCAGGCATTAGAGACAATTTCTAACAGCAACGAACAAGATGAACTTTGATGGAGGTCCTGTGCATGCCCGATCATTCCATGGTAAATGAAAACAAACCAGAAAGCCCAGAAGACTTATCAGTGCTATTTGTCATCTAGCCCTTATCTATATCTAAATATTGCTAAATACCAGGTATGAGATAAACGCACACGATAAAAAGAACCAGACAACCCAAACAAAGATTACGAGTCCTCTCTGAGAGACAGGGAGAGACGCCAAGGGAAGAGACTAATGTTTCTTGAATAATTACTATACACCAGAGACTGTTCATCTTTTTTCGCTTCATCTTTACAAGGACTCTGCACATATAGGGACTGATATTCTCAAGTTCAGTAATTTTAAGCAATTCTGCCGAAGTTAAAATAAAAGCTAGTTTTGATTAAGATAGGACTTGAATCTAGGTTTCTATGACTGCAAAGCCTATGCTGTTTTTCCTGTTTCATCAGTCTGCCTCCTCTAAGAAGATGCCAAAAGACGAAATTAGTTATTAATAATTTTAAGAGGTAAAACAGTGGTTTTAGAATGATTAGTTTATGGTATATATCTCAGAAAATATTTTATCACAATTTAAAACAAAAACAGACTGGGGAACAACTATTTAGATATTTGCATTTTCAAAAAGGAAAGAAAAGTATATAAATGTATAGACTAGAGGTATGTACATTTTAAGAACTACATCTGGGTAAACAGATTCTCTGCTAGATCTCTGCATTGCAGAATTTTGTTTTTAGCTATTTGAAAAAAAGGAGAGGGTCTAATACAAACATGTAAAAAAAGTACAGAAAGCTGTAAAAAAAATCTCCCCACCATTTAGTCCTAGTCACCCTCATCTTTGTGCATATATCAGAATAAATCATGTATGTCCTTTAAAAATCCCTACCCAAATGGGTTCATTAACTACGATTTATTCTGTACTTAGCTTTTGTCACTTAATGTATCTGGCAGAGATCTTCCAATATGCTACAGACTGAATGCTTCTCCCAAAATTCATGTTGAAACCTAGCCCCCCAGTGGGATGGCACTGGAGGTGGGGCCTTTGGGAGGTTTTGAGGTCATGAGGGCAGAGTTCTCATGAATGGGATTAGTACCCTCATAAAAGAGACACCACAGAATTCCTCGAGAGGACAGGGAATTCTATCTATGAACCCGGAAGTGGTGCCCTCATCAGACACTCATTCTTCTGGCCCCTTGACCTTGGACTTCCCAGACTCCAGAACTCTGTGGAATAAAATAGCTGTTTATAAGCCACCCAGTCTGTGATATTTTGTTACAGTATCACAAATGGACTAAGACACCAAATTAGCACAAAAAGAGCTAACTCATTCTGTTCAAATGGCTATATAGTTTCCTGTCATATGGATATATCACAATTTAAGCAGTTCTCTTCTTACAGAATTTTAATTGTCCAAGTTTTTGAAATTATGGGCAATGTTACAATGGACATCTGTGTAAATATCTATAGATTAATCTCTACCAGTGGAACTGCTGGGTCAAGGGGCTATGCATCAGACATTCTGATATATATTACCAAAGTACTTTCCAGCAAGGCTGCAGTGAGTCATACTACTACCAACAGGAACGACAGTGTCTACTCCTGCACACTCTTACCAACACTGGATGTTATCAAATAAGAAAATAAAAGTTTGCAACCCACCAAAGTGAATAATTCATGTTGCACTGTTGTTTTGGCCAACATTTCTGTTTTGCCTTTTTTTTTTTTTATTCTCACCCAAGGACATTTTCTCATTGCTTTTAGATAGAGAGGAAAGGAGAAATATCAATGCAAGAGAGAAGCATCAGTTGGTTGCCTCCAGTACGTGCCCAGACTGGGAATCGAACCTTTCAGCCACGGGACAATGCTCCAACCAACTGAGCCACACTGGCCAGGGCTGACCAACATTTCTTTAATTATGAGTAAGGTACTCTTTACTCATGTTTACAGGGTATTTGTTTTTCCTACAAATTATCAGTCATATCCTTTGCTCAAATTAATTGGGCAATTCATCTCATTGATTTGTACTTTTTTGTAAATTCAGGAAATTAGTTTGGAACTTTACTAAACTAGCCCATCTTTCATGGCTTCAGGGCTTTGTGTCAGATACAGAAAAGCATTCCCAACTCCAAGGCTTATTTTTTAAAAAGTAAAAAGAATCATTTAGGGTTTTTTCCTGGTACACTTTTTAAAAAAGCACTTAAACCTTTAATATACAAAGAGTTTACTTTGGCATAAAGAGTAAGACTGAAATCCAGCCCTTCCCCTCCAAATGGCTAGCCTACTTTTTCAACACTATTATTGAATATCTGTCTTTTCTTCAAGATTTCAAGTATGTGCTGTAGAATTTTAAATGGCTGAGAAGAGACTTTTAAAAACAGTTCTACAAAAATAAACGCCATAATTCATGTTATAGAAAATGGTGGAGTAGGAAGCTCTGGAGGTCAGTCGCTCCACAAAAAGTAGTAAGTTGTTAAAATGATCAGCATCAACTATTTTGGAACTCTGAAATCTGATCGGACACGTAGAGCAACCAGGGCAATCCTTGATGAAGGAAGGGAGAGGCTACTGAACCTTGCTAAGAAAGCAGCGTACCCAAACCAGCTGCAGCCCCATTCCTCCGCCCTGCTGCAGCCTGAGGGGCACTGCCAGGGTGAACAATAAGGACCACATCCTCTACAAATTGGGGGCTTTTGCATCCTGCCCATTCTGGCAGACCCACACAGCATTGTTTGTCCCCTTAGGTTGCTTGCAGTGGCTTCCCCAGAAGCACCTATCATAACATTTAAAAAAAACCAAACACACTTTCCCCACCTTTTCTCTGGGTCAAAGCATTTAACGAAATCTTTGTCAAGTCACAGGCTGATTACACAGATAAAGCAACAGCTACATCAGTGACTACATGCAAAAAGAAATACCAGACTTTGAAAAATAGTTTGGAAAAATCACCATGCAAACAGGCAACTGAGCCCTCAACAAAGAAAAAAGGAAATCTCCTAGGAGGGGAAAAATCTTATTTCAAGAGTCACCACATTAGAATACTCAAAATGTTCTAGTTCTCAACTAAAATTATGAAGTATACAAAGAAAAAGGAAAATAATGGTGCATTCACAGGAAAAAAAGAATTAGAAACTATCCCTGAGGAATTCTAGACCCTGGGATCACTAGTCAAAGATGTTACGCCAACCATCTTATATATGTTCAAATCACTAACCAAAAAGCAAAACAAAACAAAACAAAAGCGCATGTGACAAAGAACTAAAGGAAATCAGGAGCACAATGTCAATGAAGAGTTAGAAATCACAAAAAGGAACCAAATAGACATTCTGGAGCTGAAAAGTATAACAGATATGTCATGGGCAGTATAGTATCCCCCCCTTCATATGTTGAAGCCCTATAATCCCCAGTTCCCCAGAATGTGACTATATCGGGACACAGGACTTTAAAAAGTAATTAAGTTAAAGTAGGGCCATTGTGGTGGGCCCCAATCCAAGCTGACTGGCCTCTTTGTAAGAAATGAAACTTGGACGCACAGAGAGACCACAGGGGTGAGTGCAATGTGAACACAGTGAAAAGTGGCCATCTGCAAGCTGAGGACAAGTGCTCAGGAGAAACCAACTCTTCCGACAGCACAATCTCTGGTTCCTAGCCTCTAGGACTGTGAAAAAAAATTCTGTTATTTAAGTCCCCTAGTCTATGATGGTTTGCTATGGTAGACCTAGGAAACAAATACAAATTGAAATTAAAAATTCACAAAAGGAGTTCAACAGCAGGTATAAGCAGGTTGACGTAAAAAAAAAAAAATCAGAAAATTCAAAGATAAAGCAAGTAACATTATCCAGCCTGAGGAGTAGAAAGAAGAATGAAGAAAAAGGAACACAGTTTGTGATTTCTGTGGGATACCATCAAATATACCAACACCAACATACATACCATGGGAGTCTCAGAAGAAGAAAGGGCAGAAAAAGTATTAAAAGAAACAATGATGGAAAACTTCCCAAGTTTGATAAAAGACACATCTACACGTCCGAAGAGCTCAACAAACTCCAAGCGAGATAAAGTTAAAGCGATCCACATGAGAAACATTGAAAGTCAAATAAATAGTAGAAAGCCAAGGATAAGGGATAATCTTGAAAGCACAAGAAGGTACTCACTGCATAAAAGGACTTCTCAATAAGATTAACAGCTAATTTCTCATCAGAAACCATGGAGGCCAGAAGGCAGTGGTATGACAAACTTAAAAATGCTAGAGGAAAAAATCTGTCAACCAGTAATTCTATATCTGGCAAAACTATCCTTTCAAGAATGAAGGAGAAATTAAGACATTTCCAGATAAGCAAAAGTGAAGGGCGTTGTTACCAACAGACCTCCTTGACCTCCTCTATAAGAAATGATGAAGGAAAGGTCCTTCTAGATGAGATAAAATAACACTAGACAATAATTCAAAACCATATAAAGAAATAAAGACAACTGAAAAAGGTAACGACATCAGCAAATATAGAAACCGATATACTTTTTATTTATAACTTTTTTCTTTATGATTTAAAAGGCAAATGAATAAAACAATAATTATAAATCTATGTTACTAGGCACACAATGTACTAAGATATAATCTGTGACAATAACAATATGAAGGGGGAGGGAGGAAGATGTACAGGAGCAGAGTGTTTGCATACTATTAAAACAAAGTTTGAATTAGTCAAACTAGGTTGTTGCAAGTTTAAGATGTTGATTGTAGCCCTGGCTGGTGTGGCTCAGTGGATTGAGTGCCGACCTGTGAACTGAAGGGTCACTGGTTCAATTCCCAGTCAGGGCACATGCCTGGGTTGCAGGCCAGGTCCCCAGTGAGGGGCGCGCAAGAGGCAACCACACACTAATGTTTCGCTCCCTCTCTTTCTCTTTCCCTTCCCCTCTGTCTAAAAATAAATAAAATCTTAAAAAAAAAAGATGTTGATTATAAACCTCAAGGTATCTAGTAGGAAAATAACTAACAATATATACAAAAAGAATGGAATCAAAATGCAATACAAAAAATAAAATAAGTATTTTTAAAAGGCAGTCATGGAGGAACTAAGGAACAAAAAACATACAAGATATACTCAAAACAAATAGCTAAATGGTAGAAGGAAATCCTTCTTCCAATTAAAAGGCAGAGATTGGCAGAATGGATTAAAAAACATTTTTTATATGTTGTCTCTAAGAGATTGACCTCAGATATAAAGGCATAAAGAGGTTGAAAGTAAAATGATGGAGAAATATCCCATGCAAAGAGCTACCAAAGAGAACTGGAGTGGCTCTTCGGGGGTGTGCAAATGTAGGCTCACAGCTGCGAGTGCAGAAACACAGAGTTTGCTCTTGTATTATTTATCAGCTACTGTACTATTTTCCATACCAACAACTGTAAACCTACGTTTGTCCACTCCTGTATTATCATCAGACAAAACAGATTTTAAGTTACAAAGGTTACAAGAATGAAGAAGGATTGATATACTCATTACACACTGATAAAAGGTTCAATCTATTAAGAAGATAAAACAATTATAAACACATACATACCCCTAACAAGAGAAGTACAATGAAGCAAAAATGGACAGAAATGAAGACAGAAACAGACAGATCTACAATAACAGGTGGAGACTTCAACACCTTGCCTTCAGTAATGGATAGAAAAACCAGACAGAAGATCTATAAATAAACAGAGGTATTGAGCAATATTATAAATCAATTATACCTACAAGACACACATACAGAACACAAACAAAAAGGAATGAAGTTCTGATACATGCTACAACATGGATGAACACTGAAAATACGATGCTAAAAACCATGCTAAACATTAACTTAAGTAAGCCAGACACGGAAGTGCAAATGTTGCATTATTCCACTTCGTGAAATATCTAGAATAGGCGAGCTCACCCAGCAGAAAGCAGAGTAGAGGTTACCAGGAGCGCAGGAGAGTTACTGCTTCGCGGGCAGTTTCCGTTTGGAGTGAGGAAGAATTTTGGAAATGGAAAGTGGTGCCGGTGGCACAAGTGGAACTAACACCACTGAAGTGTGCACTTGAAAATGCTTCAAATGGCAAACTGAATGATACATATGTTTTTTACCACACATTTAAAAAACTGGGCAACAAGTCATATAACAATATTTTTAACCTTGTCAACTGCAATTTAATAAGTACCTGATCTCTGCCCATAATTTTGGGTGAGTGTGACATGTCTACATACTTCCTGATCTTAGTGACATGCAAAGCCTGAACTTCTGAAGGTTTTTCTGCTATATAAGTAATATTTTCAAAGTTATAGGTGGTTGTGATCTATATTAACAGTATAGTTGCCGTTTCAATCGTTGAAAAGACTTTAGCTCACTAACAACATAAAATACTACATGCAAGGTACGGTGAGGGATTTCTAAGATGGTGAAGGCATCTCTCTTTCATGAAAGAGTCTAAAATCTGGTAGGGGACATAAAAACACACATACAACCCTGTTATTCAAGGTAAAGCCTGATTTAAAAAAAAAAAAGCACCGCAGGAGAATTACAAACTCTGGGGGAACTCAGGGGAGGGAACCCAGCGTACCTTGTACTACAGTTATGTACCTTGTCACTATAAATGTTGGTATCACCAGGTTAGGGGAAGGCTTGAGGGCAGCCTACAATTCTTCCCTTTTACACATCCTAACCAAAATAACCTAAGAAATATAGAAACACTGGTCTGAGTCCTAGAAACTAGGGATCCAAGACATCTACATGCCACAAAGTCTCATTAAGCATACAGTAAGGATGGGGCCAGACTGCAGGGAGACACTGCCCCTGCGACCCACCGGCTACACCAGGCAATCCTGGTACAGCAGCAGCAGCTGCAGCTGTGGCGGAGGACCACCAGTAACTGCTCATTTGGAAGGTATGTAAGTGAGAAGTGAGGGTGGACCTTGGGACAAGTCCCAAGACTGGCAACATTCAGCGGTGGCTGTACTGGGATACCAAAGGTTGCCCAAGCAGAGATTTCTTAAAATAAAAAAAATAAAAAAAAAAAAAAAAAGACTTGGTATGAGAGGATGGGGCTCAGTTGTGGCCATCCAAAACTGAGGGAAGGAGGGAAAGGCAGCCCATCATCTGCCAGTTGGGCCAAAGAGACTAAGGCAGCCCTGGAATCACTGCTTCACCAACACAGAAGAACATGCAGAGAGCTCAAGCTCTCCCGAGAGTCCCTGAGACCCAGCCCCTGGCCCTAGCCGTCCCACTTAAGCTAAGCCCTGGTGTCAATGGGGTTCAGGCTGTCCATCTGCGAAAGAGCTAAGTGTTGATTCTGACAGCGCCCAGGTACGTGGTGAAGGACCAAAACCAATCCACTCTAAAGGGAGAAAATGTCAGAGCTCAGCAGAACTTTTCCCTCTTAAAAAAATAAATAAAATCAACATGGTTTTATTCTTTTAAGTAAATGGGGTCTGTAAATAAATTCTACAAACACAAAAAAGAAAATAGCAAGGGATAAACAAAGAGTACAGTTTAGATAGCATGTTTAAACTGTAGTTTTCCGCCAACTTGTGAAAACATGGTCTCTATGAATGAAGTACAAAGATAAGACAAAAACAGCAGAATGATATAAAAAAGAACTGACTGAATAAAAGAAAAGATATAAGGAAACTAATAGAGCAGAAATTTAAACAAGCAATACGAATTTCGGCTACAGAGGATGGAATCAGCGATGTGGAAGGCTCTTTGGGGAACTTCTATCAGAATTCAGGAGGAGGATAAAAATATGAAAACAGCAGGAGAGAAGATAACAGAACAGGAAAATAGAGACTAGAGATCAAAATTACCACAACATATGGCTAACTAGTGTCCTTGAGAGAAAGAACAAAATGACTGGAGTAGAAGGAATAATCGAATAAAGTATTTAGTAGAAGAGAACTTCCCTGAGTGGAAAACCTTAAGTACTCAGAAAAGTCCCGCAGGGGGACAAATTAGCCCCAGGCAAAATGCAGTTCTCGTCTCACTAAACAAAGCTTAAAAACAAGCCTCAAAAGGGCCAAACTATTTTCCCAACTTGTCATCCAGCACCCAGCGGGAGAATATTTACATCACAGAAAACTATCCAGAACCCAACAAGGCAAAAGTCATGTCTGGCCTCCATTAAAAAAATCACCATCATGCAAAATAAACAAGCAAACAAACAGGAAGATGTTACCATAATGAGAGAGAAAAAAATCGATCAAGAGAAACAGATCTAGAATGACAGATTTATACAATTAGTGGATCATATGTCCGAGAAAACTTAAGCATATCAGGTAGATGGGGGATAAAAGACCTCAGCTGAAATTCCACAGCTTAAAACACAACGAACACTGGAAGGGAGTAACGACAGAATTAACAGTGTAGGAGAAGAGAGGAGTGAACTTGAAAGCATAGCAACAGAAACATCTTAAAATAAAACGCAGAGAGGAAAAAAAGAGAAGGCGGAAAAGAGCACCAGTGAGCTGCGGGACGTTGAGGTGCCTAACTGGAGCTCCTGGAGGAGGGCGCAGGGGCTGAAACGTACTGTCATTTGCATGCTTACTATAGAGAGCGCATTTTAACACAGCAAGTATTACTTTAGTAAACCTAACGACTGGGACGGACGTACAAAAATACCAACACACCACGCCCACCAAAATTTTTAGTCAAATGCTTTATGGTTTACAAAGCAGACTGCATAAACTCAGGTCTCACGACACCGCTGTATCATCACACTCATTTTAAGGAGGAGTAAACTGAAGCTCAGGAAGGTTAAAAGTCCTGCCCAAGGTCACTTATCTAGGAAGTGGTATGTCAGGGTTCAAGCAGAAGTACAACTCCAAACCTAGTCTTTTCCTAAGTTAAAAAAAAAGTCACTGAGTAGAAACATTTCTCTAAAGTTAAATGCTCAGTCAGTACAACGTATGGCAGCGATTGGCCTTCTAGTACCTCCTCAGAAGTAAAAGAAACTTCTGGCCTAAGGCAATTAAATGCAACCACATTATTATTTTTACTGAAAAAGAAACCATTGTAGTAAATCATTTTTAAAGTTGTATTTTTAGCAAGTTTATAACTTACCTAATGCAAAGTTGTATTGGTCATCAAAAAGCAGTATGAATGAATGAGAAAAAGGCACCCATTTCTCAGTTTTGCTTCCAATAAAAATCACATTGACTTCTGAAAGGAAAAATCATGTGGAAAATGTAAACGAGGTGCTGGTGCTATTCACTGTGTTCGCATGTCTTGCCAGTAAATACTACACATGTAGGTGAGCAGCAGAAGCAAACTGATCCGGGTTGGTATTTTTGGTTATATTGTCTATTCTGCACCTTCTTGGCTTCTGCCTTTGCTGTTTTTAAATAAATGTTTAATTTTGGAATAATTTTAGCTTTACAGAAAGGTTGTAAAGAATGCTGAGAGTTCTCATTCAATTTCCTTTAGTGTTAACATCTTACATCACCACAACACATTTGTCAAACACAGAAAACCCACACTGCTCAATGCCTGTGTGATTCTGCGGAATTAAACCACCCTTTGGAAAATGTTTTGGTTTCCAGATGATGATCAGTCAGCACCCCTAAATTTTCTTAAATTGGAATACTTTAGAGAAAGAAAGAACTTAGTAAAACCTATTTTAGGATTTCTGAAAAACAAGCTACCTACTTTATACAGTTTGACTCCTATCTCCCTTAAATTTTAAGCCACAGCTGAATGTTTTAAAATTTCAGGACAAACATTCCATAGTGGTAAGCAGTTTGAGATTTTTTAAAAAAGGAGTAATGCAGCCTTATGTTTACTGCAGCGTTATTTACAATAGCCAAGATGTGAAACAACCCAGATGAGGTATGTGTACACAATGGGGTATTACTCAGAAATAAAAAAGAATGAAATCTTGCCATTGAGACAACATGGATGCGACTAGAGGGTATTATGTTGAGTGAAATAAGTCAGGCAAATACTATACGATTTCACTTATGTGTGGAATCTAAAAAAAAAAAAGAACAAACAAAACAGAAACAGTTTCACAGAAACAAAGAATGGACAGACAACTGCCGGGGGATGGTGGGGGAGGGGAGAATGAGGAGCAGGCGAAAGAGGTAAGGGGAATAAGATATACAAACTTCCAGTTAAAATAAATCAGCCATGAAGATGTCGTATACAGCACAGAGAATACAGTCAAAATAATGTAATAACTTTGTACGGTGACAGCTGGTCGCTAGACTTAGTAGGTGATCACATCATAGGGTCTATAAATGTCAAATCATTATGCTGAAAGTAATGTAATGTCAACTATACTTCAATGAAAGTATTTTTGTTAAAAGAAGGTATTGTTCTAGCCACTAACCCCCAGTTGATCAGTCATCCTGCCATTACATTTCAATGCGCCTTCTCATACTCATTAGCATTCAGGAGACGTAGCTCAAGTCAAGAAAGCAAAAGGCAGAAAGAAAGGAATCTGTTTCATGAAAATTATTAACCACATACCAAAAAAATAAAAAGAATGTTTTTTCTTCCATACATTACAAACAAGACAAAGCTCTCTCTACACTTATGATGGGTATAAATAAGGTAAAAAGAAACAGTTCATGCAAATGGTTGTCAAGTATATCATTTTCATTTCCAAACTTCTTCAATCAGGCTGTGATGGCCGGGTGGAAATGTAATAGTCGTCCCTGCTGGAGACAATGACAGAGCATTCCTGAGCGCCTCACCAAAGCGTCTGACGGCACAAAGGGCGGCACAGTGGAAAAGCACGGACGCAGCCCTGAACTTGAAAAGCATTCAGAAGAGAAGGAATGTTAACAACGAACACTTTCCCCATATTCCACTCATTTTTCTTTGTATATGTGCATTAGCATATCACTTCACATGTCTAAGTCAGTCTAAAAATGTTCCCAATAAAGTTTTTAAAAGCCTAAATTACAAGAAAGCACATGTCATAGTTTAATTACCAGTGTTTTCTCTTCCTTGGGAGGTACATATGATAATCGATGGTATCTAGGATTCAATACGGTAGTAATTCCGTTGCTACGTCTTATAAGAAAGTTTTGATAAACTACCTTACAGGCAAACTGGTATCTTAAGTAAGAGAGCAAAAAATAAAGGCCTCCCCCACCAGAATACACATAAGAAATAATGCATAATTTTGCATTATTATAATAAAAGAGCTATTTTTCCAACCCTATGAGTTTTCTTCATGTGAAAAGAAAAACGTTCCTCCAATTTCCTACTTTTGCAGCAGATTCCTGCTTGAATCCAAGGGATATGGAGGGAAGAGAGCCCTGGCGGGAACCTGCTCTAAGCAGAAAGCTTGAGGAAGATTCTAACTGAGTTCTTTTAACTCCTTTGGACCCTGGCTGTGAAGAGAGCAGGTGTCGATAAATGCAGTTCAACTAAGCACTGTTCCGAAAAGCTAGAGTGAATTTCTAAAATCACATTTTCAAAGAGCTTGTTAGTTCCAAGTGTCTCCAATGAGCAATTGTTCTGTATTGTAGTAAAACATACTTAACATAAAACTGACCATTTTAACCATTTTAAAGCGCACAATTTGTGGCATTTAGTACATTCACAACGTTGTACAACCATCACCACCATCCATGTGCAGAATGTATCATCCCAACTAAAACCCAGTATCTGATTAAACAGTAATTCTCCTCCATTCCCTCCTCCCCCAGCCCCTGGTAAACTATATTCTACTTTCTTTCTCCATGAAGTTGCCTAGTATTAGATATCTCATATAAGCAGACTCATACAGTATTTTTTTCTTATTTCTCCACTTTCGTGAAGCAAAGAATGAACCCCAAATTATTAGATTTCTCATAATTTAACTGTACACACTGACAATTTCAGAACTAAGCATACAGCTTTCCCAAAAATCCTGCTACTGTCCCTTGAGACTCAAGGGCAGAGGCTCTCAGACTGACCCTTCTTCCTTAGGCTGTAGACAGCCCTGGAGGCCATCCTGGGGTAAGTGGATAGCGCAAAGGGAAGTAGGGAACTGTGCAGGCCTGAAAAACCCTGGGTAAGAAAAGGCAAGGGTTCCTGAAGTTACTTGGGCTCTGAGATGGCTTCTGTCTGCCCGCTGAGAGCTCCTGAACCCTGACGCTTAGCTGGGGCAGACACCTGTTAGAGTTGAGGGCAGACGACAGTCCAGTCACTGAGAACGTCACCAGTGCAGGAGGCTTCAAGGGGTCATGAGTCACCACCTTCCATGGCTCAGAGGTCTGGGCAGGCCTGCCCGCCTCGCCCAAATTAACCCAGTTATGAGAGGCAAAAACAAGAGAGAAAAGACAGAAGTGGCAGAGTCGGAGAAACATGGGTGGCCGAAGAGCGGAACTTAGAGATAGGCCATGAATGAGAATAAGGGCTAGGAGGGGAACACTCGGTCCAGAGACACTAAAGCAAGGTTGAGACAGAAATAAAGAGAAGACTGAAACACTCAGAGATGGGCTCGAGAGAGACCCAAAGTAGTGACAAAGTTGACAGGGGCCGACTTGAGGCAAAAAGGACAGGTGACAACAGGTGACAGAGACAGCAACAGAGGTGAAACACGGAGGTAAACAGAAAGGTATCAGCTAAGTCCCGACGCAGCCTTTCTCCCGGCTTGGGCTCGAACCCAAGGCTGCCCAGCCGCGCCCACCTGGCGGTCGCAAAACGCCGGCGGACAGACCGGGGCTGGATCGCTAAGCGCTCTGGTCCGCCGAGGTCCGCCACCGCAGGGTGACCTTGGACGAGACGCCACCTCAGGGTCCTTGGTGTCGCGGTACGTGCGCCGGGATGGCTGGGGACCGCAGAGTAGGACCTGGCGCACGGGACCCTAGCCACCCGCGCACGGTTTAAGCATCCGGGTCGGCGGCAGAGGCCTGGCCGGGCCGGCAGCGCTCGCGCCCGGACCTTCAGGTAAGCCCTCAAATCCCTCTGGCTCCCCCCGACCCCCTCGCCGCCCGTCGTCTCCTCCCCGCCGTACCTGCCAAGGGCTGGCGCTCACATAGCCGGCCCGGGACACTTTCCGCTGCCGGAACCGGGCCTGTTCAAGCTGTCGCCTCCGCGACCGCCTCAGCCAGTGCCTCCCGCCCCCGGAAACGCTTCTCGGTGCCGCCCCCCGAAACTGACAGTGCTTCCGAGGGTGCGTCTGCGAGAGAAAGCGTTGCGCGCATGCGTGACTCACGTCGACGAGCACCGCGAGGTATCCAGCGCCTGCGCAGTATAGCCCGGAGCGGGTCCATCTGCTTAGGGACTTTGAGACCTGTCTTTGTAAACTTTGGCCGCACTCAGCCTGCCAAACAGAGATCGGGTCAAATCCGTTTCTGCCGGCACAGCACCTTCGGCACGTAAATGCTCAATTGGAGGATCAGTACCTCTGTGTGGCAGCTGCTGTGCTGGGTCCCCCAGGAAAAAACTCATTTTGTGCAGGTACTTGAGGAGATCCTTTGATCTCAGGGGAGGCGGACCTTCACCCCAGCTGGAGGGAATGACTCATTATTGTTCCAGAATATTTATGAGAATTTTACGTTCGTTGGCCGGGTGTTGGGTAGCTGAACAGGGCTTAGTCACGTGACCTGCCTCTGGCTCTTAATATTTATTGTAGAAGTCACTGAGTGAGGAAAAGTTTTGGTTTTTTGTTTTCGTTTTTCGTTTGTTTGTTTTCACAAATCCACTAGGACCTCTAGTTGAGTATACTCCTTTAGTGCTTTGCCACTTTTATTTTCTTCCTGTCTCCAAACAGACCTGAAAGTTAGAGTTTCAGTCACCCTCAAGTGCGTGTGACCTGACAAGGAAATGCTAAGGCCAGCGAAGCAGAAGGTTTGAGAGATCCTAGGTCTCATATGACATTAAGCTACAGTCCCAGGTTTGAACTGTTTAATCTTGGACGTTTTGCTGTATGAGCCTAATAAACTTTTCACTTGGACTGTATTTCTAGCCATGTTATAGGCTACGTACCTGCAAATGTAACAACAACGAACTATGTAAAATTGCTAGGAGAAATATGGAAAACACCCTTTTAAATGCATGGGTAAATTTGTGAGAAAGTCAGAAAAATCATCTGAGGCCAGGAAGAAAACAGAAACACAGGCCCAGGAGGTTAGACAAAGCTGATGCACGGAAGTTGTGTACAGGTACCATCTGCATTTGTGCCACTTGGTTGGTGCATGTGCTGCCCCGACAGTCATCTCTGGCCCCGAATGGTGTGGCTCAATTGGTTGGGTGTCATGCCACAAAGCAAAAGTTCATGGATTGATTCCCGATCAGGGTACATGCCAGGGTTGCAGGTTTGGTCCCTCGTTGGGGAGTGTGCAAGAGGCATCTGGTCGATGTCACATTGATGTTTCTCTCCTTCTCCTTCTCCCTCCCTTCTCCTCTCTCTAAATCAATCAATCAGTCAATCAATAAAATCTTTTAAAAAGAAAAGAAAATCATCTGTTGAGGTAGGTAAACAATGATGCTGCTACCAGCTGTAGGGGCATCTGTTCGGGTCCAGGCAGAATGAGAGCCAAACTGGAACATCAGGTTAGGACCAAGAGGGAATATATCTTCAGGGGAAGGATAAACTAGAGGTGGGGGGACCTCCCCTGCAGAGCAAGGAAATTTGTCTCACTCTGCCTTGGCTCAGGGTGGACGTGTAAAACATTTCCCTAGTAGATATGTAGCCAAATTCTGGCCACGCTGTTTGCATGGTCCAAACCCCCACAAACTGAACATTTAAACTAGACGGACCTGGGTAGATAGTACCTATGATACTTGGGGAAAGCAAACACAAGTACTCACTGGAAGAACTCACTGTCAGAACAGGTTTCAAAGAATTCCCACAGATGGGCTTCCAATTGAATATGAACTTATAGTTTAAAAACACAAAACCCATGAAGAAATAAGCAGAGAAGACAAGCAACAGATGCAGATCCACTTCAAATGTATAATTCACGGGAAAAGTTAAATACCAAGTTAGATATAACTGGAGAGAAATTGGTAAATTAAAAGATAGATTTGAAGAATATAACATAAAAGGCATCCTAGAGAGACAAGGAAGTGGATAAGAGTGAGAAGGTTTATCATGTGCTTATCAGTTAATGGTGGAAGGAGCTAATAAAGTAAATGTGAGCAAGGCAATTGTGAAATAATGATGGCTGAGGATTTTCCAGAATTGAGGAAAGATAAGAATCTTCAGGAGACACAATGAATCCCAAGGAGGAGAAGGAAAGAGAAAACCTAGAACCAGTCTGGTAAAACTGTAGAACACCAAAGCATAAGAGATACTTTTAAAAAACAGAAAATCTCTACAACGAAATGACAGTGATACTAACTCCTGACTGTTCAACGGCCAGAATGGGAGCGATGATAACAGTAACAGTTTGAAATAATATCATTAATGAAATAATAGTCTTAATGTGACAAGAGAAAATAACTGTCTACCTAGAATCGTGTACTTAGCAAACAATGTTTCGAGAATGAAAAAACAAAACTTTCAGATCAACAAAACTAAAGAGTTACTACCAACAGAATTTAACTGAAGGATCTTCTAGAAGATATATTTCAGAAAGAAAGAAAATGATTCTAAGAGAAAGATCAGAGGAAAAACAAAGGTTGGTGGGCAAATAAAATAGCAAATGTGGGTAAATATAAACAAACATCAAGGGCAAAATGTGAGAACAATTTATAACTTGTGGGACTATAAAAGGTAAAACCCAAATAATGGAATGACAGTATGTAAACTATAAGAGGATTATTGAAGCTAAAGCATTATAAGTGTGCGTCAATTATCCATTGTATAACAAATAGCCGCAAGACCTCAGAGGTGTACAATTATATTTGTTTATTGCTCACATACCTGGTGTCTGCTGAGGTTGACTTGGCTTGCTTACAAGTCCAGGATCAGCTGAGCTATGATGGCCTTGGCTGCAGGCCTTGACTCTGCTCCATGTGCCTCTTACTCACCAGCCAGGTACTCTGGACAAGATCCATGGAAGGGACACAAAAGAGCAAATGGAAATACACAAGCATATTCCCAGGACTCTTCTTAAATGTCGTTGGCCAAAGCAAGTCACATAGCTGAGTCCAGAGTTATAGTAGGAGAGAAATATGAAGGATTATGGCAAAGGGTTTGCTTACAGGGAGAGTGAAGAATTGGAGTCATTAGTTTGATCTAGCTTCTTTGCACTGCCCATGAAATATTGATTAGCATTAGGTTTTTAATGAAATATGAATATTAAAATTTTGAGGCTTATCATTGAAAGAATCATTATTGACCAAACGCGAAGAAGAAAAATAACATTTTAAAAAAGAAGGAAAGGGACTTGGCTAGTGTGGCTCAGTGGATTGAATGTCAGCCTATGAACCAAAGGGTTGCAGGTTCTATTCCCAGTCCCCGCACATGCCTGGGTTGCAGGCCAGGTCCTCAGTAGGGGGTATGTGAAAGGCAACTACACATTGATGTTTCTCTCCCTCTTCCACTCTCTAAAACTAAATAAATAAAATCTTTTAAAAAACAATAAAGAAGAAAAAGAAGAAAAGAAAGGAAATAAAGACAGAAACAAAAGAACATAAAAACTGGAAAAAATACAAAGCACAAAATAAAGTGAAAAAATAAATTCAAATATATCAGTAATTGCAATTAAAATATATATTTTGAAAAACCCAAAACCTTCTAGTTAAAAGACACATTGTAACATCAGATTTTTTAAAAAATCAAACTACACACTGTTCAAAACCCAAAGACAGAAAATTTGAAGTGAAAGAATGGTAACAGATTCTGCTGGATCTGTTAGCTTCATTAACATTGGAGAAATAGACTTTAAGGCGAAGGCATTGCCAGAAATAACGTGGTGAATTGGGTCATTGTTCTCAGTCATTTGCTGCCTGTCCTGTAGCAGGCCTGTACTTCCCAGCTGGTGGACTTCACGCACAGCCACTGAAATCTGAATGGAAGTCCTGTGTGCACTCCTGAGCTGAACTTTAAAAACCATTGTTCTCTCTGCCACAAGAAGATCATGTTCCAAATGGGGATACGCTTTTTGCCTGGATCCTTGACTGAAGATGACATAGAATGAAGAAGGGACAGTGTTACAAAGGATCCAAAAAGGATGAGTGAAAAACGAACCCTCGCTGTTGTGAACCATGGAGATTTTTAAATGAGGTGTGGTCATGTGGCTTTCTTTGACTAACGTAGTCTGAAACGTGTCGCTTGCGGGTGGGTGCTTCCAGAGCAAGGGCGGGTTTCCTGTTATCATGCAGTGACTGCAGCCTTCTTCAGCAAAGATGACTAATTCAAACAGCCTATTTTAGAATGGGAAAGGTCCAACTCACCAGCAGCACGGAATCATTCTGAGTTGTAGCCACGTAATATTACAGCTTCAAACTGTGGTCTAGAGTAAAAACTGATGGAACTCTAAAGAGAAATCAACAAATTCCTCACCACAGGGGAGACTGTGGAATTCACTGGGGCCGTCCACCACATCTCTGATTTCATAACTGGTGTCGACAGTTTTTAAAACCATTGAATGGACATGTTGCGATATCTCATTGTGGCTTTATTTTACATCGTTTAATGACCGATTATGTTGAATGATCATCATGTGCATATTTGCCATCTACCTATCTTCTTCCGGGAAGTGTTTACTAAGTCTTTTGCCCCCCCCTTTTTAAAAATTGGATTGTTTCTGTTTTTATGGCTGAGTTTTTAGGTTGTTTATATGTTATGGATATAAGTTCTTTATCAGATACATGATTTAAAAAATAAATTCTCCTACTCTGTGGATTACCCTCACTCAGGGGAACCACCGTCTGTTCTTTGCCTCTCTAGTTTGTCCTGTTCCAAAATAGACTCATATGTAGAATGGAACCTTCTGGCTCCTTTTACTTAGCCTGCAATGCATTCAAGATCAATCCATCTTGTTGCGGTATCAGCAGTTTATTCCTTTCTACTGCTGAGTGGCATCCCATTATATAGATGTACCACAGTTTCCTTATCCTCTTTCCAGTTGAAGAACTTGTTGCTGTTTCCTGGTTTTGGTAATTAATTATATATAAAGCCAGTGTACATACTAATGTATGGGCTTTAAGTTTTCACTTTTGTGAAAAGCTATGAGCAGGATTACTGTATTTGTATGTTCAGCTTTTTAAGAAGTTGTCAAATTGTTTTCCACAGTGGTAGTATCATTTTATATCCCCACAAGTCAAAATTATCTCTGTATTTGGACATTTAAAAACACACATGAAAATAATGAACAGGTTAAAAAAGAGATCATAATGAAAATTTGAAACTATTTAGAATAATGGACAAAGAAACTACCACATTCCAAATCTGTGTTATCAGCAAAAAGAGTTTTCAGAGGGAGATATATTTTTGTTTCAGTTCTTAGAAGAAAAGTGTAAAGGTGATAAGTTCATCGCTTAACTTAAAAGGTTGAGGAGAGGAAACAAAATAAGCCCAAAGAAAGTGAAAGGAAGGAAAGATAAGATCATATATTAATTAAACCGCAAACAGAAACACAATAAAGAAGAACAATGAAGCCCGAGGTTAGATTTTTGGAGAGACCGATAAAACTGACACTGCTGCAGCATCTGGTAGGACTGGTAAGACTGTTCAGGTGTGTATGTGTATAAGCACACACACAGTTCACCCCAAAGGGGGCTCAGAACAGGTTGCCGTATCTTTCAGACCATAAGATGCACCTCCCCAAATTTGGGAGGGAATGGGGGTGCGTCTTACAGTCCGAATGTAGCTTACCTGGCTCTCTGAGTGGGGGGGATTATTTATGTTATTAAATATTTTACCACATTTTTTGCTTCAAAATTTTTTTTTCCTATTTTCCTCCTCTAAAACCTAGGTGTGTCTTATGGTCTGAAAAATACGGTATTTATTTTCTCTGCTGTGTCAGTTAAGGGCTGGCTGATGTCAGCTGCCTCAATGGGCAGCCTGCTTCAAGCTGTGGGTCCAGCTGGGCCTGGCTCCTCATTACAGGTTGGGCTCAGGTCTGCCCACCTGTTTTCATTCTGAGCCCCCCCTGAAGGGACAGTAGCTACCCAAGGGGAACTCCCTTCACAGAACAGAGCGGGACGAGAGATCAAGCCTCGCTGTGCAAACGCATTTCCTGTTTTGGCTTCTATCGTTGCTGTCACCGTCTCACTGGCCAGCGCAAGTCATGGGGCTGAGCCACAGTCCAGGGGTAGGAAAGTCCACTTCCAGTGGGGGAAGTGCAAAGTCCCATGGTAAAAGGACACAGGGCGGGGTGACAGGTCAGGTCCAATACCTCAATCTGCATCTCCATTATTCTGTTTTGGAATGAGAAGGATTCAGGGGAGCCCATCCAGGAGAGAGGAGGAGTGAAGAGGAGGATGAAGGAAATGGAGAAACCAGGGAGCTTTGTGGTGCAGCCAGTAAGAAACCTCTGGTGCAGGAAGCATGAAAGTTCATTTACAATAAAGGATATTTAATATGTAAATTTAAGGAGTTTTTTGCTTGGGTACTTGTGATGTTAAATCCCCCTCTGTCATCCTAGACTTTCAATAAAAGGTGTTAGACCCGCAAAGGCCCTGCGGAAGTGGGGTGTGTGTGTGTGTGTGTGTGTGTACATCAAAGGAAGGGTCGAGTTCCTTTGCAGGTGATGAAGTGCAGGGACAGAAATTCAATAAATTCGGCACAAGCTGGCGCTTAGATCCAGGGGTGCCTGGGAAGGGGTATACCCTGGCTACCTGTGCAGGCATGTGGGGAGCACACTGAGCTCTCTTCAGGAGAAGGGATGGTGGTTTTAGCTGACCTTATTTGTATTTTGAGGGGCCAAGAGTCTGGTTAAAATCCAGGTTATACCTGGGAGGAGAATTGATCCCTAGTCCAAAGGAAATTACACTCGCCTCCCTGCCATTCATTCTACTTGGGATGCTCATTCTTTCTGACCCTGCATCATCACTGGCCCCAAGGAGTTCTACTCTGATCCTTTCCTTCAGGGAGAAGGGTCTTCCTTTCCAGCTCCCTCTACCTCCCCTGGTCCCACACTCTCCCTGTGGACCATCAGCTCAGCTCCTCCACCTTCCTGGCAGCACTGTGCCAGATCCAGCTCTCTAGCTGTGGGTGGCCTGCCTCCACCCAAACTCGTTTCTAACATTCTGCTGATTTTTCAGTAACTTTCATTTATTAGTATATTAGACAGAATAACAGCTCCCTAAAGATGTCCACATCCTCATCCCTAGAACCTGTGAGTATGTCGCCTTACATGGAAAAGGGACTCTGCAGATGTGACTAAGGTTACAGGTCCAGAAATGGGGAGGTTATCCTGGGTTATCTAGGTGGACCCAATTTGACACTATGAGTTCTTAAAAGTGAAAAACCTTTCCCACCTAGGTCTGAGATTAGGTGAAACAAGGAGGAGAGATTGGAAGCATTAGAGGGACTCAACCTGCTGTGGCCGGCTTCGAAAACGAAGGAAGGCAACCGCAAGCCAAGGAATGTGTGTGGCCTCCAGAATCTGGAAATGGTCCTCATCTGACAGCCAGTAAAGAAACGGCCAGTCCACTCACGTGTAGGAAATTAAACCCTGCCAGCAAGCAACAGGATCCTCCCTCTGAGCCTCCAGAAAGGGTGAAGCCCATGTCAGACTTCTGACCTGTATCCCCTCTCTACAGGATGGCCCTGCAGAACTACCAAATAATAAATCTGTGTAGTTTAAGCTGCTCAATTTGTGGTAATTGGTTATGGCAGCACTAGGAAACCAGTACAAGTAAGCAAATGTTCTTGAGGGTTTGCAACAGTCCAGGCCCTGGGCCAGCCTGTGGGATTCGGGGGTGACAGTAACAGGCGCGGTTTTTGCCCCCACAGAGTTCACCAAATAGCAGGGAAACAGAGGTAAAAAGGGAATTTCAAGCCAGTGTGGGAGCTGTGGGCCACGAGAGCAGAGAGGAGGCCCCCCGCTTGGGCTCGCAGGCCGGGAGGGCTTCCCAGAGCCAGTAACATCCAACTTGAAGTCTGAAGGGTGAGCTGGCCGAGTGAAGAGGTGGGACAAGTAAGTATATTCCAGACGGAGGGGACAGGCAAAGAGATGAGAGCGGGCACAGTATGTTTAAGGAACTGGTGGGAGTGTGGTACTTGGAGAAAGGAGGGGCGGAGATGAGGCTGGAGGGGAGGGCAGGCATCTGATCACTGCAGGCCTGATAAGCCATGTGGGGAACTTGACCTTGATCCTGAAGACAAGGAAATGAGCAGGGGTGGGGAGAGTTTCTGCTGGGAGTAACATCTTCAGGGCTGTATGGAAAGATCATGCTGTCTGCTATGTGGCGGTTGGAATGGAGGTACTGGAACCTGGGTGCAGAGAGACCAGTGAGGAGTGTGGTCCAGCAACCCAGGCGTAGGGGCTGTGTGTGGGTAGGGGTGCATTTAGGGAACCGAGGATGGCTGTAACTCTCAGGCAAGCATAGTGTCTTGCCTTATGGCTTCTGAGCCCAGTGAATGACAGTGGCCTTCACACTTACTCTTTGGGCATTTACTCTGTAGGAGGCTAAGCCCTTTACCTTTATTACCCTATTGAATATTTACAACAATTCCATGCAGTAGGTGCTGCTGTTATCTTCATTTTACAGATGAGGGGTCTGGAAGAGGGAGCCCCCCCAACTCCATCCCTAGGTGCTGAGGGCTGAGTTTGGAGGTGGGGCTTGTCAGGCTGAGAGGAGGACCCTGCCACGGATCAGCGGGGGACACCCTGCCCTTTGAGTACACGTCACATGGCTCAAGGTCTGACCACTGAAGCTTCACCAGCCTGGTGGACAGACTGGCCCTAGCTCCCCCCTGCCCCCTGGAATATTTTTTTGTCCTGCTCTTGCCAATCACCAAGTCTGCAAGTGGCTGATAGAAACTGCAGACAGAGCAACCACTCCCGGAGAATGTGTCCTCCAGCTATGCTGCTGGGCTCAGAGAAGTGGAGTGACTTGCCCAGGGTCATGCAGACCGGTAAGAAGCAAAGCAGGGATGGGAACTTGGCTGGACAGACCCTCTCCTTTCACAGATAGTCCAAGTTCATGACCACTGGATTTGTCAGAACTGGCAGCGATAACAAAGTACCACACACTGGGTGGTTTAAACAATAGAAACTCATTTTCTCACAGTTCTGGGTGCCAGAGGCCCAAGATCAAGGCTTGGTTTCTCCTGAGGCCTCTCTCCTTGGCTTTACCGATGGCCGCCTTCTGACTGCGTCCTCACATGGCCTTTTCTGTGTGGAACACACATGCCCCTGGTGTCTCTCTGCATATCTAATGTCCCCTTCTTATAAGGATACCACTCGGATTGGATTAGGTCTCTCTGTAGCGGACTTACATTAATGTATCACCTCTTTAAAGCTCTGTCTCCGAAGGCAGTCACATATGGAGGTACTGGGCATTAGGGCTTCGGCATGTGGGAGTTGGCAGACACAATTCTGTCCACACGGCCACTGACTGGATGTAACACTACTGTCTCCTTGGAGACAGACCCACAGGCCTGCAGAATAGCAGGGCTGAAAGGGCTCCAAATGCACCCCACCCTCACCATGGTACAGATCTGGCCACTAGGCATGAGGAGGAAAAGGGACCGGCCCAGGGTCACACTGGCAGGCTGGGGTGGATCTGAGCCCTGCCCCAGATATCTGAGCACCTCAAAGGTTCCCAGCATCCATGCCCCTCTGCCCACTGACAGTAAGCTGACTTTTGGGGAGACTTTACCACCAGCCCCATGCTCATCCTGTGGTTTGAGAAGACTCAGCTCCAGGGATGGGCTTCGATTTGCTTAAGTCAATCAGCTTATCCCATTTTCCTACCACCATGGGGTGTATGGGGACAGGCATGAGATCCCATCTGGACACCCCAGGACTTGTGAGGGAGCTAACAAAAGGGACTCTTTTGTGGGATGGCGTGGGAGGATGTGGAGGGCGGTCAAGAACTTTTGCAGTCATTTTATTGCTATGAGAGGAAGGCCTGTGGTTGCAGATGCTGAAGTGAAGGGGCTGAAAGTGAACTTGACAGTGAGAAAAACATAAAAGAGAGCCAGAGAAAAATCAGTGTCTTGGTGAGAGTCTGCACCACGCCCCACCTGACCGGGCGCCTGTGGACCAGCGCATTCCCTTTATTGCTCGTAGGCTTCAGGCTTTGCTTTTGTTTTCTTTTGCCTTTTTACAATCGAGACAGTCGAAATTGGCACACAGTGTGTGCGCAGTTGCTGGGGCAGAGGTCAGGCAGCCATTTACCATCTCTTTCCTCCAGGGTTTTGGCTCTTGGGGTATGCGTGCACCAGCGTCACTAGGAGTTCAAAGTTACAGGGGACACGATGGAGTCTATCTGATTTCAGCAGAAGAGGGATTCACTAAAAGGGTGTCAGCGGCTCACATTGTGTCTGGGAGAGAGGGCTGGAAAATCAGGCTCAGGGACTATGCAACCATACCCACAATTGGGTCACAGAACTGGAGTGGCCAGGATGCCGCAGCCGCCACCACTGCCACCACCATTGTCACTGCTCATGGACACCCTGGTCTGCACTGTTGCTGCCTCTGCTGGCTTGGAAGCCAGTCTTGCTGCAGCTGCCTCCCTGAGCCTCTAATGATTAACTCTGTCTAGAGGAGCCTGGTCCTGTGCCTGCTTCCTAGCTTCAAGGGAGGCTGGGAAAGTGGCTAAGTGGCCTTTTGGGGCTTCTACAGTGGGAGGTGGGTCCTGTCTCCCTCTAAGGCTCGGTAAGGGGGGAATTCCCTTGTAGACCCACAGGATGGGAGTCTATGTGGGACAGTGAAGAAGTAAGCCAGGGGTTCATTATGGGGCATAGGGAATCGAGATCAAATGGGAACAATAGCTTCAGCTACATTAATGGCAAATCTGAAATGGAGAATGCAGCTTAAACCTGGGGCTGAAGTGAGGCTTCCAACTTCTCCCTCCCTGAGTTTCTCTCCCAGCTGTGGGGAGCCATTAGACCAGGTAGTACCCCCCAGGGTAGGGGGCTCTGCCTTGCTGAGCTACTGTGTGGCAGCAGGAACAGACACAAAGGGATGAGCTGTTCTGGAGGGCCGATCCGGGGAGGCAGTGTCCACGCTGTGACCTGTCCCCTGCCTTACCCCACAGATGAGGGTAGTGGAAAGGAGGGTGGAAAGGGCCTTCTTTCTGAGGCTTATTCCTCCTTAGGGAATGGGTGGAAATCATTTTCTCCACGTGGAAATGAAAAGAGAGTGTGGTGAGTTGGGAGGGGGCAGCAAGGAAGGGTGTAACTTTCCTAATGTCACCAATACAAAGTCAGATGACTACCAGGGACCAGGCAGGTGATGCCAGTGCGAGGACCAGACCAGGCCTTTGCACGTTAAATATAGAAGAATACATATTCCTAACTGCCACATGAATATACACACGCTCTCCTTCTTTCTCTTAAACATTTGGTCCTCTCTGTGTATTTTTTGTCGTGCCACTTTTGATGGACACATGGCACGCTGGCTCTCTTCCAGACGGCCCTTCCGCCAGATCCTCTCTTTGCCTCTCCCCTCCCCAACTCTGTGTTCTGGGAGGCTAACCCATATGGGGAGCATCAGAGAAGACTGGCGGGAGGGAGCGAGGGAGGAGAAGGCACTGGGAGAATTCTTTTCCAGGCTGTGTTCACGTGGAGCCGCATGCCTAGCTGCAGCCGTGATCCAGCCTCAGCTCCATCAATAATGGCGCTTTCTCTCCAGACCCGGGGTGGCAACAGCGCCAGGTGTTAGTAGCACTGGGGTACGGTATCATTCCCTGCTGCTTTTCCTAAACCCTGTCCATACCCTCGTAAATAATCCCATTACTAAACTCCTCAATTACCTGGCTTTGAGTGTGCTGTCTGTTCCCTGCTGGTACACTGAATGGCGTACATGGAATTGGGGAATGTTTCTCCACCAGAAGAAAAACAACAGCTCATATGCACCAACAAACAGCATCTGAGTGAGTCCCAAACTCCTGAACGTGAGGGAGACAGTAGGGAATGGTAGGGATTGCGATGAACTGGAAAACACATGACCTCTCACTTCGGCCTTTCTTTTTGCCTGACAGCAGTCCAGTGTTGCTAGTCCTTCCCAGTTTTCAAAAGTAGCAAAACGTGCAGATGTTCAAGTGAGAGGTCCTGAGTTTTAAATGTTGGCTCGTAGTTTTAGAAATTGTGAAGTGAGCCAGGTTAACAACCGGTTGGCTGAAAGTCCTTGGAGACCAGTTTTCAGTCTCTGCTTGCAGTGCATGGTGTCCCGCCAAGCCCCGAATCCTACGTGATGACAAGAGCCTACGGAAGACTGCTGTGTGCTGGCCATCGGAGACCCTGGGGGCTCTGGGCGGGGGCGGAGGAGGAAGCCTGGCCATGCCATCTCTCCCAGAAAGGCTCAGCGGTGCAGCCCGCGTGCGCAGGTCCCCGCAACGCTGCTCTGAAGCCTGCAGCCTTGCGGTGCCTGCCTGGTCCATCACGTCTAATATGGGTGTCAGCAGAAAGTAAATTAAACCCGCTAGGCTGTAATTTGCAAACAAAACATTTTGTGGCAGTAACTAAACAAAGCATTATGTTTTAATCGGCCTTTTTTTAAAATGTTGTTTTAAAAATCATTTTATTGTGCAGAAGCTGGTATCCTAAGAGCTATAATTCCTTAACTGACAGTATGCTAATGCAATACCCTCTGGTCTAAATATTCTTACCAGCTGGGGCATTTGTCTTGATGCTCTTAAACCAATATTTTCAGAGTAAAAGTGCTGCACTGCCTCCCAGCCTCCCAGCCTCCCGGATGGGGAACCCAGCGGCTGCTTCTCTAGAGGGACCGCCTGTTGCTCTGGCTTTGAGAGAGATACAAAACATCCATCTTTCCTTCATGTCTGTCTGTCTACCTATCTATCTATCTGTCTGTCTGTCTACAAATACTTGTATACTGCTAAGTGGTTGGCACACATTAACCCAGTGAATTCTTCTACTAACCCCTTAAAAAGGTGTTATTCTTATCTTTTTAAAAAATATATTTTATTGATTATGCTGTTACAGTTGTCTCAGTTTTTCTCCCTTTGCCCCTATCTGCCCAGTACCCCCATTCTCTCCAGCAGTACCCCCCACCTTAGTTCATGTTCGCAGGTCATGAATTTAAGTTCTTTGGCTTCTCCCTTTCCTATGCTATTCTTAACATCCCCCTGTCTATTTTGCTCCTACCAATTATGCTTCTTAATCCCTGCACCTTTTCCCTCACTCTCCCCCTTCCCTCTCCCAGCCGATAACCCTCCAAATGACCTCCATATCTATGATTCTGTTCCTGTTCTGGTTGTTTGCTTAGTTTGTCTTTTAGATTCATTTGTTGATAGTTGTGATTTGTTGCCATTTTAGTGTTCACAGTTTTGATTTTCTTCTTTTTCTTAAATAAGTCCCTTTAACATTTCATGTAATAATGGCTTGGTGATGATGAACTCCTTTACCTTTACCTAGTCTGGGAAGCACTTAACCTGCCCTCCATTCTAAGTGATAGCTTTGCTGGATAGAGTAATCTAGGTTGTAGTTCCTTGGTTTTCATCACTTTGAATACTTCTTGCCTGTCCCTTCTAGCCTGCAAAGTTTCTTTTTGAGAAATCAGCTGACAGCCTTATAGCTACTCCTTTGTAGGTAACTCTCTGCTTCTATCTTGCTGCTTTAAGATCCTCTCTTTGTCTTTAACCTTTGGCAATTTAATTATATGTGTCTTGGTGTGGTCCTTTTTGGGTTCAGCTTGTTTGGGACTCTCTGTGCTTCCTGGGCTTGTATGTCTATTTCCCTCATCAAATTAGGGAAGTTTTCTTTCATTATTTTTTCAAATAAGTTTTCAAGTTCTTGCTCTTCCTCTTCTCCTTCTGGCATCCCTATGATTCTGATGTCGGTATGTTTGGAGATGTCCCAGAGACTCCTTATACTATCCTCCTTTTTTTTGAATTCCTTTTTCTTCTCGCTGTTCTGGTTGAATGCTTATTTTTTCCTTATGTTCCAAATCGTTGGTCTGAATCTGGGTGTCAACCTCTCTGTTGTTGGTTCCCTGTAGATTTTTCTTTATTTCACTTGGCGTAACCTTCATTTCTTCCTTTATGTTGTTGCTGTGCTCAGTGAGTTCTCTGAGCATCCTGATCACCAGTGTTTGAACTCTGCATCTGATAGGTTGGTTATCTCCATTTCATTTAGTTTTTATTTCCCCCCCTGGGGTTTTGTTCTGTTCTCTCATTTGGGCCATGTTTATTTTTCTCCACAGTTTGGCAGCCACCCTGTGTCTGTTTCTGTGTGCTAGGTAGAGCTGCTTTGACTCCCTGTCTTAGTAGTGTGGCCGATTGTAGAAAAGGCATCTGTAAATTGTGTGGAGAGGAGCCTTAGGTAGTTGCCAGGGCAGGCAACCCACTTCACCGCTTTGTGGCTCTGTGTGGGGGGAGGGCTCAGAGAGGGGACAATGCTGCTGCCTGGCTTCTGGAGTTTTGCCCAGCACTCGCCCTGTCTCTAGTCACTTCACTTACTCCCTGTATGTGACTGGTGCCCTTCCAGCAGTGGTCCTGCTGCTGAATCCCAGAGGGGATGGTGCTATGTAAGTTCTAATTCCATGTAGGCCCTTTCAGCAGAGTCTCCTGAAAATCTAGCAGTTTCTTCCACCGCCCCAACCCCCACTGGTTTTTACAGCCAGAAGATATAGGGATCTATTTTCCTGGCACTGGAACCCTGGGCTGTGTGGTCTGGCCTGAGGCTGGGATCCTTTGCTCCTAAGGTATCCCTCACTATTTTTATCCACCACACATGAGTGCTGGACCACCCATTACACCACCTCTCTATGCCAAACCTGGTCTCCGCACCTCTCCACCTGTTTCCATGTCTCTGCATCTCTGCCCCTCCTACCTGTCTGGATGAATGTGGTATCTTTAAATCTTTGGTTGTTGGACTTCCATACAGCTCAATTTTCTGGTGGTTCTGAGTGTTATTTGTTTTGAGGCCTGTTTGTCATTTTTTCTATAGTTGTGTGAGGAGACAAAGTATGTTTACCTATGCCTCCATTTTGGCTGGCAGTCTTTTTTTTTAAAGATGAACACATGAGGCACAGAGAAGTGAAGTAACTTGTTGGAAGTCACACAGCTGGTAAGTGATGGAGATGGGAGCCTGGCTCCTGAGTGTACTCTAAACTACCCTGCTGTGCCTCCTGTTCTTCCTGCCTGCGGCTCCCAGCTCGCCCACCTGTTTCCTTCCACTCATCTCTCATCTCCTGGATCTTCATGTATTCCTTTGTTCAATGAACATCCAGTGTCTGCTGTGTGCCAGGTGCTATGCTAAATGCGGAGGATTTAGGAGGTTGTTTTGGTGTGGTCCCTGCCAACTGGGGCTCAGACTGGAAAGAGACACAGTACAGCAGCTGTGTACCACCATCTCTTGAGATAAAGGAAGGGCAGCCAGCTCTGGAATGACTATGCACACGTTTGTGAGAATTAGAAAAGGATGCCCATTGCTCCAGTTGTTTTACTGACATCTGTGGGAGAAGTCATATAAAGGTGGGTATCTACGATGACTGAGAATGGCAGTTGTGCCCTTGGAGTTGTGCACAACCTCCACAGCCGGTGGACCCCATAAAGTGGGCCTTGGGGGACAGAGGAGGGACCCACCCAAGTCTGGAGGAAGGGCCAGAGAGACTTCCTGCTGGAAGCTGAGATTTGGAGGTTGAGCAGGAGTGAGACGGTGAGAAGAGGGGAGGGGTAGAGAGGCGGGACTGTGTTCCAGGCAGGAGAACACCAAGTTCGAAGAGTGGCGGGTGGCTTTGCACTGGAAATCGCTAAGCTGAACTAACCGCACTTCCCAGAATGCCCTTCTCTGTGATGTTAAGAAGGTGGAGAGGAAGCAGCGGCCATGGTTAGTCAGGTGCTATTGTGGCTCACACGTGTCGATGCAGGCACAATGGACTTAGAAAAACCATTTGCCCAGCTCCTGTGGTCCAAGGTCAAGTCATCCCAATATTAAATCACTTTTTAAAAATACAGTCAACCCTTGGTTCTCGAACATAATGGTCCTCAACCAAGTTATTCACAGAAAAAATGTCTCGGTTATTGAACAAAACTTCAGGTCGCAATTCTCGACCAACAACCCTTTTGTGCTGATACCTGTATAATCAGTCACATGTCTCTCAGGTGACACAGGAGATACAGTTTTCAAACAAATCGCTTCTCGGGTAGTTTTCCAGAACAAATTAAGTTTGAGAACTGAGGTCACCCGGTAAATCACTTGTAGGGTCTTTACTTCTCTGAGGAAAGTGATCTATGGAAGGACTGGCAGGAGCTAGGCTGGAAGGGTCCGCAGGGTTCAAGTGTGCAAAGTCCTGGGGTCACGTGGAGCCAGTAAAGTTCTTTTTTTAAAAATGGACGTATAACTCACATACCACAAGCTTCGTCCTTTTGAAGTATGCAGTTCCGTTGTTTTTAGCATATTCTTGAGGCTGTGCAACCATCCTCACTGTCTAATTCCAGATCGTATTCCTCCCCCTAAAAGAAATGTTGTACCATTAACCATCACTCTCCATCCTCTCCTTCCCTGAGTCCCTGGAGACCACTAATTTATTTTCTGTCTCTTTGGATTCTCCTGTTCTGGACTTTTGATATAAGTGGACTCATACAATGCGTGGCCTTTTGTGTCTGGCTTCTTTCACTGGGCATGGCATTTCTCAAGTTCATCCATGTTATCACGTGTGTCAGTACTTCTCTTTTTTGTGGCCGAGTAATATTCCACTGTATGGATATACCACATTCTGTTTATCCGTCATCTGTTGAGGGATATTTGAATTGTTTCTACCTTTTAGCTATTATGAATAATGCTACCATTGAATGTTTACATACAACTTTTTTTGTGAACTACATGTTTTAAATCTCTTGGGTATGTATATGCCTAGAAGTGAAGTCACTGGGTTTTAGGGTAATCCTATGCTTCACTTTTTGAGGAACTGTCAAACTTTTAGTGTCCTTTGAAGCATAGAAATTTTAATTTTAATCAGGCTCACTGTATCTGGTTTTCTTTTGGTTGCTTGTGCTTTGGTGCCATACCTAGGGAACTATTGCCTAGTGCAAGCTCATGAAGATTTACCCCTATACTGTCTCCTAAGACTTGTACAGTTTTAGCTCTTACGTTTAGGCCTTAGATCAATTTCGAGTTACTTTTTGTGTATACCACGAGGTAGGGCTCCAACCTCATCCTTCCGCATGTGAGTATGCAGTTGTCACAGCACCATTTGGCGAAAAGACTAAACTACCCCCCCCCCAACTCAATTGTTTTGGCACCCTTGCTGACAATTAATTGATCATAAATGTATGTTTATTTCCAGACTCTCAATTCTCTTCTTGAACTGTGTGTCTCTCCATATGCCAATAACTGAAGGGCTGTGGGCCAGCCGTGACCCACCTACTTTGTGTTTTAGAGCTGAAGGGGGAGAGACCTATAAGGAGGCTACTGCAGGTGTCCATGTGAGAGATGTTTACAGGGTGGCCGTGGAGATGTAGAGAAATGGCCCATCTGAGGGATAGTTAGGAGGAAGGATGAACAGGTCTTGGTGACTCGTGAATGTGGGAGTGAGGATGCAGGAGGAGTCCGGGGTGACTCCCAGATTTTTGGCATAGGTGACTGGGTCAACAGGATGGGTAGGGGTGCCAATCACTGAATGGGAACATCGAGTAAGGATGCTGGGTTTAGTTTGAGACGTGTTGAGTTTGAATGGCTTGTGGGATGTCCAGATGGCCTTGTCTGGGAGGTGCGTAGGTGTGGGATTCTGGGGGGTCAAGCATCAGATGGAGCTGCAGGTGTGGGACTGAGACCCGTGACTCACCTGTGCATCAGTGGCTGGGGAGGTGGGGACGGTGGCCACAGCAGAGAGGAGTGACCTTGCAGACCCAGATGGTGAAAGAAAGGAAGGGGTGAGAGGTGCAGAAAGAAGAGGAGGACCCCTCATATCCCACTGGGTCTCTAATTCAGATCCCAGGCCCTCCCAGGACCTGGTGGCATTGCTGATATTCACCGTTTGAAACGTGGAATTCCACTTTGGGGTCATTAGCCAGTTCAAGTGGATTTCTGGGGTTTTTTGCAACCAGAACATTCTAACTAATATGGCTAACCTACCTCCTGACTCTCCGCTTCATCCTGATGTGGCATCCAGCAAGGCCAGCTCTGGACATGACCTGGGCAGGGAAGATGTAAGAAATAATGATTAAGGCTGGAAGGGAATCGGCCTGTGTCTGAATAGTCCTCTCAAAACTGCTGGCCCGGGGTCCTGAGTGGTGACTGGGGAATTTGCTGCAAAGGAGCAAATGTCACTCCCTGCCCTCCCAACCCTTCTGGAGAAGAAGGGTAAGCTCCTTTGGTGAGTTCAAGGCCCTTGACAGCCTGGTTCTACCCACCTCTTCAGGTCTACCTCCCAGTCCCCCATGCACCCTTCACCCTCCAGATCCCCCAATCTCCAGTCCACGCCACAGTGAACTTCTTGTTTGTAGAAGGGGTACTGTAACACAGTGGGCTCTGGAACTTCCCTACTTGGGTTCAAATCCCAGCCCCACCTTCTATGCATTGTATATCTGGACAAAGTACTTAATCCCTGAGCCTCAGTTTCCTTCCCTATAAAATGGGGATAATAATACTGGCCTGAGAGGAATATTGTAGGGACTCAATGAAGTGCCAGAAAGCCCTGAGTACAGGGCCCAGCGCCCAACATGTGCTCAGTAAATGTCAGGAGGGGACAGAGGAGCCACTGGTTTCCCAACAGTTCTTCAGCTCCTGGTTCCAGCTCCACCTGAGGCCTGCACACCATTTGGATGGTTGCAGATGGTGAAATTAGAGGTCCCACTGGTTTCCCTGCTGGAGACCCAATTGTCTCAACAGTACCTATTGAAAACTCTCTCCTTTCCCCACTGCTCTGCGTTTCTTGTGTGTCCGGGTGTGCGAGGATCGGGGCTCTCCTTCTGCCTCGCCCGTCTCTGTGTCTACCCCTGTGCTGGGCCATCCTGTCTTCCTACTAGAGCTTTGCAGTAAGTCCTGACACCAGATGCCTGTTGTCCTTAAGAGCGTCTCAGGACTTTGGGGGCCTCTTTCAGCCTGAGTGCAGCCCCCACGTGTGATAACTCACGTAAGTCCCGCCGTCCGGTGCTCAGCCCACACTTAGCGCTCAAGCGACGGGCCACCATGGTTCCCACGCACATCCTGGTTATCCTGCCAGGTCGGGTCCCCGGAGATCCAAGTCTGAGTCTTATTTACTCCTTGGCCCTGGAGACTAACAGAATGAACACAAATTTAAAGTGTGATTTTTAAAGTGTTTCCCAAAGCACCAGGCCTGATTTTCCTTGATGCCCTTTCTTTCCCCCCAGGCCCAGAGCTTAAACTTGGTCTCCTGCTGGCCTCAGGGAGAGCTGCAGTTCAGCACATCATCAGCAGATGGCGCCAGAAGCTAAGGGACGGCTCCCCCTCCCTGTGGCCCTCCCTGCAGTCCAGTCTCGGCGCTGCCCTGTCTCCCTATATCAGGAGCCATCTGGGTTCCAGGCTGCCATGGCAGCAGGGGTGAGGGGCCTGAGGCCCAGCCCTCTGCAGGCTCTGGGGAACACCTTCTCCATTCTGGAGAAGTAGAAAGAACGTCTGAGACCCTGCCGGGAGTCCTGCCCTGGACACCTCCTGACCTCCCCTTCCTGCCCTCCCAGGAAATCACTTTATTAATAGGGCAGCACGGGTCCCAAGTGAGAGGAAAGTTTTCCTCAGAAGAGCCACTTCATCGGTGAACAAGGAAGCTCGGAAACCTCTTAGAGCAGCCCCATGACCTCCCTGTCCATCCTGTGTAAAATATGAAATAAGAGTTTTAATTACCAAGCTTGGAAGCCAGCCGACACGTTTAATATTTAATGTCTCCAATGCTTGTGCCCCAGGCGTGCTGGCACTGACAGAATCAGGGTTTCCCTTGGGTTGGCTCTCAACATGCTTGGAGAAACGCCAGGCAGCCACCTTCCCCAGCACCTGGGAGGCTCTCAGAGTCCGGCCTGGGTCTGGGCTTGCCCTGGGCTTCCCACTCCCTGAGGGACTCCTGCCAAGATGGCCCGGCGGCCTGTTGCCCACCCTGGGGAGGACTCTAGGACCTGGAGGCCCATCATACGGGGCTGGACTCAGCCCGAGGTTCTGGCAGACGATGGGAGTCTCTGAAGTCAGGCCACCTCGGAAGATAGAAACCAATAGTCAGACAGACCTGAGTTTGAACTCTTCTCTCATGCAAGTGGCTCAGCATCTCTGAGAGTCACTTTTATTATTTGTGAAGTGGAAATGTATTTCCTTTGTTAGGGACAGTGACTATTAATAGATGGTCATTTGGGGGGCTTAGCATATGCCTGGAACTCTGCTGAGACCTTCCCAGGTACTATGTCTCTGTCATCTACAAGAGTCCCGTGAGGTGGCTAAGTGGGGACTTGAAGCAGGACATTCTGACTTCAGAGCCTGTGACTCTGAAAACCCAGATGCAAAAGCACTCCAGAGATTTGGAGAAATGTGAGCTTGAAGGGGACACTGACACCCAGACCCACACCCTAGTCTGCCCTACACCACAGTGGCCCCACATGCCTCAGAAACCAAGCAAATTGCTCACAGGGGTCAGGACAGCAGCCCAAACCAACTCACCCACATCGCTGCTGTTTGCCACACGTTTCCGCTTCCTAGAGAGCAGGGGTGGGCATGCAAGTTGCAGTGGGTGGGTCGGTTTGGCTCCTCAGTATGGACAGAATTTCTAGGGCCATCTTTGGGCTGGCCACACATCTGGGTACGTGTTTAGGCTCCCGCACCATCCCTTGCCCAGCTGGCTGTGACCAAGTTGGTGCTTTGTGCACATACAACAGCCAGTGATGAGGTGTGGGGTCACCCAGCCATTGGAGCCACTTGTTTTAAAAGGTGATGGAGTACTTAGCATGTAGGAGGCCACATCACTTCCTTCTGTGGCCATCCAGGCAGGACAGCCAGGGAAGAAAAGGAGAGGTGGGGAACAGTGAGCTCTACTTTCTAAGCATCAGATGGGCACATCGAGGTGAGGACATGGGGGCCCAGGAGCCCTTGTTCTAGCAGGAGTGTGAACTGGCGGGGCCACAGTGGAGGGCATATGCCCCACACACCAGCCATCCCACCTCCGGGCACAGACTCTGGAGCATCTCTCACACAGGTAGACAAAGACACTTGCCCAAGGATATTCCTCGAAGTATTTATTGGGAATAGCCAAGGGGTGGAAACAATCAGGATGCCTACTCATAAAGGAGTAGATAAATCACAGGGGCATATGCAAATGATGAACACCAGGCAGCGGTTCGTTGGAATGAATTAGAACGATGCGCATTAACACAGGCAGACTATAAAAATGTAATGCCAAACGAAGATGCCTGGCAAATACTGCTTAAATACGCTACAACATATATAAGTATATATTTTCATGGTAACACACAGATTTCACACATTGAACACAAAAGAATGTTTGCTGGGGGTGGGGGGTGGAGGAAGGGAGGGGGTCCAAGAAGGGGGATGAAAGAGACAAAAACAAAGCAAACAAAAACACGAGGGGAATCAGGTGTGGCCACAATGGCTGTGAGTTGAAATGATGATGGTGAACCATCGAATTCTGTGCCTCTGAGGGCCAAGGCAAAAAAGCAAAGAACGACAGAAAAGGGGGCCAAGGAACTTCTGTAACTTCATAAGCCCCGCACATTGTTGGTCGTTTAGGGATTTTGCAAACCAGGCAAACAAGTATGTCATCCAATGTTGGAACTGGTCACCGAGCCATTGCTAGGTACCAGGCAATTTCTAGGTGTGTTGTGTGATTATCTCACTCCATCCTCATAGCCACCCCAGGAGGGATTGCCAAGTTCACTTGACATCAGGGCTCAGAGAGGTGAAGTGCCCAATGGCATCACCTTGCAATGGTAGACACTCCTCACCCCTGCCATCCCACCTCCCAGCCGAAAAGACTAATCCAGGCACCCTGTAGGGTTCAGGAGATACGTTTCTCCATGATGTCCTGAAGGTGGCGCTGTTGCAGTTGATCCAGGACAAGTGAATGGCTTGAGCCTATGAGGTGGGGGTTGGGGGATGGGGGTGTGTGGGAAGACATTCAGATGATGGTGGAGGGCCCTCCTGGGTTTGCGTAAGGGCTGCTCCCTGGCTTGGGGGGCAATACAGAGGAAGGAGGAAGGCAGGTACATCGATTGTCTTCGGAGCATCATCCTGGACTAGAGACCTGCCTTCCACCCTCCACCGTCAACTGTCTGCAGTAGCCAGGCCGCACACCCTCCAGGAGATTGTTTCGTAAAGACCCTGGCTCTGTGGAGAGGGCTCAGGGTCGGGATTGTAGGAATGAGCAGACAGACCTCGCCAGCTTAGACTGAGTGTTTTTCTAGCTGTTCGCCTTCCCCCAAAAGAGCTGGCCCCACCAGAGGAGTAGCGTCCTGGCCCAGCAACACATCTGCCCTGCAGGGATGCAAGGATGAGGAGGCCGGGGCATCCTGCAGCCTCCTGCAGGGCAGTCTGAGGCAGGGACTCGGGTGTGGGTAGCGTATTTGGGCTGTGACCCCAGGAGTGATGGGGCAGGGAGGTGAGGGGAAGGCACTGGGAGGCGGTGTTACCGAGACTGCAGCTGTTGGCAGCAGGGGCTGAACTGACTCCTGCAGGGCCTCTGTGAAGTTTGCACAACACCGCTCCCGACACCCCCAAAAATTATCTCCCCAAGGATGGGGACAGAGCACTGACCCACTGGCTCCTGTCTCCGCTGGGCGGAGATGTCTGCAGGGGAGCTGACTCCCTGCATTTCCAGGCTGAGTGCGGGCTGTGCGCACTTGCATGGAACTGTCCATTGCAGCTGCAGCTGGTATCAGAGGTGAGCAGGAGGATGGGATGCAGGGTCCTGGGGTGGCCTGAAAGGTGTCCCCAGCTCTGAATGTTCCACTCCACTTCCAGATCAGACACTGCTATTGCAGCCCACCCTTCTGGAACCCAAGTCTCTTCTGAGCTTCAGACCTACAAACACATTAACCTTTGACATCTGACCTTCTGGATGCCTCAGGTGTCCCTCAAACTCAAAGAAGCTGTAAATGAACTCATCACCTTTATGCCAAACCAGTCACTCCTCCGAATGGCCCACCTTGGCATCCACTCAGGAGCTGGAGTGCACAAGCTAAGACTCATCCTTGACTTCTCTGTTGTTGTTCCTCTGTGTCCCATCAATCACCAAATCTTGTGGATTCTGTCCAGAATCCCTCTCACCCCTCTCCAGCTTCCCTCCCCTATCAAAATAGCACTGATTAAGAACGTGACTGAAGATGCATGTATTGATAGGCACACACTCTCATAGGTGACCAGAAGGCATGTTGATACCCTTTTGGAAGGCATGTAGCAGAATACCTCACTAGATATAAATGTTCTTATCCTTTAGCAATTTTTCTTCTAAGAATTTATCCTGAGAAAACAATCCTAAACACAGAAATATCTTTGCGCACAGATATTCTGCACAAAGATATTAATGACAGTGCTGTTTATAGCAGCAAAAACAAAACAAAACAGAACCCAATAACAATGACAAAAAAGCTTAATACAACCTAGATGTTAACTCAGGAGTGATGGTCAATTTCACTCCCATGCCGTGCCTCCTCCTCCGGCTGTTCTCCATGCGCCTGCCCGGCGCCATCTTTTCTTCTCATGCTCCACACTCTCCGAAGAGGTTATTCACGCCCATGGCCTGGGTCACCATCTACACTGACCATTGCCGCATCTTTGCTTTTAGCTCAGAGGGCTCTCTTAAGCATCTCACCTGGGTATGCAATAGCCAACTAGGCATTGCACTTGGATAACCCAAAGCCACTTGAACCTTAAGAGTCCATTACTGACCTTCACACCACTGTCAGCCCCCTCTAACAGGGGATCTGAACTCAGTAAATGGCACCGCCATTTCCCCAGATGCCCAGGTTAGAAACATGGATGTCCACCTTCTTCCCCTTTTCTATAACTCACCACCAAGTGTGTGGATTCTACTTTAAGTCATTCTCAAGGACATCCATTTGTGTCTATCCCCACTGCCACCAGTCAAGTTCAAACAACCGTCATGTCTTGCCTCTTATTGGCTGTTCTCCTTCCATCTGTTTCAAAAGCACAAATTTGATTATGTCCTAAGTACATGGATGCTGGGCCCCACTTCTGAAGCCACTGGCATGGTGCTCGGCGGTTACTAGTGGGGTTTTCAAGAGAAGGAGGGAGTTTTCACATATGGGGGCATAGTCACTCCTAGCCTGGCCTGAAACCCAGCAGTGCCTTCCAATGAGATGAGCTGGCTCCTTTGGGAGGTGTTACCACATGGCAATGTCTGTAAGTGTTCACTCATTAATCTGCACACATGTGTTGAGCACCTACTAGGTGCTAAACCATGCATGCTTCATTGCGGGTGATACCACCTTCCAGGGATGAAAATTCATTCTTGAAGGGTAAAAAAATATTTAGCTATTACAGTGTTTTGTGACCCTCCAAAGCTCAACCCTACTCAACAACACCTTAGTCCTTAGAATTTAATTTCTCTCATCAGGGAGAATTAAAATTAAATTAAAATTTTCTCCTTAGAAGATCAGTAATGAAAAAAAAAAAAGGTTGAGAAACACCGAGGTAGGCTATGGTGATACAGTAGTTACTGGGTCAGGCATGGCTCCTCCCCGTACACCGCTTTACATTCTGGCCAGGAAGACACACGCTAGATTATTACACAACAATGAAATGAAAGAAACCAGACTCAAAGGCTGCATTCTATAGATTCCATTTATATGACGTTACGTGAAAGGCAAAACTGTAGCTGCAGAAGCCAGATCAGTGATTCCGGGGCCTTGGGTCAGGGAGGGGATTGACTCTAGGGGGCATGATTTAACTACATACAGATTATATCTCAATAAAGCTGCCTTAAAGTTATTACACAATAAACAGTATGTTTAGCATTGTGGTAAGTGCTGCACAGAACTGGCAACAATAAAAGCAAGCAGCAGGCAGCTGATCTGGTCCCATGGAGGGCGGGGACTTCCCTGGTGAATTAGTGTTGAGCCGAGCTCTGAAGGGTGAGTCAACATTAATCGGAAGAAGGCAGGGTGGTAAGTGCTGCTCCTGCTGCACAACTCTAGGGGGCATCGCTGCCGTAGAAATCATTGCATTCCTGTTTTGTGCAATACAGTGGCCCTGGCACAGCAGCCAGGGAGGAGGAGGCAGAGATATGTGCCCGGATGCCGAGGCAGGACGGCAGGTGTGTGCTCCAGGAGGTGGAGGGAGGCATTGGGTCAGGGGTCCAGAGGACAAGGAACGAAGTAGATGGTCATCACCATCTACTGGTGATGGTGAGGTAGTGGCTGGTGAGGTAGGCAGTGGCCAGACCATGCAGAGCCTCAACGTCTTGTGGGAGATTTTGGAAGGGGAGTGACTTGACCAGTTTTGCATTTGCTGAAGGTCACTACTACAACGTGACAAATACTGGCAGGTGCCCACAAAGGGGCTGTCGGAGAGGTCCAGGCAAGAGAGAACCATTCCTTAAACTAGGGTGTTGGCAACAGAGATGGGCAAAAGGGGACAGATTTGAGAAGTATATAGGAGATAAAAATCGATTAGACTTCATGTCAGTTGGATGTGTAGGATGGGAGAGAGCAAAGGGGTCGGGGACCTCCAGCTTCTGACCTGCGTGACTGGAAATAGGATGGTGCCTTTCTGGACTAGGGGACACTAGGAGAAGGACCAGGCTAGTAGGGGAGGACGCTGTGTCCGGTATTTTTAAGTGGAGTTGGAAGTGCCTGTGAAGACCATGAGTGATGTCAGGATGGAGGCATCTTTGGGGTACCCAGGCACCCACATGCTTCCTCTCAGAGGTGACTTTCTGAACCCCAGCCATATCTTGGGCCATCAGGGACCATTCTGTGCCCTCACTCTTCTAGAGGAACCACAGAATCAGTTTCTCAAGATAAAAAAAAAAATCCCTGTGGAGATTTTATTGAAATTGCATCAATTTTATAGATTACTTGAGGGAAAATGGACAATTTTGCAATATAGTCCAAGAACACAGTCCATTTCTCCATTGACTTAAGTCTTTGTTTTTTTTTAAATTTCCTTCAGCATATGTGTTTTGTGCATATTTTGCTGAGTATATGTCCCCCTACCCGCAATGCTTTCTAACTTGTTATGGCTGGTGTACAGGATAGACACTGGTCTTGGTATATTTGTCACCTTGCATCACTCTCTTTATTCAGCACTCTGATTAGCCTTTGTGGTTTTTCAGTTTGTCCACTTGGCTTCTCTGGGTGGACAAACACATTACCTGCAAAATAATCATTTTGTCTCTGCCTTGCCGATAGGTATTCCCCTCCTTTCTTGTTGCTGCCTTAGTCTCTTCGCTGACACCTTCGGAGTCGGGATAAGTCACCGCCGCGACAGCAGGTTCTTGTGAAGTGGAGGACTCTAAAGTGACGTCTCCAAACTAACTAACATCAAAAGGACACTGGTCAACAGGATGCTAATAGTTTTATTGAGAGAAAAAAATGTTCTGGGTCCAAATAACTTTAGAATATGCTGGGTTAAACAAAGACAAAATCGTTTCTTTAATTCAGCAAGAATCAGAAAATTGGATGCCTTCTGGATGTCCAAGACTAACTAACATATCTTCAACTGACTCAACCATCTACCTTTTTCCTTTTTAATGCCTGACTGTTCAACATCTCCTGGAACCATGTTCTAACAGGGTCATGTGTGCGGTGCTGTGCTGATGTGTCACCAGTGAGCACGATGTTTGCTGTGAGCTCCAGAACAAATAGGTTTTTTTTTTTTTTTTTTTATCATGGTAAGACTATTTTCTTGCATTTCTGGTTCACTAAGAGTTTTCTGTAAAGAGAGAAATGGAAGTTGAATTTGAGTAAATGATTTTTAGATATTTATGAAGTTGGTCATATCACTTTCTGTTTTTAAATTTGCGTAGTGAAACTCCACCACAATGCAATGCATGTGGTTAAAGGTATTCCACGGAGTAAACTCCGGACTGCACGATTATGGAATAGACAGGGTGAAACTGAGCGGCCCGCAGGCCAGGTGCTCCCCGGGTCTGGCTGTGGCATCCAATGTGCCCCAGCATTGGCTGTAGTTTGCTGCCTCCTGGTGGTGGATTTCTGTTATGATTCAGATATCCCTGGGGACCATTCTGAGTTCTGAGCATGGCTAAGACTGTAGGACAGGAGCAGCAATTCTAGCAATCCATAGGTTATTTGATACTAATTATCTCAAAGCAATCTAGGGAAATTGGGTTGGAAGAATGCTGGGAACATGGGGACGTGCCCTGTGACCCTTGCTCCTTGAGTTTCCTGCCCTGCTCTGCCTCCCTCTCCACGCTTCCCATTCAAAAACGAAGACATTTAGTTGACCCTATTCAAAAACTTGAACTGAGTGGAGAGCTCAAGCCAACTGCATTATCAAGGGGTTTTACAATTATATTAAAAATTATTATTAATATCTAGCCATTGTCAAGTGCTTGCTATGTACCACATACTTGGCTAAGTTCTTCAAATGAATTATTTTAATTTAATTCTTGCATTCCTATGAAGTAGATGTTATTATTTACATTTTACAAACTAGAAAACAACCACAGAGAGATCACACTACTTATCTGGGTCACTCAGTCGGTTTTTGGTACGTGGTGAAGCCAGATTCAAAACCTGGCAGTTTGCTTCCAAAACCCACATGCTTGAGTTAAACTAACCTTGCTTTCCAAGAATAAACCTGGTAATGATGTATTACTCTTTTTACTTGAGTTTTTAATTTGCTGCTCGATTATTTAGATATTTTATTTGCTGATATATTTGCATTTGCTGATGTATCTAGGTGTGATTTTTCAACAAAGTTTTCATTTTTGTGCTTTATTTGCTTTTGGTATCAGCGTTACACAGACTCATAAAATGAACTGGAAATTTTCCATGTATTTTAGTGCACTTCAGTGCTTTGCAGTTTTGGGAGAGAATTTAGGCAGTAGCTCTTCTTAAAATGTTTTACTTATTCATCTGTAAAACCATCTGGTCCTAGGGCCTTTGACAATTGTCTTAAACTTACTTGCTACATTATTAGTCTTTTCTGATTTCTTCCTATTGAGTCCATTTAAGTCATGTATATTTTCCTGGAGTAAATATCTGTTTACTTAGAACAGTTGGTTTATTAGCATAAAGTGATACACAATATTCACTTATCATTTTTAAATGTTTGTATTACTCTTATTTAGAAATTCCAGCTTAGTCATGATATATTTCTGTGCTTTGTTTCTTTGTTTTCTTCATGACACTGGCCAGAAATTGAATGGCAACGTTAGCAGTAGAGAAATACAATAGCAACCATTTATAGTGTTTACTGTGTGCTGAGTACTATTCCAAACTCTACTGACTCACTCAATCTTCACAGCAACTTTGGAAGTTAGGCACTGTGCTATCTCATTTTACAGATGGAGAAACTGAATCGCAAAACTCCTAAGTGACTTGACTAAGGACACACAGCTACCCAGTGGTGGAGCTGAGAGTCAAGCTCAGGCAGTCGCTGCTTTTATATTTACTGATTATTTCCTCCTACTTATTTTTGTTTTTCTTCTTTTAACTCTTTGAGTTTAATGTTTGATTCACTTATTTGTAATCTTTCTGGTTAATAGAAGCATTTGAGGTCATAAATGAGTATGGCTTTGGCTCACACATAGGTTCTAATAGTATTTATCTTGTCCAAGAATCAGCTTTTGATTTCATTAATTATTGTTTTTCTGTTCTCAGAAAAGGTCGAAAGAGAGAAAAGAGAAAAAGAGAGACCCCACACTCTCCGACTCACAGAGGCCTCTTATTCCAATTCTCTGTCCAGGAAAATGGGTTTCCCTTGGAGTGTTTGCTGTCTGCACTGCTGAATAGTTTTGTATTGGGGCCACCCTCCAATGATGAAAGCAGCACAAAACCCTGGAAACATACCCCATAAGAGTTCTTTCAAGTTTTGGCCATTTTTGCCAATCCACTTGCTATTTTTAGTTCTTAGTTGCCTTTTGTATTTTGTTGCAATCAGCGAGAGAGATTGCTGTAGCAACTTTATCTTGGCCAGCAGCAGAAGTTCACTGTAGATTTCGCAAACTGAGTTGCTCCATGAAGTAGTCACGTATGCTTAAACTGTTCATTGATACTTCTAAATTGTTCTTTACAATGGCCACATCAGTTTATATTCTACCAGCGCAATACAAAAGTCCTTCCCTACCCTCTTACCAGCAACTGATGTTTTTCAATTTTCCCAGTCTATTATGTAAACAAAAAAAGTATCTTGTTGATTTGATTTCAAGCTCCACATTTGCTAGTATGAGGCTTTTACACCGTTTTATCTATTTTGGGCCATTTATACGTCCTCATTTGTAAATTGCCCCTTCCTATCCTTTCCCATTTTTCTACTCGGTCATTTGTCTTTTTATTATTGATTTGTAGAAATTGTAGTTTCTACTGTTTGGAATTTATTGAAGCTTAGTTTGAGACTCATTACTTAATCAATTTGACTTTATGCTCCGTGAGCATTTGGGGAAAGGATATCCCCCGTTCCACTGCTGTCTAGATGTACTAAAACAGTCTTGTTAATTTTATTATTTAGACAGCCTGTGTTATTTTTAAAATATTTGATCTGTTCAGTTCTGCGACAGATGTTCTAAAATTCCCTAATCTGGTTGTGATTTTGTGAAAGTCCCCTCATATTTCCGTTTTTGCTCTATACTATATTTTTTTCAGTGTATTTATCCGCGAGTCTGATTCAGATTCTTAATCAATTCCTCAGTGAGTAAGAGCAGGAACTCTGGTGTTAGGTCACCTGTGTTTAAATCTGGGTGCTTCCCCTCACAAAACATGTGGGTTTGGATGATTTACTTAATCTCTCTTCAGCCTCGGGCTCCTTATCTGTGAAATGGGGTGAAGAATAGCATTTACCTCCCAGAATTGTTGTGAGATGAATAGCATTGTCTATGTAAGTGTTCAATAAATATTACAATATTTTCTCGGTGAATATACATTTGTTTCATCAGTTAAAAAATACCCCACAGTTTCATTTCATGCTTTTTCACTTGAATTATGCCCTTAAAAATATGAACACTATCACATTCTCTTCATTCTATTTGAACTTTCCTGAAATATATTTATCTACTTTAAATCTTTCATAATTACAGAACTTGACGTGGATCTCTTGTAAAGCACAATGGAGGTAGACAGCCTCCAGAGAATTTATGACAATTCTTTCCTGCCCTGCAAGCACAGGTCGCTCCACCCACCAGGGGGAGGAGTTTATTTCCTTGCTCTTCGGTCTTGCTTTGACCAATAGGAAGCGGAGGAAGTGACGTTTTGCCAGGGCCAGCCTAGCCTTTAAATAAGAGGCTGGTAACTTCCGCTTGAGTTTGAGGAAGTCCGCCGCCATGCTTGGAGGATGTTCAAGTCCTTCGATGATACAGAACAACATCGCTCTTAGAGACCGAGAGGCCGAGGGGAGACGCAGTGGGCGGTGCTACGCATGCACAAGAGTGACATCTTCTTGGGCTGGGCAGCCCGGCACAGCGCCCCACAAAGTGCAGCAGAATGAATGACCCCACCCAGCCCTTCCTGAGAAATAACAATTCAGTGATGTTTTAAGTCACGAAGTTTTGGGATGGTTTGTCTCTCAGCAGGAGGTAACTGAACCAAGAATAGGGCTAGATTTTTCTTTTTCGCCCAATCCGAGAATCTTTGTCTTTTAATAAAGCTTAATCATTACAACCTCACAGGTGTCAATTAATTGGTCTTGTTTTTGATATCTTGTGTTACTTCCCGTTTCTTTTACTTTTGTAGTTTTCTCTTTCTTTAACTGACTTTTACTGGCTTGATATTTTTTTCTTTCGTTTTGGGCAGTTCTATATACTTTTTCGCCAGCAAAATTATGAATTCAGGTCATAAAGCAGACCTTAGTAAGTGGATAACATTAAAAAAAATTAACAAACATTTAAAATTATGTTGCTAATAACAATGTCAAAATTTTATTTTATTTTATCTTTTTAAGGTTTTGCTATTTAGCTTTAGAGAGAGGGAAAGGAAGGGAGAAAAAGAGGGAGAGAAACATCAATGTGTGGTTACCTTTCATGTGCCCCCTACTGGGGACATGGCCCACAACCCAGGCATGTGCCCTGACTGGGAATCGAACTCATGGACCTTTGTTTTGCAGCCCACACTCAATCCACTGAGCTATACCAGCTAGCGCAACAATGTCAAAAATTTAAAGTATCTATAATCTCCAAACAAGATTTGGCCTTTAGAATGTTCTAGTGTGCCTTTTGTTACCATCCACACTTTGGAAACATTATTAAATCAACATATGCATTAAATGATGCATTATTATTAATTTTTTAGTGTATATGTCTTATATTTCAAGAATCCTTTTTGAAAGATTGCATAAAAATTCACATGTCAATCATTAATTAGAATTATCTATAAGCTTAAGAATTCTTCAAGAAAACCAATAAAATGTGCCTGGGCCATCAAAAAGGAAAAGGCTTAACAGGTTTGGATTCCTACTCATGCTTCTTGCAGACCACGCTTTATAAAGTCTTTATCTTGACTACATGCTTCTTCAGATCCCTTTTCCAGAAAGGATATATTGGTGATACAGGTCTGAAATTTTCTTTTGTCTTTTGTCTTCTCACATGAGTATAATGTTGCTGGGTGTGGAATTTCCCCTCAGAGCCCTTAATTGTTTTCTACTTCACATTCAGTGTGGTAAATGAGATGTCCACTGACAAGCTGTCATCCTTTCCCCTGACAGTAGCTTACTTGCTCTATCCGGACATTGTCAGCAGTTTTTCCCAGTAGTTGCGGTTCTCACGTGGCCATTCCAACAGCAGTGTTATGGAATGCCAGTGTTGAAGTGATGGTTTTGGCCACACCCCAAGTGATGGACATCACATTCCAGTAGGAATTAGGAGTCCAGCCACCCTGTGGGACCTGCGTGGAGTTTTTAGTGAGAAACTCGTTAGACAGCCTTCTAACCTCTCACCACACCAAACATAGGAAAGGGGCAGGAGAGTGGCTACCAGAAGAGAATTTGTGGAATGACTTTTGGAGAGAGCTGTTGGTGTGATGGTGATGTGGGAGAGTCTGGGGGTACCTGTCTCTTACCTGAAGCTAGTGAAGGAGGTTTCAATAGAACCACCTGGAGAGCTTAATATGCAGCCCCTGAAGTTATGGCCCAGAGTGCAGTTGTGTCTGAATCCCAGCTGGACATCTAAAGGGCCCATATGGGCTGATTGGCTGCTGGAACCAAAGGGCTAAGGTGAGCTGATTGGCTGCTGGAAGCTGCCTGTGGGAGGGGCTTTCACTCTCATGCTCCGTTGTGGCTGAGGATACATTGATGCTTCTCGTGGACCAGCAGGGCTGTGCGGAGGCCTGGACACCACAGTAGAGCAGAGCTGTCCCTCTGAGCTGAGGGAGGAGCGCGCTCGCAGCCAGAAGAGAGGTGCATGTGCCTGGGCCCAGAGAACTACAGGGAGAAACCCTGTGATTAAAAGTCTTTGAAGAACCCATGTAAAGAGCCGAGAAAGAAACTCAGCTTTGAACTCCTGCCAGGCCTGGAGAGCATGACGGCAGCTCCTGACAGAACAGTCAGGTAATAGCTTTCTTGCTCCCCTTACCTGGCTTTCCTCACCTCCACCCTGGGCCTGGAGGACCCAAGGTCAGATTACCGAGGAGAGTAGAGAGGGGGGAAATGGAGAACACATTGGCCAGGCCTTAATCTGTGCCTACACCAAGCTGTGGATGGAGGGAAGACATGACTTATCTGCCCTCCTGGGGGGAGAGGAGAGAATCTGGCTGCATTCTGCCTCCGGCAGGGGACCCTCCCTCAGTTTTCTGTGAACATCTGGTCTTAATGTTGCCCATCAGCTCTGTGCCACCCCAGGTTTCAGGAAAATTCTGAGGGCTACAGTTCTAGCTGTGCTTTGGAAGAATTAGGAGGTGCCTGTGTCCACATTTGGGGAGAGCCACAGTATACTGGAGAAGAGGTGACAGGCCGCAAGGGGTGATGGGCAGAAGCCCCTGAAGCCACGGGCCAGCTCGTGAGGAGATGGGTCTGTAAAGCACATAAGTGTCCGTCAGAAATTCCTGCCATACCAGGGCAAGGAAAGTCCGTGAGCCACTGCACCATGAGAGAGCGGGGTGGAAGGCTCACCTTGCTGTTCCATGGACATTAAAGGGAAGGGTGGCCTAGGAAGCCAGAGAATTCAGGGAAAGGTGAGTTTCCCTGCTAGGCATACGCCCAAGAGAAATGAAAAATATTTCACACAAAAACTTGTACATGAATGTTCATAGCAGCGTTATCAGTAATACCAAAAAGTGGACATGACCATACGTCTATCAGCTGATGAGTAGACAACAAAACGTGCTGTGTTCATATCATACATGGACTGTTCTTCAGCAGTAAAGAGGAGTGAAGTGTCAGTGCATGCTGTTGGGTTGGCCAAAAAGTTAGTTCGGTTTTTCCCATAAGATGCCTCTAGTAGCACTTAGTTGTCTTTAACTTCATTCAAAACAGTTTTGTTAGATTGTGTCATGACAGCTGTCATATCAGCGTGCATTAAAAAATATATCAAAATTGAATTTTTGTGTAGCCATTTTAATATTGAAGATGGAAGAAAATAACCAACATTTTCAGTATATTATGCTTTATTATTTCAAGAAAGGTAAAAATGCAACTGAAACACACAAAGATTTGTGCAGTGCGTGGAGAAGGTGCTGTGACTGATCGAACGTGTCAGAAGTGGTTTGCGAAGTTTCATGCTGGAGATTTCTCTCTGGATAATGTTCTATGGTCAGGTAGACCAGTTGAAGTTGATAGCGATCAAATTGAAACATTAATTGAGAACAATCAGTGTTATACCATGGGGAGGTAGGTGACATACTCAAAATATCCAAATCAGTAAAGTTATTGGTGAAAATGAAAAATGTGTCATTTATTTTACAGAAGAAACTAAACAGACTTTTTGGCCAACCCAGTACAACATGGATGAACCTTGAAAATATGCCAAGTGAAAGAAACTGGTCACAAAAGACCACATATTGTGGTTCTACTTATAGGAAATGTCTAGAACAGCAAGTCTGTAGAGACACAAAGTACATTAGTGGTCCCCAGTGGCTGTTGGGTAGGGGTTGATGGGGCTCGGGCAGCTAACGGGTATGGGGTTTCTTTTAGGGTGGTGAACATGTCCTAAAAGTAGCAGTAATGATTGAACAACTCTGTAACTATAATAAAACCACAGAACTGTACCCTTCAATGGGTGAATTTTAGGGTATGCAAATGTATCTTAATGACGTTGTAAAAAATTACATGTGGAAAGATGCAAGAAGAGGATGACGATGACGAGAAAGTGCAGGACTGACTGAGGTGTGAGGCAGCCGCAGCCAGCCAGGTGGCACCGCCCTGATCGTGCTGGGGGTGGGGTGCCTTCCGGGTGTCGTAATGGGACCTGCCTGCATATCTAGGAGCACAGCGTGTGCCTTAGAGGGAGTCCTTGACAAAGCATCGGGGGCAGGTGGCCCTGCAGACTTCCTGTGCTCTAGCAATTCCACCTTCGCAAAGGAGGGAGGCTCTTGACCGTGGCACTTTGAAAAGTAAAGAATGAATTGAGGAAAGCAACAACAAATCACACGGAGACATAAACATTCTGCAGTGTCACCCAGCCCACAGAGCTCTTACTGAGACCTGTTCACACTCTACCTAAACAGGGGAAGTCCCCCAAGGCCATGCTTACTAAGGGACTTCCTGGCAACAGTTACCTGGCCCAGGGAATGGCCAAGAACTTCTCGATGGACGTGGGAGGAAGGGGAGGCACCAGGTTGCAAGACACAATGGCCTTGGGAAGTCTCATCGATGCAGGCAGCCCGGTTCTGGTTAAGCCTTCTGCTTAAGCTCTGGAGATGGCCTGAGAGGCAAGACGCTGCAACACCAGCTCCGTTTTCTCCTAAGCTGGTTGGAGGTGGACTCCTGTTGTTTACAAATAAGCCTTAACTGAGACCATTGATGTGGGTGAACTGCATGCAGTTTTGCCGAATGGCAGTTCTCAGGGCCTTCATATCTTGTGTCCCCTCAAGAGGGCTTGGTGGTGGCTTCCAGCCACCTCAAGCAGGAGGGCAGGAACACGAAGCAGTGGGGCAGGTTCGGCCAGGAGGCTGGAGTGGCATCTCAGTCGTGGCTGGATGTCTTCTTTGAGTCACTGTCACCTGGGATTGCCCCCTCATCCCATTTGGCTTGCCTGCAGTTTTCTCCCCTGATCCGCCTCTCTGCATTTTTCAGAAACCTGGTTTAGAATGCATGAGGTTCCGTGGCCAAAATGTGGCAGCTGCTACTTTGTTGCTGTTACTCTTGTGTCTTTCCCATTAAAAAATCATATAAAATACAGAAGCAATACATGCAATAACATTAAATAATAACAGCATAAAAAAAAGCAAGACCCCAATTTCACTCCCAAATAACCACTGTTTGTGGTTTAATATGTTCTTTAAGAATTTTTTCTACACAAATAACTCTCTCTGGTTTTCTTTTCCAAATTTGGAATCATACTATTTTTTTAGTTGTACAAATTCTTTATTAACTTAGCAATATGTTGTGAACATTTTTCCAAATGCGCATTCATATCTCCCTCACTCTTCTAGAGGCTGTGTAGAAGTCCATGCATGTTTAAAATAGCCCTGTCCAATAGAAATATAATGTGAACCACACATGTAATTTTAAATTTTCTGGTGCCACACTGAAAAAAAGGAAAATAACACAAGTGGAATTAATTTGAGTAATATATTTTACTTAACCTAATAGGTCCAAAATATTACCATTTCAACGTGTAAACAATACATAATTCTTGAGCTATTTTACATTGTGTTTAAATATTAAACGTCTGAAACCCGGCGTGTGTTCTACACTAACAGCACGTCTTCGTTTGGACTGGTCGCATTTCAAGTGCTCAGTGGCCGCTTGCGACCAGTGGCCCCCGGCCGGACCGCCGGACCGCGCAGACCTCACCCAGCGCTCACGTCACCGTGCGCCTGCTGCTGGAGGTCGCCCTTGCTCCCGGGCTTTGCTCTTCTCAGCAGCGCTGCAGCGAACGTTCTTGTGCTCGTCACACTGCACACGCGTGTGATTGTTTCCATAGGATAGATTTACAGGCACGAGGGTTCTAGGTCGGAGAGCTCATGTACTTCATAGTATAATAGATATGGCTAAATCACTCTGAGTAGGCTAGGCCAGTTGATACTTCCGCCCAAAGCACATAAGAATGATCATTTTCCCACACTCCTGCCAAATTGGACAGCATTCCTTTAAAACCTGCTTGGCCTCTGCTTCTCTGCATCTGTGCATCAGTGCGCTGTGTCGCCTCGCAGAAGGGGCGCTCACTGCAAAGCCGCGTTTGCCTCGGTGGGCTCCCACTCTCATCCAGACGGAGGGTGTGTCTGGCTGTGCCGGTTACAGAGAACTCGTCACACAGCAGCTTGAACAAAGTGGGGTCTATTTCCTCATGCGAAATGAAGTGGAGAAAGGTGACTGCTTGTGGTTGACCCGACGCTCAGTGATGGCTTTAAAGTCCATCCTCCCTCCCTCCCTTCCTTCAGAGGGAGGGAGGAAAAGAAGAGAAGCATCAGTGTGAGGGAGAAACATTGATGGGTTCCGATCAGGGACCAAACCTGCAACCCAGGCATGTGCCCTGACTGGGAGTCGAACTGGCAACCTTTCTGTTTTTGACCATTCCCTTTTAGGGACAACGCCCAACCTACAGAGCCAGGCCAGCCAGGGCCCCTTCTGTCTTTCTAGCTCAATATTCTTAGCAGGTGAGCTTTTCTCTCCTCATGGGTGTCATCTTTTTAAAAATTGAGTTTATCGGGGAGACATTGGTTAATAAAGTCATACAAGTTTCAGGTGTACCATTTTATAATACATTATTTGTATACTATATTGTGTGTTCACCACCCAGAGTCTAATGTCCTTCCATCACCATTTGTCCCCCCTTCCTACCTGCCCCCACCCCCCTTGCCCTCCTGTAAGCCCCATGCTGCTGTCTGTTCTCTGAGGTTTCTTTTCTCCTGCTCAATCCCTTCACAGATCCAATCCAGTCCCCAGCACTCTCCCCTCTGACAGCCGTCAGTCTATTCTCTGCATATGAGTCTGTTTCTAGTTTGTTTGTTTGTGTTGCTCATTAGATTCCACATATAAGTGAAACCGTGGCATTTGTCTTTCTCTGGCTGGCTTCTTTCACTCAGTGTAATACCCTCTAGGTCCATCCATGCTGTAACAAAAGGTAAGATGTCCTCCTTTTTACAGCCGAGTAGTATTCCATTGTGTAAACATACCACAGCTTTTTTATCTACTCTTCTGCTTGTGGGCACCTGGGCTGCTTCCAGGTCTTGGCGGTTGCGAATAGCACTGCAGTGAATATAGGGGTGCTTATGTTCTTTCAAATCAGCGTCTCGGGTTTCTTTGGATATATTCCCAGAAGTGGGATCGTCGGTTCATAAGGCAGTTCCACTCTGTGAGGAACTGCCACACAGCGGCTGCACCAGCCTGCACTCCCCCCAACAGTGCACGAGAGTCCCCTTTCTCCACATCCTCCCCAGCACTTGTTGTTTGTTGATTTATTGAGGATAGCCATTCTCGCAGGTGTGAGGTGATGCCTGATGGTGGTTTTAATTCGCATCTCGCTGATGATTAGTGACACTGAGTGTCTTCTCATGTGTCACTTGGCCATCTGTGTGTCCTCTTTGGACAAGTGTCTGTTCACATCCTTTGCCCATTTTTAAATTGGATTGTTTGTGGGTTTTTTGGTGTTCAGTTGTTTGAGTTCTTTATAAATTTGGGATACTAACCCCTTATCAGGTGTCTCACTGGTGAATATGTTCTCCCATTCAGTGGGTTGCCTTTCACTTTATGGATGGTTTCCTTTGCTGTGTAAAAGGTTTTTAGCTTGATATGGTCCCATTTGTTTATTTTTTGTTTCCCTGGCTTGAGGAGATAGACCAGGAAAAATATTGCCACAGGAAGAAATGTCAGAGACTTTACTGTCTGTTTTCTTCTAAGATTTTTATGGTTTCAATTCCTAACATTTAAGTCTTTAATCCATTTTGAGCTTATTCTTGTGTATGGTGTAGGAAGGTGGTCTAGCTTCATTTTTTTTTTTTTTTTGCATGTGACTATCTAATTTTCCCAACACCACTCATTGAATAGACTGTCTTAACCCCATTGCATGTTTTTGCCCCCTTTGTCAAATACTAATTGACCATAAAGGAGTGGGTTTATTTCTAGGCTCTCTATTCTGTTGCACTGATCTGTGTATCTGGTTTTCACGCCAGTACATGATGTTTGATTGCTGTAGGCTTGTATGTATGGTTGTCATCTTATGGTCATAAGGTGGCTGCCACCACTCCAGACAGCAAGTGTGTCCGAGGAGGGAAGGAGGGGGAGTTGGATGGCGCTAGCTACTTCTTACCAAGAAACATTGAGAATACTACATTTCATTGGCCAAAACTGAATCATGTGACTATCATGGTTGCAAGGGATGCTGGGGAAAAAGTAACAGCCTTCTGGTCTATAGTGAAAGGTGGCAAGGGAAATGAGATTTGTAATGACTGCTTAACTGTATCATCCACCCTGATGGGGCGGTCTAAGGCTTTGATGTAAAGAATCCCACTCTTGAGTCCAGGGTCACCTCTTTCTGGTCCTGGTCAGGGTAGCCTCTCGCCACACTCACAGCCTGGCCCCACCATGCCTGCCTTCTCAATGTTGTCTGCTTTGAGCCACAGGCCTCAGGGGTCCTCCTGGGCCTTGCTTGTGGCGCGGAAGAAGAGCTTCCAGAAAGAGTGCTTGTGATAGGCGTCTTCTGACGTGGCCTTTGGTATTTATCCTCTTGTGCATCTGCCTTCCCTCGAGTGGGACTTGCTTCTAATGAATGGAATATGGCAGAAGCAGTGGGGTGTGTCTGCCGGGTTAGGGTCACGAAGACTGGACTTCTGTCTTGCTGGTGTTCTCTCTGTCTTTCGGCTTGTCCACTTCATGGAGCAAGCTGCTCTGTAGCAGGGGCCCATGCGACAAGGCACTGCGTGAGGGTGGCCTCTGGCCAACAGCCCCTGAGGAACTGAATGCTGCCAGCAACCCCACAAGCGAGTCTGGATGTGGGGTCTTCCTCAGCTGAGCCATGAGAGGACTGCAGCCTGTGAGAGGCCCCGGCCCAGAAGGCCCAGCTAAGCCACACCTCATAGGATTCCAGACCTATGGGAAGCTGTGAGTTGACAGATGTTCTTGCTTTAAGCCCCTGTGTTTGGGGGCAATTTGTTTTGCAGCAGCAGATAAGTGAGTGCTGTTGGAAGAGCATTGCCTTGGGAGCAACCAACTCTTATCTCTATCCTTTTCCTGTCCTTCAAAATCTCACCCCTTCTCGCACAGCTCTGGGGCAAGGGCAGCTCTGACTGACAGGGAGAGCTAATTTTCAGGCATTCAGATGGCCCAGAAGACCTGGGCAAACCTTTCACATCTTTTCACACTTTCTGATGAGTTTCTTGGGACAGCATCTCAGGGGAGAGGTTGGGGATGGAGACACTTTCATTGCCCTGTGGACTGCCGTTTCCTGGAGGAACGCTCCTGGCCCCTGTCTGCATCCCTCCCTGATGCTGCCGCAAGGGAGATGAGACTTGATTGCCAGGTTTGGGGGCAGGAACTTAATGCTTTGCTCCTCCTGCCCGCGGGAGGTTGCATGCTGCCAGTGATGGCAAGGTGGAGGCTTCCTAGGAAGGCTCTGGCCCCGCAGGTTCTGCCTGCAAGGGAAGGGGCAGGGCGGTTCAGTTCAGGAGGTGCAGGAGGAGGCCCACCGAGTGCTCACGGATGGTCCTCTGGTCTGCTCACTGGTTCCATGGTCAGAGAAGAGAGGGGTTGTATTTGTTGTCTCCATCCTCAATATCTACATATGTATTCAAGATAACTGTGCTTTTTACGAAGATATAAGCAAGTGATAGCAGGGAAGGATCAGGCAACTGGGTTATTGTGGTTGGTTGGGGGGGGAGGTTTGGACAGGGATTGGGGAGAATGTATTTTAGTTGTACCTTTGTGTCCCTAGGTGGGTCAGTGTGTCTCTCAAATTGGGGGTGACCGTGACTGAGGGTGTCTACACCCCTCTGTTCCTCTCATCTGTCAGGGACAGTGGATCCTGGGCCCCCTTCCAATTCTGGCTTCCTTCCTGCGGGCAGGTCTCCCACAGGCCTTGGAGGATTTTGACCCCACGTAGGGTCCCCAGGGAGGCTCTGACTCCGCAGAGAAGGTGTTACCTCTCCAAAGCACCTGCTGTCCAGAACCCCACCTGGGACGGCACGGGGTGGGTGCAGAGCATCGCCCCCCAAGCTGCTGCAGCCCCTGCTGCTTCCCGGCATCCCGATCTCTGTTCAATGCGTGATTTTTTACGATCGATCTTATATCCGGCACAATCAGATTTATGGCTCCTGCATCTTATGAAATTACACAGATGTTGCTGCTCTGCTTCTCTCCAGGACAGTAAAAGGCAATAACATTCTTGCAGATTTCGACAGCAGGCAATTCAATAAAGGGCCATGTATATTTTATAAGTACAATAAAGACAAGGCTCTCTGCCCGCACTGCGGCCCACCAGGGCCCGGCACCGCGCCGGGCGGCCGCCGTGCCCCCCTTCCTGTCTGTTTGTCGATCAGGTCTCTCTGACTGTCACACAAGGGACCGAGGAGATTTATCCCCTTTCTGATCCATTATTTAAGTTTGGCTCCAGGGACCCTGCAATGGGGCTGTTTAAAATTTAAAGGTGTTTGTGGAACTTAATACTTTCCTCCTCCTGATTTGCACTATAAAATTTTATCTATATTTTTGTTACCCCATAAAATGTTTCTATCTTATCGGGATGGCCCATCCTTTCCCAGGCGAAACCATAAATACCTGATGAGGGGCGGGTGAAAGGTCCTCGGGGGCAGGCAGGAGCTGAGAACTCTCTCCTGCTCTGGCCCCGACGCCCGGTGGCCAGGGTGGAGGGAGGCACCCTGTCTCTCCGAGACTCAGTTTCTCCCCCCATAAAGAAGAAGAGCCAAAGCACCCCTGCCCAGGGCTGGGTTTGAAGATTCAGGGAAATGCGGCAGCAGACTCTTTCTTTGGTGCCTGGTGCGGCACGTGCAAAGGCCCAGGGGTGGGAGCAGTGGAGGGAAGGGTCTCCCTCTTGGGGGCAGGACTGCTGCATGCCAGGTTGCTGCTAGCTCAGCAGTCACTCAGCTCTCTGTGCCCTGGTATCCTCATTTGTACCATGGAGACCTCAAGGTTCCCATTTCATAGGGGTTTTGTGTGGGTTGATGACATATCACCTGCCAAGTGACTAGTTCAGTGCCCTGCACAGAGTCAGCACTTCACAGATGTCAGGTGTGGCCGTTGCCATTGTTATTGTCACAGGGCTGGGGCTGCGGTAAGGCCGGTGAGGTGCCCCTGGAGCAAAATGTAAAGAGACCTTGATCTTGAAGGGGTGCAGGTGCATTTGGGGCTCCACCCTAGCCCTGGCCCTGCTACCTGGGTCTTTTCAGTCTCGGCTGGTGGGCAGTTGTGGCTGAAGAGAAGCAGCCCCCTGGGTTAGGGAGCAGTGTTCACCTCTGACAGAACCAGCAGCTCCTAGAGCTCTGGGCTTTACTGGACCAAGATCAGACCTGCGCTGGTGCTCCCGGGGCCGGGCCAGGCCTGTCCCTTTCAGTCAACCCTCATGGGTGCCCGCTCTGTGCCAGGTGCCTGCTGGGCACCGGTGGCCTCAAGGAGAGTCAAGCCAAGCTCTGCGCTTGAGGAGTGTCCAGTGCGGGGATGGACACATCCTGGCAGGGGAGGGAGGGGGTCAGGGGCTATAGTGGGAGAACAAAAGGGGAGGGTTTCTACCTGTGTGGGTGGCGGAGAGAGGAGTGAGAAAAGGCTTCATGAAGGAGGTCTCTTGAGCTGAACCAAGAAGATGAGGCGTTTGCCAGAGTGGGAAGGGCATGCATCCCGGGGAGCAGCGTGAGCCAAGGCAGGGACTGCAAAATGCGCCGACTCGCAGGAACCAAGACTGCAGGTCAGTGTCTGGTGAGGAGACTTTGTCCTCGAAGCTGCCGGTGACGGGCAGAGGCGCAGGTTCTCAGCACACTGAAGTGCAGACAGGAGTCAGGCAGTGCCTCCCAGGGCCTGAGCTGTCCGGGTCCTGGGGACCCTGGTGGGAGGGCTGTCCATTGTGGTGGGTCTGGTCCCCACACAGAGCCCAAGGCCCAGGCTGGGTGCGCTGGTCTCACCCTCGGCCGGGGCCCCGACAGTCTGACTGCCCCTGCTCCAGGGTTTAGTGCAGTGGTTCTCCAACTTGGCTTTGAACCAGGTGGATACGGGCTTCTGTCTGGTCCCTCTGGGTCCCCCAGACTGGGCAGAGTGTGAAACTGAACTCCTATCTAGTTACAACAGAGGCCTCTGCTCATCTCTGTGGGAGCTGTGGAGCTGGGTGGCTGGCCCTTCAGGGTGGCCCCAGGTTGGGGCACAGAGGCTGGACCTTTCACCTCCGCCTCAGCAGTCATCACCTGTGTGCCATCCCTGGGGAGGAAGGCAGGTCCGGCCAAGGGTGATTCTTGGAGACAGGGTCACTTATGAGCCATTAGGAGGCAGCACCCCAGGAAGCTAAGGGGGACAGTGCCCCTCAGCCTCCAGGACTCTAGCCTCACCCTGTCAGTGGGGACAGCTGGGCACCCCTCCCGATAAGAGTACGGACCTGCCACTTCATACTAGGATGTCCACCATCAATAAACCAGAAAACAGCCAGCGCTGGCCAGGATGTAGAGAAACGGACACGACACACACCACGTGAGCTTTGTCACCCTAACCGTTGGTAAGGGCACAGCTCGGCGGCATCCAGTGCCTTTGCAGGGCGAGAGGTGGTCGTGGTGGGAAGCGCTCTGGAGATCTGGTGCACTGTGGCATGAATACACTTAACCCTACCGGGCCCTGCACTTACCGAGGGTTAAGATGGTAAAAAAAAAAAAACATCCATTTACTTAGCTCATGATTCTGTGGGTCGGCATTTGGGGCTGGGCTCAGCGAGGCAGCCCTGCTGACCTGGGCTGGGCCCTTGCGTGGGTCTGTAGCAGTGGCCCTGCAGGGCTGGGGGCTGGCTGGCCCATGGTGGTTCAGCTGGGACAGCTCGTCTCTGCCCAAGTAGGCGCTCGCCCCTCAGCAGGCTAGCCCAGGCTTATTCTTATGGCAAAGACAGGAGTCCCCAGAGGGCCGGCCAGGCTCAGAACTGGCACATTGTTCCTCCATGGGATTCCACTGGAGACGGAAGTCACAAGACCAGCCCAGAAGCGAAGGGTGGGGACATAGGCCCCACTACTTCACAGGAGGTGCTACAAAGTCAGTTGCAGAAGATTCTGCCATCGTATTTTCTGTTTGCCATTTACCACACTACGGTAGGTTACAAAAATGGGCACATGTTATTTACCTCCCTAGTTTTAACCCCATTTTTCAGGTGAAGCAACCGAGCCTCAAAAGTTTTAGCAATTTGCTGCAAGGCCCCACAGCTAGTGAAGACGTCAGGACCCAGACGTCTGGGCCTGGGGTGCAGGCTGTCTGGTTCCAAAGCTCTTGTCCTTGACACTGGAGGAAGGCGAGCGGTGGAGAATCGCCCGTCCGTCTTGAGGCTGACCACGAGCCCCCAAAGGCCCTGCTGGCCCCCCGTGGAGTGAACCCAGAACCCCAGGGCAACGTGGCCCTTTCTAGTCAGTAGCATCTTCTTAGTGGCCACTTCGTTTCCACATGAACTCTCTTTAGGAAAACCCTAACTGTGCGTTAGCTGAACTGAAGGGCAAGGAGCTTTTGATTCAGACCGAGAACGTGCGGGGTTTTGAGAGATGCAGGACTGGGGAAGCGGAGGGGGGAAGCAGCAGAGCGGGGGCAGTGGGGGCAGACAGGGAAGTAGGAGGGGAGACCGAGATGTCCACGGAGGGTGCTTGGAAAAGAGGGCTAGATGGATAGGCGTGTAGGTAGGTGGTAGGGAGGGAGGAAGGTAGATGATAGATAGGAATGTAGAAAGTCACAGAGAAGCATTTAATTGGAGGAAAATTGAGGAAGGGAGAGGGTGTGAACTGAAAAGAGAGAAAACCAAGACAAAGGGAGGAGGGAACGAATGAGAACCAGGCCCGGAGGCCCAGAGACAGCGATGGAAAGAAGTGATGTGGCATAAAGGCAGAGCGAACAAAGGAGAGGGAGAAAGGGGGACAGATGGAGACAGGGGCAGCGGGGAGCAGAGGAGGCGCGGACTGGGGGTCACCATTGCCCTGCAGGGAGGCTGACTCCAAAGGGCAGCCCCTTCCCCTCCACCGGGGCGGCCTGCCCCCGGCACCAACAAGAAATCAAGGACAGGAGGTATTTGGGTGCGAATATGCCTCATTCAGAACAGAACCATTAATATATTCTAAAAAGCTTTTTAGCTGTGGCCTGCTCTGCATGTTATTAATTTCTTTATTACAGATCTTGTTATTTCCAGAGGTCCCCGGGGACCCATTAACAACGGGTTTTTATGGGAAAGAAGTCGGTGAAAGTGGTGGGAATAACTGCTCCTCAGCCCTGAGTCAGTAATCGGAGTTGCACCGAGGATAATGTAGGCTGTTTTAATTTCCAAAATAGCAACAGTTCAGACACTTAATTGCAGTTTTATGTCCTTTTTTTCATGCTGCCGAGTGTAAAATATGTGACTAGTAATATATAACGGCTAACCACTGAGCCACAGACTGCCCAGCTTCCTCATCTCTCCTGGAGAGGGGTGCAGTGGGGGGAGGCAGGAAGGAAGGGAGGGAGGAAGGGAGCAAGGGGAGAGGAGAGGAGAAGGGAGGGACAGTAGAAGGAAAGGAGGGAGAGAGGAAGGAGAAGCGAGGACTCTGGGTACATTTCACTGAGCTCAAACCACCATACTGACTCACAGTAATTTCAGCCTCTCCCTCTCTTTCACATTCTCCCCGGCCCTTTCTCCATCTCTACTATAAATTTGAAATTTTCCCAATCCTCCCCCGCTTTTCTCCTGCTGCCTCAACATCCCCAACAAACAGGCTGTGGACACCTGGCCCAGGTGTCCACAGGTGACCAGGTGTGCCAGTATGACAAGGTTGGCTTCTGTTACAAGTTCCCCTTCCTGCTCTCTCCTGATCATGGCCTTCAAACACACCAGTGAAATCCCTTTTATCTTTTCTGGTGGACCCCATCGTGACCCCCACTAAAGGCATATAGGTCCTTGCCCACAGGCCCTTGTTCTCTGGACTCCCCACCTGCTTGGTTGAGCCTACTCCCCAGAGCTAGGGCCCATGGGTGGAATTAACTTTGTTTTCCTATGTCCCCTCTGGGGGCCGCACCTGCCTGACCACACCTAAAAGAACACAGAACAGTCTAGCGTGACAACAGACAGTTAGGAGACATTTTCTGAGCACACGTGTGGCCCCTTGGGTGGCTCACCCGTGATGCACTCAGTGATGAGCACACTGCTGGTGATCTTGGGTCTGCTGAGTTGAAAAGCTACTTGTCTTGTGGGTACCACCAGCCTCCATCTCTTTTCTGATCTTTTCTTCCTTTCGGGGTCAGGCCTTGACCATTTAAAATTTTCTAATTTGTAAGCTCGTTGGGAAAGCTGGTGTTGTGCTAGTTCTGAAGCCTAAAGTGGTGTGTGGCACCTGGTGAAAATCTATGGAGTGGGATTTCTGTTTTCCCCTCGTTTCCCCCATCCCAGCACCTGGGAATGGAGTGTGAGCTCTACCCCCTCTGTGAGCAGAGCACCTCGTGTTAAGCATCTCTCCAAAGTTCCCGATTTCACACCATGCCAGGTTAGAGGTTTATGCCTCAGCTGTGCCTTAATTCTCTTCTCTGAGAATGTCCCCTTCGTTCCCAGGGGAGGAAACCCAGCTGTGTTACCATGTGACTTGTGCTCCTTGGGCAAAGCCGATTGGACCCAGTGTGGACACATAACCCAAGCTGAGCCAATCAGACTCTTTATACAATTTGGAGTTTTGACAGAGTGAATCAGTTTCAGTCAATGGCTGAAATTATGACTCGTACATTTATGAGCTGCAGAACCGTTATATTCCCTGTGCTGGAATATTCTGTGGGGGACTTGGGCAAGCTACGAATTCCCTCCCCACACGGATGCTGAGGTGTCAGGGAGTCCCAGCCTGTCCTCTTTTTCTGTTCCACGATCAGCTCTTCTTCTCTGTATCAGGCTCAGCATAAGATGCACGGCTGTGAACTCACAGAGAAGGTAGCCAGCCACTCAGAGGCACCAGCGTCCCACAGACCTCCCTCTGAGCCCCTGTTTGCAGTCCCACTCCGGTGGCTCTGTGGGCTCGGCTCCTAGGTTCCACCAGGCCAAAGCATCAGACGGATTGCTTAGAGAATCTTCCTCTGACCCTCGAGTCCCCCCCCCCCCCGGACCTTCACTCCCCACCTCCGTCACAGTCCCTATAATGTTAAATCCATCTCTCAGAGCACTCACGGGGGCTCTGCTTCCTGACGGAACCCGGCCTGGTACAGTGAGTGGGAGTGGAGCAGAACCTTCAGGGATCTGGCATTTGTTCTCCAAGCTGAATAGGCTGAGAGGCATTAAGGACTCTGCTGCCAGGATAACGGGGTCACTGTGGTCCATGGCATGCAATAGTGAAGTGCTGATGTAAGTGCACACCTTTAGACCCCCGGAGTCAAGAACAAAGAAGGCAAGACTTTGACCCAGTTGCCACTGCTGTGGAGCAGTTCAGGGGAAACAAAGGGTATGAGGACTGTGGGGCTGGTTGGTTGGTTCTTAGTGCATGGAAAATTTGGAGGAAAAAGATGAGCTCAGGATTTTAAATTCCCAGATCAAGAAATGAGCCAAACCCTGGCCCCTGTGGCTCAGTAGGTGGGGTACCATCCCGCAAGCCAAAAGGCGGCCAGTTCGATTCCCAGTGAGGGCACACGCCAGGATTGAAAGTTCAGTCCCCAGTCAGGGTGTGTGCAAGGGGCAACCGATCAATGTTTCTTTCCTCCTCTTTCTCCCACCCTCCCCCTCTCTCTAGAATCAATAAAAATAAAAAAAAATAAAATAAATAAATGGGTCAAGATACAAGAAGTATTTATGTCTGCCCTGAAAGAAACCGTTATCTCCTGGAGCTGCAGGTCGAGGTTTCTGAAAACCAAACCTGAAGTTGAGTCCTGTGAGTGGCTGGATGGCAATGCCGGCTGAATCCAGACTTTGGAAGAAGGTGTCTCATGTTACAGGTGGAGGGCACCGAGAAGTAGCAGGACCCTACAAATCAGTAGAACACACCAGTGAGGCCGTCTGGTCCTAGGCTTTTCTTTGCAGAAAGTTTTGGATCTCTGAGTCAGTCTCTTGTTAACAGGTCTGTTTGGATTTCAGCTTTTTAAAACCAGTTTCCATAGTTTGTGTCTTTCTAAGAATTTGTCCATTTCATCTATTAATTTGTTCATGGTATTCCCTTATAATCTTTTTTTATTTCTGTAATGTCAGTAGTGCTTTCTCCTCTTCAACGTCTGATCTTAGTGGTTTGAGCATCTTAGTGGCCACAAAGTCGCCTGAGAATGGGACTTTGAAGGGCCACCAACCCATTCTGCCCCTTCCAGTGCAGCCAGGCTGCTCGTTTCCACTGTAATTGTAGGGAAGGGGCTACTGAAGAGCCGGGAATGGGGTAGAGGCGCATCGTGACAGCGGAAGTGCTGTAAAGCTTGCTGTTCTTACCAAGATTCACCTGCTGGTCTTCTGTTTCTTTCTTAAATAAATGCTTCCAAGAGAGCTGCAAGACTGTGGTTCATTTCCAGAGTTCTGAAAAAGTTGTTTCTGACAATTTGGCTGGTGTTTTCATTGATATTATGGAAGAGGGAATTTTCAGAAGTCCTTACATTTTCATTTTTTCTGACGTCACCCCTCTTTTTCTTGGAGGTACATACAATAAGTGTTTCGTATAGTTGATGACATCCTAGATTTGATAAAACATGATAAGCCTCAGCTGTAAAGCACTAACTAACTAAGGGGAGAATTAAAAATATGGTGGCACTAAATGTTAGACAATAAAAAATAGATGACAGAGCTGATATATAAATTAAATATATTAGTCCATATGTTACTGTGGAAAATGATAGAGATATTGATTATTTGCTCACCTTTGTTACATCAACTATTTATGTTAAGATGTGTAAGGCTAACTACTCAAATGAAATAGATAGAAAATACAACTTATGACCAATGAAAGGTGAATGATTAATTCAATTGAAGCCAGAACAGAAGTAAAGAAAAACATAGTGAAGAGTCGTACACAGACACTAAATAAATGTTATAAATAATTCAAAATAAAATAATAATCACAATAAGTGTAAATAAATTAAATTTACCCATTAAAAGAGAGTTTTTCAAGTTGGTTTAAAAATTTAGCTCTCCCGTATAGCCAATTTACAAGAGGCAAGCTGAAAGGAATGAAATGGGTTGTAGTAAAAGGGAAAGAAATATACAGTAATAAGGAGATACAAACCAAAAGGGAGTTGGTATAGCAATGTTAACACTAAACAAAAATAAACTTTACAGAAAAGAGCATTAAGAAAAGTAGGTGATAGTGCAAAAAAGAACCACTTCTCATACTGGGAGATTTTAACACATTTCAGATGCATTAAAAAAAAAGACCTAGTAAGGATAAAGAAGACATAGAAGACTAGACAACACTATTCAATTCCAGTTAAGAGGGCAGCGTAGGCAGACAGGGCTCACCTCCTCACACAGCCACATCAAAATTACAACTAGAATATAGGACAACCATCACTCAGGAACATCAGAAATCGAGCTGAATGGAAGTCTGACAACCATGGAATTAAAGAAACCACATCCATCCAGACTGGTAAGAGGGGTGCAGACATGGAACAGGCCAGTCCCAAACCCATAAAAATTCAGAAGGGATATCTTGGGAGCGAGGAGTTCCAGCCCCACACCCAGCCCCCCAGCCCAGGGTTCCAGTGCTAGGAAGATAAGTCCCCATAACTTCTGGCTGCAAAAACCATCAGGGATTGAATCAGTGGAAGAAACTTCTGGAGCCCCAAGCAGTTCCTCTTAAAGAACCCACACATGGACTCACCTACTCAGACTCGCTCCCTCTGAGCTCCAGCACTGGGGGAGCAGCTTCAAAGGCACCAGTGGTATACAGGGAGAAACTGAAGTGTCTGCCATCAAGGTGAGCAGAGGCCATAGTCCCTTTTCTAAACCCTCCCCAACAGAGCTGGTAAGCTGGTGCTGTATCTGAGACTCCATCAATCTAGCTAACACTGACCTGCCTTGGAGATCCCCAGAGGCTCTGCCCCACCCAACTTACAGGCCCATCCAGGCTGCTTTTCCTTAAGAACGCCGGCCTTGGCTCCTAAATCCTATGAAACAAGCGACATCTGGCCTCGGTGAGCCCTAGCTCAGTCAGGTTAGATTCACAGCTCGGCTTCACCTGGGAATCTCCAAGCCCAGCACAAGTAGCAGCCATCTTAGATTGCTTTATAGCTCAGGCAGAGTACCCCAGGCAAAACAGGTGGGGACTGACTTTGGCCTGCACCACCCAAAAAATCCCAGGGCCAGCACATCCAATGGACAGCTACAGACAACATAGGAGCACCACCATCACCCTGCCCTGCACAGCTGATCCTCCACGGAGTGGAGAGGTTGGTGGTCAGTGGTCACAGCCAGTCCTTGCAGCTGACTGGCCTGGGTAAATCCCTCCCATTGATCTGCCAACAGCAACCAAGGCTCAATTACAAGAGGAGGGGGTACTCAGCCCACATGAAGGCCTCCTCAAATACCCAGCTTGGGTGATAGGGGAGCTGTGCCACTGGACCCTATAGGACACCTACTACATTAGGCCACTCTACTAAGATAGGGAGTCAAAGCAGCTCTGCCTAATACACAGAAACAAACACAGGGAAGCTGCCAAAATGAGGAGCCAAAGAATCACAGCCCAAATGAAAGGACAGATCAAAACTCCAGAAAAAGAGCTAAACTAAATAGAGATAAGCAATCTATCAGAAGCAGAGTTCAAAACACTGTTTATAAGGATGCTCAAGGGACTTAGTGAGGACCTCAGCAGCATTAAAAAGACCCAGTCAGAAACGAAGGATTCACTAATTAAATAAAGAACAATTTACAGGGAAACAAAAGTAGAGTGGATGAAGCTGAGAATCAAATCAATGATTTGGAACATAAAGAAGCAAAAAACAACCACAGAGAGCAAGAAGAAGAAAAAAGAATTTAAAAAATCAGGATAGTATAAACACCCTCTGGGACAACTTCAAATATTCCAACATTTGTGTCATAGGGGTGCAGGAGGAGATGAGAAAAAGCAAGAAATTGGAAATCTATCTGAAAAAATAATGAAAGAAAACTTCCCTAATTTGGTGGAGGAAATAGACATACAAGTCCAGGAAGCACAGAGAGTCCCAATTATGACAGATGCAAAGAGGTCCACTCCCAGACACATCATATTTAAAAGACTAAAGGTTAAAGAGAAAGAGAATCTTAAAAGCAGTAAGAGAAAATAAGTTAGTTACCAGATAGGTCCCAGATGGGAGAGGGGAGGGAGAGAATGGGTGAAGAGGTGAGGGGATTAAGAAGTACAAATAGGCAGTTACAGAATAACCGTGGGGATGTAAAGTACAGTACAGGAAATGGAGCAGCCAAAGCATTTCTGCATGTGACCCATGGATGTGAACACTGGTGGGGGGATGGCCTGAGGGAATAGGGGGTGCTGGGTAGAGGGAGGCAAAGGGGGAAAAATCAGGACAACTGTAATAGTATAATAAATAAAATATAATTAAAAAGAAAAAAGACTAGATAACAAATTAACAAGTTTAAGATGAAGAACCCATGTAGGATTTTGAATGTAGCAAACGGAGAATACATACAGTCCTCATGCATATGCAGAATGTTTATGAACATAGACCCACTCTAACACATAAACAAAGACTCAGAAATGATAACAAAGAGGCGCTATTATACAGACTGCGTGAAATTAGAATTTAATAATAAAAAACTAGCCAGAGTGGAAATAACTAATGAATTAAAGAAGATCATAACATCAAGTACAAATATTTATAATTGAACAATTAAACAATACGTGTCAAAACTCACGGATTGCCACCAAAGTGGAGCTTAAAGATAAAATTATCACCTTAAAATACCTTTATTAAGAAAACCAAAGTAACTGAAAATAATTGAACCAAATTTTCAACTCAAGAAAATAGGAAAATAACCTAGAAGACAAAACAGTAGAAATTATCAACAAAATCAAAAGTTAGTTCCTTCAAAAGACTGATAAACTAGCTATCCTCTGGCAAGGTTAATGAAGGGGGCAAAAGAGAAATTTTAAGGAAGAGACATAAAAGTACAGACACAGTAGAGAGGAAAGGGACCATAAGGGACTATTTCCAACGACTCTGTGCCAATACATGTAGAAAGTTGTGTGAAACAGACATCTGATCAACACTAGCTTCAGCAAAGTACAAACAAATCAAGTACCTATAACCACTTCAGAACTTGACCTGCAATGGGAACATCGGAACTTGGATATTTTTCAGGTGAGTCTAACCAAAATTTTGAGAAATCAGTAACTCTTGTCTTAAACTCTTTGATGAATTGAGAGAATGAGCTCTCGCCTTCATCTTTTGTGTGGCTGAAGTACCCTTGACACCAGAGCTATAAACCCCCGCGAAGGAAAAGCAATAGACCAGTCTCACCGAGGATCACAGATGCAAAATTCCTTTCCAAATGTTGACAAAGTGAATTTTATGCTAAATAGACACTAAGTCAAATTCACCCCAGGAAAACAAGGATGGTTTAATGTTAGTAAATCTATTGGTGAAATTCACCACATTGGTAGATTAAAAATAAATCTCAATCGATGGAGACAAACCATTTGACATAAAAAATAAAATATTTAAACTCTTAGAATGCTATAAATATATTTAAAAACCCTTAAAGTTACCAAAAGCCTTTTACAAAGATCACAAGTGGTGAAATATTCGAGGCAATCCCTCTGGTCTTGTGCTGAAAACAGAGTGTGACATCAAGGTCATGGCCCGTAAAAGAAGTAACTGATGAGCTGGACTTCAGTAAAACTAAAAACTTCTGCTCTGCCAAAGACAGTGCCAGGAGAATTAGAGGGCAAACCACAGACTGGGAGAAAATATTTGCAAAAGACACTTCTGATAAAGGACTGTTATCCAAAATACACAAAGAAGTCTTAAAACTCATTAAGAAAAATAACAATCCAAATAAAAAATGGGTAAACAATCTTAATACATACCTCCCTAAAGAAGATATACGGATGGTCAATCAGGATATGAAAGGATGCTCCCCATCAGATGTCCTCGGGGAGGTGCAAATTAAAACAACAACGAGACACTACTGCATAACTATCAGGCCCAAATCCAGGACACCGACAGGACAGGAAGGCATCAAGGAGCCTTAAACGAGTAGTGCCAGACGAAGGGAGCCAGTCTGAAAGGGTACGCTGCACGAGTCTGATGACGTGGCATTCTGGAAAAGGCAAAAGTGTGGAGACAACAAGATCAGTGTTTGCAGTGGGTGGGCGGGGGGGGGGGGGGCAGAGATGTTTAGGGCAGCGGAGATACTCTGTATGGTATTATAATGATGGCTATCGGCCCAAACCCACGGAATGTACAACCCTAAGGACTTTGGGTGATTATGATGTGTCAATGTCAATTTACCCTGGTCAAAAAAAAAAAATTCTGGCAAGTGATGCTGATAAGGGGGGAGATCCTGCGTGCGTGTGCGGGGATAGGAGGCTCTATGGGAAATCTCTGTACCTTCCTCTCAATTTTTCTGCAAACATAAAACTGCTCTTTAAAAAAAAAGTCTCAAAAAGGAAAAGAAAAAACATGTAGAACATGGACAGGAAAGGAAAGAACCACTTTGACTGCACTGACCAGTGTGGCTCAGTGGGTTGGGTGTTGTCCCCCAGAGAGAAAGGTCGCCGGTTCCATTCCTGGTCAGGGCACAGGCCTGGGTTGTGGGTTCAGTCCCAGGTCAGGAGGCATGTGCAAGAGGCAAGCAATCAGTGTTTCTCTCCCTCTCTTTCTCCCTCCCTTCCCTTCTCTCTAAAAATAAATAAATAAATAAATAAACCCATTAAGCAAGGCACTGGGAAATACAGAAATAAATAAAACGGACAAAGTTGCTGCTCCGGTACAGCTTTCACTCTAGTGGAGGAGGTAGACAAAAATAAACTAATAATTCTATTTATTTATTTTCAGAGAGAGGGGAAGGGAGGGAGAAAGAGGGAGAGAAACATCAATGTGTGGTTGCCTCTCACATGCCCACCCCCCCAACCAATGGGCACTTGGCCAGCAACCCAGGCATGTGCCCTGACTGGGAATTGAACCAGAGACCCTTCGGTTCACAGGCAAGCTACTCAGTCCACTGAGCCACATCAGCCAGGGCAAAATAACCCATGTCAGTTCTAAAAAGAAAAATGACATAGGGTAAGGGGAATAAAGAATGCAGTGTAGGCGTGTGTGTGCTACTTTATGGGGCGGGGGGAACCTGAGAGGTTAGACAGTATTTCAACAAAGGCCGGAAGGTTGTAGGAGTGAACCAGCCGGGATAAGGGTGTTCCAGGCAGAGGTAATAGCGAGTGGAGGCATCTTTTACATGGTGTTCTATGTAGAAAATCCAAAACTATACATTATTAGAACTGATAAATTTCTCAAGGTTGCAGGTACGTGATAAATGTTCAAACAACATTGGGGTTCCTATATAACAGCAGCTACCAATTAGGACGTAGAATGTGGAAAAGAAAAATATTTCATTCACAGTAACGACAAAATTAACTGTGACAAAATGTCACAGAAGATACACAAAACCTATGTATGGGATAAATTATGTATCTTAATGATCTGATGCAAATTAATCAAATAAGATCTAATACCATCAAATAAACAATATCTAAACAAGTGGATTGTGCTTATGAATGGAAAGGTAGCTAGCTTCTACAAATTAATCTAGAATTTAAGTGGAATTCCAACTAAGACACAACAAGGTTGTTTAAAGGAACTTGGCAAACTGATCTTAAAATTCCTGCGACGGTGAGAGCCGAGGACCGCCGAGACAATTGTGAGGAGGAAGTAGGAAGGGGCAGAGAGCCGCTGTGCCTTACTGTACTAGGGCGACCCTAGCTGCTGAAGCAGGCAAACCTCAACATGTTTGGGGATCAAACGTGATAAAAAGTGTATTTCTGGCTTGTGTAAAATCCGAAATGGATTTTCTGATCAGCGGGCTGCCCGCCTTCCAGCAGTAGTTCATGGACCCAGGTTTCTTTCGTGTTTGGCTCCCAATTTTCGAGGTTGCCATGTATGTTTGCATCAAGGTGGCAGAAAGGCAAAGGGCATGAAGGATCCCGTGTGGAGGGTAGGTTTTGTAAGCAATGCCTGGAAGTGGCGCATATTGTTTCCCTTCACCTCATTGGCCAGAACTCAGTCTGGTGGCCACACCTACTTGCAAGGGGGGCTGTGACAAGGAGCCCAGCTGTGGTCCCAAGAACAAGAGGAAACAGGTGTGGTGAAGAGCTAGTCAGTCTGCCACCCCTGACATATATCAAGATTTCTTACACAGATATAACCAACAAGACCCTGTGGTAGAGACACAGGGTGAACAGATCAATAGAACAGAAAGCGGAACCCAGAAACTAACATATGTGCGGAGACTGTGTACATGACAGTGAACTTCGAGAGTCAGTGGGAGTAGGTCTGAGTGGGAGCCAATGTAAAGTAAGGCGTATGGAAGGCCACGTGTAAAAATCCAGGGGACTCGGGGGCTACTGTAAAAAAAGCAAAGACTTTAAAATAATTAGAAGAAACTATTAGAGAATATCTTATGGTCTTGTTTAGGGAAATGCTGAGAGAGAGAGAGAAGGTACCAACCTTGAAGGAAAAGACCGATAAATTAGACTCTCCTCTCGGCTTCACTGTTTTGTCCATTCCTGTGCGAAAACCACTGTATATAAAGAAAGACATCCTAAATTTAAGAACATGTTTACACCACAAAGTGGGGGAAAATATGTTCAAAGTAAAAAACTGTAAAGGATTAATATTCAGATTACATAAAATCTCCAATCTAATAAAATACAGGCAAACAGCCAGCAGAAAAGTGGACGAAGGACATGAACAGCTAAGGTACAAAGGAGAGGGGCGGGGTGGGGGGGAAAATGCAGACAACTGTAATTGAACAACAGTAAAATAATTTAAAAAGATACAAAGGAGAAAATGCAATTTCCCATAAAAATGAAAAGATACTTCACTACTACTTGGGGAAACATTAGAAAAGGTCAACCGTAAGATACCATCGCACTTCAGTCAAATGGATGCAAATGTAAAAGGCTGGGCGTACCAGGTATTAGTGAGGACCGGGGAAATGGAGACTCTCGCACGTGACTGGTGGAAGAGTAAATTAGGGCAACCACGTTCGAGACCAATTGGAAACAGCTTGACAATGCACACAGCCCAGGCCTGGCCACTCCACCCCTCGGTCTGTGCGCCCCACACCGCGATCGCAGGCACAGAGAGATGTACCAGAGCTCATGGCAGGGTCCCTTGCCATTGCAACAACGTCAGGAAACAATCTGTATGTCTACCAACACCAAAGTGGGTAAAGAAATTAGGGCATTTTTGTACAATGTGCTACCCTTCCTCAGGTGGTATGAATAAGCAAAAGCAACATATATCAACATGGACAAATATGAGAAAATGCTATCCGTGAGAACAAGTTGAAAGTGATTCCATTCATGTAAATATGTACATAATGGTCTAGGACAACTATTTAAATATTAAAAATATGCAAATAATGCTATGTTTTTATGGACACCTACATACTATAAAAGTATAAAATGTGAATGGGCGGGATGGATACACGCCAGTTAAGACACACAGTTGCCTGTGAGTGAGTAAGTAGCAGTGAGGAAAGTGGTACAAAGGGGCCAGGCAGAGCGAGATCAGAAGTGAGGCACAGTGCCCCTGACCGCTACCGTGGCTGTGAGCACAAGGGTTTTATTATGCGACTTTCTCTTCCTCCATATATATGAAATATTTCCCATTTAAAGCTTTAATGAAATAATTTCTCACAACCCCAAAGAAAAAGTCTGATTGGTTTCTCCTGGGTCCCTTGCCCCTTTCTGGATCGACCAGCTGAGTCCTGGAAGAACATGGAAGCTCTTGGGATTGCCCTGGGGCTGAGGAGCGTGTCTTTGAGATGGGAGAGGAGCTGCACAGACAGATTCAAAGATGCCCACTGCGAGCCGGGCCTGGGGGCCTGAGCCGTCCAGAGATCTGGGAAATGAACCAGGGTGCACGTCAGAACCCCCGGGGAGCTTCTTGGAGGATTCAAACCCAGACCTGCTGAGCCGGGATTTTCCAGGCATCCACATTTCCAAAAAGCGCTCTGTTGGTTCTGATGGGAAACGCTAGTTGAAGAACAGTCACCTAGGCCTGACTGGTGTGGCTCAGTTGATTGTGCATCGTTCCACAGAGCCAAAAGCCGCCGGTTCCATTCCCAGGCAGGACGCATGCCTGGGTTTGGGTTCAGTCCCTGGTCAGGCTGTGTCCCAGACAGGGCATGTAGGAGAGGCAACCGATCAATGTTTCTCTCTCACATCTATGCTTCTCTCCCTCTCTCCCGTTCTTCCTCCCTTCCCCTCTCTCTAAAAATAAATAAGTAAAATCTTTAAAAAAAAAAAAAGAAAGAAAAAATCATCTAAAGCCTTGGGTCACATCACCATGTGAGTGAGCCTAGGTGAATGAGCCCTAGCCACTACACAGCTACCATGTCCCCAGGGGTTGACTCCTGTCCTGCGGACAAAGGAGAGGTTGCACACAGGTGCACTTATTTTCAGGAAAGCCTCACTTCCAGATTTCATCCTCCAGACACACCGTGGGCCTTAACCACTACCCACCTTGGTTCCTCTGGCCTTGGGCATCAAGAGGTAGGTTAGGGAGGAGAGGAACTTGAGCTCCTCCTAGAGGCCAAGAGTGTTAATGTTGGGGTTCTACAAAGCTCCTTTGCATGGTTAGAAATAACAAGTAAAAACAGTGACTTCCACAGCACTTACTGAAGTGCCAGACACTGTGCAGAAATCATGCGCCCAAAGTCCCTAAGCTCGGAGGAGGCAAAGTCAGGATTGCAGTCCAGGTCTGTCAGACTCCGACAGCCATGCCACCGGGAATGTGGGGTCATTGCAGACCCTCCACCGTGCGGCAGCAATGCGCTCCTCTCCTTACCCTTCCACAAGCACACGGAGCACCTCCTGGTGGTGGTGATGATGCCGATGGCTTCATGCCTGTCTTTTTTGTTGTTGTCCTCCCTGCCTGTTGTCCCCTGAGTGTCCTTTCTACCAAACCATCTATGTGTCAAGGCCTAATGGTTCTTCAGAGCTCTGAGAAGGCACAAGGCCATTGGTTGCCCAGTCTCCGCCATCCCGCTAGCACTCCCAAAGGTGGGCAGCAGCTGATGAGCAGGATGAGGGGATGAGTGAACACACGAGTGAATGACTGAATGGTGATGGCAAGCAAACGGTAGCAATGCAGAGGAAGGGGAATGGGGTGCCTGTAACCATGGTAACGATGATGTGGCTGTGAGATAGTGCTAGGAAGATGGTTACCATGGCAACGCAGACAGTGAGGCCTGTTCGGACAGTACCAGCCCTGCCCGCTATTTTGTTCATGCCAAGCCTGACCTGTTCGGTGGTGAATCGAGACCATGAATGCCAGAAGCAGCTGTTGTCCTGCCCGCGTGCCAAGACCAACACCCCCCCCCCCCCCCCCCGCCCTGCCCAGGGCTGCTTGTTCATAGTGGTCCCACCGTTTTCCTGAGTGGTCCATGAGCCTCTAAGAACATTATGTTGAGGGCAAGGGGGTCAAGCTTGCCTGGATGTGTGTGCGTGTGCGCTGGCAAGAGGCAGTCGCATCGGCAAATGTGCAAATGTGTAAGGTGTGGTGTGCGCTGAGGACAGTTCTGTTCGTGTGAGCGCTGGGGGAAGGGTCTGCTGCGAGTGTTAGGGGAAGAGGACAGTCCCGTGTATGCTGTGGGCATGGCCAGATGCGTCGGTGGGCTGTGTGTGGGGAGGCAGTCTGCCGCGTGTGTGGCCGCAGGGCGGTGTTTCTGGGAGGGGCACACGCGCGTGCCTCCATGTAGGGGCGGGGTTCCGGGGCTGTGGGGCGGGGACCCCTGGGCCCACTGCTCACCCGGCTGGGCAAGGGGGGTGGTTGTGGAGGGGGCTTTGCTCCGTCCCATCCATCACCCCGAGCGCTGCGAGCAAGGCGGATATCACCGTGTCAGGGGCGGCTCAGCTCGCAGATCTTATCCTCTTCATTTCCGCCTGAGCTGAGCCCGCCCGCGCTGGCTCCCTGAAGGCTCCATCCATCATGGGGACTGCGCAGGGGTGGGGGTAGGGGGTGCTCTCAGACGGCGCGGAGAAGGAGGGGGCGGCAGGAACCAGAAGTACCCTCGGACTCCCGGAAAAGCCTGGGGGTGGGTGGTTCTGGGTCCGTTTTTCCACGTAGGGAGGGGACGAAGGACAGGGGCCGGATTCGGCCCCAGCCTGGGACACTAGTCAGGTTGCAGGGGCGCAGATCCCTGGGTGCCTGGTCCCTCTCTCGCACTTCGCGGGGCAGCTCGGGGTGGGGGGAGCATGACTTTACCCCAACTCTGAGGATGGGGGTGTTGAGCGCAGGGCCCGCACCTGGACCCTCCAGGGTGACCCGGGCCCGGGCCGCGCGGGTTGGGGGGGCGCCCCGAAGGGAGGCCTTATTTCATTTCCCCGCGCTGCTGAGGTTTCTGCGAAGTGTCTCTCTCACCTCTTTAAATTTTACGGCGCTTGGCTTGTGGCCGACGGACCCGCCCCGGGGAGGAAGCGGGTGCTGGGTCTGGGCGCCTCCCCCAGCCGAGGGGTGGCCCCACCAGGCAGGGCGCAGATCAGGCCCGGGGGGCTCCCGGACTCTACAGGGAGCCCAGCCTGCGACTCCCCTCTGGTTCCCCTGGGCCTTCTTGCAGGGGATCTGGGCTGTCCCAACCCAGGGGGTGGGGTTTGTCTCAGTGCTTCTCAGGCCTTGCCCCGCCCCCTTTCCTCGGCTCCTTCGCGGGCCACACCTACCTTCTACTTTCAGCGAGCTTGGTGTGTGTGTTGGGGTGAGGAGGGTAGGGGGGAGCTGCTGGAAGAGGCGGTAAAAGGAGAAGTGGATACCAGCCCTGGAGCCCCAGTTGCGTTGCCAAGCCCACCACAGCTTTCCCTGGGGGCAGAATGGTGCCCCCAAGTCCCGAGTCAGGGTCAAATATACCAGTGCAGCGGTGCACACCAGCGAGGCAGCAGCTCTGGTCCCTGATGGCCAGGCCTGGCACCTGCCTGCAGATCCGATTGGGGGCTGGAGTGAAGGGCAGGGAGTGGGGAGCCTTTGGGCCCAACACAGTTCGCTCAGCAGCCTATGACTCCTTACCAGGATGAGTCTGGGTGGGGCCCATCCAGGTGTGGGCAGGAGAGGAGTGTGGCCTGAGGGGCATGAGAGAGAAGAGGGGAGCGTGAACAGGAGAGGGGGTGTGGGGGGGAAAGGGGGTGAGCAGAAGGAGGAGGAGGAGTATCTGAGCGCCTGGTCCGGTGGGGAGGCGTGTGGGGGTGGGGGTGGGGGGTTGCACACAATCCTGTCAGACCCCAGAGCCACCTTTCTTGGACTGGCAATCATCACCTCAATTTCTCTACAATTTACTTCTTACTAATACAGTCCCACAACCCACCATGGGCTACTCAGCCCAGCAGTCATGGATGCCGCTTTGCGACAAGCATACTCCAAAAGGAAGCAGGGTGTGGAACAGAAATTTGGGTTCACCAGTCTGGGGTATGAGGGGCCAGGGGCCCGGTGGGGGCAGACACCAGCTGACCCTGTTGCCCCACACAGGGCCTGCGGAACAGCAGGGTGGTGTTCAGAGCAGGGGCTGTGTGTGGGGTGGGGGCAATGCAAACAGCAGCTATGGCTGCCCTGCTGGTAGCTGAGGCCTGCTGACGCCTCCAGGCTGAAGAAGGCTCCGAAACATTCTTTTTCTCCATTGACCTGGAGAGGAAATGTCCTGGATATTACACTCTAGGGAGCTCAACCACTGGCATCTTTATGAGGAAAATTGGTCACCTCCACATGACCCAGCCAGGGCTTGATACAGCTGCCCCTCCCCTGTTCCCACCCCTGCTTCTGCCTTCCCACTCCCGTTGAGCGCCCGTCCTTCCCCCAGGCCTCACATCCAGTCTCTCCCAAAGGCCTGTTGATTTGCCCTTCTGAACATCTCTCAGTCTGTCCCCTGCTCTCTCATCCCTGCAACCACAGTCATTGTCCTCGTTACTGAGGTCTCTCTCTCCTTGCATTATTGCCACAAGCTCCTTGCTGGGTTCCTTGGCTACTCTCCATCCGCGATGCTGGGTTGGCACTGGGGTCACGTCAGCTGCCTGTTGCTCCCAGGAAAAAGCCAAAGTTCCCAGCATGGTATTCAAGGCCCTTCAAGCTCTGGCCTGGCTCCCCTCTTGCGGCTGCCTTTCCTGCTTCCCTCACCTTGTTGCACTAAAGTGACATTGCTCCTTCATGCTCCTGAACCTATTGCAGGTGGTTCCCTCTGCCTGGAATGCTCTTCCCTCCCTTCTCTACTGGGCTAGGTTCTCATCAGCCTTCGAGGCCTGGCTCAAGCGCTTCTGCTTTGGGAAGTCTCCCAGAACGGAATCCGTCTTCTGTGCTCTCACGGCCTCTGTGTGCCTCGTCCTTTGGTTATAATTACCTTTCAGAACCTGTCTGAGTCTTGCACGAGACTGATGGCTCACTGAGGGCAGGGACCCTCATTTGGGAAACCTGGTGTTGTTTGGGACCTAGCCTCAGACCACCCCCCAAGCTCAAGGAAGTCCAGTGCTTCTGGATTTCCTTGAACCTGGGACCCTGGAGCCATCATAATTGGGGAGAGGGTAAGGAGAAAAGGGCTGGCGAGTGGCATTGTGGGCTTATTTGAACATTACCCCTTCCTGCAAATTCTCTTTCCTCTGAGCCCCCTTCACACAGCCCCCAAGGCTTCAGAAGACCTACCTATAATGAGGAGTCAAGATTCAGGAATGTTGCACTCACTGCCTGTGGCTTTTGCTTCTCATCGTCTAGGGTGACTGGTTGTCATGGAAACCTGAGTGCAGGAAGTGCCTGCTGGCTCCCTTCCCAGGGTGGGAGCTGCAGGCTGAGCATGCCGAGATGGAGGCTGGTGCTGGATGGCTGGGGCCTGCCCACTCTGGGCCAGACTGGGTCTACTCATTCCTCCTCCGGCCGAAGCTTGGGGATTTGTCCCAGAGCGTTGGCCTGGGCCTGCACCACTTGTTCCAAGGCTGCACACCTACGAGCATGTATCTTCTTTTGGGGGGAGCGACAAACTCCTGATTTAACACTGAGGCTCAGGCTCTGGGGTCAGACAGCATGGTTTGTGGTCTTGACTTTGCCATGGGTTGGCTGTGTAATCTTGAGAAAGACATTTAATTTTCTGAGCCTCCCAGGTTTTCCTCATTTGTAAAATAGGGATAACAAGAGCATCCTGAAGTGTCCACTTTGGTGGGATGATGGACCTGTGCTCTGAAAGGCCCTCCCACTAAAATTCAAACAGATTTTGTGTGAATTACAAAAACAACACAGACCAACCATTACTGTTAATGCATTGCTGGGCTTGTTAGAAACTAAGGAAAATCTCCAAGCTCTAAACACCTTCTGCCAAGAAAAACACAAGAAGACAATGGGAAACTGAAACTAAAGCAGGGAATGGCAACCGAGAGGTAGGCGGGAAAGGTAGGCTAGCTGTTGACCTAGGCATGGAGGTGGGCAAGTTCAGTCTAGGGCAGAGGCAAGGTGAGAGAACTTAACCTGACATTCCTGCATCGAGCCAGGGTCTCTTGGAGGTGGGGAAGTAGTCCCGGGCTAACAGCCGTTCCTGACCCCTGACAGAAATAAATGCACCTGAGTAGGAACACACCTTCAAGTAAGGCCCTTACGGTTCCCACAGATTAGAGTCAACAAAAAGTGAACCCACAGTTAGATCACCAAACGACAAGGAAACAAGCCACGATGAGAGAGGGCCAGCAATACACCAAACAGTATGCGTAGGCAGCTCAGACGTGTCGTTGGGCTACTGGAACTACCAAATGCAGCATACTAAACAGTCGCGTATAAATGTTGGAAGAAATACAAGGTGGAATCACACCACAAGCACACACACATGAATATAGAATAAAATCCCATCAAAAATGGCCAAAAAATTGGAAGTAAAACCAATAGAACTTGTATAAATGAAAATTATCATTGATGACATAAACATCTCATCAGATGGGTTAAACAGATTGGATGCAGCTACAGAGATAAATTATGAACTGGAAAATGGACCTAAAGAAATTATGCAGAATATAGCACAGACAGTAAAGGAGATGTCAAGTGTAAAAAGAGAGTAAAAGGTGGAAGGAAGAAGGAGAAGGTCTACCGTGCAACCCAGCCCCACGAGGAAAGAGGAGATTCGGCCAAGGAGACGTGATATTTGAAGAGGTCATGGCTGAGGACTTTTCAGAATCCACACCTAGACGTTGTGTGACAAACTGGCAGAAGACCAAAGATAAAAAGATCTTCCAGGCAACCAGAGAAAAGAAACCAATCAATTACGAAAGAAAATTGCATTTGGACTAACAGCAGACTTATCAATAGCCATAATAGAAATCCATAAGATATGGGGAAGATACCTTCAAAGTACTGAGACAAAATAATTACTGGCCCAGACTTGTACATTCAGCATGAGTATCTTTGGAGGATGAGAATTAGCCATTTTCACATGAACGAAAACTGCGGGAATTCACCATGGTCGGGCTTTTACTAAGGGAAAATAAAGGAAAATGATCTCAAGAGGGAAGTCTGATATGCAAGAAGAAATGGTGCGTAAAGAGTCCAAGTGTGTAGAGGAAACGAAATGCAAGGGGGAATTCTTCAATTTTTTAAAAAGTAAGAAAGGAGAAATAAGAACCATAGAAAAGATAGGTGTTTTTAAAGGTAGCACAAAGTTAGATGGCAGATACAAGTGAAAATTTATCACTAATCTTAAAAAACGTTAATGTGCTAAACTATCTAGCTAAAAGACAGAGATTTATCAGACACACTACATTTTAAATTCAGCTCTACGGGACCTCTTCAGAGCCCCTTCTAAAACACATGGGCACCGAGGCTGCCCGAGGCTGAAAATAAGGGTATTCAAATGATACATGAGAAAAATAAAAGCTAAAGGAAAACTGGGATTGTTTATTAGTATCAAAAAAGTTATTAAGGTAAATATTGTAAGAGATAAAGGATGTTCCTAATAATGATAACATTTTTAGTGCACCTGGAAGATAAAACTCAACTCATAAAATAGCCTCAAAATATCCAAAGCAAGAATGAATAGAACTACAGAGTAACTTTGATAAATCCATGATTATTATAGATTTCAGTATCTTTTGAAGTTATTAATATGTCAAGCAAAGAAAAAATTAAGATATGGATTATTTAAGCTACACAATTTATATACTTGAACAAATGGATGTTGATAAAATCCTAAACCAGCAATGAGAGAATACAACTGTTTCCATGCATGTGGGAAATTTATAAACAGTGACCACATACTAGAACATAATGCAGTTCTCACCAAATTATAACAACTGACATCATATGGGTCAGGTTTCTGTAACTTAAAATACAACTGGGTTAAACGTCAGTGATAAAATGGTGAGTGAAAAAAAATTCCATGTTTTTAAATTAGAAAATTATCACACTGGAAAGTTTTAAAGTATGTAGAGCTGAATAAAAATGTTATGTATCAAAACTTGTGTAAGTCAGCAAAAATGGTAGTTTGAAGGAAATTTAGAGCCTTTAATGCTTATTTTTTAAAAGAAAATCTGAAAAAGCTAAAATGTATAAGAGAACTCAGTGAAAGTAGAAGAAAGGATACTATTTAATGAAATAGAAAAATATACAGTAGAGGAAATTAACAAGCCTAAAATTGGGTCTTTGAAAGACTAGTAAAATACATTAAAATCTGGCAAAATTTTAAAAGATACAGGCATAAAAATAATATTAAGAATGATAAAGGAAATAATGCCACAGATAGAACAGAGATTAAAAAGATTTTTTAAAAGAGGATATCTTATATAACTTATATTAATAAATTTAAAAACAGGCAAAAGGCACAAATTCCTTGAAACACAACTTATCAAAACTGACCAAAAAGAAATAAAAATCCTGAATAGTCCTATAGCCACTAAACATAATTAACTAGGTGGCTAAAATATTTCCACATAGAAAACACCACATCCAGATGATTTCAAACATTCAAAAAAACAGATATTACAATTTTATACACACTCTCCCAGAGTATGGAAAATGGGGAACACTCCTCAGCTCACTTTCAGAAATCAGTATAACTTTAGTTCACAAATCCAGACAAGCTCATCCATGTGCCTAGATGTACAAATTTAAAAAGAACAGTAGAAGACTGAATACAATAAAATAGTTAAAAATCATGACCAAATGGGTTTATACCGTGGATCGAAGGGCGGCGTAGCGACAGTCACACCTCAGTGCTTGCCAGCTTCAGACCTTGTCGAACCCGGTACTTGTCTCATTATGATGAGAAAAAAAATATATGTAACACATATTATATCACCAATATATTATCAATACAGATGATGCCATCGATATACTCTATATAATAATTATCACATTATATATCATACATTACAAATTATCTATTGTTATTCATATATAAACTATGTAAAGATATACAGTAACATTGACTGGTTAAAGGAGGAAAGGTTAAATGCTGAAAGACCATTTAATCAAAATCAACATCTTTTATAATTAAAATTCTTACTAGGAATACACAGGAATTTTCTTAACTAGCAAATGGTAGCAAAATCACAGTGGTAAAAAATTAAAAGGCATTCTTTTTTTTAAAGATTTAATTTATTCATTTTTAGAGAGAGGGAGATGGGAGGGAGAACGAGAGGGAGAGAAACACCATGTGCAAGAGATACGCTGATCGGTTGCCTCTTACACATCACCAACCGGGGACCTGGCTTATAACCTAGGCACGTGCCCTGACTGGGAATCGAACCATTCGACCCTTTGGTTTGCAGGCTGGCGCTCAATCCGCTGAGCCACACCAACCAGGGAAAAAAAGCATTCTTCTTAACAAACAAGACAAGGAGCCAGTTAATATCCTTCTAATCAATATTTTATTGGCAGTTCCAGCCAACGTGTTTAGTACAAAAGAACAAGGAAAAGAAGAAGAAAATGAAGGAAGGAAGGAGGGAAGGAAGGAAGGAAGGGAGGAAGGAAGGGAGGGAGGAAAGGTATACTATTTAGAAAGAAGCAAAGCTATCATTTCCAGATGATATGATTATCTAGATTAAAAATCCAAATACTATACTGAGATACTCTTAGAGTTAGTAAGAGTTCATCAAGGAGGCAGGATGTAAGCTAATATGAAAAACTGAATTGTTCTTCCGTGTACTTGCATACAAAACAACTCAGAAAAAGGCAGCGGGTAGGCTGGTACAGAAAGCAATCTAAAATTTAAATGTGGAAGTCAACACTTTAACATTTAAGAAGAAAATATAAGAGGAGGTCTTCATAACTCAGGTAGGGAAGGGTTTGGTAAACAAGACCGAAGAAAGAGCATACTCTAAAAAGTACGATATATTAGGCTACATTAAAATGTAGAACTTCTATGCTACGAATTGGAAGCAATTATTTGTAACACATATAACTAGCAAAGGGTTTGTATATAAGTTAAAAGTAACATATATTTATTTGTAGCTATATATTAAGAACCCTAGAAGTAAATAAGAAAAAGACAAACAACCCAAAAGAAAATTGGGCAAAAGACATGTGTAGGCATTTCACAAAGAGAAAACACAGATGAAGAATATGCATGGAATGTATCGATATTCAACCTCATTAATAACAAGGCAGGAGCAAATGAAGATCATTTGAAACAGTCAAAATTGGTAAGTCCTGGCAAGGATGGGGAGCTGCAGAAACTCTTCAGAATTGCTGGTGGGACTGCGGATAGTAAAGTCACTTTGGGAAGCGCTGACTTTGCCTCACGGAGTTGACCCTGCCTTATGCTGGCAACTCAGCCCTCCCCAGGGAAGGTTCTGGAAAAACCGTGGTCGCAGAGCCGTGTAGACGGGCCCTCATTGCAGTTCATCCTAGTGAAAAACTGGAAACAAGCAGCACCTGCTCCAGGAGAATCAATAACTAAGCAATAAATAATGGCTACATGCAACGCTGTGGGCGAACGTGGGCGAAACTGAAACACATATAAAACAGGAACGAGCGGAAGACTACGCACAGCACGGTCTCCCTGGCGTAAAGCTCAGTACAGCCAAACTGAGTGAGAGAGGGTTTAGGGGGTCAGAAATTAGCCAAAATGCAGAGGGGGAAAAAATCACAGTGGTTTGTCTTACTGTTCTTCCTGCTCAGTGGTAGGAGGGTCCTCTCTGCATCGGAGCTGCTGGCCAGGCCCGGTCCCGGACAGGGCCCCGGCTCTGAGGGGTCCCCATTGAGTCCCCCTGCTTCTCCAGTGGTTCGGAAAGGACTCCCAGGGGTCCCAGCTCCTGCACCAGCTCCTGCACCTGCTCCTGCATGTGGACTCCCTATGGATGACCCCGCCCACTTCTTCCTGCTGCTTCTCCTCAGCAGCCTGATGTCCATCAACTTTCTAGGCTCCAAATCTACAGAATTCCTTCCCAGATTCTCAGGGTTGGGGCAGGGCTTTAATCCTGAAAATGAACCCACTCTCTTCCCCTCCCTTCCCCATCTTCTCATCCATGCGGACGGGCTGTGTGAACCCAGCACGTAGCTGACCGCTCCGAGCTCTGCCATTCCGCTGTGGGCACAAGGCAGGGATGCAATAGGCGCAGACCCAGCCTGTGCTCCAGCTGGGCTGGCCCACGGGAGGGAGGGTGGCTTTCTGGCTGTCAGTCTCCCTTTCTCCCTGCTTCCTGTCCTGGCATGCCTGAGCCAACCCGCTGGCCAGTGTCTGGGAAGCAGCTCAGGATGGGCCACACCTCTCAGCCCTGCTGTCAAGTCCTCTCCAGGGATGAGGCCTCCTCATCCATCCCTCGGTTTGGAGCCTGGTCTGCTGAAGCCCTGTCCCACTGCTTAGAAGGGCAGAGTTACCAAAAATGTGGGGCTTTTCTTGCCTGTCCTGACCTGCCTTCTAGGCAGAGTTGCTTGTTGACACTGGTAACCTGCTCTCAGGGTCTGCCACTCACCAGCTCCGTGACCTTGAACGAGCTCCTTCACCTGTAGAATGGGGATAATGCTATTTTGAGTCAGAACGAAATGAGAGATGCCTGAAGGCACTGGCCCACGGAGAATACTCAGCACATACACAACAGCTATTACCAATGTCCTGGTCGCCGTCATTATTACCAGGTGTCGGCAGGGCATTTCCTAAGCAGGAAGAACACCTGCCGTAAGTAAGCTGCCTTCTTCCGCAGTCTCACGTCCACGGTGCTTTGCAGAGCACGACTCCAGTTTTCTGCCCTTGTCACAGTTGCTCTGTCCGTGGACATTTCTGTGATGGGTATAACCTGATTATTTGCTCATTAGTAACTCAGTACCAGTAATTCAGGTTTTTCAACTGAGCTCTGTTGCTTATGAAGTACCCCACTGTGGGGAACCGTTCCAAGCGGGGGAAATGTGGCTCAGCCCCCATTCGGAAAAGCCAGTGGGGTGCGAGGTTGGCGGGCAGGACCCATGTCCATGGGTAGGTTCTCCAGTGGGAAATCAGGCCTGCATTGTACCTAGACAGCTATGAGACTGGCTCTTGCTAAAACTCCCTCACCCTGAGGCAGCAAATGTTTACTGAGTATCTTTATCTTTTCAAAATCTGGGCTAGACCGTCCAGGTATGGAACATAGTTGGTTTCACCATTTCTCCTTTTACATTGCAAATATCCTTCTTTGATGTACTCAGTGACATCCTCTCCTTTGTCTGCAAAAGATAACCACCCAAAAAAACCTTTGCATAGTAAAGGAGGACCGTCTTTGATGTAAGGGGCCTAGAAAAACAATAAAGGCCTGTCAAGGCAAGGGTTGGGGACCTCTCCTCTTGAGAGAGTGGCCGTGCCGTCCCTTTTCCTCCACAGGATTTCTGTAGTCCGTGTGTATGTGTATATTGCAGCCACAACAGCAGATCCTGCGGGCCGGGATCTGCGTCACCCCACTGCCTGACTCTGTGGCACAGCCTTCCGGTTCCAGCTGTGGGTGAACCAGAGGGGTGTGTGGGACCAGAGGGGACCCACACCAGGGCCTCAGAAGGCAGGAACTGCACTTGCAGTGACAATATGTGATGTCCCTTGTGCATTTTAGGCCAAAGATCATGATTTTCACTTGTTCTTAGGAATCTCTGTTAATATCCAGGTGAACGGTATCTGCAGAAAACATGCCCCATAAACAGCGTCTCCTCTTAAAGAGCAGCTCAGAATCTGTGCACGTTCGAGTCCCACAAACCATGATGCCTATAAACTGAGGGGGGTGGGATGCTGCAAAACCGGGGGTGGGACAGATATAGAGGGCATCGTTGTGCTCTGTGGAGAATTATCCTAGCTCTTTTTAAAAAAAATTTTTTTGAATGCTGATTTTTATGCCAGAATCTTGGAAATATTATCCCCTTCACCCAATAACCCTGGGAGATGGTGTGGGTTTTAGTCAGGACTCTGGTGGCAAGTGACAGAGACTCCAACTAGCTTAAGCAATAAAAGAATTTATTAGTCGTGTATTCGTTAGTCCTTTAATGCCTCCCTAAACTGAAGGCCCGGGGCTGCCTCTCTGTCCATCTTTCCTCTTAACCTCTGTCTGTGCACTGGCCATGGTCTCTAGGGCTCCCCCCTGTGGTAAGGAATATAGCTGCCAGCATCCCTGTTAACTAGTGATCCAAGAAGACTGCCCAACTGCACTGGTGGACCAATCACAGGGAATGAAGTGGTCTGGCCAGAAGACTCAGGCCAGGCTGACTGGCAGGGACAAGCTCCCACTGCCCATGCCTCAATGCCTCGTCTGGCATGGCCCCTGAGGTCACAGGAGGCCCAGGTGTCTGTCAGCCTCAGAGCACGGGGAAAGGAAGGCTCTGTCACAGGAAACACAGCTTCTGAAAGCCCAAAGGGTTGGGGAGGCTTCACCACTGCCAATGCCAGGGACGGCTCCACACACCTCCATCAGGGCCCTTTGGCCCCTCCCAGTTCATTGGTCTGGGCTGAGGGTTAGCCTCCTGGGTGGGCAGAAGTGAGGGGCGCCCATGGTACCCCCACTGTTTGAGTGCCTGGGGGCGGATGAACTCTGGGCCTGGCTCACTTACTCATGTGACCCTTGTGATGGCTCTGTCCTCGCCTTTCAGTTTGTTAAAAAAAAAACCAAACAAGCAACGGAGACTTGTCCCAGGTCATGGTCTGTGAGTGGCAGAGCTGGGATTTGAGCCTGACAGCACTCACTACACAGTCCCTGACTCTGGCGGGTGGGGAGCTCTCAAACCCAGAGCCCCAGGCCCCGCCAGGTCAGTTGCCCCCACTAGTAGGTCCCAGGGACCGCGATGATCAGAATGAAACACAGACCACCATGAGAGGCTGCTGCCGCCCCCGCCTGCCCTGTGGGGGAAGCGTCCATAGGGGCTGGCCCACTCTGCAGGCGGACCTGGATCTTGCTCTGGTGAGGGAGCCCCCTCCTGTGCCTGGGCAGGGCCTGAGCCTGCTGACCTCCCTCCGGGAAGGGGTGGAGGAGAAGGGGCCAGGCAGGAATAAGGGGTGGGGTTGAGGGGGTAGGGAGAGGTTAGTGGTTCTCTACTCACCCCTGTAGTCTTCCCCCTGGGCTCAGAGAGGGCTGATTCCCCGGGAGCCAGGCCATTGAGGATAAGCAGCCTCCCAAGGCTTTAAGCTTCCCTAAGCCCAGTTTCCGTATCAGTAAAACCGGGGTAGTAACGGCGCCCTCTCCCAGGTCAGTGTGAGAAGTCAGTGGGATGAGCCAAACAAGCTGGGAGTGGCTGACGCAAGTTCTCGTGAAGGGGCACCTATTTCTTCGCCCCGCCCCCCTACTTTTCCTCCTTGTGCGTGTCTGTCTGTTACTGCTCCACCTCTGCCATTTACTGGCTGTGTGGCTTCAGGTTACTTACCATCTCTGAGCCTACTTTCCTGTCTTATAAAATGAGAATGCTCACACCTACTTTTCAGGGTTGTGGTGAGGAATGCCCGGTATCGTCCCTACAAAGCGCCCACACAGTGCTTGGCATACGGAAACCTCCGACGAGGGAGGTTTTTCTCCCCTCTTTCCCCTTCTGGCCCAAATCCGAAGGCTCCGCGATCCACGCATCATCCCAGAGCCCAGCCAAGGTTTGGGCTCTCACCTGCCCGACTCCCTATCGCCACCTCGTGGCTGGATGGGTGACTGCAGGTTTAGTAGCGAAATTCAAAGTAGCTTCTGGTCTGCCTTGGGAATTTAGTCGCCAAGTACCCCAAGCTTTGAGAAGGGACGTATGGAAGTGGGGTGCTGCCCATAGAAAAGCGCACCTGGGTATTCTGACGCAGACGGGAGATGCAGCAGGGGCCGCCTGCCACTCAGCTCATTCCGCAGATTCTGCGCTAAGAACTTTCTGTACATTACTCCTTTGTGATTTGGACCAGAATTTTCCAAATGAAGAAATAGAGGCTCCTGGGACATTGGGTGCTCCGAGGAATTGAAGAATGTACATTTTCTTTATCTAGGGAGTGGGTACAGGAGTTTTTGTGTTTATTATTTTTCTTTAGGCGACAAACGAGTACAGTACATACACTCATCCGTACTTTTCACGGTCTCAGTGTGTCCCCGCTGAATCAGAGGACAGGCAGTGCGCCAGACGTCCTCCCACTGCAAGGGCCTGACTGACCGCTGGCAGGCCCCGCGTGGGCATGGGCAGAACAGGGTGTCACCTCCTGCCATCTCTGGGATTTGGGCCCTGACTGCAACCTGGCTGTGCCCCGCCTCACTGGTCCCTGGCAGCTCCCACCTCTGAGCATTTGTTCTGGCTGCTTCCACCTCCAGGAGGCTTTCCTTGATTTCCCAGGCACAACTGACGAACCCCGCCACCCACCCACTCTGAGTCCTTTTGCCTCTCTTGTCACTCTTGTTTTCGCTCTGCCCAGGCAGGCCTGTGGCCTGGCAAGGTCTGCCAAGCAGGACACGAGACCAAAGGGATGAGCAATTGGGGTGTGGGTGGGGGAGAGGGCTGTCTCCGTTCTCCAGTCAAGCCCCAGGGGTGGCTCTAAAGTCAAAGCTCTAACAGAGCCCCCTGTCTGTCAGTGCCCAGAGTGCAGGCCTGCCTGGCGTGGGGCCTGGCACAGACAGAGGCCTGAGGGGGCATCTGAGGCAGAGGAGCGGCGTCTGCAGGATGGGAGCTCCTGGGAACAGCTGGGGAGAGCAGTGTCTTCTGCTGTCAGGTGGACATTACAATGGCCCCCGCCCCTCAGGGCTGCGAGGAGAAAGTGAAACCAGATGTGTGAGGCTCGGCACAGCATGTGGCGCTCCTCCAGTCTCCCTGAAGGGCCGCTGCTCCTGCTCACAGAGGCGATGAGCGGAACCCGGTAGCCTCGTGGCCTCTAACTCTCTGCCCGTCGAGCTGTCCAGCAGGCCAGCTGCACTGCCCGCATCCAGGGCCAGCCTGTGACTAGCACTGGCGGGAACGTGGCTAGTGTTTGTCCTGTCTGGGACAGCGCACCTCCTCTCTTGTCTGCTGAGACTCAGCCTACATCTCCTCCCCCTCCAGCGACTTCACTTTCTGAGCTGGGGGGAAAAGACAGGCAGGAGACCTGGGGAGCAAAGGATTAGCACGGCCCCTCCCCTGCAAGGCCCTCCCCACACATTTTTTAGTGACAGGATTTTAAACGGTTGCTGTAGGCAAGAGAGCTGGCGGCCCGCTGCTGAGGGGTTAGGGGGAGCTGGGAGGCCACTCTCACACAAGCCAAGGCCTGGGGCTTGGACATGAGGACCCAGTTTAGTCATACTGCTGTGCTGTGCCTAGTAACTTAATTTTTCGGAGCCTCGGTGAGGCCAGTTGGAAGGTAGGAGAGAGTTTCCTTGCTCCCTGGGGCTCTGGGTCTGGCTTTGGAGGACAAGATCACAGGGCCAGAGAGTGTGGGCTTAGGGAGGCAGCCAGGGGTGGGGTGGGGGGCGGAGGGTGGTGGCGAGGCCATGTGTGTGCAGCCAAACCTGATTTTGAACTCTGGTTCTACTGCCCCTTGTTAGCTTTGTCATATCGACCCTGTTGCTGTCTCTTTCTGAGCCTCTGGTTTCCCTTCTGAAACTTGAGACCTTAATACCTGCCTCTCAGGGTGTTGTGGGGTACAAAGGAGGAAATGAACTGGAGGGCCTCAACATGTCTGGATTCTCAGAAGCCATGTGGCTGTGAGAATCACCCAGACGCCCCAACAGAGGGTGCAGGGCAGAGTGTGCCTCCAGGGGGCGCTGGTGCCCACAGGCAGAGGGAGAGAAGCTGCTGAGAAGGCGGAATGGAGGGGCGGGCAGGGAGAGAACACTGGGACATCAGGTCTGTGGACACGAGGTGGAGAGGCCCCCTGGATGCACAGACAGAGAGAGACGTACAGTGATAGGCCCGCGTGTGGATATACAAACAGCCTCGCCAGCACGCAGACACATCCACTTGCAGATCTAGACAGCCTGCAGGTAGACCCGGCTGCACGCAACACCCTGACACCTACAGCTTGGCACTCAGGACACCTGGGCCCAATCACCCAGGGAGCTATTTACACGCACACGCCGATACTCCTCCAGGTCCTCCGAGGAACCTGTAGACTCCAAGGAACACACTTCGAGAGCCAAATTCCTTTGAGCCTCTGGCATCTCCCCCCATTCTCTGCCCTTGCCACCATCTCTCCTGGATCCAGTCCCAAGTCCTCATGATTCTCAGGATTTGGCTTCTGCTTCTGCATGTTGCGTTCCCTTGGGCAAGCTCACTCACCTGGTTGTTGAACACCTGGATGCTCAGCCTCTGGTCCCTTTGAGGCCCAGCCCTGCTCCAGGATGGGTCCACTGGGGTGCTCCCAGAGACCCAGAGCTTCCCACACCCCTGCCAAAGTGTTCCAGAAACCCCATCCCAGTGATAAGGAGCCCAGGTGTGGCTTTGCCTTTCCTATCTCTCCAATGTCTTGGGAACCTGTCCCCTTTTTTCTCCACGCTCTTACCGCCCTTGTCAAAGCCATTGTCGCCCTCCCCTAGGTGAGAGAGGTGACTCAGTTGACCTCCCTGCCTCCATCCTGACCTAACTGGACCTGTTCTCCACTTGCAGAAAGACCCTGGGTGGTCTAGTCTTGCCTCCAGCCTCATTGCTTCTCTGCCCCTAAACTTAGCTATTCTTGTTGTTCAGGAGACGCACAAGAGTTTGGCTGCCTGTGAGGTTTTACACAAACCTGGAGCACTCACAGAAACTTCTCTTCATCCAGTCCCTGCCCTGCTGGGTAACTTTGGATCCCTGTGTGACATGCAGCTTCTTCCAGGAAGCCTTCCAGGATGCTCCACCACTCCAGATGAGGTTGGGTACGTTGTAACAAGGCCTTACTGTACCTCAACTGGGCTCATACCACACTGACTACTCCCTTGAGTCAGACACCACCAACCCCTGTTCTCAGCCTGGGGGCAGGTACTTAAAGGACCCTTCATATTGGTTGGGCGAATGAATGAATGAATGAATGAGCGTTGGGGAGTGAGATAGGGTGGATGTGTTTGTTTTAAGGATGGAGATGGTTCAAGGTTGGGATGGGACAAGAGTGGGGGGTAAGGACTATGGAATAGGACAAGACAATGGGTTGGGCAAGACCAGGGACCCCAAGCCCTCCTCCTTGACCTGCTGTCCCTGACAGCCCCCAGGAAATCTGCTACCGTTTCCTGCAGGGCTGGCTCAAGCCCGGACAGCCCTCCCCCCAAGGAGAGTCACCACAGGCGTGTACAGGTTGGTTTATTTACAAATATACTGATGTCTCATTTTTTTTGTTGTTGTTTCCATTTTCTGCTTTTGTGGGAAGAGCTGAAGGTGAGAGTGGAGGGCAGGGTGGGGGTGGTGATGTGGTAAACGCTAATAAATAATTTAACAATGACAAGTTATTAAATAAAATGTGTCTGGGGATGGCGGGTGGGCAGTGAAAGTCTGTACAAGGGAAACAGAGGAATGGCCAGTGGCCCGGTCCCCACACCCAACCAGGCAGGCTCCTGGGGGAACCCCAGTGGGGTGGGGAGGGCACCAGCAAAGAGGCTCATTGGAAATGGCACCTCCCAAGGGCCAAAGGCTGGAGGGTCCTCCTGCTCCCCCAGCCCCCAGGCCGTGTGTGCCCGGGAGTGTGAGTCTGTGAGCCTCCATGTGCGTCCGGGTGTGAGTGTGTGTCCATATGTGTGCGTATGAGCATGGACCCCCTTCCCCACAGGGTGGAGTGAGCCCCAGAGCTGTGGGTTCTCCCAAATGGAGGTGAGATCCTCACCCCAGGGGGTGCCCAGAGCTCGGGCTAAGGCCAGGCAGGGCTCGGCCACTTCTTCCTGCTCCAAGGCTCCCTGGGTGGGAAGTGAGAAGGCTACCAGCTCTGGAGGGCTGGGTGAGGCAGGTAAGCCCCCTAAAGGAGAAGAGCCTGCCCCAGCCCCATTCTAGGCCCTGCTCATCTGGACATGGTAGACACCCCCCACCGCTGCCTCCTCCAGGAAGTCTCCCAAGATGCCCAGACCCCTTCTCTTACAGGCTCTGCTGGATCCATGGTCTGACCCTTGAAACCACTGTGTCCCTCTGTCCATGCAGAAGGCAGACAAGGCTCTGGCTGGGCAAAAGCCCTCCTTACCCATCCTCTTCCCTCACTAGCTATGTTACCTGGGGCAGATTCCTTCCTCTCTGAGCCTCAACTTCCCCAGCAGTCTCCTCCTTGCCCGCTGCCCCCTTTCTGCCTCTTCCTCCAGGGACCGGACTCTTACTTCCCTTTTCCCTCAGACTGCCCCCCAACCCACCAGTGATGATCCCTCTCCCTGGAGGGGATGCGGGTCCTGGCTACTCACCTCCCCCAGGTCAAGGATGCACTTCCTCCCAAGAAGTGGGAAGAGCGTGCTCCTCTCAGCTTGCCCAGCCCCCAGCAAGCCTGCCAGCTCTGCGTGCTTCTGCCGGGCAGCCCTGAACACACGTCCCCCTTCTCTGGGCCTCAGGTTCCTCATCTGAGAAATGGGTCCTCAACAAGGTCTGGGACAGAGTGTGTAAGGAGAGCCCCTCGAGGGCCCTCCGTCTTGTTCTTCTGTATCCCGGCCCAGGGCTGGGCAGAGTGAGCAGCAGAGTCTGGGAGAGCCTCGGAGGGGCGGGGCAGGGGGTGCTGGAGGCAGCAAGCCCCTGCAGACACTGAAGGAGTTACCTAACCACAGCCAAGGGGTGGCTCAGGCACGAAGGGCTCTCTGAGGTCCCTCGTGGCTTTGACTGTCTGTGGGTCATGAGCATGGGTGTCCATGAACCAGCTCCTGGCCAGGGGCAGAGCCTGGGCTGGACTCAGGGTTTGTGAGGCCCAGGAGTGGCAAGAGTGACTCAAGACAGGTCCTGCCCCTCGCCCAGAGGTCATTCCCCCATGTTCTCAGCTCCGCCCATCACTGACAGGCATCAGAGGACTGGTCAGCCATTCCTCTCTCCTGGCCCAGAGTTTTCAGCTGTAAAATAAGGGTGAGTGGTGCACTAGATGACCCATTCCTGAGGCTCCTCCCACCTTAGAGTCCGGCAGAGAAGGCCAGGTCTCCTAGGGGATGCCATGGGGCATTCACTCCAGCCCTGCCCAGGGGCCTGCTCTGTGATCAGACTGTGTAAACACAAACAGAGCAGGGCAGCCTCTTTCTGAAACCAGCACGCTGCCCAGGGCCGGGGGTGGCACCGGAAAGGCTGAGGACACCATCTGGGAGCCCTGTGGAAGTTCTGTGTGGAAGAAGAGCCCAGAAGGGCCAGGCCGGCTGGGAGGGCTCAACTGAGCCGTGTCCACCCTCTGACAGCTGCCCTGGTGACCAGCAGGGTAGGGTTTGAGCCTAGGACCCAGGAGGGGTGGGGAGATGGGCCCAGGTCACTCTGGAGGGACAGAGGGTTCCCGGCAGACAGAGGAGCAAAAGCACAGAGCAGGCTGGCACCCTTAGAGGATCCCGGTGAGGGCCAGGTGGAGAGGCCCAGAGGTGGAGAGTCAGCCATCGTCCCATTTGCCCAAAGGCTGGACAAAAAGCAGACCTCAGGGTGGTGGCCTAGGGCTCTGAGTCAGAATTAAAGGCTGGGTTGCCAGCACCTGGCTGAGGACACAGTGACCTCCAGGGGTCACCGAGAGCAGGGCCCATCAGCCTGACCTCACTTCCTTTAGGGCAGGGTTAGAGCTGTGTGAACTTGGGGTGGGGGTGGATGCAGTACGTGGCTTCCGGCAGGGCAGAGCAGGGCTGCAAGTGGGGCTGGAATGCTTCACCCAAGGGGTGTCCATACCCAAACAGGGAAAGGCCTCAAGGGTCTGCGTGCTGTGGGTGAGAGGCACAGAGCTGACCCCCAACATGCACACACAGAAGACAGGCGTGGCTTCACTGGCACACGTGTGTGAGGGTCAGGGGATTCGCTTACAGAAGGGCAGGGTGAGTCTCCCAGGTTCTGCGGTCTCACCCATTCACTGGACCTCGGGTCGCATGAACAGAGGCCGGGCCCGTAAGGCTGGGGAGGTGATGGACCTGCTCACTCTGGCTGGCTGATGTCGGTGGGAAAACTGGGTTATATCTGCTCCACACTTCAGTGGGAAAGCTGGAGCCCAGCCGTGGGTACAGTTTTAAGAGGAAGAGCTGGAGGATCTGGAAAAGCCTGCCTTTGAAAAGCAAGGACTCAGGGCTGAAAAAGGCGGAGGCAAAATCAGCAGAAAAGGGCAGCTGACTTGGGGCCTGATGAAGTAGTGGGCTCCCCTTCCCAGGAGGTACGCAAGGAGAGACAGAGGAGGCTCGGCAGGAGCCAAACATAAGATGGAGGGCCAAGTGGGTGACTTGTGAGGTCCCTTTCCACCTGGAGGTTCTGCCATCTGGCCCACCTCTGCCTGGGTCTGAGTGCCCTGTCTCTGCCCTTGGAGCGGGTTGGTGGCTGCCCTGCCTGCTCAGGCAGCCCAGCCCCGATCTGGGGATCTGGGCCGAGGCTGCAGTACATCTGAGTCCACCTGCTCCGAGCTCACCCCATCCCCGCCCCTCCTTCCTCCCTCTCCTGTTGTATAAGAAGAGGGACTCCTCCCCCTGTCTGGCCTCCTTCCCCTTTCTAACCCAGCAGGGCTGCCCCCAGAGGCCTCTGTCAGTGTCTCCGCGTCTCTGTGTGTGTGTCAGCCCTCAGTGTGCCTTTAAGTGTGTGCACCTCTGCACCTGTGTCACTGTCCCCATGGGTCTGCCAGGGCTCATCTTCACTCCCCAGTGACCCCCCTCAGGGCGTCTGGCAGGCCCTTCCCCACCTCTGCTCCAGGCTCTGGCTGGGAGGCTGGGAGGGGTGACCCTGGGCCTCGGGCCTGCTGCTAGAGGAGGGGCGGTGGGCACGGTGGGCACCAGCCCTGGGTACATGTGCATGGCCACGGCGTCTCACAGGTGACAGGTACCACATACTGACGTCCTGGGGCATGCACGGGGGCCCTGCCTTGGCCTGGGCCTGGGCCATGGAGGTTGGCTGGACACAGAGAGGATGTTTAAAAAAATAGAGAGAATTTAAGCTTCCCAAAAAAGATGGGGAGAGAGGAGGCAATGGAGGCCGAGGTGGGGCTGGGAGGTGAGTAGCTGTCCAAGAGCCCTGGGTCCCTGGGGGCGGCACGGTCTCTGCGGGCAGGACACAGCGCCTGCCCAGGCTGTGCCCATCTGCCCATCCGGCTGTGCCCAGTGGGCACTCCAGCCAGGCCCGGCTGGCCGAGGGGGCACCGTATGGCTGTCTGTAGAGTCTGCGCAGGCGGCGGGGCCAGGGTGGCAGCGAGGCTGGCCGCTGTGGCCCGCGGTCCCACCCAGGGCCCATGCCCAAGCGTTCGTGCGGCCAGCTGGCTCTCAGGAGGCGAAGTAGGAACTCTGCATGGAGTAGAGCCGGTCGATGGGGTTCCCCACGCGGGCCTGCAGGGAGCCCACGTCGGAGGAGCCGAGGAAGCAGTCGCTGAGGCTGGTTAAGGAGGTATCGCTGTCGATGTCGTGGAAGATGGAGTCGTTCCCTGGGGAGCAGAAGGGGTGTCAGGACGCAAGTGTGGGCAGAGGCTCCTGGGGACCCTGTCAGCCTTAGAGGCTGTGTGGCCGGAGGCGAGGGAGGGACAGGAGGACCTGCGGGCAGTGCCTGCTGAGGGGCTAGGGATGGCAGGAAGGGTCTTGAGGGCGTCCCCTTCCTGTCAGGAGGAGGCGCTTGGGCTCTGGGGGCCCTGGGGTGGGAGGGGGCTGTCATGGCCCCGGGCCTGCCAGGCCAGGCAGGGAGCAGGGGTGGAGCTGGAGCCAGAGAGGGGTGGGGCAGCTTACCATAGGGGTTCATGTGGTCACCTGGCATTTGGGGTGGCGTGAGGCCCTGCTGGAAGGGGTCGCTGCTGCCGTAGGGGCTCTGCTCCATGGCCACGATCTGCTGCTGCGGCGGGGCCAGCGGCGTGTAGGAGGCCATCATGCCCTCCATGCGGCTCGACAGGACCTCTGGGGGAAGATGACACCTTCACCCACCGGTCCTGCCTGCCCTGTCCCGGAAGCCCCCACAGATGGACCCCAGGGGTCCCCACAGACCTCCCACATGTCCTCCAGCCCACGGCAGTCCCTTTGACCTTCTCCAGGGACACCCCGACACCCTGCGGCCCTCCTGGGCCCACAGGACCACTGAGCCCAGTTAGCAGAGCCTCCTACCCCTGACATACTCCAGTTCCTCTTCCAGAACCATTTTATCAAAACCCAGAGCCCTCCCCTCGCCACCTCCTCCCATCTGCCAAAGGCCCTGCCTTCCAGGAGCTCAGGCCCGCCCTCAGGGGGACAGGCCCTAAGCAGGTGCAGTGAGCGCCCTACATCTGGGGGCATCAAGATGAGGCCCCAAAAAGCCTTCCTGGAGGAAGGGTCCCCTAGTTCCATGTGACTTAATGAACCAGCTGGCGTTTGACAGGGGCCAGCAGGGGGCAGCTTGCCAGGCTGAAGGGCAGCAGAGGCAGGGAGGAGAGAAACTGCCCCGTGGGAGCAGGGAGCCCATCTGTGGGCTGGAGCGTGAGGAGGGGGAAGGCCCAAGGTGGGGATACAGGAGCTGAGAGGGGGCGCCTGGGGTGCGGGCTGAGGGGCCCAGAGGCTGCAGGGAACCCCGCTGCAGCCAGGAAGGGCTGCAGAGAAGAGCTGGGAAGGTGGACAAGGGGGTGAGGGCTGGTGGGAGGAGGAGGTCAGGGAGGGTGCGGGGTCCCTATCAAGGGGATGAGGTGTGAGAGAAATCAGCTAGGAGGGGCCTGAGGGACCCTGAGCCGATGCAGTGCGTGTGGGATGGGAAGGGTCAGAGGTCACCGGGTGCATGGTGCTGCTTGCTGGGACCCAGTGGGGGAGGAGCAGGAGTGGTGTGCACCCGATGGTGACAGGGGCGGTATGGCCGTGATGAGCTCGAGGGGGCTGAGGAACATTCTCGGGGAGGCTGAGCTTAGGGGCAGCTGGGAACACCAGGGGGCACAGCTCCAATGGGCCTGGCTGGGAGGCCTGAGGCAGTGCCTGCAGCTTCTGGAATCTGGGCTGTCTGGGGAGAGGGGACAGAGGGAGAGCAGGGGAAGAGCTGGGCCCTGAGGCCATGGTCTTGGCCTCCACCGGGGACACCGGCCCAGGAGTTCTGGGTAGAGGAGCCCTGGCATCAGGGCACTGGAGCCCTGTCTCACTTCAGAGCAGGTGGCTCTGGGGTCCCCACCCCACTTAGCAGTTCTGTGTCCCTAGGAGGCCTGGGAGACCAGCCTCGGACCAAGATGTGGAAACAGCATTTTGGCAAAGCCTCGTTTTGGAGAGGGGCTGCCTCCTGCCCCTTTGACTGGCCCCTCACCCTCCAGCAGGAGCCCACCCGACTCCTCCACTCCCTGCCAACTTTCTCTGGAATGTTCCCTGGAGTCTTCCGCTGGATTCCGCTGTGGGTCGCAGGCTGTATGGTCATGGGAAACACAGAGCTTAGGAGGCCCACACTCCCGGCTGAGGCCCGGCTTCCTCCCTAACTTGCTGAGTGATCCCCACAGGTCCCTCAGTGTCCTCATCTGTGAAATGGGACAGGACAATGCCCTTCCTCCTGCATCCTGTGGTCACTGTCACCCTCTGCTGAGCTCAGCTGGTTCCAGGGCAGCAGGTCCCTGAGCTCTGACGGCCTGAGTGGAAGGCTTCTCAGTTGTCAGAGACTGAGCCAGGCCCCGCCCCACCCCGGCTCACCTTGGCCCAGCCGCTGAGAGTTCTGCTGCTCCTGCTGCTGCTGGTGCCGCCTCGCCAACTTCTTCATCTGCAGAAGACACCGTTCGTGCTGGTCCCTGCTCCCCTCCCCCCTCTACTCCCACTCATCCCCGCCCACCCACATCAGGCCCTCTATCCTCTGCCAGTGCCCGGCCCCCACCTCTGCCCAGCGGGGATGGCAGGTGGCCGCTCACCTTTGCTCTTTGGTTCTGAAACCAGACCTGAACCACACGTACACTGAGGCCCGTCTCTGCTGCCAGCGTCTCTCGGACCTGCCAGGAGACAGGGAGCAAGGGACAGGGGTCAGGCCCCTGGGGAGGTGGTGGGGGAGGGGGATTGATGGATGGGTGGGGAGGTGGAGGGATGTCCCCCTCCCAGCAGGAGAGGAAGGGGTGTTGTCAGGAAAGGCAGCAGATGTGAGTCAGCCCCCCCCCCCTCCCCCCCCCCCTCCCCCCCCCCTCCCCCCCCCTCCCCCCCCCCCCCCCCCCCCCCCCCCCCGCCGCTGTTCCCTGCACCCCTCACCTTCCGGCAGGGCTTGGAGGAGACCTCGAAGGAGGCCTTGAAGGCTCTTCGCTGCTGCGTGGTGAGGATGGTCCGGGGTCGCTTGGGCCTCCGTGGGTCCTTCCCGTCGTCCCCGCTGCCCTTGCTCTGGCTGCCCTGCCCTTTGGCCGGCTTCATGTCCCCATCCTCGTCCTCACTCTTTACTGTGGGGGACACAGTCCGGGCCATCAGCCTTGCACCCTTAGGCCACCTGCTGCCCGATGGAATTCCATGGCCAACACCTGCTATGGCTGGCCTCTGGCGCCCGGGACAACCCTGTCCAGAAGGCTAACCTTCGGGAAAGCCAGTTCCGCTAGTGCTGCGCCAGCCAGGCCCCAGGCCCAGAGAACCTCCTTCCCCGGAGCTTGCAGGGACGAAGAACTGACAGGCAAAGGCCACGCTCCAGATGTTCTCACACAGGAGCATCCACGACCACGACAGACACACACACACACTCACCCACCGGCACTTGCACATACAGACTGGCATGTGGGCCCACAAGGCTTGAGCACATGCAGCTCACAGACATATTCACACACACACAGGCACGTGCTCACAGGCAGGACGACCAGGCGTGCACACGCCTGAGTAGGCGCCCGCACATGTGCACACAGAGGCCTGTGTCTGCCCAGAGACACACCCACAACACCACTTCCATGCCCAGAGTTGTGGGTCTCAGGAGGACAGCACAGCCTCCCCAGCCACGTGCCTCCTGCTGCCCCTTTCTCCATGCCCGTCTTTCTCCGAGCGTGAGCCCCTGTGGATGGGGCTGTCTCCTCCCTCCGAGACCCCTCCTAATACCTGGCCAGCCTCTGCTCCCCCACAGGAGTCCAGGCAGCCACAGGCCTGGCCAGGGTGGTGCCCTGGCCAGGGATGGACAGAGGGACAGATGGACGGATGGACACACCACCTCCACCGAAGGTCCTGGCAGTGACCAAGCCCTTCTGCCTGTGCTGGTCCTGTGTCCATGGCTCTAGGTTATCCCAAGAGCCTGGCACAGGGAGGTCACCTCCATGCCATGCTCCCTGCTCCAGTTTCCCAGGAATGACAAGGTGCCAGTCACCCCCTGACTTTTCCCACCTCGGGACTCTCTCCTGGCTGGCCCTTCATGCCAGGACGGCTCCAAACTGGCACAGTCCTTTGGGGGTCAGAGCAGAGCAGAGAGGCACCTGGAAATAGGGTCTTTCCCTCCACCACAGACAGCTTCAGGCCGCCACCCATCTGGGAATGAGGGAGCAGCTCAGGGCTGCTGCTCCCCACTGCTGAAGGCTTTGGGGGGCCACAGGCAAGATCCCCGCCTCTCTGACATCAGCAGCCACAGGGCTGGCGCTGGCAGAGACCCTGCGGTGCTGTGTCATGGGGGGGCCCAAGGCAAGGAGGAGGGAGGGTGAGCATGGCAGGCCGGAGAGCAGGGTGTGAGCGTGTGCGTGCATGTGAGCATGGGGATAAACGTGTGTACAGCCACACGCCTCAGTGCTTACTGTGTGTGTGCTGGGCCATGTGTCCACACATGTGTGTGCTTGCACACCTGGGTGTGAGTTTTTGCATGCTTGGGCATGTGAGCACATGTCTACACATGTCCACTCGCCTGTGTACGTACATTCCTGGGCATGGGTGACCACCTGTGCATTTTATGCGCTCATGTGTGTGCATTTGCGATCACATTCATGTACACATTTGCACAGGTATGTGTGCCTCCATGGCAATGTCTGCACATGCATTTGTGTGCCTGTAGGAGTGTGTGTGCATAGTACTGTCCACGTGCCCCTGCATGTGTGCACGTGAGCATATCAGCACACATACATGTACAAATGCGGTACGTTGTCTGCGTGAAGCTCGGGTCCTGGGGCCGTGAACGTGCTTCTCCAGCAGGTTCACCCTCCCACGGCACGCTGCCTGGCCACCCACCCTGCTGCTGGCTCCCCCCAGCTGGCTCACCGGAGTCAGACTCGTCGGGGCTCACAGAGCTGAGCAGGTCCTTCTCCTTCTCGTAATCCCCCTTGCACAGCAGCTGGCCCTCCTTGAGCACAAACTCGTCGCCCTTGCGCAGCTGCCGCTCACAGACGCAGCAGCAGAAGCAGCCCAGGTGGTACACACACTCCAGCGCCCGCATCACAAACTCAGTGGGGGCGATCTTCTCCATGCAGCCGCTGCACTTGGCCGCGAAGAGTCTGTGGGGGCACAGAGTGGGCACGTTAGCTGGGCTCAGGGGTCCCTCCCGGACGCCACTGCCAACTGAGAGCCTCTCCCTCCCACCACCCTGACCCTCCGGGCCAAGTAGGAGAAGCCCTCCCTGGGCACAGAGACATATGGGGAGGACCCTGCAGTCCTACTCTTCTGGCTCACAGGACCCAGTGGCCCCAGGGTGGGCGCTGGGCACTCTACCCTGAACTGCCCTCTCTCCTGGGTGTTGGCTCAGGGCCCTTCCTACTCAGAGACACAGTGGCCACTAGAGGGCAGAATACAAGGTAAGCCTCCAACTCTCCCCAGAACCAGGTCTGTCCCTGCCCTGAGGGGAAGGGCAGGCAGCCCCCAGGCCCATCCACCGGCACTCAGGACTCACTCCTCCTTCTCCCTACCCCTCCATCACCCCACATCCAAGCAAACTGGACCCTGTCCAACCAACCACCCCGCACAGGCCCTTCCTCTCCTTTCTCAGTGACTGTCCCAGTCCTCTCCCCGGGCTCTGGCCCCTCCAACCCTTCAACTCACCCTCCAGGATGACAGCCAGAAAGATCTGTTCAAAACACACACCTGGTAATGCTGCTTTCCTGCTCTAGACTCTTCCATGGCTCCCTAGTGCCCTTAGGAGAACATCGGTTCCTGAGTCTGACACTCAGGGCCCTTCCCAATCTTGCCTCTTCTCACTCCCTCAGCTCCCCCCGCCCCCCCCGGGGCTGTGCCCCACGGAAGAGCCTGCAGTTTCTCCAGAGCTGCATCACACCAGCTGTTCTTCCTCTCTCTGGCCCCGGGTTTGGCTCACACCTGCTTAAGCCTCTCTTTAGTTTTAAGCTTTGCTACCAGAAAGAGATGTATTTACTGAGCGCGTAGGGCCTGCCAGCCGCCGTTCTAAGCACTTCGCCTGCAGAAACACATCGAATCCTCGCACGCTCCCTATGAGACAGGAAGCAACAGCAGTCCCATTTCAGAGCTTAGGAAACTGAGGTGCTGAGAGGTGCAGTCACCTGCTCAGAGTCACATGGATAGTAAACGAGGGAGCCTACGCAGAGCCTGGAACTAATCCTGTCCCTCCATGACACAGTGGATCCGTGTCCCTTCCCCGGTACAGAGCTGGGTGGGGGCTCCAGCCACCAGCCCGCATGCACAGAGCGGTCCAAGCAGCTCGGCCCCTCCTCTGCCCACACCTACTGACCGCTCCTCCGGGCTGCCCGTCCCTGTCACGTGCCCTGCTCTGTGGGAACTCAGCCTCAACAACACTTTGATGGAAAAATTTATGAAGAATCAAATTGTTGCTGCTGGGAGGGAATTAAAACCATTTTTCATTCCCGCGTCCCCGGGCCACGTCTGTGGGCGCCACCTTGGGAGCGCCGCGCACATCCCATCCCTCTTTATGGCCCGCCATCCTCGCAGGCACAGATTACAGCTGCAATTCTCCACTAATCGGTTCTGGAACAGCCCTGAGTGCGGGGCCCTCGGCCCGCCTCCCTTCCCGGGGCTGCCATCAGCTCCGCCCACAGGCAGCAGGTCAGGCGTGCTGGACAGGGCCTCCCCGCCTCCTGCCTGCCTGCTGCCCCTGCCCGGGCTGGGGTACTCCAAGTGGGGGCATCCACGGCAACCTTGCCACTCCCTCTATTCTACCTAGCAGGCTCCTACTCATCCTGCGACGCCCAACTCCAACTCTGCCTCCTCTGGGAAGCCTTCTTGGATGGCCCGGTCAGGGGAAGGTGGCCTCCTCTATGCTGGCCTGAGCTTCTCCGGCCTCAGTTCCTTCTACCATAAAGCAGGGTGTCAACAGGACATCCCCCCAAAGGGCGGTCATCAGAATTCAGTGACACTGAGCATGTAACTCGGTGAATGAGGACCACGTTGGGGTGACAGCCTGAGCCCCTGTCAGCTCCCAGGTCTTTTGTGGTTTCACAAGGCAGGGCCTCACTCCATCTGCTCCTCAGGGAGGCCTCAGGGAGTGTTTGTGAAGCAGGAGAGTGAAGGTTTGGGGTGGCGGAGGCTCAGGCCAGGCAGAGCAGACCCCACCCCACCCCAAGCCCACACAGTAGGTGACTTTGTGAGAAGAGCCTGAGATGGATTTCGGCTTTAGGTTGGCCCTCTGCCTGGACACCTTTGTTCGGGGTACAACCTGCCCAACTGTCCACAGCAGCCTCAGGCAGAGGCCGGCCCGGCTCTGCCAAGGGGCTGGGGAAGGAGCCAGGTTTGCAGAACCCGCTGCTCTGACACGGAGGACGCTTCTGTCCCACCCCCCTCACTGCCCCTCTGTCCCCTCCCCACCCTCTGCCTTCTGTCCTAGGGGCCCCATTAAGGTCTGCAGCTGGCCTCGGCAGCCGAGTGGACAGGCACTGGCCACATCTCTGTGCCAGCTGGGCCAGGGGCTCAGGTGGAGGCCAGCACACCTTGGGTGGCTCCCCCGGGGAGGCCTTCTTAGGTGGTGGGGAGGGGGCGGCAGGGGGGTGACCTGCATTTGCCGCCACTGCCACCGTGCAGGCTGCATTCAGAACAGCCTCGCTAATGCCTTGGCAGCGGGGGGTCGATTGCTACTTTCTCCAAACTCATCAACACAATCTATTATTAATACTTCTCCAAAGGCTCAGCGCCGCCATTACAGAGGCAGCGCCAGCCACTCGGGGCATCATCTGTTATCTAGATTGCAAAAACTCGGGAAATAAAACAAGCGGCGCGCACTTTATAAAGGGAATGTGCCATCCGTTTGGTCTCTGAGCATCTCTCCTCCCAATAAAACATCAGGGGGGACGCATGAAATACTCGCTCTCAAGTATGGGGTGCCTTTGTCTACCGTGCAGGGGTGAGAGCTACTAATGGCATGTGTGGGAGGGGCCAGGGCACCATGGGGTCCCCTCCTCTCTATGAGCCCCTACTTGCCCCCTCAGTCCCTCCCACCACGGAGGGATTGGTGGAGAGGCAGACCCAGCCGCAGGGAGGTGGCACTGGCCCAATGCCTGATTCCACCACTGCTGGCTGGTGATGGGGCAGGTCATTTCCTCCCCACCCCAGCCTCAGCTTACTGATCTGTATAAGGGGTTCAGCAACACTGCCTGCTTCTCCGTGTGAGGACGCAGCAAGTTGTCAGTATAAAGCCAGCAGAGAGGGCATGGTCAGTGGGCAGGGCAGGCTTTAGGAGCGCAGAGGAGCAGAGCTGGCGAGGATGGGCGGTCTCCCAGCCCACCTCCCCTCAGGGGCACGGCAGCCTGGTGTGAAGGCCCCTGATGTGGAGCCCAGGTCCTGGTCTCAATCCTGACTCAGCCACTTACCTGCTCTGTGACTCTGTGACCTTGGGCAGATCAGAGTCTCAGTTCCTCATCTGTAAGATGGGGACAATAGTCCCCACTGAGGTGGGGAGGCAGGGACGGACAGGCCCTGGGTCAGGGCACGGTGGGGTGCCCAGGAGGAGCTGCCTGTCCTCTTGGTGTCCCGCCACCTCCCTGCCCCTCCCCCAGTCCAGAAGCTCCAAATCCAGAGGACGGCTTTGTGGTCGCATCATGGGCGCAGGGGCTTGCTGCAACCCACAGAGCCCTCCTCCCCCATTTTTCATGTAAAGGACCAGGCCCTTCCTCACGCTTCCCTGCTGCCTAGATCGCCATTCCCTCTACTCCCAATCTCTGCCCCAAACACCCGCTGATGTGGAGGGACTTGGCTCGGGCATCCGTTCTCCCAGGAAGCCCCCTTCTCCTCTCCAGTCTCAGGTAGGTGCCTCCCTCCCCGAGTTCCCTATCCTCACACCACCCACTGCCCCGCTCCGCGTTGTAGCGCTTGCACTAGGGACTCTGCTTTACATATTTCCAGGTCCACCTCTGCCTTGGTCACCTCCGTATCTTTGGTACTGAGCACAAGGCCCTGAGCACTCCAAGGAGAGCAATGCGTGTTTGTTGAATGAATACTGAACCAACCAATTCAGTCCTGCTCTGCCTGTGAAGCAGGGAAGGCAGTCCCCACCCCCAACCTGGTCTGGTGAGAGCCCCGGCCACCTGCCCTGGGGAGGCAGTGCCCTGGAGGGGTCAGTAAGTGGGACCATGGAAGGGGTGGGGCACAGGATCGGGCAAACCTGTGTTCCCACCCTGGCTCCATAATTTTTTCGCTGTGTGATATTGGTCGAGACATTCAACATCTCTGAGCCTCAACTTCTTCATCTCTAAAGTGGGAGTGGTGGTCTTCTGTCTGGCCTACCTACGGGGGTGCCGGGAGGGCCGGCACAGTGCCGAGAGCACTTCGCAAGAGCGGTGTGTCTGCCTTCTCTTGTCCCATGTGGGTCCAACAGGCCTTTGTCAGTCCCCCTCATTGGAGTCTCTGAGATTCTGGAGGGAAGCCCCCCTGACACCGGGTTTCCAGGTCCCACCCACGCTTTGCTTTCACAAGCACCCTGGGTTCTAGATCGGCCCTTGTAGCTTCTGTCTGGCCTGAGCCGGGTGGAGCCCTCCTGGCATTAGCAGTGCTGAGCACTGATAAAGCTCAGTTGTCACCTGCCTGCGTCAGCTCAGTAAATCCAGAACTTCCAAAAGGAAGACTCTGTTTCCCTCCCCACTTTACAGATGAGCACACCAAGGTGCAGAAGGCAGGTTACTTGTTCAAGGTCACACAGCAGCATCACCGTATTCTCCCTCCCAGCTCTGTGCATCCGAGAGTTCCTCTGCTTGTCAATCACCTTGCCCTGTGCTCCATCTCACCCACGTCTGCCTGCCCTCAAGGCTCTGGACACCGTGGGGCAGGGGCTGGATTCGCCCTGAGTTCTCATTACTCAGCAGAAGCCTGGTACCCAGTAGCTGCAGCTGAATGTTCGAATTTTTCTTAAACCAAACTGAACATCTTCCCCTCACACACAGCGCCCCACCCAAGATTATCTGTGATTGTGGAGCAAAAAGTCCCTTTTTAGGGTTGCCCTTCCCGAGAGTCCCGGGCTGTAACACATCTCCATCCCCTCTGAGTGTTTGTTTAATGCTCAATTTATTAAACTCATCGAGCTAATAAACAAAACCCTAAAGCCAGTTTTTTCTGGAGCATTTGAACATGGGTTACAAATCTGATCAATTAACTTCTCTTAAACCATTGACAACTGCAGAGCGGCCCACAGCTGGCTGATTCTTTTGCCTCTGATAAAATTGGTTCGCTAACATCCTGGGGGGACTCCAGCATCTCCTCCAGGGTCTTCATGTGCGGATCTTGGACCACACAGCATGCACCAGACCCGGAGTCCTGGATCTGCCCCTCCCTAGCGCTGCAACCTGACACACAAGTTCCTTTCGGTCTCCGAGCCTCGGCCTCGGTGCCCCCCGCTGTCCAATGCGGATAACGGCCGGGCACACGAGATGGGTTAAATGAGTGGGGATCCTGGTCCCTGCCACCAGCTCTCCAGGACTTCCAGCCCCCTGGTGGCTGCACCGCCCATCCCACACCCCATCACCGAATTTTACAGTATGTGTAGCCCCTTGCTGGGTTCTCAGTCCAAGAGAAGCCAATGATTTCAGGATAAGTCCAGCCACCCAACTGTGGCACTCAGGGGCCCACGCCACGCTACACCATTGCGCCCAGCCTCAGATCCTCTGCCGGGGTGGCCAGGCTTCTCATGGCTCCTGGACCACAGTAAGTTCCTTCCTGCCTCCTTAACACTTACAATCCCATCTGCCTCCAAGGCCTGTCTTCTCTCTCCCTTTCCTTTGTTTCTTGTTTCAACTCCTTTTTTCATCCTTCAAGCCCTAATGTAAGTGTCATCTCCTCTGTGGAGCCCTCCCTGATGGCCACAGACCCAGGTATTTGTGTGTCTGAAGCCCCCACTGGCCTAGAAACCAGGAACTGGGTCTAATCCACCCTCACCTTCCTGGACTCTGGCATGGAGGAGGTGGTTAGCAAGTATTTGTTGAATGAATGGACAACCTTGTGAGAAACGGAATGAGCAGCCAGGTAGGACAAGAGAATATTAGGTACTCTGCTTCTGGGAGGGGTGGGTCTAAGAATGCTACCGGGTGGCAAGATAAATGAACTTGGCCTCTCCTGGCCCCATCCCTTTCACAACTATACAACCTGGAGTCCAGTGTCCTTTTCATCAACGAAATTGTATACACGACTCTTGCTGGGCTGGGAGTCCTGCGGCACCCACCCCCTCCTCCGACAGCTACACAGGGAAAGCCCCAGCTGCCCTACTGGTATGAAACGACTCCACTACCCACAGGTGATTGGGCCAGGCCTGGACACCTGACTCACGGTGGGCCAGTCGGACCCTCTGCCCTGTGTCCCCTCCTTCCCCTGCTCATTCAAGGGCTCTCACCAATGCCCCCTGCCCCCCGCCATCCTCAGAGGTATTGTTTCTCACATAGCCAGCACCAACTGTGTGTGGTCTTGGCTCACTCACATCCCTGCTTTGAGCCGCAGTTCGCCCTTCTATAAAATGGGGGTGTTGACGCCTCCCTCAGCTGGCGATTGAGAATCTGGGTGTTTTAGACCGTGTGAGACAGTGTAGCCCAGTGCCTGGCATGGAGGGCATCTCGGCAGGTGTGTGCTCCACCCTGCCCCCCCCCCCCCCCCGTCTCTCATCATGATGTCTGGCACAGGGTCTGGAACCTACCCTTCCTCATCTCTAATTTTAGTCTGAAGCCCCTGATCACACTGTTTGTTGGGTCTGTGTTCTCCTTGTCAGTCTTTCTGTCCCTGTGAGCTGTGGGCTTCTGTCAGACCGTCACCTGGGCCACACTGGGGAACATGCAAACCCTGGGTCTGGTTTACGTTAGGGCTTCTCCAGGCCCCGGTCCCACAGTCTCTGGACACTCCCTCCATGGGGACCACCAGGCTTGGCTCCTAGAACCCCAGCCACTCTGTAGCCATTGGCCACACCCAGCAATTCACCCAGCAAACACCCATGGAGGCGGGCTGAGAGCCAGGCTCTTACAGGATGACTGGGGAAGGAGGCAGGCTGAAGCTCGTCGGGCAGGGGCTGGTATCATGTGGGGAGCGCTCTGATGGGTTTGCTCTGCAAGCTGGGAGGCAAAGGCGTGCTAGCCCTGACTGGTGTGGCTCCATTTGTGGGCATCATCCCGCAAAGCCAGGGGTGGCAGGTTCGATTCCCGATGGGGGCACATGCCTATGTTGCAGGTTCCCTGGTCAGGGAGTATTATGAGAGGCAGCCAATTAGTATTTCTCGCTCACAGGGGTGTTTCTCTCCCTCTTTCTCCCTCCTTTCCCACCTTTCTAAATATAAATAAATAAAGTCTTGAGAAGGAAAGAAAAGCATGAGGGTCTACCTGGAGGAGAGCTGGGGACTCTGAAAAAGGTGCCGTGACACAGCTGATCTGCTTCTGGGGGCAGAACTGGTCTGAAGGGTGTGAATCCCAGCGCTGCCGCTCACTAGCGGTCCCACCTAGGGGCAAGCCAAGCACAATTTCCGAACCCGTATTCCTTGCTGAAAGCTGGGGCCCACAACGCCCACCTTCCAGGCGGTCGCGGGAATGCTAACTTGTTTACCACTCTGTGCCAAGCCCGCCTCGCCCACGGATGGTGAGGGCCCCCGGACAAGGGTCACAGCACACGGAACAGGCCCCTGTGCAGCAACCGCTCATTGCGCTGGCCAAGGATCCTGTCTCCCGGGAACTGTGGTGTCTGTGCCGATGCCTGTTGAGGGATGGGCTGGAGTTCACAGGAGCTGCGGGGACAGGGCCCTGGACACCTTTGGGGGTCCAGCTGCTGCTGCCAGAGTCTGCCTGTCACTTGTAGAAGCTGATGGGGGAGAACAGGCCCAGGGAGCTGCCTGGCCTCCTCCCTCCCAACTCGTTGACATCTCCCCCACGTGCCTGCCGCGTCCTTATCATTCCGGGCGTAGCTGTTTTTTATTTTGAGACAAAAAGGGGCCTGTTGATGGGGATCCAACTCAAACCAGCTGCAAACATCTGCTTTGATGCGGCGGCGGCGCGGCGGGCCAGGCGGGCGGCGGCGGGAGCCGCAGGCGGGGGCCCCGGTGCGCGCGTCAATCACGCGGCTGGAATGCGCGGCGTGGCCGGGCGCTCGGACGGAGCTGCCTGCGCGCGGGCCTCGCAGGGCCTCTGCGCAGCCTCGCCGCGCCGGGGCCAGGCCTGCCGGGAGGGCTGCCCCGTCGCTTCCTGCGGGGCGCAGACCCAGCTGTGCGGGGCGGCCGGCTCCTCAGCCCTTTGATCCGGGCCAGGGCGCGGTCGGGAGCCCCCAGGCGGGGTTGGAGGTCAGGGGCCGGGGCAGGGGCCAGGACCAGGGAGGGACGGGCACAGCCGGGACCCCGAGGTACACACATTCCGCGATTCCGCACATTTATTTAGCGCCTACTACGGTGCCAAGCATTGCCTGGAGGCTGGGGAATAGAGCAGGACAGTCCCTCCCAAACCTCCCCCTTCCTTCCATCCTGTTGGGCCAGGCAGGGCACAGGCCACAGACTGATACATCCGGATACACAGGGCAGGGCGCACGCAGAGTGTAACAGCCGGTGACAATGCAGATGAAGGAAAACGAAGCAGGGAAGACTGGTGGGGTGGGAGAGGTTTCACAAGGGGCAGTAGGAGGCTCCCTGAGATATCTGGGGGGATGGGGCTCACCCTCCCCACAGAAGAAACAGCAAGTGCAAAGGCCCTGAGGCCTGAGCAGATCTGCCCTGTTGGAGAAAGGACCAGAGGCCCATGTGGCCAGAGAGGCCACAGGTAAGCGACGGGAGGGGACAGATCATGTGGGCTCTGACTCAATGGACAGCTCTGAGCAAAGGGGCACGTGATCCGACTGACATTTTACCTGGTTCCTCAGCAGCTCTGTGGGCGTGGGGGTGTGGTGGGGGAGCAGGGATAGGGGTTGGGAGGTTCTATCAACCACCCAGGCAGAAGATGTCAGCTCAGACCAGGTGAGAGCAGGCGAGGTGCTAAGAAGTGGTCAGACCCGGGATGCCTTTTGAAAACGGGGATCTGAACACAGGAACAGGACGTGGAAGGACGGAAGCCTGGACACCGAGGCGGGGTGGGGGCGGAGAGGGTGCAAGTCCGCACATGTGACGTCTGAGCTGCCTTCTGACAGCCACGTGGGTGCACCTGGGGGCTGCCGCACGCACAGGTCTGGAGTTCCGAGGGGCCCAAGCCAGAGACACTGTTAGGAGCTGCCAGGATAGACACACACACACACACAGACACTTGGTCTCACACTCACTGCACACACAAGACACACTCTCACAAGCCAACAGAAGGAGTTGCTGTGGGCACGTGGCTTGCTACCTTTGGGGCTGTGATCCTTGAGGTGCCCAGACTCTGCCCTGGGAGCCTCTTTTCCATTTGGAGATATGGGGCTCCTCTGGTGACATCAGGGAGAATCAATAGTCCAGAAGAGGTGGAAGGTGGAGCATCACGTCCCTCTGACAGTCCTTCCCCCGCCTTCCAGATGGGAAGTGTTGCAGGACAACCTGGGCCAAGAGGCACGGGAGGGCTTGTGAGCTCCTGGCCAGGCCCAGCTAGGGCTCCACCTGCACCATTTCATTAACCCTCGCATTGACACGCTTCCTCTTTTTTCTGCCCTTTGGCGAATTCAGTTCCTGTGCTGATTCAGGTATTCATTCATCCGCCTAACCTTCATCAGACACTGTCTGTGAGCCAGAGCCTGTGCTGGGCTCACAGTAGGGGCCTTCTCCTCTCACATTCCCATCAAACCCCTCGGAGTTGATCCCAGGGGTCTTCTACCATTGTCCCTGAGACACCAGCTCTCAGTTGCCAAATACAGCAGCCGTTGTTACTGCTACTGTTACTTAGATTCATTGTTTCCAACATGCCACACCCTGTGCCATATTTGCACACGGACCCCTCCCTCATAAGACCCCTGAGAGGCAGGCACTGCCACCCTCTTTTCACAAGAGAAGAAAGTGATGCTTCAGGGGATAGCAGCCGCTCAGCGCCAGGGCTGGAACTGAAGCTGGGACGTGGGAGCTCCTGCTCCTTCTTCCCCCCTCGCTGCCTGGTTCCTGGACCTCCCTGTGCTTGAAGACCTCCCTCTCCTCTCTCCACTTCCTCCCCGGTGCCCACCACTTGGAATGACTCTGCTCTTGCTTGCTCGGCTCAGAGCTGTGGGCCCACAACCTGGCCTGCATCTGGGCATGCCAAGGTTACAGAGGTGAGGAGCTGATAACACAGGTGGAAGATGAGGACCCAACCCCCATACCTCAAGGGTCCTGAGTGGGCAGAATAGGCCTTGCCCAGAGCTGTGTGCCCAGGGAGGGCTGAGGGATCCAGGGTTGGACCTGAAGGGATCCAGGCAGGGTTGGGATCATGGAAGACTTCCTGGAGGAGGCCATGAAAAGTGCCAAGGATTGAATGGGGAAGTGGTCAGGCTGAGATGGGAACAGGTGTGTCTGGTTTCCGAGTCTGGGCTCTGTGTAGAGGAGGAAGCAGAGAGACTGTTCTGGGAGGGAGAGGTTGAAAAAGAGCAAAGGCATGTAGCAAATGGAGACCATATACAAGGTTAGGGAGACAGTGGGTCACTCAGCTTGGAGCACAGGAGAGAAAGGAGAAGGGTCAAGCTGGGGGCCTCGAACGTTGGGCTAAAGAGGACAGATCAGGTTCTTTTGTTCTCACCCATCCATCCATCCATTTCTCTACCCACCCACGCACACAGCCACTCCATCTACCCATCCGCCTACCCATCCACTCACATAGCCACTCAGTCATCCATCCATCCACCCATCGTCCATCCACCCATCCGTCCATCCACTCACCCAGCTACCCAACACGCCCAATCCATACATCCTCTCAGCCAGCCGGCCAGCCACATAACCACGCACCCATCCATCCTTGTTTATGCAACACACACCTAGACACTTGCTCTGTGCCAATCTTTTCATTTTTTAATTTTGTTTTAAAAATTGATTTGAGAGAAACTGATTTGTTGTTCCATTTATTCATGCATGTGTTGGTTGGTTCTTGTATGTGCCCTGACCTGGGATTGAACCCGCACCCCTGGCATATCGGAACGATGCTCTGACCAACTGAGCTACCCAGAAAGGGCTCTGTGCCAAATCCTATGCCGTGATCCCTCCTTTCAAAAGCAGAAGCTGCCTTTTAAGGTTTCCACTCTACGATGAGTTGGTTCCGTAAGCATTTACCAAACACCCACCACGGCCGAGCGCTGCGCCAGGAGATGAGGCACAGGGCCACCGCCCCTCGGTGTGCTCCGGCTGTAGGGGACAGGGAGGCAGCGGAAGGAGAAATCCAGGGCCCCCCTGGACAGCGTGACAGCTGACCCAGCTGACATCTGGCCCCGTCATCCTGACCCCAAGGATTCTGGACTCCCTGGACACAGACCACAGCTTTCTGAGCAGGGCCAGAGCAGGGCTAGCAAGTGCTTTCTGGAACAAACTCCATCCAGGCAAGTTAATTTTTTTGATCAATTTTTTTTCTAGCTCAGTTAAATAATTTACACCTTTTTTCCACTTTCATTTTTATTTTACTAAAATTATTTTAATTGAGGTAAATCATTCTCCGTGGAAAAAATGTCAGGAAAGGTTGGCTGTGTCATCGGGTTTGTGCTTGTGTTTGTGCATCTCCCGGGTGATCAAGGTGTGCAGCCGGCCACACAAAGCCGTGGACAGTTCCGTTGTTGTCAGTGGCGTCTTGTACTGGCTAAGTTACCAAGTTAAGACCTCCCCCAGGCTCAGGGAGGGTGGCGTTCAATGTTACCAATAAAATGACTGCAGCCTGCGATCCCAGACTTTACCCGGCAGCCACTGGAGGAAACAGGCCCGCGGTCAAAACCTTACAGACCGACTGTGCTGCTTCTTGCCCTTCGGAGACTCAAAGAGAGCGACCTGGCGCCTCCGCGTCCTGGTTGGAACCCTCCCGATTCCGGCAGCTCTTTCTTCATTCACTCTCAGACCCCAAGTCGGAGTCTGTCCAAACAGCCCTCAAAGCACGGCACCTGGCAACTCAGCCCTTCGGTGGCAAGAAGAGCCACCTCCTCCTTTGTGCTCCACACTATACTCCTCTTAATGCAGCCAGAGAGAACACCGACTTTGTTAGCCAAGTCAGCCAGGGCCTCACTGCCCAGCCTCTCTTATGAGATCTGGACCCCCGCCACCGCCCCGCTCCCCACCACACCTGCGCTCCTGCTGTCACGGTTTTGACCCCACCCGGGCAGGCACTCCTAAATGTCACACTCACTGGACCAGACCGGCCCTGGGCTCAGAGCCTCACAAGCAGGGCCTCACCAATGCCTCCTGACCACCCTGGAAAACAGGAGCCCCCTCCTTACGAAGGTCAGTCAACCTGTGAGAACCAGGAGCCCACCCCGGTCAGCCTGCCTTCCAGGGGTTTGGGAAGGTGGCCGGAAGAGAGGAGCAACTGCCCTGGCGGTTGGGGAGCCGGAGACCTGTTCCCAGCCATCAGCCTATCAGTGCCTGGCTGACTTTGCAGGGACACAGCCACAGCTTGTGGGCAGAGCACGTCCCCCAGTGGAGGGGCCTGAGATTAACTAACCTGGGCTGTAGGGGCAGGAGAGGAGCCAGACTCAACGCGGTGGGAGGCAGGAGGGGGTATTCTGGAGGAGTCCCTGGAGGTGTGGGTGGCATTTCTTTCCGACCCAGAGCCGACCCTTTGCTAGCCAGTAAGAAGAGGCTCTGGGAGATCACCTTGGGTCTCAGCTATCGGGCTCCCACCGGCTGGGGGCGGGCAAGGGGCGATCGGCGTGGTCAGCGCCCGGCACCTCCGCGCACGGCCACCCGACGGTCTGTTTAGTGGGTAACTGATCGCCCCGCGCCCCGCCCCAGCCGCGCGCCCGCCCGCCAGAGCCGCTTAATCACCGCCCGCCCGGCTACATTAGCATAGTAATGGCCTTTAAATTGAGCCTCTTTGTTTTTTAATTAAGCTCCCAGCAGGTATAGAGAAGAGCGATTATTGAGGAAGCTGCCAGCGCTAATCGCCCGCAGTCATTTGACAATTAAAAAGCTCCTGGCTTTAACCCTTTCTCCGTGCCCACCGCAGTTCCCCTAGCACTCATCCTGTGCCGACTGTGTGCGCACCTTCCCGGTGGGATCCGCCAACCCCGCCCCAAGCAACTCCAAGAGGTCCCTGCCAACGCCTCCATTTGGCGGAGGAGCAAACCGAGGCGCAGAGAGGGAAGGTAACTTGCCCAAGACACACAGCTTGGGCGTGGAGGAGCCGGGATTGGCAGACAGGTTGCTCGCGAAACCCAGCAGCCGGGGCTTTGCGCCTGGCACCGCCCTCTGCTTGCAGCGCCACCCACCTGTGAATCCGGCAAAATCCTGGGGCTCCAAGGCTCAGGGGGGCACCTCCCAACCCCCCAGGCCACAGCCCCCTCTTCAGAATTCCCAGGGCGTCTTCTCCCTGCCCCCCGTTAGTTCACCCAGTCCCCAAACACTGACGGGGTGCTTATTGTGTGCCAGGCGCGAAGCTGGGCGCTGGGGCGCAGTGAGCAAGCCAGAGGTGGGCTTTGCCCAGGCGGACCTACATGCGGAGAAGGGAGACAGGTGAATAGAAAGTTAGGTGCAATTGTTCCTGATCGTGGTGGGGGGGGGGGGGTGGGCAGCTATGAGGGAAAGGTCACTTTTCCGGAGACAGGTTTGGGCTTAGACTGAGAGGTGAGGAAGATCAGCCAGAAGAGGCCCCGCAACAGAGGAAATAGGGCCCAGGCCCAAGGAGGGAACGGCCATGAACCAGAAACAAAAGGTGCAGAAGGTGTGCGGGGGAGGCGGAGCGATGTGGAGCAGCAGGGAACTGGAGTGGCAGGAGCCTGCTTCAGTGCGCAGGGAGTTAAAACAACCGGCATTTTAATAGTCATCGAATTTCTTTTTCACTAGGTAATGGTTTAATATGCAAAGGTACAAAGGTGTTCGCTTCTGTCTCCTCCACCCATCCCTAGCCACCCAGGTCCCCCCCCCCCACCCCCACCCCCCGGGCAACCCGGACCGTCTTCCGCCCGAGCCTCCCCCCACAACGCACGCAGTATGTGCACAAGCCGTGTGTATGCATTATCCCCCCGCCCCGACTTTTATTATTGTTTTTGAAATGAGAACTGGTTGGGGTTATTGTCCCTTTTTTTTGTTTCATTCACATGCTAACTTACTCTACAAACTGTTTTTGCACCCCCCTCTGCCCCCTCCCACCTGCTGAGCGGTCCGACAGGACCGGTCCCCAGGCCTGGAGCCCCTCAGCTGCCCGCCAAGCCACAGGGTGGGCGAACCCTCCTGTGTTTAACCTGTGTCCTGCAGGCAGCCTTGTGGGCCGTTTAAAGGGTTTTCGTCTTCTCAAGAGCCGCGGGAAGCCACTGAATGTTCGAAGTGGGGAGGGGCTCAAGCGATTTACATTTTGATCATTTTGGCTGCAGAGCCGGGACCAAGGGTGGGGGAGCACAGCTTGGGAGTAGGGGGCCAGCTGAGGGGACCGCTGTTGGGGCCCCACAGGTGAGAGGCACAGGCGGGCCAGGGTGCAGGACTGGGAGAAAGGGTGGGTCATCTGAGAGCCACGTAGGGTGTTAAGGGGACTGGCCTTTGAGGTGGGTGGGGGGAGCCGAGGGTGGCTCCCTGGACCATTGCGGTGCCTGGTGGATGGGGGAGCAGTGGCTGAGATGGGGACGCACGGTGGTGGGCGGGGCCCACGTAGCGACAGCAGGTGTGCAGACACCCAGAGCAGCGTCATCCGGCCCGGGTCCCCCCAGCTCAGGCCGCCTGGGTCTGAGCCCAGCGCTGCCCACCCCGCAGTTGGCGCGAGCCCCATCTCTCACACCGCAGAGGGGCCTGCTGCTGGTGGCCCTGAACCCCCTTCCCCCACTCCAGGCTGAGCAGCCGTTTGGGAAGACGGGCAGCCCCAGAACGCCTGGCAGCTGGCTTTTTAATAAACGTAGGCGGACGAGGCTCCCAAGGGCCTGGATGTGGGCTGAGGAGGAGGCTCTGGACAGACAGCTTCTGTCCCTGATCCTCACGGGGAGACACGCCACTGCCCCTGGCTCCCTCGTGGTGGGGGCAGACTGGAGCCCTCCTCGATTTGTCCTTCAGCCGCTGTCCCTGGCTCAGAGCTACAGGCCTCCCCTAGAGAGAAGCTGGGTGGGGGCGGCCGGTACCACCCCCTGGCTCCACTGTACCCCACAGAGGGAGGCAGCGAGCATGCGGCAGTGCGGGCAGCGAGGGGTTAACGGTCGGCCCACCCCCATCTATCAGCCAGCATCTCCCAAACAGAGGGGCAGACAAGGCAGCTGTCCAAACAGGCCTGTGTACCTGGCCACGGCCGGCCGCAGAGGGGACAGGGCAGTGGCTGTTTACTCTGTTCCCCTCCCCCAGCGGTCGCACTGGCGGGGCATCTCCACCAGTCTCCCCTTGGGGTGCGCCCTCCTCCCCTGCTGCTCCCACCACCCCTGAGCACAAGGTTCCTAAAGGTTCACCTCTGAGGAATGTCCTTGCTCAGGGCTCTGGACTGGGGGTGTCCAGGAGATGGGGACAGAAATGCTGACTGGCCCACCTGGGCCCGTCATCAGGGGCTCCAGGCAATGCCGCCAACGCCCACTCTGCCAGGAGCAGAAACTGAGTGTCTCAGAGCCTGGGGACCCAGTGAAACTGTAGTGCCTGGAGACTCGCATCCCAAGTCACCTCCTGAGCCTATGTCCGCTCAGGGCAGATGTGGCCCCTGATGGGGAATCTCAGGGCTTCAGCCCTGCCATCGCCCTCCTCCCCCTCACGCCAGGACAGAGCACCTGGGCGTCCCAGCGCTCCTCATTGGCCTCCAGCCCTGTGTCTCCTCCCCTGCCTCCATCTCCCTGAGGCCACAAACAGCCACTCTCACCTCTGTCTGAGTGACCCCTGGGTCCCCCTCTCCCCGACAGATGTCCCCGCATTTGACCCACCGTCAGTCTGCTACGCAGCTCTGCGATCTGACCCTCCCACTGGAGGGGAGTTGTTTGTGGGACCCGGGATGTCAGGGGCCCACAGTGTCCAGCCACCCGAATGCTGTGCCCTCTCCCTTCTTGTCGGTGGCCCGGCTCACTCCCCCAGGTCCCCTCAAATGCCCTTTCCCTTGGGAGGGACCTCGAGGTGTCAGGCTCTTTCCGGCCCCAGCCCTGACGGCAGCAGCAGCGGCTGATTGAGTGCCTGGCTCTGGGCCGGCTCCAGCACCATTTACCCCACTCCCCTTCGACCCGGTAAGGCAGGGCGAATGACGGCCCATTTCACAGATGAGGAAAGCGAGGCTCAGAGAGGCAGTGTGCCTTGTGCCAAGCGTCACAGCTACACAGTGTCAGAGCCCCCAATAACAGAGGGTCTGTGTGTGACCTGGCAAAGGACAAAGGAGCCTCTTGCTTGGTATGTGAGCAAAGTTCCTGGCACAGACGGGCAGTGAGAGGGGAACAGTTTTGACCAAGCGCCTGTGCAAGGCGTCCCCTGGGTCCAGGGAGCTCACCGTTACTAGGCTATCACCTGCCTCACAGCTGGCATTACTGGGCCGCGGGGGCGCACAATAAAACAAACACTCCCGCACACCCAGCCCTCTGTGTCCTGCTAGACAGGGGCGCCGAGGCTTAGAGAGGGAAGCTCTTACCCAGGCCCATCCAGCGGGGACACGTGCAGCTGGGACTCTGTCCCTGGCCGTGTACCACCCCCACCCCCCCGACCCAGGCCAGGCCCTGAATCCCTCCTCGGCACCCCCCTCCCCATGTGACATCTTTACGGCACATTCTGGGCCTGCCTAGGCCTGGAGAGGGTGAGGGGGAGGCAGGACACCTCTCAAGTAACGGATTGTAAATTCCTGGGCCCCGGCTTTCCATCCCTAACAACCTCCTCCCGAGCTCACAGTGCCTGTCCCTTCGCAGCCAATTTAAATGAGGGGTCCCAGACCCTGGGTGGAAAGCATTCCAGACTCGGGAGAGGGGCAACTATTGTTTCTCTGGGAAAAAATAAAATAAAATCAAGCGGCGCTCTGCAGCTTCTAATCACTCTCACATGTGCTGCGTGATTCCCGCCGAGGACAGCCCTCGACAGTGTGTGTGCCCCTCGAGGGCACGCACCCTGCTTCTCCCCCAGGGCCTGGTCCCCATTATACAGTGGAAGAGACTGAGGCTGGGGGAGGGAATAGGGAGCTGCCATGTCCTGGTCACCCAGGCTCACTTAATCCCCCCAATAACTTCATACTGACTGATGAGCCCCATTTCGCAGACAGGACAAATGAGGCCCTCGTTCAAGGTCCTCAGCCAGTGCGTGGCCAAGCCAGGATCTCCGCAGGCAGACCGGCCCCCTGGGATTTGACCCCTGGTCTTTCCCTCCAGAGCTGGGCACCTTTGCCCTGTGCAAGGTGGGCTTCTGGAGTGAGGAGTATCCACTGTCCCTTGAGGTGGGCCTGGTCCCAGCAGCCCTGGCCCTGGGCAGGCTACCCCTGCAGCCGCAGCTGGGGCCTGAAAGCGCCAAGGCTGGTTTTTAATAAGGAAGATGAATTTGCTTGGAAGCCTGGTTTGGGAGGAGGGGGCAAGAGAGGCTGCAGACCATGGCTCTCTCTGTCCTTGTGGGAGCGGAGTGGAGGCCTGGCCAGGCGGCCTCTCAGCGCTGGGGGCCCAGGCTGTGGGGGGGCACCGCCCTGGGCCTGGCGGGAGCTGGCTCTGCGTGGCCTGAGCTCTCTCCCGCGTAAGCCCACAGGATATTGCAGTGCCTTTGTGTGCCTGGTGACCCAGCTGCTGGTTATTGAAAAATTCCACCGCTCAGAGCGGGGCAGGCCCGCTGACCCCTCATCCCGGGACTCGCCTATCTTTCAAAAGATACGGGATTAAGAGAGCCAGACCCGACCTGGAGCAAAGCCCTGTCTGGGGTGTCTGTGTTTTCGTGGCCTCTCGGGATACTAGCTGGAGTGGGCTCTTGGCGCAGGATTTAATTAGTTGGAATCAGCCTGCGATTACTGCGGCGACTATTTACCCAGCCACTCTGCAGTCAGAGCCCCGCTCCGAACAAAGATGGGCCCCTCGGCCCGCTGGCCAGGCCAGGGGCCCCAGCTGAGCCGGGGCCAGCTGCTGGGAGGGGCAGACTGCGGGCCTGGCTGGGGCTTCTCCTGGCGCACCTCATTTAGCCTATATTTGTGGATTTTCGCAATGCAAAGCATCTACTTGGGGGCTTTTAAAAAATTAAAGCATCTTGAGAAATTTATGGTCGATTTCCGAGCATGGTCCCCTCCCCCCAGCTCATGCTTGGTGATGGCGGTGGTGGCAGTGGTGGCAGACAGAGTGGGGGTGCACTGTGGTGGGACTGAGTTCTCCCACAGCGCTGATAAGCTGGGCACGAGGAATGTGCCGGATTGCAAGCTCGGGGAGAGCTGGGGGGTGCCCATGCCCCATGCATCCCTTGTGCCCACTCTGCCACCTCAAACCGTACCCCGCCCCCCCCCCCCCCCCCCCCGGCTGTGTGTTTTTCCTGCCGTCCCCCAGGTAACTAACCTCAGTGACAGCAGCTGGCCTGCCCGGGAGAAGAGGTCTGTGTGTGCACAAGCCTACCCACAGCCACGCAAGCTCACCTGTTACACAACTTCCCACCACAGTGCATAGGACTCCACGCATATGCACACCCTGGACACATGCATGTGGGCACAGCTGGATGCACACGCCAATAGTCTGCAGGGCCCTGCCCACACCCACTCACACGCGCCTGCCGACACTCATGTGCACCTCGGCACAACGTGAGCACGCATCCATGTGCACACGCACGGCCACTCACACCGACCTCTGCCGTTCAGACATGTGCAAACAGCAGTGTCTGTGCCCACGTGCATGCCCACACTGCCCACACATACTCACGCGCACGCTGACACATGCGGCCTTTTGGGACTGCACCTGGGTGTAGCTGTGCCTACAGGGTGATCTCTGAGCGAGTTTACACACTTACACCCATGCACAACTGCTTACAAACCCACACACACACATGTTCCCACCTGTGGGGGCAGCTGCTGCCTCTACTCGTGTGGTCACATGTCTCCCCATGGGAGGCCACTGGGGCTGTTTCAGGGGTCTTCCCTTGGAGGGGCATCACCCATATCCAGAGTCAGGGGACTGCTCTGGGCGACCCAGTCCTGCTGGCCTGTGTTCTGGGAGGTTGAGGCACAGGCCAGAGAGAATGCTGGGCATTCGGTCTGGGGAGGTGTCAGGTTTCTGGGAAGGACGCAGGTGGGGGCCCAGGGCAGGGCTGGGGGCCTGGCCCCTGTCGGTCAGGCAGGTCCCGCCCATGGCTGTTGTGGATCTCTGGCCCAGGAGCCCTGCCTTCGACCTCCTCCGGAGGCTTCGTCCCTCTCACCAGCCGCCCCCACCTCTGCCGTGGTCACTGTGGCTCCCGCCTGGCCCTGTGGCCTCAGGTACTTGGGAGGTCACCCTGGGGGTGGGAAGTGGGCTGCCTGGTTCTGAGGGACTCTGGGCTCCTGTGACCTTTTACACTCTGCCCCCGGTACACCGGAACCCCAGTCCCAAAGCCACAGGACCTCACAAGCACAGGCACACGCAGGGACAAAACCATCATACACATGGCTACCTGTGGACACACCCCTGTGGACACGGTCACACATGCATAAGGTGACCGGCAGGGGAAACACACAGGCACGTGCAGAGGTGCACACACACAGAGGCACCAAGCCCCGGCGCACACCAGCACGCAAGAACACGGAGATGCAGGGCAGACAAGGACACAAAGAGGCGCGTGAAAACAAAGGCGCACAGACCCGCACGAGTGCCGAGGGACGCACCTGGACATGCGTGCACGCACACCACACACACACAACCACAAACTGTAGGCCACTTAGCAACATGCTGAGTGAAGCTGCTTCTGGGAGAAAACGCCCAGGAAGGTGTGGGGGTCCTGAAAGCAGCTAACGGGTTATTGCGGGGTGGGGCTGGGGATCCAGGCAGAGCGGGAGTGACTGGCCACCCCCCACCCCGCCCTTCCTGCTCCTGCCAGTGACCTGCTCCTAGCCACACCCAGCCAGCATGGCCTCCATCCTCATAAGCAGGGAGGGCCCACCACCCCTTGTCCGCCCCTGCCAGCCCTGCCTCGGGCCTCCAGCTGCCCTGCCCCACCCTATCTCGGACCCCAGGGAGTCCCCACCTTCTGCCGGTGCCCTGCTTGGCTTCCCTGCTGCCCCCTACACACCCTGTCACCTATACGGGTCTGCCGCCTGGGATGCCCTCCCAGCTTCTCTGCCTGTGCCTGCCACCCTCTCCCTCTCCACCCCTCACTCCCTCCTCCCCCTCCTCCCATCCAGAGAGCCCCCTGGCTGGGCTGGACCCCAGGCCTGTCACAGGCTCCATGTCCACTTGTAAACGGCACACAAGTCTGACAGCATCTGGGCTCCTTACCCAAGGAAGCGTCGCGGGGTTCCACAAAAGGGCAAAAGTGCACGGGCTTCCCCCACACCTCGGGCGAAAGAAACCGTTTCCCTGAAGGCTCCTCACTCCATGTCTGAATATCACCCCTTGCTAAGCACCGCACCAGGAGGCCCTGGGTGAAGGTGAGAGGTGGGGGTGCAGAGGTGGGGGCTTCTTTGGAGTCTAGAAGATGCGGATTCATCTTAGCTCTGGGACCTGGGCCCACAACTCCACCTCCAGAGCCTCAGTTTCCTCATATGTAAAGTGGGAGGCTATCATCTGCCTTTGCAGCTTGCTGGTGAAGACACAATGAGGTGGTGACCATCCCCAACAGTGAGGTCCCTGAAGGTCCTTGGCCCCAGGGACAGTCCCTAGCCCTGAGCCCCAAACTCCAACATACTTCCCCAGCATCTCTTCCTTGCCCTTCTCCTCTTAACCTGCCAGGACACTCCTCAACCGGCCCACCTCTCCCCTTCCCTGGCCACCACACTCCGGGGAGCCTCTGTCTGCCCCCACTGCTACCACGTCTTCACCTGTGCTTCCTTCCCTGGTCAACCTGGGTTCAGCCTCCTCCACTCTCCCAAAGCTACCATTCTGCTGAGAACACACATACCTTCCAGACTCGAGGGCCTCGTTCATTCGTTCACTCAACCAGCCAACGTTTATTGAGCAGCTACTATGTGCCAGGGCTGTGCAAAGGGCTGGACATCTAAGCTCATGCCCTTCTCCGCTGTTGGCCGCATTTAGACATCCCTTTCTTCTGGGAACTTGGTCTCCCCCCACATACATGCAGGTTCTCCATCTGCTCTTAAAGGCCACGACCCCCAGGGCTCTGTCCTCTTACGGCTTCGACTGTCACTTTTGTGCCCAAAGCCCTTGAGCCACCACCTCTGTTATGTAGCACTGACCCCTCCTTCAAGCCCCCCTCTCCCTCCCCTGGGCCCTAGACTCCTTTACCCGCCTGCTTCCTGGGCCGCTCCGAGCCCCCGGGACAGCACAGCCCAACGTGTCCACGCCCCAGTTCCCGTCAGGCAGCATGCTGCACAAAGATCTCTGTACCGGGACATTTGCCGACGCACTGTGTGTGGGAGTGACTGGCCACGACCCCCAGGGCTGTCAGTGGGGAAACGGGCTCATAAATCACAGTTCACCCATTCCTTGGACCGTTATGTCATGGTTGCAAAGACGAGGTAAATCCATGTGCCCTGACATGTTCTTAGCATGCTGCTAAGTGGAGTGAGCAAGTGCAGAGCACATGGGGTCCCATAGGCAGGAAAAGCAACCCCATGTGTGTAGAACACGCTTGCACACACGCAGGAAAGGTCTGGAATGCCCCCCATCAGTCAACCGACTGCCACTGGGAAGGGGGTGGAGGAAGGGGGAGGGCTGTTCCATTTTGACTTACCTCTGCTTTGCCTGGATTTATTTTACAGCAGACAACAATGGTTTTTATAATGTAAAAAGAAATAAAACGCCCGCCTTGTCACTTCCTCCTAAGGTCAGCTCCTTCTGACCAGCCCTTCTGAAGGTGGCACCCACCGTGTGCCCAGGGCTGAGGGCCAGCACCGGGAACCCTGGGCCTTCCTCCTCCTCCTCCTCCCCTGTTCCGCCCTGTGGCACCTGTGCAGACCCTTGTCCCTGTGTACCTGCTCTGCCTGCCTGCTGACTCTTTGGGAGTAAAAGTCAGACTGTCACCTGCTCAGAGGTCTTCAGTCTCTCTACTCAGCGATAGGACAGAGCAGCCCCTGCTTCTCACTGTGTGGCCTCCAAAGTCCTCGGCCGGTCGAGCTTGCTGTCCACGTTTTTAACATGAGTGAGGCCCTCAGAACGGCGCCCGCGCAGAGGAAAGGCCACAGACACATTAGCTGCTGTTGTCATCACTGCTGGCACTTCATCAACTTCCTTGCCCCACTTCCGTCCTTCCTTTTGCCCTTGCTTTTCTTGCCCTCAACTTGCCACCGCCCCCTCCAGAGGAATGTTTCCTCTTTCCAGAAATGGAATTGAGGCTCCAGCCACACAAAGACCAGCCCTCCCTGACCTGGCCCCACGTACTTGGTCAGCCTCGCACAGCCACCCTGCACTTGGAATCCCGCTGGCCCACCTCTGTTCCTTGGCTCTAACCATCCTTCTGTCTGGCCTGCTCCTGCCCCTCCAGGGCTGCGGGTTGAAGGCTTTCCGTCTTTCAGGGCTAGATGCAATGGGCACTGCCTCCGGGGAGCCTGCCTGAGCCCCACCCCTCCTCCTGCAGCTGACAAAACACCCTGGGACCCTGGAAGGTGGGGAGTCTAGCAGCCAGACCTGGATTAAGGTCAGGCCTCTCAAACCTCAGTTTTCCCATCTGTAAAATAGGGCGCAAATAGTAGTTCCTCCCAGGTTATGGGGATTACTGAGTTCTGGGGCATGGGCCCTCAGCACAGGGCCTGGCCTGGGCTTCTATACACTGTAGCCCTGATGAAAACAAGTCCTTTGCCTTTACCCACAATACATGGTTTCTTCTTCTTCTTCTTTTTTTTTGGTCAGCATTTGCATTAACCCTGGGGACAATGGTGCAGCCTCCACGGAGGGCTCTCTGCCCCCCTCACTGGCGGGTGTGGTGGCAGGGGATCTCTGTGCAGGGGGACACAGCTGAGATGCCCCAGGCTGGCATGGGCTGGCCCCGCCGAAGAGGTGGGCTACCCGGGGGATGGTGGGGGGCAGCTGCTGCCTGCTCTATTCAAAGGCCAGCGATTCTCCACGGCTGGTGAGGGGCAGGTGGGGGTGTCAGGCCAGCTTTGTCCTCCCAAACACAGACTAGCCAGGGGAGGGGGTGGCCCAGATCAGAGACTCCATGACCCCGCCCCTGCAGCCCAGCACAGGGAGCAGCGGAGGGGCCTTTGTTCCTCTGGAAAAGAGGGGCTGAGCCCGCCCCCCAGGCCTCCTGGAGCAGCCCTGCTGGCGGGCAGCCGTGTGGAGCCCGCGCCGGGCCAGCCTTTTTGCCAACACTCAGTAAATACTCAATACTGCATTAAAGCAATAAATAGTCATTTTAAGGAAACCGAGACTCAATTTAGCCACCAGAGTCAGGAGCAGCGGTTAGCAGGGCTGCGGAATGTCACCGCACAGCTGGTAGCCCCGCCCCCCCCACCGCCTGGCCCCTGCCTAACCGGGAGGCCAAACAATGGGCCGTGCCAGGCTGCACGGCCCCTCCCCCCAAATCAGGTTACCGTGGTTGGGGGTTAGGGGGGCGGGGGTTGGGGGCACTGGGCTCAGCCAGCAGCTCCCTGAGCTGGAAGGAGATGGAGAAGCAGGAGGGCATGGTGGGAACATCCCACCCCTAACTGGGCACCATAATAATAGCAGTGATGATAATAATAATAAACAGCAGAGACACCAGCAGGAGGGAGAAAGTGATCCCCACTTGGTCCGTGCCAAGTACTGTGCCGAGTACCACACACACGTCATGTATTCAATGCCTCTCCCCCTCTAATGATGCAGAGACCTTCATCCCCATTTCGCAGGCGGAGACACTGAGGCTCAGGAAGGTGAATGGCTTTGGCCGAGAACAGTGGAAAGTGTGTACACCCTGTGCGTGAGCAAGCGTCTAGTGTGGGCCATGTCACATGTTCTGTTTTGTGCCGCACTCCCATTCTATGGACGAGGGAAGTGAGGCTCCCAGAGGGGAAGGGACTGGGAGGTGATGTCCCTAGGCTCCACGTTGCTGGCTGCTCAGCCGGGTCACTCTGGGCCTGTCCATCTGATCAGGCTGGGGAGTGGGCTAGGCTGAGTGGGGGACTTGGGGGCCAGGCATGTGAGTTGGTCTCCAGAGCTCTGTGGGCAAAACAAACAAGGCTCCTCTGTGAAGGGCTGGGGGATTTGTGCTCATTGCCATGGAAACAGCACAGGGCGTCGGGGGAGGGGAGGCCCGAGCTCAGCTCCCCTTTACAGATGTAAGACCCCCACAAGCCTCAGACCTGGGACCGCCTGTGGGTGGCCTAGAGGCCACCAGAGGCAGGTGAGGGGAGGCTGGACAGGCATCCCTTCCACCTGGAGACGCTGGCACAGGTCTCAGGCTGGGCCCTGTGGGTGCTGCTGGCATGGAGGGCAGAGAGCCCTGTCGGTCAGGACATGCCAAAAATACCAGGCAGAGATAAGAGCAACTACTCCTACTCACCCTGCTAAAAATAGCTGGGTGCGGGGAGACAGAGGCTGGGGTGGGGGATTCCCCACCGAGGGCCTGGCCTGTTGCTCCGGCCTCCTGGGTGGCCTGGGCTGGAGCGAGTCCATTTCACCGGCAGGGCAACTGAGGCCAAGGACAGGGCAAGGGCCCTAGCATGCTCTCTCAGAAAAGGCACTTCCAAGTGTGAGCGCTGGCTCTGTGCCAGGCAGGTCTGGTTTCATCCAGAACAAATCTGGATGACGGTAACAATAGCTACAGTCGTTAACGTTTATTGCACAATCATTATCTGCCAGGCATCGTTCGAAACATCTTGTATTTCATCTCATTTTAGAAATGAGGAAAGGGTTATTATTATCCCCACTTTACAGATAAGGAGACTAAGGCTCACAGAGGTCCCTTGACGAAGCCACACCATGGTGGGAAGTGGCAGAGCTGGAATTTGAACCCAAGTCTCTGACCCAGAGTTCTCCAACTGTAGGTTGTTCCACTGAGGCCATCGAGACTCAGATAGGGGCGTTCACCTGCCCCAGGTCACACAGCAACGGTCAAGACTGCACCTCTGGGTTTCCGATGCCCGAGTCCAGGCACCTCCCCAGTCCCTAGTGAGTCATCGTGGCCAATGCTGTCCCTGCCAGCAGTGTCTGGATGGTGCCTGTCTGTTCTTCCTGCTTGGCACCCCTGCCCCCAGCCCAGCCTCCTCTGCCTGTCTGTCTGAACCATGGGTACCAGCCTCCCTGCCTGTCCCTGTGGTGCAGCCCCACCCCCAGGAAGGCCAGGCCAGGGCCTGGAGCTGCCCTGTCTAGACGACACTTCTCGAAACTCCATGGCGATAGCGGACCTTGAGGGCCTGGCCTGGCTGGGCCCAGCAACAATGGGCCCTCTGTGCCCAGCTTGGGGCCGGCTCCAAAAGGCTACCCACCGGCTCCCAGCCCAGATCCAGCACCACGTAGGTCCGCTGTTCCTCTCCAGAGCCCTGTGCCCACCCTGGGAGCAGGCCTCCTTCCCCTGAGGGCAGGGCGTGGGAGTCCCACAGGGCAAGACCGGGGAACTGGTTCTGCAGAATTCCCAGGGCCGTGCTGCCAGGCTGGGAGCCAGGAGGTCTCGGGGCAGAAACCAGGACAGAGGCCTCCCACAGGCTGTGACATTTTAGTCCCTGCCACCACGCCTAAGCAAAGAGGCTCCTGGCCCCACTTTTCAGATAGGGAAACGGTGGCTTAAAGGGAGTTTCCTGGGCAGGTAAAGTAATGGTAATTATTATTAGACTCCCAGATGCCGGGCAGTTTGTGGCGCTGGGCCCACGCTAAGCACCGCACGAGACCCCTCTCCCAGTCAGCACTGCCCCTGCGCACAAGGCGCTGTGCTACCCCTCTTGTACGGAGCAGAACAACGCAGGCTGAGAGGTAGAGTCCCTCGTGTAAGGCCACACAGCTGGCACGGGGCAGCGCAGGGACTGGTGATGGCACCCAGGTCGGTCTGACTCCAGATTTCTTTAATCAGTGGGGGGTGGGGGTGGGAGGGGGAGGCTGCAGAGGGCTCCGCTGCCCCGCAGGTGCCCTCCGTGCCCGGTGGGCCTAGCGCTGGGAGAAAGGCCCATTCCGCCTCCACAATCCCCGCATTGTTGATTCATTAGGTAATTTCCCTGGAAGCACCAGCTGTTCAGAGGGTGGGGAAATGAGTGATTGAGGTGGCTGGGGGCTGCGGGGGGCCACTGGGCTGGGGGCTGCAGGCCTGCCTGGGCCGGGGCAAAGGTCGTGCCTGGCCAGGTGTCCTCTCTCCCCACTGTTATGGCCACACCTTGCAGGGAACCCTCGGGGCTCTGAGGATAGTGAGGGGCAGGCCCAATCCCTCCCACACCAAGGCCTGGCATTTCCAGGTGCCTGCTCAATGCCTCGGCCCCACCGCAGGCTAGTGGGCGGGGAGGGGGCGGGCAGGGACCCCACTGGGCCCCACAGAGCCTCAGGCTCCCGGGGGCCCAGCTGAGCTGGAGCAGTTGGGGCAGGAGGGAGGGGCCTCCCTCCTCTACAGCTCCTCTGAGGGCCGCCTCTCCATGGCCTGCAGGCTGGCCCATTAAACCTGCTCGCTGCCCAATAAACAGACAGCAACCATGTGCTACAGCTCAGCTTCAATGCCCCCCACGCGCCAGCCCTCCAACCCCCCCACCCCCGCCCGGAGCAGCTGCCCTGGAGACGTCTGCCTGCCCCATCCCGGGCTGCTCACCGTGTCCTGCTCGGAAACCAGCCCTGGCCCTGCTGGAACTGCTGCCGAGCAGCCCACAGGGCCTCAGAGGCAGCCCTGCATCAGGTGGCGTCTGCACTAGCCTCAGTCACCCTGCTCGGCGAGTCCTCCCTGGCCGCAGAGGCCACTCGCTGTGAAGGATCTGCACCCACTCCAGGGGCGGTGCCACACGGGGAAAGCCTTCCACCCTTCTTCCCCAGGCCACCTCTTCCCATCTCAGACCTTAGGTCTTGCGTTTTCTGGGGTGTCTTCCAGGGAGTCCCCTGACTGGTGAAGTGCTCCTGTCTCTCATCGCGACTCCTACTGAAGGCCCTTACACTGCCGTTCTGTCGTTTTTGTCCCCAGTTCAGCCCAGAAAGCACAGCAGGCCTGGACCGCGGCTGGCTTGGTTCCAGCTGCAGACTGGCCCACACGGGTGCGAGGGTGTAGGTGAAGGAGGGGGGACACATGGATAGAACGAGCCAGCGAAGACTGCCCAGAGGGCGCACTCGAGTCCTGCAGTCCCTCTGACCCAGTGAGTTCCAAGGCCTGCTCTGGTGCCCGCTGCGCCTTCTAGGCCTTCCTGCTCGACACCAGCACTTCGCAAACACTAACTCAGTTAACCCTCACAGCAACCCGGAGGTGCGTTTTTGTTTTATTTATTTTACTCATTTTTAAATTTTTAGAAAAGATCCTATTCATTTATGTTTAGAGGGAGGGGAAAGGAGGGAGAAAGAGGAAGAGACACACTCATCAGTCGCCTCTCGTATGCACCCCGACCAGAAACCGAACCTGCAACCCAGGCAGGTGCCCTGACCAGGAATCGAACCATCAACCTTCAGCTTTGTGGGACGATGGCCAACCACCTGAGGCACGCCGATCAGGGTGGAGGTGGGCGTTGTGACTGGCCCAGAGTCCCACAGTGGCTTCACCCAGGCCGCATGGCTCAAGGACTCATGCCCATGGTGTGCTATTACTTTGGCTTCTGAACTCACTTCTTAGGCAGCTCCAAGAGGGTCCACACTGACCGAGGGAAGCCCCTACTGTCCTGGTCGCACCAGAGCAACCTCCACGCCACACCACGCAGGGGCGCTTGAGGCCCGTGTAGACAGCGCTTCCTTCACAGGACAGCCTCTAAGGCCGGTGCAGACACCCACGCACAGCCAGAAGGCCTCCCAAGGCCCCTGCCCTGACCTGCATGTGGAGTGGGCCTGAGGGCCAGGGCCGGCCCTGCCGGGGTGAGGGGGGTGGGTGCCTGCAGGCCCGGCCCATCCCTGGCCCAGCTGGGGCACACGAGGGCCTCCTGGGGGCAGCGTGAAATTGCCATTCTCTACTGAGGGGCTGCTGCTGGAGGGAGCCTTCCGGGCCCAGCTGGGAGGGGGTCATCAGGCGCCCCCGGACATATTCCGCCCAGGCCCAGGACCCTCCTCACCACCTGCCCAGCACTGGTGGCCAGGACAGGAACCAGACAGGCCTGGGGCACGATTTGCCTGAAGCTGTCATGCTCTGTGGGGACAGGGGGTCCATTCAGGCCCATGACAGGGCTCTTCTGGGGCTAGACAAAAGACACCAGCTCCTGGCAACATAGAGTGAGTGTGCCTGTGTGTGTGTATGCCTGTGAGTTGGCATGTGTTTACATGTGCCCGTGTGTATTTGTCTATCTGTGTGTCTGAGGGGGAGGAGGCCCAGCACACCCACCCTCAAACACCTGGCTCCAGCCCCGTGAAAGGCCTTCCTTCCTCATCCTGCATCCCGGCGCTGGGTCTGGCCTGCCCTGCCTCCCGGTGGGGCCTCTGGGTGCCTCTGGCCCCAGTTCGTACTTCCTGCGCCTTGCAGGAAGTGCTCCCTTCCCACTCACCAAACTAGCCCTGAGAGGGGCAGGGGGCTCTCTGGATCGGGGCGTGGGGCCTCTCCTGCTGCAATTAATGCAAATGATTTTCTGAGGTTTTGGCTTGATAATTTGATTATTTGTTCGGCATTTATCTTAAGCAAAGTGGATGACAAATAACTGCAAACTAATGTGATAAAAACCATTTATAAAGCTGCCTCGTTCGGGGGCCTCCCCCTAACTATTTATGACAAGGTAATAACGCTGCCGCGTGCGTCCGCCTGACTTTAAATTGGTTACTTAGAGGCATGATGGATGAGGGGCGAGGCCACCTTCTTCTGAGGAGAGCTCCTGATTTCTGATCTCATTTTTGAGGATAATGAATTATATCTAATTAGTTCTTCCCAAATCTAATCAGGAGGTGGGAATTTGGACCAGAGGGAGGGGGCTGGCAGGCGGCAGGCAGGGCAGGGGGTCAGCAGGCAGGGTGCCCCCAGGTCCTGGGAGGCCTGGCGGAAGGGGCAGGCCAAAATGGAGGCCAGCTTGCTTGCAGCCCACTCCCTGTGCCCAACCAAAGGGACCCAGAGCTGGCAAGTTCCTCCCGGCTGCAGACCCTTCCTGACTCCCTTCCCCCAACCCCAAAGCTGGCATGGGGTGCCCTTTTCAGGCTCACCCTTCCTGTCCCCTTGGCCTCGTCTCTCACCCCTCCCCCAACTCCTACAAGGCAGCCATCTCCCTCCCCAAACACAGTATCCCTATTCATGCCTCCTTGACCTTTGCACCCGCCCGAGAATTCCCTCTTTGCTCTCTCCACATCTAGGACTCTCCAACTTGGCTACGGTGTCCTTCAGCCCCTTCTCTGAGAAGATGTCTCCCAACGCCCTGCTGCTTCCCCCAAGGGAAGCCCCCAGGCCCCGTGCTCACCCCTTCACTGGACTGTTAGCCCACTCGGGACCCTGATGCTAAATGAAGGTGGCACCCCCACTTCTGGCCAGTTGCAGCCCTGTAGCAGATGAACACAAGCAAAGTGGACTTCAGTCTCTTCACTCCCTTCGCTGGGTGCCCTTGTGCAACCAACACCCTGCACGTCGGTACGTGGGCGGCCTCGGGGGCTCTCACAGTACGGAGCTCCCTGGGGTTCACGTGCTTATTTTTGCATGTTCCGTGCCTAACACTGTGGCCGGCACCCGCAGCTCCTCCCGGGTGGCTCGCGGAGTGCCTGCCTGAGTGAACGGACCACTGAGTCGAGACCCTCCCACTCCCCCAACTCGGGCCCAGGGGCTGCAGACCAGGTGTCCCTGCCCCTGTGGCAACAGCAAGGGCTCTGCAGTGCGGCTGCCCCGCCGCCCTCCCCCATGAGGTTTCTGGGCTCCACAGCCCGTGGGTCTTTCCCTCTCCTAGACAACCCCCCCCACCCCGCCACACAGGCGGGCACACAGCCCGGTTCTATGCACAGGTGATCCCGGAAACAGACTTCCGGGTTACAAGCAGAGTTCTGTTGCAGAGAACTGAAAGGATGATCAGATCCCCACATGCGCTTTGCCTGTTCTGTGCATTTGGTGTCACATAATCACCTGCCTGGCCCTTAGAAAGGCTCCTGTGCACTGCCGTGCTCACGTGCTTTGATTTTGTCGTCTTCCTTCACGACGAGACAGCCTCATGTCCACTTCGTCAGGCTGGCGGTGTCCACCTTTGTGAGGGGACTGCTTCTTCTTACCCACAGTAGTGCTTTTCTTTTGCCCATTTCCCACTTGTTTTACTGTTTTTAAAAGCTCAGAACAAGCCCTGGCTGGTGTGGCTCAATGGTTGAGTGCTGGCCTGTAAATCAAAGGGTCGCCAGTTCGATTCCCAGTCAGGGCACATGCCTGGGTTGCCAGCCAGGTCCTGGGTGGGGGGCGTGCAAGAGGCAACCACATACTGATGTTTCTCTCCCTCTCTTTCCCCCTCTCTAAAAAAATTAAGTAAAATCTTAAAAAAAATAAAAAAGCTCAGAACAAAATGTAATAAAATACTCAAAAAATGCTCACATGTTGCTTAAAAGGTGACACTGGGGCCAGGGGAGTGGCTGGGAGGTGACCATGCCACGTCAGAGGAGCGTGAGTCCTTTTTTCATCAGGTGACAGGCAAAAGCCGGGGCCAGGATAGGGGACAGCGTGGGGGGCATCGGTGCATAACATCTCCAGACGTGGCCACAGCCAAGTATAAGGTCAGAAGGCCTGGTGTCTCTCAAGCCCAGCTGTTCCCAGCAGGGGCGATTTTGCCCCCGGGGGACTTCAGCAGTGTCTGGAGGCATTTCCAACTGTCATGACCAGCGGGCATGGCGCTAGTGGCATCCTGGGTGTGGAGGCTGGGGTGCTGCTGACCACCCTACAATGCAGAGGACAGCCCCCTGCAGCAGGGAGTGATCTGGCCCACAGGCAGCAGTGCCGAGGCGCAGACACGCCGCAGTCAGTCCAACTGCGGTTTAGGGCCTGGTCAGAGCTGGGCTCTCACCAGCCAAGGCCGCGTGGACCTGAGGGAAGGGCAGGAGCACTGGGCCACACCCTCCTGCTGGGCCCCTGAGCCCTACCTGTCCCTGTGTCCCATGAGTTCTCTGGAGCATCACATCCCTTCCTTCCTCAGCAAATGACCCCCCAGAAATGCCTTCTCAAGCAGCTTCTGAGCCCTCTACCCTTGTCTGTTCAAAACTGTGAGTGGGTAAGACAGCCTCTGCTGAAGATCTTATTTAATATTTTACTTCCTCAAAGGTTAGGGCTTGACCCCTGCCTATTTTCCATTCCTCATATAAGACAACTGCAGAAAACGAACTTGGCAACCAGAAAAAAGTCCTTTTCTGGTGAACTTGCCATCCTCCTGCTGTCCGACAGGGGGGACTTTGTGCTCCATCCTGTCTCCCCTTCTGCCTTGGCTGCTCGGATGCTTAGAGCTCGGCTTAATCCTCATCTCGGGCAGATACGAGCCGGGCGCCCCACGTACACCCCCTGCAATCTCTAAGGGTTGACCCACTGCTTTTACTTTAGGGATCTTGGAAGCCGCCTCACACTCTTCTAGGGAGTAGCAGGAGTGCGCCATGAACAAGAAACACACCACCGTCCGTGGGGCGGGCGAGCCAGCCACTTTGTGGGTCCCTCTCTCCCTATCACTTCCAGTGACCGCATATGCACCAACAAACTCGGAAATGGTGAATTTTATGTTACGTGAAGTTTTATGTTATGTGAGTTATATCTAAAACAAAACAAAACAGCAGCATTATATTCCCATTTTTAATTGAGGCTTAGAGAAGTGAAATGATTTGCCCCAGGTTGATCTGTTCATTCGACAAATATTTTTTTGAGCAGCTGCTTTGTGCCAAGTGCTGTTCTGGGTGCTAGGGACACACGAGTGAACCAAAGCGCAAGGGCCCCTCCCCAAGCTGCTTCTGCATGGAGAGCTCCTCAGTGGGCGGGGGCAAGGCCAGGCTTCCGGTCTGCGATGCCAGACATCCAGGATTCCCCCTTCCTGTCTGCCTGTCTGTCCACCTGTTTCTCTTAGGACAGAATTCCTCTGTGCTGGGCAGGTAACCCCAACTTCTAGCACCCTGGCCAGCTCCCTCGGCCCCACCTATCACTGCCCCCATCTTGCTTGTCCCCTTCAGGAGAACCAGCTGGGTACTGGGGCAGCGAGGATACTTAGGTCTTCCCATCTAAGGGGGCCACTGTAGGAGGGCTGAAGGTCAGGGTGTTGGGACCCCCAGGGCTGAGCTGGAGACACCTTCCTGGCTTCAGCCCCAGGTCAGGGCACTTTTGGGAACCTCCAAAAAGTTAATTAGCCCACGATGAAATCACAACGTTATCAAGCTCATACCCACAGCTTCCCTGGCTCCTCCTAGGAAATGCATTTGGAAGATATTATCATCACTGCCCCCCCTCCATTTCACAGGGCGAAGAGACTTGCTCAAGGTCACACAAAAATAGCACCAGGATTTCATGTCACAACTCTCCCTACTCCTCCCACGGGCCCACTCTGTCTTCTGTGGCGTGCTCCGAGCCTGGCATCCAGCAGGCACTCAATAGTTGTTCCTTTGTTGTTTTCTCCAGAGCCAGCTGCTCAGGCCTTGGCAACCAGGCCACAGGGGAGAAGGCAGAGGCCACGGGCAAGGCCCTATTCTGGGACAGGTGGCTGCAGTTCACTACGAGTGATGCAAACAGTCTCCCTCCCCAGGCCCCAGCCCCTGTGGTCTGCCCCCACCTGGAGAGGCAACACCAGGCCAAGGTGCGTACCTACCACCTGCCCACCCATACGTTCATTGTTCACGCCAACCGGATTCGGGCATCTGCTCCCCACCACACAGGCCCAAGGCTCACAGCGCTGAACCAGACACAGTCTCTGCCTTCAAGTTATTTGCTGTCTCTCGGGAAGACTGGCGAGTAAACAGACCATGACAATACATGGAGGGGTCTGGGGTGGGGGAAGCAGAGTGGGCTTCGGGAGCCCAGGGAGGGCCAGCAAACTGGACAGGAAGTTGGGAAGGCAGCCTGGACAGTGCACTCCAGATGAAACCTGCAAGAGGGGCAAGGGTGACCCAAGAGGAACAAGCAGGGGTGGGTGCTGGGCCCCAGCAGAGGGGACAGCTTGGTGGCGTGGCATCCCAAGGAGGGGGTGGGAGTGCAAGTAGCTCAGAATGGCTGGAAGGCAGAGAGAAAGAGCAGAGGCTGCAGAGGGGCAGCACAGAGCTAGCAGCGAGTTCTGTGTTTGTGTCCTAACAGGGGAGCTGCGGGAGGTTTGGAGTGTGCGGCCACATGGCCGGTTGCGGCACAGGGATGGGTTAGCGGGGCCAAGGGAACAGCAGATGAGCCAGGGCAGTGATGGGGGCATGGAGAAAAGGAGGGAGTTCCAGAAACGGTAGGACTGGGTGAATACCCAGGCCTGGGTGACTGCATGCACAGGGGTGGGGAGCAGAGATGGCAGGTACCAAGACAATGCGGGGATTTTCGGTTTTCATCTTGGGAGCCTGGTAGAGAGAAGTGCCATTTGCTAAACAAAACACACAACCCCCAGGGGCTTCGGGATGGGACTCGGAGGGAGCTGGGTATGGCTGCAGAAGGACAGCAGGAGGGGCCCCTGTGATGGGGCCGTCCCCCACCTTACCCGTGGGGGTGGACGGACACAGAACTTACACATGCCACAGAACTGCACAGGACTCACACCATGCGTGCACGCACACACACACACATGCATGTACCACTGGAGAAACCTGAGTCCGACAGTGCATAGTACTGCCATGTCCTAGCCGTGATACGCACTTTAGTTGTGCAAGGTGTTACTCACCATTGGGAGAAACTGGGGAAAGGGGGCAGGGGATGTCTGTATCATGTTTTCCAACATGTACTTGGAAGACAGGGGAGGGGGGATGGGTCTTAAGCTAAGTCAACTCCTGGCACAAAAGTCCCCGCAGCACTCTTGGGCCAGTCCACAGCTCTATCCCTGCCTGGGGGCCCTCAGGTGAGTGGACCAGGCCCCCTCACCTGATCTGGCCTCTCCCAAAGGTTCTTTCTCCTCGTCAGCATCCCCAGGGCTGCACCTCAGCTTCATGTCCCTCCCTCATCTCTCTGTCCCTGTTGCACCCACTGCCTGTACCCCCCAGGGAGGGTCAGCCCCAGGCCCAGATCTGAGCCCCTTCCTTTTGTCCCCTGTGCAGAGGTCTGCCCTGTGCCCAGCCACACGTGCACTGTTACAAACAGGTGGGAGACGGGTGCACTCGGGCAGACACCCACGGCCCACAGACCAGTGCGCAGAGACCACGATGCCCATGAAGATGGGTGCACACTCCCAGATCCTGGGACACACGCAGCCTGCAGCCCCAGCCCCGCCCTCCACCTGCAGGAAGCCTTCCCCGCCAGGTGCAGTTATCACGCCCCAAACAAACCCCAGCCGATAAGGACACTGCCTTTGAACGGGAGCCCTTCCCTCCACTGTGATCAGATAAGCGGGCAGAGAAGAAAGAGAAAAATCCCCGCTTTTTTGCCTCCTCAGACTCCTGCTGCGCTGCTGCTCCACGCAGAGGGGCTGCCTAGGGGCCTAGAGGCCCCCCTCCCGCCGCGCCCCTCTCAATCATGCCTGGGATCACAGGCGTGGTGACAGGCGGCTCCTCCGGTTTGGGTTTCAATCCGGGGGAGCCGTAGCCTCCGGCAGCCAACCCTGGGCCCCTACACCTGGGTCTGATGGGCCTCTGTTGTGGGGACCCTGGGACCCCCAAGCCTCATGAGGTATCCCACTTAAGGGACCTCCCCACCTCAGCCACCCCAGTTTGTAGTTTTGATGACACTGCATATAGGGACCCTGGTTTACAGGATTCCCTCATTTTATGGGTCCCCCAAGCTCAAATCGTGGTTTGTAGGGTCCTCCCCTTCAAGCTAGCTTGTGGAATCCTGCATTTAAGACTCCGACATGTGGGTCTCCACACCCCCCTCAAGGGCACTGGTTTGCAGGATCCTCCTGTAGACACCTCGGCTTGAGGAACCCCCAGCTCAGGCCTAACTTCTGGGGATCCTCACCTCTGAGACCCCGGGGACGTGTGTTCTGTTCTCAGAGGCTCCACTCTCTGAGCACCCCCTGTTCAGAGGACGGGCCTTCAGGGCTCCTCTCCTTCCTGCAGAGCCAGGCGCTGAGACCCAGGGGGCCTCAGCAGAGGGAGTGGGGGAGAGGGGTCAGGCGGGCAGGTTAAAGGGGCAGCGTTCCCACGGCCCTGCCTGGGGCAGAGGCGTAATTAGAGGTCTCAGGTGTGTGTGTTGTGGGGTGGGGGTGGACTCAAAGGCCCTTCATTTTGTTTATCCTTCGCAAAGACCTCCGACAGGGGGCCACCGGCCCCCTTGAGACAGCACTGTGTCTCAGCTCTGGGCCCCCAGTTCCATGCACCCCATCCCGGCCCGACACCTGCCCACTGCCCGCCAGGAAGACAGCAGCCCTCGGGGGCTCCGGGGACCTGCTTGGGGTCTGTGTCCCATAGGCCAGGCTGCCCTGGAGCCCAGGGTGGGTTGGAACCCCTCCTGCCCCTCCTGGCCCTCCTTCCAGGTGCCTCCCCCGCTCAGCTGACGCGACAGAAAACCCCATGATTTATTTATGCCCAGGAGCAGCCTGCTGCCCAGGATGCAGATGGAGGAGGATCCATTCGGCCCCAGAGAGGAGAGGGAGATGGAGGGAGGAAAGAGAGAGAGGAGGGAAGCAGACACACACACACACACACACACACACACACAATCAACAGGGGCAGGCCTGTCTCCACCCTGGAGCCCCATCCAGGCCCCTGTCCCCAGGTCCCCACACCCACTGCATCCTGCCCCATCACCGCCTCATCTGGGCCTTAGCAGACCCAATTACTTATAATAAACAATTCCGTTTATCTTTATCAGAATCATTATCTAAATTGGCTACATGACACATACTGCTCTCTAAGTGCACCCGGGGGAGGAGGGGCCATAAAAGCCGGTTCTGCACTCCGTAATTATCCCTCTATGGGCCGTAAACCATTACACTGGTGTTTAAAATAGGTATGGCGAGCAGTTTCCCTGCCCGGCGAGGGCCACCCAGGGCACCCACGGAAAGGATGCGCTGGAAGTTTTGCTGTGGCCAACAACTTCCAGCTGCTCCGAGGCTCTGGCTCCGCTGTCCCCGGGATGGGAAGGGCAAGGGCCCAGGCCTGAGCAGTGGGCAGGCTGAGCCGCCAGCGGGGAGGTCGCAGGACGTGGAGGGGCTTTGCTGCCACCCTCCTGGCATAATGAATGGCTTCTTTCCAAGTCCGCTGGCCCTCTCTCCCCCGCTGCTGCTGACTTGGGTTTTCTTCACTGTTTGCAGAAGCGCCTCCACCGCCCGTGGGGCTGGTCTCCCCCTAGATGCCCCCAGGGAGGCCCAGGTCAGCACCTCACTCGTGATTAAAACAAAACACTGCGCTGCCCCGCCTGCCTCTCAGCTGACCGGTCAGAGGTGCAGCTCTGGCCTTGTCTTCCCAGAGGCCTCTGCTCCCTCTGGCCTCTAGGAGGGCTGACCTGGCTCTGTGTCCCCACAAATGGCCCGTCCACACCCCTGGCAGCCAGATCCCACGTTCGAAGTGCCAAAACAAGCTGCCTGGGAGGGCAGACAGCCCTTTCTCTGAGCCTCCTCCACCTGGCCCTCGTGAAGACTCAGAGTCGGCCAGACAAGCATCCCCAGCTGAGGACCCGCAGGGACAAGAGGGTCACGGGCGGCACCAGGGCTCCAGGCTGGCCTCTGCCCAGTGGTACGGGGAGAGGAGAAAAGAGGAGGGAAGGGCATTCTCGGCGGCAGGTACAGCAGGCACAAAGCTGCAGTGACAAGAAGGAACCGCTGTCTGAGGACGGGAAACAATTTTGGGTGCCTGAACCAGCGCTTCTCCAAGTGAGGGTCCTCAGGACAGTGGCTGCAGCATCCCTGGAATCTTATGAGAAATGCGAGTTCTCAGGCCCCACCCCGATTCACTGAATCCGAGACTGCAGAAGCGCTTGGTCGAACAAACTAGCTGGCAGTTTGTACTTAGTACAGTTTGCAGTCTAACAAGCCCTTGGCTGCGGGGGTCGGGGGAGGGTTCCGATGGCTGCTCAGCTTTGACAACCTGGTGCCAGTGCCCACCCAGGGGAGGCTGGGGGGATGCAGGGAGGTGCGGGGGGGGGGGGGCAGGGGGAGGTTCCCCGAAGGTCCTGACTTCCTGGAAGCCAAGAAAGTGACAAGGTCAGATGGACGTTTTTAAAAGCACGCTCTGACTCAGGATGGAGGGACAGCGGGCAGGTAGGGAGGCCAGGGAGAGATCGATGCAGTCATGCAGGGAAAGGATGGGGAGGCCTGGGTTGAGGACAGCCAAGGGCACAGAGGGAAACAGACAGTCCAAAGGCCAGGGTGCAGGAGGTGAGGGCAAGGGGAGGCATCAAGGAATCTGATGCAGGCACTGAGTGGATAATGGGACGGACAGGAAATGGTGTTCTGGGTGGGTGGGGATGGGGACTGTGACTTCAGATCAGTGGGGTCTCAGGGCCCTGCAGAGGCCTCACGTGAGCAAGTTGGGAAGTCATTGGTCCCCCATCCTGGGGTAGCTTGGGGCCTGGGGGTTGCTGATGGGCAGCGGAGGCTGGAAGTCATCATCTGCCCCCCACCCAGTTACTTGGTCCCAACTTGCGGTCCCTACAGTTGCAGCCTCCTCAGTCCGCGCAAGAGCCTCACAGTCCCGGGCAGTCCTGTCACTCACTCAGTGCCTCCAGCTGGCAGCCCATCTTCACCTGGAGAGCCCTCTGCTCATTCGTCTGTCCACCCATCTCTCCACAGGGCTCCCCAAGCCACCGCGCTGCCCAGTCCTGTGCCCTTGCTTTGTTTTCATCATTCCCCGCACTCCCTGAGCACGGGGCAATGCGAACACCTTTCTACAGGTCGGAAAACAAAGACAGAGAGGCTAGTCACCGCCCGAGGCCGCACAGCAGACAAAGGAGAGGAGTCGCCATGCCTCCACCGGGATGGCACCTGTGTCTTCCTTTGGCCACAGGGCTCCAGCCAGGCCTGCTTCTCCCAGGGAGGAGCTAGTGCCCACGGCGGGCAGACCCGGGGGGCTGGGGCCTGCCTTCGAGGGAGGCCCGGGAGCCTCGAGGCCTCCTTAATGTGCCCATAACTCATTCCCTGGGTTCACTAATGTCCCGGCTATTAGTGCCGGGCACAGCTAAGCAAACTACAAAATATTCCTCCGACTCAACAATCAATTTCCATATTGTTACAAATGGAGTCCACGCCTGCCACGGTTCATTTTTCTTCAAGGGCCTTTTACCCCCTCTCTTTACCCAGTACAGTGAGGAAGTCATTACCGGGTGTTATGGATTTCACAACGTGCTGAAGAAATAAAAATGCATACTGCATAGAGGCAGGCCATATGCTGGGAGGCCGCCCTCCCCATCACCCAAGGAGCTACCAGGGTCCAGAGAGCAAAAGGGGGACGGCAGAGCTGGCAGCTCCCTGGAGAGAGCGGGACAGAGGGTTGGGGGCAGATATCAGGTCTCTGGGCACTGTAGTCTGTGTCCCTGTGAACTCGCCCAGTCTGTGCCCGGGACCACCCTGGGACACAGGGTGGCTTGTGGAGCTGGGCCAGGGGCTATGCGGAGACCCCTGGGTTTACCAGACAGGCTGGCATCCTCACACAGCCCAGCACAGGTACCACAAGCGCTGAGCCCCCTCCCAGTGTGGCTTCCTGAAGGGACCAGCCAGGTCACGCTTCCCTACTCACGTACCCAACACTTGAGCCACCCGGAGCCACTGGCTGCTTCCCAGGCCAGCCAGAAGCTGCTGCAGGTGTCTGGGTGTCTGCACACATTGTCCTCTGACAGTGCCTCGGCCCAGGTGCATCTGGTGGCCCCAACTCGCCCTGCCCAGTCCGCACTGGAACCCAGTTCTTGTGCAACTGTGCAAAAGCTGCCGTGCAAGGACGTTCACTGCGGCATTACTTGTAATGGCGGAGATCGAAGGCAAACCCCCACCCGTGGTTAGCGGCTGGTGAAAGGAGTGCTGGGCCAGCAGACACCAAGGAGGGGCTGAAGGCATCGGCGTGAAGGAATTGTCCAGGAAGAGAAAAGGGCAGGCTGCCAAATAGTTTGTGGGGCATGGTCCTATTTTGTCCAAAAGTTACCAGCAAGGAGAACCAAATGTGAATGTGTAGGAAAAGGTTTGGAGGATATCCCAGCTCCGTTGAAGTTTACTTCCTCTAAGGGAGTTTGGTTTTGGGAACGCTGTCCCTCAGAGCTGGACTCTGCTCATCCCCCAGACACAGGACCCAGGGGCCAAAGCGCTTGTCCTACAGATGTGCAAACTGGCCCTGGCCTCTTGGGAGAGTAGGATGCTGCGCCTACCTCATCCCTGACTACGTGTCTGTCTCCCCTGCTGTCAGTTCTGGTTCCGCTGCTGTGTCTTCATTTGTCCAGAGAGAGGTCCGGTATGGAGGGGGCCCTCAGTGGATATTGGGTGGTTGGTTGGTGGTATGGATGGATGGACAGAAGGATGGATGGATGGCAGATGGATAAGTGGGTGGGTGGATGGACGGAGAGGTGGATGGGAGGGCAGATGGACAGATGGGTGGGGGACACGTGAATGGCTAGATGGAGAGTGGATGGAGGAAAGGGTGAGGTGGATGGAGAAACAAGGTAAGAGGGGTCAGCACACTTTTCTAGGCACTCAGACGTCCCTCCTGTCACCCACACTCCACTCTAGGACATCAGCCCCTATCACAGGGGAGCAAACTGAGATCTCTTCCTCTTCTCAAGAGGAAGAGCAGAGTTTAACCCAGATTTGCTCCTGGTTACACTGCCAAGAAGCCAGCCATCTCTGGTCTCAAGTGAGGGGAACCGAGCCAAGATTCTGGCCCTCTGCTGGGTTAGTAATCCGCTCAGGAAATACTTATCGAGAGCCCAGGGGGCACCAGGTACTGCACTAAGCATGCTGGACAGGCAGAGCTTCCACCCCAGGGGTACGGTGTCCCCCCAAACCTCCTTCCTCGTCAGCTCCGCCCCTACCCTGTCCTTGATGAAGCGGCTGCGTGCCGTGCTCTCTCTAGACTCTAGGGTCACCTCCAACTCTTAAACGTGGAATCTGGGGATTCCGAGGACAAGCCCCACTTCCTCTCTAGCTCCATGCAGGCCGTCCCCTGGCCTGCCTCCCTGTGTGTGCGAACGCCCTGGAGGGCAGACCTTCTTCCTTTCGGCCTCACGAGCTCTGTCTCTGATACCAGGGTCAACACCATTGCCCCTCCCACGGACCCAGCTCCTCCCGGACCTCCCTGGATGGCCGTGTGGGTCGCCCACTGAACTCGGTGTTCCTCAGAGGGGTGACTGGGCTGCAATTCAGTCCATGCCCAGCTGGCCAAGCCATGGGCCCGTGGGGAGGCTGGGTCAGTGGTCCTGCTCCCTGCCAGGCCCTGGGACGGGACATCCCTCAAGCACAACCTGGTGTCACCAGTGTCCATATCTGTCTCCCTCATCAGACTGGGTGCTCTCCGAGGACTGGCCCAGGTCTGAGTCCTCCCTGTGCCCTTCCCTACACCAGGCCACTGGGGCCAACAGGAGGTGCTGGGGGGCAGGGTCTGGCGAGGGCAAAGTGCAGAGTTCTGGAGAAAGGTGCCCACTAGATGTGTGCGAGGTTGTCTCTCTGAGAGACGGGACCCCTGGTGTGAGGAAGGCTCTTCACCAGGGGTCTCGGTGGAGTGGGGCAGCCCAGCCATTTGAGCACAGGAGAAAGCTAGAAGAACGCAGCGCGGCCGGGAAGGACCTGCGGCGGGGGCCAGGCAGAGAGGGAGCAGAGCCCTCTCTGGGGGCAGGCCGACAGCAGAGGGGCCAGGAGGGCAGGAGAAGCCCCGGGCCCATCCCGTCAGCTCTCGGCAGGGATTCTGAGAAACTCAACCCACTTGCTGAAAAGGGCCTGTCTCGCTCTAGAGAATCCCCAGCAGAACATGCGTGTCCACCAGCACCTGACTCAGGAAGGTGCACCCAGGAGCTTCTCTCTGCTCCCACCTGGAGCCCAGCTGGGCGTGCCGCTGAGTCACCGGGACCCCTGCGAAGGGGGCAGTGGTCTCATTTTACAGGAAAGGAAGCCGAGGCTCAGAGAGGGGCTAGGAAGTGCAGGGCAGGATTCTCACTCAGTTCAACTGCAGGCGAAGCCGCTCTTCCCCGCTGCCTCATGGCGGGCACTGCTCTGGCGCAGGTCAGGCCACAACCCTGCGGTGCAGGGGCAGAAACAGGGCGCTTCAGAGGCAATGAACTGCTCCCCAGGGGCAACTATCCGGAGCCGGCCCGGCAGCCCCCACTGGGGGAAGGCCACTGCCACAGGGAGTCCCAGGCAGGTGGTTTGGTGCGGGTGGCGGATAGGCTGGAGGGGTGTGGAGTTAACATCTCCCTCTCCCTTTCTGTGCCTGACCCACTGTCCTCTGTGGCCATTAAGCGTGGATGCTGACTTGGGAGGAGCCTTCCAGTCAATCAATAGCTCACCCAACAAACAGGTTTTTCAAAACCGCAGTTTATGGATTTCTTTCCCCATCTCGTTCTTTAATCCTGACAGCTGCGGAGCTGACGGGGGAGACCCTCCAGCCTGGGAAACCGATTCTGCGGATGCCCTGCTGGTGGGCACAGGACACAGAGGGCCCGGCCGGTTACCTGGCAGGATGAGATAGCTCCCACCTGGCCTCCAGATGGCCCTCTTATCAGCCAGGCCTCCTCTCCTCTCTGCTGCCGGGGCACAGGGCTGGCCTGGCCGGGTGGGGAAGTGAGCAGCGCTGTCCAGGGAAGTGTCTCCCCCTTGGGAGCCGACCAGACCTGCTTTCGGGCCCCGTTTCTGCCCCTTCCTGTCTGTGAGACCTTTGCAAGTCACCTTGACCTCTCTGAGCCTCCGTTTCCTCGTCTGTAAAGTAGGCATAAAAGTGGTATCTACCTCACAGGGTTATTGTGACAAGTCCATAAGAAAATACAGTACCTGGCATGCAGCTGGTGCTCTGAAGATGTTACACAGTATTACTTCTGGCTGAACCCTTTTGCAGACCTTTGCCTGCCAACAAGCCCTGGGGGAAGACGAAGGGGCGCCCGCAGCCCACCTTGACACACCTGTCCCCGACCCGTGGAAGAGTACTTTATTGATAGGTGACCATCAGTCCGAGGACGCCTGGGACAGCCCCAGTTTTTATCTGTGGTCCCGGCACATCGTCACATCCCTTTTTACTCTGAAAATGTCTGGGCTGGACAATAGGAATGACAAGGTTCCCTACTGTGTTGAGCTGTTCAGTTGTGTCAGGGACAAACAGGATGTCGCCAAAGCTTGTCAACAATCCAGGAGTAGGGGTTGGGCTCCCCACTTAGAGTGGGCAACTGAGGGCATGTGACTTGCCCAAGGGCACATGGCCGGGAAGTGACTGAGCCAGGCTTGCATCGAGCCGACCCGCTGAGCTGTACCTCAACATGCATCCGTTCTCCTGGGCCCCACGGGGGGTCCAGGATCGAAAGTTGGAGCTCATGGGGGCAGACCTTGGGACCCCAGTTCCTCTGAAGCTGTCTCCACAGTGCGCACAGCCCTCACCCCTGCACAGGCAGGTTACAGAGAACAGGCCCAGCTACCTGGAGAGCTGCCCCCAGCCATGCACACACGCCAGCCACCCAGGATAACAAGCTGTGAAGATCTTATCGGGCCCTGATGGCCAAAGCTGATGCTAGCAGGCTGCCCCCTGCCCACCCAAGCCCCAGCCCCGCCCAGGCAGGGGAGTGCTGTTTTCTTTCCTAAGTGGAACATCAGATTACTCAGGTCTTGTTTCACTGTAGACTGGGGGTGGGGGACACTTAACCCCAGACAGCTCTCAGGACAGCGTGAGGCCACCAGGGGACTGCTCACCCACCACCTGCTGACGGCGTCCTGTCCACACTTGGGCGACAAAGCTTCCGTCGATTCTCTGCCCCTCCCCCCTGCCCTCCCGCCAGGATGGGAGTTTCTGAGCTAGCAGGAGACCTGTTTGTCTCAGCCCTCCAGGGTCAGGGTGGGGAGCTCTCTGAGACGGCCACCAGCGGCCTTTCTGCCCCTAGTTTCCTTTTTCCACCCATCCATTCAGCAGTGTCTGCACTGTAGGGGGACAGCTTCGCCTCCAGGTCCTGCCAGGGCAGCGGGGACAGTGGCAAAGCCGTGTGATGAGGTTGGGGCAGTGGGGATACCCAGAGGAGGCAGGGTTCGCCCTGCGTGGCACCGAGGAGGATAAGCCTGGGAAGGGAAGGGAATGCTATTCTTGGAGGAAGACAGTGTGGCCAGGGGTACGGAAACATGAAAGAGAGTCCGGTGTCCAGACACCCAAATGCGGACCCGGAAGTGAGGATTGGGGGTGAGAACTGGGCATCCGGGGTGGGGCTGAGAGGCTGGACCTGGGACCTGAGGGCCTGAGTTCTCCTGTGGACGGAGAACTATGAGCAACGCTGGCATCTGGCATCTGGACTGGAATCTCTCCTAAATCTTCCAGATCTTAGAACAGCTGGAAGGAGAGGCCCAGAGCGTGGGCTGCGGGGCTTCACTTTTTCATCCGTTCATTTGTTCAACAATCGCCCTGGCATCTGGGGTGTGCCAGGCCCTCTTGTGGCAGCAGAGAGACGAGGAGTCAGACAAACCCAGCCCCTGCCCTACCAGGGCCACACCTATGGACACGACTGCCCTGGCCTTAGGGGGCATGAGCCACACAGGAAAACCCCTGGGCAATGCACTTGTTCGAGCTGGGAGGGTGGTGTCGGGGGGCTCTGAGTGCTCACTGGGGTGCGAGCAGGAGTGCGTCTTCTCTGAGCCTCGGCTTCCTCACCTGCAGTGGGGATGGTCGTGGTCCCTGTCTTGTGGGGTGGGAGAGAGTGTACGTGAAGTGCTCTGCCTGGGGCTGGCTGGGGGTCTGTGAGTGTGAGTTGTTACCACGACTGCTCCCGTTTGAGCGGGTGAGCGGCTGGGAGCACTGGTATTATGGACAGCAGCCATGTGGGGGCCGGACTGGACACAGCAGCGACCTGGGGCAGATGTCAAGGTTAGAGTCCCCCAGGATGGCAAGGACAGCCATTCCTTTCTAAAAGGAACAAAATTCCCCCAAAGACAGAACACACCTACATGGCTGAGCTGGCAGGCCGGGGGATTACAGGGGCAGGTCGGCCCTGGGCCAGTGACGCAGGAAGAGGAGTGAGGAAAAGGGTGGGAGAATAAACCTGACGGGCTTGGGGGCCTGCCTCTCCCTAGCAGGCCAGCCCTGGAAGACCATGCTGCCAGGCACCACGGCTGAGAGAAGGGCCTCTGAAGCGACACACACCTGGCTTTACATCCTGGCTCTGATGAGTTACAACTCAGGCAGGGGCTGTAAACCTCTCAGAGCCTCAGTCTGTGCCCCTGTGAAATGGGCATAATAATAGCGTGCCCATACTTCCTGAGGATGCAAGGAGATAACGCACGCCAAGCGCTGAGCACACCGCTCAGCACACAGTGAGTGTCCCGTAAGGGCAGCTTGAGTCATCTCTGCATCCCCAGAGTCCGGGACTCCAGGCTGCCCTGTGCTCCAGGAAAGGGGACCTTCCCAACCAGAACTTGAGGTCTGCAGGCAGCAGGCTGCCTGGCCTGCCCCACAGAGCCCTGCAAACCAGGACATAGACCTGGTCCACCTGTCTCATACCACCTTCCCTGCTCACTTCCAGGCAGGCCACTTGGAAGAGGTTCCTGAGCCTCTCTAGATTCTTTTCCTCCCAGAAAATGTTTTAGAAAGTCCAGAGTAACTGCCGCAGGGCTGGCCCAAGCTGTCCTGCCATGGCAGAAGGCTATTCCTGGCCAGCTGCCCAGGCGGCAGACTCACTGTCCGGGAAGAAGGTGGCTCAGCTAGGGGAGCTGCCCCGAGAAGGCAGGGGGCCTCCACCATCCTCCCGGCTGTATTCCGGCCTAGAAAAGGGCCGGCACAGCCTCTAGAAACCCAGGTCTGGCCACCCCTTCCTAAGGAGGCCAGGCGGGGGCTCAAGTGGGGACATCCGTGACCTGGGACTTGGGAGGGGATGCATTCGGTGAATGTGGCTGAGGCCTCACAAGGATTTGTTAGAGATGACAGGCAAGTCACAGAGTCACCCCCAGTCTCAAAGGCTCGGGACTGGTGTAGACCCTGCCCGTCGATACAGGTCACAAAAGCTGGTGGCGATAGAGGGACGGCCTCCCTGACTCCACAGCTGCTCAAAACTAGAATAGGCAGTGTCCTGAAAGCCACTTGGAGAGGTCCTGTGACAAGGCCTATGGGCCATGGAGCTCAGGGCAGTGGGAGCAAAGGACGACCCGCCTGCTAGCCCCTCTGCCTGAGCCCCGGGTGCCACCGTCAGCTTGCCTACACCTCAGCACCAGCTCCCTGCTCCAGCCATCTGCGGCCCCCGGCCCAGAGGCCGGCAGGCACGGGCCCCGTGGCTTGAAGGGAGATCTCCCTTCAACGGACACATGCTTGAACACACACTGGGTGTGTGTTCTTTTTCCCTTCTTTCTATACGTTCGGCTCTAAAATCTGGGCCATCCCACCACCCGCATTAACTGCGTTAAGGAGAAATTATAAAAAGAAATCAAATTTCCCATAGCATTTGAACGCCATTAAAATGCCAAACAATAAACTACCAGGCTGCAAATTAGATCAGCAGAAATATCAAACACATTGAGGTATAAAATCCATAATTGCATTTAGTGGCAGCTGTCCCTGGAGAGGCCCTGCTAAAGACCATCACAGCCCCACATATGAGAAGCTATTGACAGAAGAATAAAAATCGACAGACCAACCAAATAAACCGCGCAGCCTTCATTAAATATTCAGCAACAGAAATTTGACTATCCCGGGCCTCTCCCCTAGGTCCCCTCCTGAGCCCTTCCCTGCCCAGCTGGGGGGCTCAGGCCCTGGCCCTCCCCTGTCACCAACAGCTGGCACAGGCCGGACGAGGGGAGGGGGCAGGTGGGGGTGGGAAGGTGCGAGGTTGCAGGAATAACGGGGCGGGGGGCGGGGGGCAGGCTCCACTGAGATTATTATTGTTGGGCGGTATTATTAGCTTTCCTCCTGGAGTAGGTGGTCCCAAAGTCTGTAATTGGGTCATTACGGGGTAATTTCCAGGGAGACTTTAACTCTTTAGCGGCTGCAGGGCTTTGAGCCAGAGTCCAGAGGCCCAGTGGGGCTTAGGGCCTGGTCCCCCAGTGGGTAAAACAGGGCCGGTCCTGGGGGAGGGGGCTGGCGAGGCTTTGTTGGAGGTCCCTGGAGGGTCAGGTTCACCGGCCCCAGGACAGTAGACTGGCCAGGAACCTCCCTCACCCACCCCTGGAGGGCCAGCCCCAGATTCAGTAGGACCCTCATCAGGCAAAGCAGGACCCAGCCTCACTGGGCTCCAGCCCATGGGGACCCCACCCTCTTCGGGGTGGCTCAAGCTCTGCCCCGAACCGGCCTCCACCCCCAGCTGGCCCTTAGCTCCTCTTCTCTCCATTTCTCTTCCAATTACTCTCACTCATTCCCTCCTCTCCTCTCTGCCTCTCCCAATCCCTTCCTCTCCTCATTCCTTCCCTTCAGTTCTCAACTCTCGGTCCCCTCCCCTCCCCTCTCCCCTCCCCCTCCACCTAGGAGCCTGCTGCCATGTATAATGCATGCAGTGGAAGCGCCCAATAGGATTAGGCACCTCCGCCCGTCTTTGAGGAGAGAAAGTTTATGTAAATGACTGATGACAGCGCTATTGTGTGAGGAATATCAATGGAGTAATTACAGTTACATCGGGCGCCCGCGCTGCCGGCCCGTGTTAATTTTTCACCGGCTCCCCCGGGAGAGATCGGAGCGCGCTCCGAAGAGCACAGCTAATAATGGGAGCTCGGAGCCGCCGCTGCGCCACGCGCCCCGAGGTCTTTCTGAGCAGACTGCTAAGCACTGGCTGTCTCCCCGGAGAGCCGAGAACAGAGATAAAATGATTAAAAACTGCCAAGCGGGCCTGGCAATCACTCGCTCCGCTGTCAGCCCGAGACAAGACAAATCTCTGCGATTTTTCTCTTCCCTCCTCTCCCTTTGTGAGCCCCTGAGCTGGGACGTGGGGGCCAGGTGGGGTCAGGGTCAGCTCCCCAGGGTGGCAGGGCCGAGGGCAGGGCAGTGGCAACGGTGTGTGGGGTGGTGGCGGTGGTGCTAGGCTCTGGGCTGGGGGGCGGTGACTGCAGAGGCCGGCAGGGATTGGGGGCCTCGGGAGCCAGTGGGCGGACTCCACTCCTCTGCCCAGAGAAACTCAGTCAGGGCACACCTGTCAGGGCACACCTGTTGGGGGCCACGGCTGGGGCACACTTGTGAGGACACACCAGCTGGTGTGCACCCACTGGAGCACACCTGTCCTGACCCACCTGCCAGGGACTCCAGCAGGGGTTCACCTGGGCTGGGGGCTCCTTGGACTCCAGGAACCTTCCCCTGCCTAGCACTGTGCTATCTGGCCCCTCCTCGCTTCCAGGCCCTGAGACCCCAGCCTGGGACCTTGAAGGGGCTGCTTGACTGCAGGCTCAAAGCAGGTCTCCTAGTTGAGGTCACAGAAGAGGAGGGGTATGTATGTCCCCTCCCAGGGTCTGGACCCCATCTGGGGAGGCTTCCTGGGTATCCACACCTTTAGCTCTGAAGCTAAGCCTGGGCCCAGTACCTGACAAGAGAGAGGAGGAAGAGGAGGAGGAAGAGGAGGGAAAGGGAGGAGCTGCAGGCTGTTCTCACCTGGAGAGGGTATGAAGAGGGTGCCCACCTTCTGCTGCTGCCTCTGCAGCCCCAGGGAGGCCATCCTCGTGGTGCCCTGCCCTGCCCTGCCCCGCAGGCCCTCTGACCAGGACACAGGCCAGAGGAAATCCCTGCCTAAGCCTGGCCTGGGCTCTGGGAGCCGACCACAGACGTCACAGGCCAGGAGGGGCCATCTGCCGTTGTCACCTCCAGCCCGTGCCCAAACACACGTGCGGTGCCTCTCTGACCGTGGGCACCCTCCCAGGCCCAGCCATCTCAGCCAATGATGGCTGGGACCTTCTCACACATGGTGTCTCCAAGACAGACACACACACACGTCACACACCACGGAGCTGCCCGTGTGCACACCCACGCCGGGACACAGGCAGCACGGCCGCCCACGCTGGCGCAGACGTGCAGGTACAAATGTGCATGTGGCCGAGACTGGAGCTCACGGACACGGTGAGAGGCAGGCACACTGTCACAGGCACAGAGGGTGGCGTGCGGGCACACGGACACACCTGCAGAGCAGGCCGTCCAGGCACACGGCAGCACACGCAGGATACGCACATGCTGACGCGGTGCCAACCATGCCCGCCGCCCCCTACCCCGCCACGTGTGGCCACGAGTGTTTGGGAGAATGAGCTCTGGGCCTTATGCAGACTCTGAGCTGGCGTCCACAGAGGCTGCCTCCCCGGTGCTGCCCGTTCCAGACCACGAGCTCCCAGGCCTACGGCCACTGCCTGCCACCCAGCAGCTCAGCCACAGTGAGCCGGCGGGTACTGCAGAGGTTAAACTCTTAGGGACGGCTGACAGCAGTGGTGACCCCAGGAGGGGCAGGGTGGCACCAACAGTAAGCAGAGGTGGAGCTTCCAGCTGGGGACAGGGTGTCAAGAGCGGCTGGTGTCTACACTAGGTCTGGCTGGCCCAGCCGAGGCCGGCAGCCTCTGTGCTCTCCCGGGCGGCGAGGCTGGATAGGGCGCAGCCTTCTCACCACCCGCCACGTGCGTGACGCCAATACCCTTGTTAGCACACACCAGCAGCACCGATGGACGACTCATGCAGCCCGGAGCCCAGAGGCACGAGCGCACGGGCATGGAGGGGTGGCCGGTGTCCACAGACGGTGTCCCCCACACAGTCACCGAGGCCCCATCACAGGCCAAGCCCTGAAGAAGCTTAGGTCCACTGACACCCACATAGGCACACATGACCATTGGAGTCAGGGCCACGGGGACTCAGGCGCACACACCTGAGCGCTGCCTGGCTACGCACCCACGTTTACTGCTTGCTCCCCAGCCTTGCCCTGATTCCCCGCAATCCACTCGGCAGTCAGAGTGCAGCTCATGCTCCAAAGTGACCCTGGCACCCGCCCCCACACACACACTTAGAATCCTCCCATGGCTTCCAGTGGCCCCTGGAGTGCAGGGCAGATGCCCCGGCGCAGCCTTCCCTGCCCCCCACCCAGCCCACCTTCAGGCCCTTGCACATGCTGTTCCCTCTGCCCAAAAGCTGCTCCCTTCCCTTCTTTACCTAGATAATCCCTCTGCCATCAGCGTGGACAGTTCTTCCTCCAGGAAGCCCTCCTCCACACCCCCAGTCTGGGAGAGGAGCCCTGTCCCTAGAGTCCTCAAGGCCTTGTGCTTCCCCATCAGAGCCTTTGGCCAGCTGCAGCCAGGGACACGCCTCTCCCTCTCCCACTGGATGGGGAGCTCTTTAGGGATGGGGCTGTGTCTGACTTGGGTCCCCAGTGCCTAGGACAAGGCACACAGTAACCTCACTGTGAACACCAGGAAGAACTTGGGTGGGGTCCTCACTTCTATGTGAGACCGGGGCCTGCAGAAGGGTCACTGAGGGCGGGTGCTGGCATGAGGGTGTCCAGGGAAGCCTGGGGCCATAAGGCTGCCTGCTGGCAGGAAGTGGCTGTCACTCTGTCACTGGTCACCCCCAGTGCCCCATCCTGGACTGTGGGGGTGGATGCTCCCCACTGTTCACCCCTGATGGGCCAGCACCACAGGGCAGGCTCTGGATTGGGCTGTCCAGGTTTGAATGAGGCCTCAGGGTGTCACCCCCTTTCTTATGGGAGACAGCACCTGTGACACCAAGGAGTGCCACCCTAGCAGTTATTAGCAGACAGGCCCCAGTACAAACCACCTACTTCCCAGCGCGGTGACCTCAGAGCGGCCACGTAACCTCTCTGGGCTCCGGTTTCCTCAGCTGCAACTGCTGAGGTGACAGCGAGGACGACAGAGACGGTGATGGCAGCCACCGCTTCTTCACGTGCAGGCAATCTGACGCGGGTCTTCAGACCACCCCACTTCAGGTGAAGAAACGGAGGCTGAGGGGCAGAGAGCGAGGGAGCCAAGCCCAGAACCACCAGGCTCTGAAACACACACTTTCCCCTTTGAATCTCCAAGGTCACAGGTGACTGTGCTGCATCACCACACATGCATGGAGAATGCTAGCGTGGTCTGGGCCTGTCCGCCCCCACGCCTCCGCCCAAGCTGTACCCTCAGCCTGGAGTGCCCTCGCCACAGCATCCCCTCCGACCGCAACTGGTTTTTCAAAAACTTCTTACATCTACTTCCCCGTGGACCTGTTCTCCCCACCCTCCATCGCCAAAGCCCACGCCCCTCGCCTCTGTGAGAGCCCCAGCGTGTTCTGCCTGCTCCCCTGAGTGACGGTGTGTGGGTAGTGAGCAAGCAGATGACAAGCTGTTTCCTGGGAGAGGAGTGGTGGGTTATCAGGGAGACGCAGGAGCTGGAGTCAGACCTGGTTGTGCCGCAGCCATGGGAGGTGGTGGAGACGGGGGCTGGCCTCAAGGAGGGCGACAGAGGGCCTGGAGGGGTCGACTGACCTTCCTGTGGTTGCTTTGCTAGAATTCTTACTAATAACAAAAACGGTAATGACCACCACATAAACAACAGCTGTGAAGGAATGCAAAGGAACCACTTCTTTTCCTTGAACTTCATATATGTGAGCTCTGCGCTAAGTGCTTCACACCCTCCCACTGTTAACCCGTCCAATGACCTGGACAGGAGGGAGAGTTGGACCCATTTTACAGGTAAGGGAACTGAGGCCTGGAGAAGCTGAGGGACTCATCTGAGACAGCGCAGCTCCCAGAAGTGGCATTAGGGAGGGCCCGGGGCCTGGCGCTCTGGGGCGCTGACTGACAGGGGCTGCTACAGTAGGCAGGCAACTGGAAATCACGTTGGCCTCTGTCGTCCCCGCTCCGTGCCCCAGGGCCTGTCTGGCTGGATCAGGTTCTGCCCCTTGGAGCAGGGTCCTTCCGGTCACATAGGTGAGCTGGGTCTCCCTGTTCCCTCCCTCCCCGCCTTCCTCAAATATGCACTGGGCACCTACCAAGTGCCAGGTGCTTTCAGGGGACATCGCAAGCAGAAGCTGCAAGGGGGATAAGGCATCTCGGAGGCCACCTGGTGGAGTGGTTGAGCTAAGCTGTGTGACCTTGAACGGCTGCCTTCCCCTTTCTGTTCCTCAGTGTCCCTATCTCTGAAATGGGGACGATGGCAGACCCTGCCTCATAGGTTTGTCAGGGCTTAGTGTGATGGTACAAATCTTTAACTCTGTGCCTACGCAGGGCAAAGGTTTCAGAAATAAAAAAATAAGACCCTTAGTCCACCCTGCTGCCACACTGTGTGCAGAGAGAAGTGCATGGGGAGGGGCGGACGGGGGAGCGCTGGATGGAGGATGCCAGGGGCCCCCTGACCTTTGCTCACTCCCTGCCTCCTAGAGGGTCTTAATTTTGCCCTCCCACATCCCATTCTGACCCCCACATCCTAGGGCTTCAGGGAGAGGGGAAGAGCCTTGGCCCAGCTAGAGCCTCCAGGATGGGCCAGGCATCCTCCCAACTGCCCTCCGGACCCACACTTGCTGCCATGCCACCTGTCCACCCAGAGTCACCTGCCCGCTGATGCCGAGGAGATCACCATGGCCCCCCCATTCATTCATTCAGCACACTGAGCCCGGGGCCAGGCTTGGGGGGACACTGGGCAGAGGTTCTCAGACCTCAGTGTACACAGGCACCCCCAGGGGGCCCTGCAAAGGATGCAGATTCATGGGCTTCACCCTAAGAGTTCAAGTCCACCCCCAGACCTAGGAATCTGCATGTTTAACATGCATTGCAGGACAGACCCAAGGCTTGGCAAAGGGCAGGGGGATAGGGGGTGGAGTATGAAACCAGGGAGACTTCCTGAAACTGGTGATTCATGCCAAGCTTTCAGAGAAGATGGACTTTTCCAGAAACAGACAAGATAATGGAAGCTGGGGGACACAGACTGCACACCCACAACAGCCTGAGCAACATCTAGATGTGGACAAGTGTCGGAGATGTGTGGGGAACAGTAGGTGAGCTCATGGCTGAACACAGAAGATGAGAGAGAGTGGGGCCAACTGTGGAAGGCCTGGAAGGGCAAGCAGATGGCCAGGAGGAGGAGGCCATTTGAGGACGAGCCTCAGGCCAACAGGCAGGGCGAGCGCTGTGCCTGAGGGCCTGGTTCTGGCTCAGGCGCACTCAGGCCTCCGTTTCAAGAGGCCAGAGCCTGAGGCTCAGAGAACTAGGACCAGCCGCGCAGTTTGCAGGGCCTGGCGCAAAACGAAAACCCAGGGTACTCGTTCAGAAAGTACTAAGAATTGTAGAAGGGCGACAGCAGAGCCTCAGACAAGAAGAGTCCTTCTGAGTGCAGGGCCCAAGTGGCTGTGCTGACCACCAGCTCACAGCACTGGGCTTGTCAAGGGCTTGGTCAAGTAGGTCACCCTGGCTGGGACCAGGCAGACTGCTCAGGCCCAGAGGGGTCCATGACCCCAGCTGCGAGCCCCAGGCCTCTCTGACTGTCCCTTTGCCCCACCCCCTCCCCTCAATCCTCAGCACTGCCTCCTAAATTGGCTCAAATCTGTCTCCTCTCCCGTCCCCTCCACTGCCCTCACCTCTAAAGAGACCGTCTCTGGTCTCCAGTCCCATGCACACAGCTGCCGGTGTCACCTCTATAAAGTGCCTCTCCAGTCCTGTCACTCCCCTGTCCAATAACCTTCGATGGCTCCCTCCTGCCCACAGGATGAGATCCAAACCCTGTTGCATAGCTACCGTCCCCCCTCCCATCTGCAGCCCCAGGTCCCAGCAGCCCTTGGGCAGCCCCTCCAGCCAGACTCACTGTCCCAGCCCACTTGTCTTGGGCCACCAATTTAACCCCCAGTATTCTGGCTCCCAGGGACCCTGCCTGGTCTGCTCCCCCCAAACCTAGCCTCCCCCCTCGCAGGAAGCTCCCAGGGCCACCCAACACATAGACTCTCGCTGTCCTGGGTCCCACCCCCGCCCATGGCCCTTCCCATGGACAAAAATAGCTCACACTCACTGACAGGGCTGTCTGCATTCATCACTTCATTTAATACAACAACCCAAGAAGCTAGGCTCTCTGATTATCCCCATTTTACCGACAAGGGGACAGAGGCTCAGGGAGGCTGAGGAACTTGCTAGAAACAGGCTAAGCCTGGGGACCAGCCCAGCCCGCCTAGCCCCCAAGTTATTCCCTTGTACTTTCTTTTAATACTAACCAAGCACCTACTCTGTATGCATCATGCCCTGTCCCAGCCAGGGCACGGTGCACTCAGGGAATTCTAGCAAGGGGGCCACCTGACACAGAACCAAAATCAGATGCCTGCGCAGGCCCGTCACCAAGGGCTACGGGAGCATCAGTAACAGTATCAGCAAGAGCCACACACCTAATATGAGCACACTCCATCTGCTTTCTCCTTTGGAGCCCATCATTGTCCTCAGGCAGGTGTTTGGTCCTCAAGCATCTGTGAGGGAACTGAGGCAGAGAGGTAAAGCAGCCAACTGAAGGCACCACACCCGGGGAACGGCAGAGCCCAGATGGGACTCTGCACGCAGAGGCTCCGAAGCACTAGCATCTCGCTTCTGTCTGCGAGGCTAAGGGTCTGGTTAAGTCTCAGCCTCCCCAGGCATCAGCTCCGGGGTCACAAAATCAGAGAAGAGGCCAACGTTTCCAGGCACAGGAGCTGTGCCGGCATGACTTCTGCTCAACTCTGTCCCCACCGGCTTTGCCTGGGAGCCCTCTGTGGGCAGCTTCGCCGGGTTCCTGGTGATTGGCTGCCCAGACGCACCAGTCTCTTACCTAACACCCCTCCTGGCCTCCCGCCAGGAGCCCTCACCAAGCAGAGCGCTCGGCTGATTCCACGATACTCCCTGTGCCCCAGGGCAAGATGTTTCCTTTTACCAGTTAATATTTTTATTACCATTATTACTGTTATTTTAATTTAAATCTTTGACATCCAGGGAGAGGTTTCTCTGCAGCTACACGGGCAAGTCTGTGGGAGGGTGGCACCTCAGTGACCGGCCTGAACTCTTGCCGTGTGGCTGGTTGGACCAGTGGGCGGCCAGCTCCTGCCCCCTCCAGGGGTCTGCCGCTGCTCACTTATCAGGCTGACATCCCACAGGGGGGCTGCCGCCCTGCCTGCCCCTCTGGCTCCAGGCCTGCCGACTGGAAGCAGACCTGGGGGGGTGGGCGGACGGGGCACGTGGGAGGGGGCCGAGCCCTCACCACAGGCCCCCTTACAGTTCAAAGTGACATGCTCAGGCGGCTATCCCCTTCAAAGGGCAGACAGCGCCTGCCCTGGCTATTGGACCCTCAGCCCCAGCCCAGAAGGTAACACGGGTAAAGGCGGCCCCTGAGAGCTGGCCAAGCTCCCATCCGTGGGGTGGGCCTGCTCCCCTGCCCCTGCCCACAGCAGGGCACATCCCCGTGGGCCAACTATATCTTGCGGTGCAACCCTGGGAAAATCACCTCCCTTCTCCGAGCCTCCCTGTGGTCGAGGTGCATTTGCCAAGCACAAGGAAAGCACTCGGGGATGGTTGTGCACGAGGGACACCACGCTGATGATGAAGATGGGGACTCAGAGTCTCTCTAGGAGAAGCGCTACCCCAAAGCCAGAACACCAAGTGTGAGTCCTGCCAGCTCCTCACTGACTGCCTGGCCACAGCCCCCCCTCTGTAAAGTGAGGTGAGGATGGGATGATGCCATGCCCACTTGGCACAGACACACCTCAATGCTAAAACACGCCCCGTCTAACGCCAAGAAAGCTTGGTCTGAGTGCTCCCCTAACCCAGGCCCCTCAAGGCTGAGGAGGGTCCAGAGGGCAAATCTTGGCACCTGCAGATGCCGGCTCCACGCTGGTGCAGCTCCCAGCTGGCTGTGTGGCCCTGGGTGTGTGCCTTTGCCTCTCTGAGCCCCAGCCCTGTCACCTGGAAACCAGGGGAAAGGATCGAGCTTTTAGGCACTCTCATCAAAAACTCTGGAGTGCCGAGGGCTTAGACCTGCACGTTGACATGACACGTGCCCAGTAGACGGTGGCTCTTGTCACTGTCATCTGTGAAACTGTGTCACCTTGGGGAGGGACCTGCACCTCTCAGGTCCAGCTTCAGTGTTGCAAAACGGAAAATAATCATCATGCCCGCCCGGGACCGGTGAGAAGATTCAATGAGCTAGCCCCGTCGATCCTGTGCCACAGGCAGCAGGCAGTGAACACTGGCCATTGATTACGAGCCATTCATTCAGCAAATAACGTTGAGTGAGCTCTGGGGCCCGACAGCTACGGGGGCAACTGAACTCAGCAAGGGGCTGGTACCCGCCCCCCCCCCCCCCCACTAGATTGCTGGAGGTTTTCTCCTGACAGAATGCCTACCCTCCAATCCTAGGTCCACTTCCTAGCTGTGTGACCTGGGGCAAGTTACTCAACGTCTCTGTGCCTCGGCTGTCTTCTCCGAAAATGAAAATAATAATGGCATGTAGGTCATGGCTCAGGGAAAGAATGGAAGTGCTTACAGCAGTAGCACCTGATGAACACGAGTGCTCAATAAGCGTTTGCTGGGATCATTACTGTCGCTGCCACCACCCTGTGCTCTCTGGGCTGGGCCTGCCTGTCAGCAAGCCCCCTGCAGCCAGACCCCCTTCTGCAGCTCACAAACTTGGGAAGTGTCAGCTCCTGAGAGACACCCTGAGTCCCCTGCAGAACAGAGGCTTCTGTGGGCTTTCCCCCTGGTCTGTTTCCCCAGCAGCTGGAACACTCAGAAAAAAAGCGCCCAGCCTGCTGGGCTTGTCAAAGTAGGGCCAGCTTTACTAGAACCAGGTTTGGATGGTAATTCTGCGGTCGTAAGAATTATTTTCTTTACATACTGCCATAGCAAGGGGAACCCCACGCTTTTTTTTTTTTAACCTAAATGAAGACACCATCAAGGGTAAATATGCTGCTGGGGTTTTTAATAAAAACACGATGGAGGAAAATATTCAAAGCTCCATAATCAGAAGCAATTTGCATCGCGAGCAGAGATGTGTCGTGCCCACCCTCCACCCGCTCTGCTGAGCTCTGGGCGGGGCTGGCTGCGGGGCTGGCGACTTCAGACCTACGGCAAAAATAATGAACAGCAGTGCGCGCGGAGATAGCCTGAAAAATATCCTGGGAAAGAAAAACATATGCCAAAGAGTGTGTTGTAAAAGTCATATTTCATGCCTGACTTTAGAGAATGTTAATAAGGATTAGAACCATACTCCAACAGAACAACTATCAGTCAAGGCAGAGGTAATTAATTCTGCTTCAGATCTCTGCTCCGGAGAATGAGAGCGGTAAGTGCTGTTTCGCAGCCCGGGGATTCCGAGGCCCCCCGAGCAGCCCGAGAACTCCCGAGGCTGCGTCCTGGTCCCGGCTGAAGGAGACCTCTCTGCTGCAAGCAGCCTCTGCTGCCTGTCGCCCGGTAGATTTTGGGGAATCTTTTCCAAACTGTAACAATATCAAACTTTTTTTTTTTTTCCCCCAATTTCAGGATTGGCTAATATGATTAAGATAACACGTCCCAAACCACATGTCCTCTGCTTGGCCTCCAACATGTGGAGGACAGATGTGTCTTCCGTGTGCAGATGACCCAGCCGCTGCTCCCCCGAGGTAGGGACCCTGGGAGACGGAGCCCCGAGAGGTCCCCGCAGACCACTGCCCTCCCCCTGGATTGCTGGAGAGGGGAAGGGCCAAGCCCATGGTGTCTGGGTGTCAGACATCGGAAGGATGGAGGGATGCTGGGATATGGCACTGTGCTCACCTGGCTCTTGTCCCTCAGTTCGAGATTTAGAAGATGGAAGTCCTAAACCCACATGGCCCATGCTACCCAAAAAGCTCTCAAACATCATTTTCATTATGGAGGCTCATCTACTACCCCCTCTCAGCAGCCGAAGGAGCTTCTCCTCTCAGTGACCTCAGTCCAAAGAGGACAGAGCAGGCCACTGCTAAAGCCAGAGTTTAGGAGAGGGTTCTCGAAAGAATTCTGCAGTTGCCACATAGAAAACCCCAAACCTGGCAGTGAGCACATGGGAGTTTCTGCCCGAAGTGAGTGAGCTTTGGGGCAAGTCCTGGCCACAGCTGGGCCTTAGTGTTCCCATTTCTACAAGGATCTGGAAGAGCCCTTCAACTGGGACACTCGAAAGCAGTGGCGGCATGGTGGTGGGCATGGCCCTGCTGCATTCTTGCTGTGGTCACTAAAAAGAGTTCTTGGATGCCACGGAGAAGCCAGGGCCTAAAGCTCAGGGCAGGGAGGCCTGGGCCTGTTGGTGTCAATAGCTCTGGGAAGGGGCCAGCAGGCTCAGAGGCCAAGGCTGTTGTGGGCCCTGCCCCCAAAGAAAGGCTCTGGGCCAAGGTATGAGTGAGCCTCCTTCTTAGCTTTCCCTTGGGGCGAGGAGTGAGAAAGAAGAGTCCTTCAGAGTCAGCCCAAGCCCGGCAGCAGGGCTCAACAGGGCAGGGAGGGAGAGGTTCTCTACCGCAGTAGTAGAATGAATGAATGGATGAATGAATGTCAGAGGAAGGTGAGGGCTTCCCAAACCTATCACAGTAGTCGGGCTGAAGGCAGGACACCTGGCTGGGGAAAAAAAAAAAATGCTATTAAGGGTCTTCAGGGGAGGGGCACCGTGAGCAGAAGGAGCATGGGCTGCCCCTGGGCAGGGGTGGGGTATACACACTGGCCACTTGGCAGAGGTTGAAGGGTCTCCATTCCCACCAGTTGGTGCTCAGAGGCTACTCTAGGCAGACAAGGGTCAGGGTGCTCCTTGCCTGGATTGGGCCAGACCTCGGTGGAGAAACTCCGTCACTGGCCTCCTTTCCACTGGGGCCCACTGGGCATTGCCTGCGGTGTCCCTGGCTCCCTGTTACTGCTCCGGCTCATGCCCTGGCCTCCCCTGAAGACCCCAGGTCTCTTCCCTGCCCAGGAGCCTGGGCTGGTGGGCAGACGCTGGGAGCCCAGGGCTTGGCCCGGCAGGGCTGATATGAACCATCTGCGTTGTCTTAGGACGCCCCTCTGCCCACTGTCCCTCTGAACTCGGCCGGTTCCCGCGGGCCGTTTGATGCCTCACAGGGTCACAGACCCCCGCACACAAATCACCGCCGCGGGGCTGGGGGTGGGGCGGAGGCTCTGAAACCTAATCCGCAAAGTTTGCTCTGCCTCAGGCTCGCTCCTTCCCTGGCTCACTCGACCACCCCCCCCCCTTTCCAAACAAGGCTTATTTTTCTTGCCAGAAAAACAAAGTTGGTATCAAGTGTTTCGAGGGAGAAAGTCTCTCCCCTGCCCCCCGCCTGGGAGGCAGAGCTGGGGCTGTGGGCTGAGGCCGGGATTGCAGAGGGGGCTCTGGGAGAGGAGGGGACAGGCGGGAGGTGAGCTCTGGTTCTTGGTCCATAGGCTGGTCCCCTTCTCAGCTCTGGTCTGTCCCTGCCCAACGCCTAAAAGCTGCGGACCCGGGCCCAGGGTATCTGACCTATTCTGTCCCCCTAGTTGTCTCTCCCAGATAGGGTTCCCTCCATCGGGGGCTCTGTCCCAGTTCGGCCAGAGATGGAAGCATCACTTCCTGCCCCTTCTCCCTCCCCATAAAACAGCCCTTGCCTGTCGCTTTTACGAGGTGACACCCTGCTCTCAGCCCGATCCTCCCCATGCTGGAGCTTGGGCTAGAGAGGGAGGAGACTGCGTGCAGCCAGGCGTCTCCAGGGCGCTCCCGGGGCACAGTGGGGTCCCCGGGCGGCTGCCCCCAGCACGGCCCAAAGCCTAAGAGCTTTAAAAGGATGCCGAAGAGCCGGGGATGTTGGAGGCAAATTCCTCAGAAGTACCCCCTCCAGCTCTGATGACTCTGGGGCCTTCTGCCTGAGACCCCAGACGCTGGTCCACAGGTGGCCAGCCTGGTCCTCTGGAGGGATGCAAAGTGGAGCCGTGGGGGCGCATGGGTTTCATTTGCTGGGTGTTGGTTTTGCTTTTGGTTTTTTCAGCCGACGTAGTGACCAGGACCTGAGCAGGGCAGCTTCTCTGAAGCCCGCGGCTCTCTGCTGTGCCTAGAGGGGAACGCAGGCAGCTAAAGTTGCGCCTGCAGCGACCGCTCGGCTGGCCGGAGTTGTCGTTGTTCAAGCAGGCAGCCTGGCTCGAGCTGGGTGCCCTCGTCAGGGGGCCGGTCGGCGCACTCGGCTGGTCCGCGCGGCCTGGGTGCAGCAGGAAATACCTGCGAACTGTGGGACAAGGGTAGAGAAAGCGGCATGGTGTCGAGAATAAAGGCACCACCACCCAGCGGAGAAGCGGGTTTCCTGGGGTGGGGACTTTTGAGGGGGAAGGAACAAAGTGATTCACCCTCAGAAGAAATGGGCTGAGTGAGCAGCTGGAATGGTCAATCCCCAAGACACTCGCAGGAATACCAGCATAGGAACATTGGTCCCGGTGACCCAACGACATCCGCCCAGCGGAAGACCCCAGCCTGGCATTTCCACACGGCTTCGTAATTTTTGTTGATTCTGCTTCATTGGGGATGGTGGGTGTGTACGCCCAGGGCTACCTTTCCTGGGAAGAACACACACACAAATTCCCCCAACAAGTGTCCTCTATTTGTGGGGCTGTTGTCCCCATTTTCCAGAAGCTGACAATTGAGGCTCCTGTAAAGCAACCCCCTCTCCCACCCCCTACTGCAACGCTTGACAGGCTAAGGAGACCCAGGCGCTCAGAAAGGACAGGCTAGGGGGGTGACAGGACTGGAGCCCCCCTCCTCCTGCCCTCGGAAGGGGTGGAGGGGACACGGTTGTAAGGTGCTCGCCTTCTTTTCTCTGCTTGACATGAATAAGGGGATTAGGACGGCAAGTTTCCGTCGTTCACGCCGCTGGACAAAGGGCCCCGCGGTTTGAACGGCGCAGCCTCTGATTAAACGACAGAGTCCTGTCACTCAGCACCATCCTAGGTACTTGTGTTCGTGACATAATCTTATTAGAAGATAAAACCGGCGAAATCCTTTTCATAATGAAAAGTTACATTTAATGGCTGGACTCGCCCCCCCAACCCCGTCCGGACCCTGCCGGCCTCCCCCGTTGCTGTTGGATATGGCTTGCCTGTAATTGGCATTTAAAGCGCCAAGTCCGGGAGAAAAACGGGGTTTAAGGTTTTTGTAATCCCCCTAAACTGTCTTTGTTCGAAATCTCCACAGATACAAGTCTGTTAAGAGTAAATATTTGTGGATTGATACAACCCCATTTCCCCCCTGCAAACCAAACCTGAAAAAATTCCACCCTCCAGCCGCGCGGAGGCTGGGCGCGCGAGGTGGGGGCTGGGGTCGCCCAGCCTTCGCGCCCAGGGCTCGGCTTTCCGGCCGCCCGGCCGCCTCCAGGAGCGGAGGGACTTTGCACATTTCTCAGGCGGGAAAAAGGTCTTAGACTCTTTTTTCAATTTTCTGTTCCCTCGATAAACAAACCCCCCAAACTCGCTGCTTTTAGACCTGCCCCAGGGGGTCGGCGGAAGGGCCTGGGGAGGGGCAACGGCTTTGCTTCATTCTCAACGAAAATGCGAACTCTCTCCGCCAACCTCGCTCCCTTCTAGCGGGTCTAAGCGGCTCCCTGGGGACTGGCATCTGCGGAGCCACGGAGGCCCCACCCGCCAGGGCGCCCCAAGTCTAGACCAGGAGAGCACCCGGAGCCGCCAAGGGCCCCTGAAACACGAAGGAGCACGAAGGCTGTCGCAGGGCCCCGGGCTCCCAGCTCCAGCCCAGCCCGTCCTGGGATCGGGTTCCTTCATAAATCAGCGGCTGGGTGAAAGGGCTGCGCTTTAGAAAGGGCAGGACCGTGTGCGCGTATTAGAGCGCGCGGTTCCCAAATCCGGGCTAAACCCCTGGTGACACCGAAATTCATCAACCGCTGCTGGCGCCCGTGGCTCGGCCCGAGCAGCCCGGGAGCCAAGGAGCCGGTGCACCGCACTGCCCCAGTCGGGGGGGAAAGGAGAACGAGGAGCAGGACCCCCTCTGAGAGGTGGGCCTGGAGGAGGGCGCGGAGAGAGACCGCAGTTCCTGTCCGTGTGCCGCGCCTCGAAGGAAGCTCTCCCACGGAGAGAAAGGCAGTTATTCTAACCTTTTTCCTTCTCTAGCAAAGGCTGGCCCTACAGGGCATTCTGGCGTGAAGAGGGCAATGACCCTCCCAACCCTAGGGCGCTTATTGCCCTACAGCTTCCAGGGTGGGCGCTCCAGGGAGAATCCTAACTCTCCAGGGTGGGAATCTGGGTCTTCCGGGAGGTGGAATGGGATTTAGGGATGCCACCAGTTTTGGGAGTTAGCCCCGCCCGGGAGAAAATTTGCTACAGAATAACTCTGGACCTGGGGGTAAGTTACTTAACTCCTTCGGCCTCAGTTTCCTCATCTCTGCATGGAGCTAGAGTGATAGAGGTCAATACACACCCGCAGGCACGCAAGAAAGAACAATTCCGTTTCCTTCTACAGGCACCACTGTGGCCCGTCCTCCTGGGGTCAGTAAGCCTCTGTTCCTGAGAGTTCACATCTCCACTGGCCTGTTGGAGAAAAACTAGACCTAGTGCCTCAGTAGTACTGGGGGTCCCTCCATAGGCAGCTGACTGCCTACCTCCAGGGACCAGCTTCTGACAGCCTGCCCTGCCCCATTCCCTTTTCAAGGGAACATTTCAAAACACAGGCCCCAGACCTGGCTGAGGAGCAGGCGGGTAGGCGAGGCCCCTCGGGGAGGCCTGTTCTGGAGGCTACATTCTCTGGGCCTCCCACGCAAAGCAGACAATGCATTCCTGCCAAGCAGGGCGTCTCCAGCTCACTTTCCTGGCAGGCAGGCAGGAAGGAAACATATATTGACCGAGCGCCCAATGCAGGCTGGCACCTTTGCATCTGTTTCACTTTATCCTCAGAGAATTGTCACCCCTATTTCACAGAGGAGAAGACTGAGGCTCCAGAAGAGGCCCTTGGCCTGTGTCGCGGGAGCCAGCGCCATTCCCTTCCCAGATCTGCCCTTGCAGTCCTGCTCTTTCCTTTGAGAAAATGTGCCCCACGGAGGGGGACCTCCATTTGGAGGAGGTGGCCCCGGAGTACCTTGGTCCTCTCCATCTCCACAGGCTCCGCACTGCGGGCCTGGGCGGGCCCCCACACACCGACTGCCCAGTAACTATGGCAATCCAGGAGTCACATGACAACAGTCACTGAGTCCCTGTGGAAAGCAGGAGGCAGGAGAAGGGGAACGCCAGTCACACCCAGCTCCAGCGCGTCCCGGCCCAGCGCTGCTGCTCCTCCTCTCCCATCACCGCTGCTGCCGTGCTCAGCAGAGGCGCCTGGGGGGCGGGGCGGGGTGGGGGTCTGCTGCCGGCTGGCCACCCTGTGTTCTTGCACGCTAGCTCTGCTTTCTGCATCTGGCCAGCAGCTTGGTGGGTTCCTCACTCCCGCCAGTCCTGGTGGGCACCTCTGTTGCTCTGGGCAGCCCTCAGAATCCGCCTAGGCTGGCAGCCCACCTCGCAGTTCCCAGGGAAACCTCTTGCAGCACCAGCAGGCCAGGAAGCAAACATCTTTGTTTCTTCTGGAACCGTACTCCGGGAGCCGGGCTTTTCCTTCAACGACACTTCCCCCAGTTCACCAAGTGCAGGGCCCGCCAGGTGCTCTGCCAGCGGCCAGCACTCTGGGTCCAGGCCTATCTGAGCCAGGCTCCCGATGGAGACAAAGCCCTCCCCCCACCCCTAACGTCCACGTACATCCTCTGAACCCCTACACTCCCCCTCACCCCCCTCAGGGCCCCAGGGGCCACCAGGCAGGTCCAGCAGCTGCCAGTCAAGAACCTGAACAGAAATGGATGGAATACTGCCCCGGGAATAACAAAGGAAGGGCCCACGCAGAAATTTATTTGTACTGATCAGGAGAAGCAAAGGTACAGGGCAGCGAGGAAGTGCTGTCAGCCAGGCCTGAAACCCAAGAAAGTTGCCATTCGGAGCACAGTGGCCCCTTATACCCCACCACTCCACCACGCAGCAGTAGTTAAAGCAAACACAGGCCCTTCACTGCCCCGTCAGTTACACCTTCCCCCCAAAACTACACACACTTTGAAAGATTTTTTGGACAGAAGATGGATGCTTCAGGAGACTTGAGGTCAAGGCTAGGCTGTTTAAAGTATATTATTAACAAATAAACATTTACTACAAAAAAAAGGGGGGGAGAAAACCCTATAGGCCACCGGGGAACCAAATCATGTTGCTTTTGGCTTCAAATGACAGGAGACATTTATGACATGAATGGAGAGCACCAGCCGGCCGATGAAATGGCAAACGTCTGCCACTCTGCTTCCTCTGCCTTGTGAATCAACTTTTTCAAATATGGTTTTCAGCCTGGCCCTCCCCTCCCCACCACCGCCTCCCCACTCCTGACTGCAGCGACAAAATACATATATACATATAATTTTGGTTTTGCTCCTTGCTGCCATCAGTGCAGAATCTAGGGGTTGGAGAGGGCTGGGTAAGCCAGAGAGCCAAGGGCCTAGGGTCCTCTTGCACCCCCAACTGACCGACAGCCTGCCCAGGCTCCTTGGATGAATGGACCATCCCCGCTCTTCCTCCCTCCCCTGAAGCTGAGGCCTGACTGTGGTGTCCAACAAATTGGAAGTTATAACTCATGTCATTGAGAGTATCCTCCATTCCTCAGCCTAACTAATGCCAAAGTAGGACTGGTCCCCCCCCCAACTTTTTTGTTTTAAAAATCTCATAGCCGCAGGATAGAGGAAGTTCTCTGGGGAGGCTCTGCCAGCCCATCTTGGACCAAAAAAACCTCCCTGGGCTGGAGGAGCCTTCTGATGGCATGGGCTGGTGATCTTTTAAATCTCATCTCCTTTCTGAGAAACACACAGATCCCTAGATCTCTCCCCCATATGCCCCCTTTTCTGTATCCCCCTCAGCCTCAGAGATGTTGGCTGAGCTTTATTTTCAGTCACTTGAATCACAAAAGCAATAAGCATGAACAGTTGTCCAAATGTGAAATGATAATATTGAGAATGCTTTTCCAAACTAGACCCTGCAGATGCTAATTGTTCCCCAGTGGAAAGGTGTTTGCTCTGGTCCAACACCCACCCACCTCGGCTCCCAAGGAGAAATAGGTCAGCATCACATCCAGCCCCACTCCACCGTCTGCCCTTCCTGATGATGCACAGTTGGCATCTGTTACCCCTACAATCAGAAGTTTTCCTGCCTCTCTGGACCCCACGGAATATAGAGCACTCACTGAAGCCCCACCAGGTGCCCCGTGTACTCCTTACCACTCCCTAGAAGTGACATCATCATCCCCAGCTTGCTGATGGAGAAGCCAGGGCTCAAGAGATAGGCAGCCACCTGGCTAGGGTTGCACAGCTGCTGAGTGCTGGGGCTGGGATGTGAACCCAGGTCTGCCTCAGCGTCTAAAGCTCTTTTCATCACTGAGGGAGGCAGGACCCTCACAGTGTCCCATGCAAAGGGAATGGTTTTCCCAGCGGTGCCAGGTACGCCCCATCGTCCCTGAATAGAGGCTCACACAAGCCCTACATTCTAGCTGCACCTCTCTCTGACGCGGAGCCCATGGGCAGTTAGTTGGGTGCGTGTCCTCGAAGACAAGGCATTCCTTGCCACGCTGAAGGTGGTACGAGTAACAGCAATAATTTCCAGGCAACAAGATGCCAGGTCCTCAGGGCCACATTATCTCGAATCCTTATAAGAATACTTTCTCCCAGGTGGGCATGCCCCCATTTTACAGAAGAGGCTCAGGTAGGTGTCAGGGCTGTGTGGTCCTTAACCTGGCTCCGCTGGACAGGGAGGGAGGTAGCCGAGGGCCACTAATCACATACCCCAGAGGAGATCCTCACAACCTGCTTCCCCCACTGGAGAAAAACACCGGCCAACAAATTAGGCTACTCCAGCCCAGGGCCTGGGGAATACAGGGTGAGCCAGGAGTCAGCTTTGAATAATGCCTCCGTTCAGCAGACGACTGCAGCCTCAGGAAGGCCTTTGCTTGCCCTTCCGCCTGCAGCCAAGGTGCTGAGGTTCAATGGAGAGGTGCCCTCCCAGGGGCCAGAGGGTCCCCAGGCTTGGGCTGGCAGAGTGAGCCCTTCAGCCCTCAGATCCCCCAGGAGGGCACTATGGAGGCCTTTTTATAAGGCAATGCGATGTCTCTTCCTTCCAAAGAGATCCATTTCCTCAGACAGGCCCTTACCCCAGGCTGGGGACAGGGGTGTCCGCAGCCCTGAATGAGTGGGATGAGGACTATGCCAGCTGGGGTACCCACCGGAGGAGGGGGGTCCTGCTGGTAACTGGCACTCTGCAGGAAGGCCTATGGGAGGCCTCCCGAGCTGGGAGATGCAGCAGCCAGAAAAGACGGCCCGACTCTGCTCTTCCCCTGCACCACACCCGGGCCCTGCCGCCGCGGGTGCTCGGAGGGGAGGTGAGCCTCCCAGGAAGGCCTTTCCCGGTGTAAACACTTCCAAGGAAAGGAATGTGCTGGGAAGAGCGGGGTTGGGCCACTGGAGCTCCGTGCAGCCAGCTGGGGTAAATTAAAAAAAGAAAAAAATCACCCCGGGACTCTGACGGCTTTTTGTGAAACTCAATCAAAGCCTCGCTGTCCCCCTCCTGCCGAGGTGGGCGCACCCTACCTGGGCAGGCGAGCCCAAGGGGATCCTCGCAGGCTCAGCGGGGCCCTGCAACTGCGGCGGAGAGGCGAGGGCGCCCGGGCGGGCCCCGCTGGCAGAAGGGCGCCGCCAGCCCGGACTGGGTGCACGGCTCCGGCGGGAGCCTGGCGTCTTTCGGCGCACGCAGGCTCCCGCTCGCACGCCGACGAGTCTCGGGTCGCCAGACCTCGGAGCTGTCTTACAAGCGATCAGACTCCATTTTGTGACAGATTTTTGGACTCTCCCGCCAACCCTCCCCCCTTCCGGAGCCTCCTCCAGGAATTCGCCACCTCCTCAGGATACAAACCCTTTCCAGACGAGCGACAGACGGCAAGAAAAGAGTTACATAATTCTGTTTGGCCAAACCGCCAAGAAAAAAAACTGGGGGACGGCATGTTGTCATTTTTCCGTGTGTTCTCCGGTGGAGGAGGGAGAGGGGTGCTCTTGATTTCGCGTTTGGAGGCCGCATCTCCTCCCGGTTTCTAGCCGGGTTTTCTGTCCGAAGTGCTCCGGCTGCTGAGGGGCCAGAGCCTCGGGCACAGAACAATCCGATGCTTCTGGGTTTTTTTCCTTAGAAGGAGGCCCCCCAAAAAAGCGTAGGAGAAAAAGGAGACTTTCGAGTTATGCGTGAAAATGACAAATGCCATGCCCCCCCGCCCCCCGCCCTGCTCTTTTTGCCAGTGCAGCGCTTGCCGTGGATTTTTATCAAATGCTATTAAATTCGTCCGAATGTCAATTAATTACCCCCGTGGTGCGTAAAATAAATGCTACCCTTCTAGGTGCCCAGGATCTTTGAAAACAAATCGAGTGGAGAAAGAGAGCTTAATAAAAATAGCCACCTCTTTCTAAGAACCGAGCCCCGCTGCTCCTTGCTGGGAGGACACGTTTTCCAAAAGTTACCGTGGTGGGGGGACTGCTAATTTCCCAACACCGCCGTCACACACACAAGACAAAACCAAGAAGGCACGTTTCTGTGCCCACTTGCCTGGATTCTCGTCTGAAAGCATTTACGCACAGATGCAATAAATATGCCTCTGCGATCCTCAAAGAAAAAAAATAAATCGTGAAATCTATTTGTATTGTGCAAAGCACACTGCTTTCCTGTGAGCCCCTGCTTGCCTGGCTGCACTAACTGCCCCTGAGAAACGCTGAAGCGAGACCTGCCCCGGGAGTTTGTGCCCAGGACTGTCTTTCTAACAACCCCTCCTCGGCTCCCGACCAGCCCGCCTTGTGCAGGTAGCTAATTGGCGTTACTGGAAGAAAGAGGAGGTCAGGGAGGAGGAGGCACCTCGAGGGCGCTGAATGATGCCCGCGCCCCGAGGCTACGGCCCTGCAGGACCCAGACTCGGGACCTGAGATTCACCCTCTTCCAAAATTCACTCGCAAGCACACCCCTACTGCAGTGAAGAAGAAAACTCTAGGGCGCCTTTTTTCTTTTTAAAACAAATATACCTTTGACAAAGCAATCGCAAATGTTTAATTGTTTTGTAAAATGAAGGGGCTGGTCCCTCAGCTCTAAGGGGCAACATCCAGTTCAGATTTGGTGACTTCACAGTTCTGTGCTCTGAAGAAGCAGGGGTATCATCCTCTCCTTGTTTTAAAAAGCAGCTCCAGCAATGACTGGACTGGGGGTGAGGGCTGGGGGGCAGAACGCGCAGATTGGTACTAGAGGTTGGGAGGAGCATTGCCAACGTGCACAACAATTTCAGAAACCTGCACGAAAGACCCGGAGGCCCATTTCCAGGTTCCTGAGCCTCCTGCCCCCACGTGTTGAGTCGACCAGGCTGGTGGCTGAGCTGAGTGGGAAGTAGAACTGCCAGGGCCCCGCTCAGGTTGGGCAGGCAGAGCAGTGAGGGCTGCAGGACGGGCGGGACGTGGGTGGGCGGCATGCTGCTGAGCCTAGCCGAGGGGCTGCTCCCCAGGCTGGCCCAGAGCTGCCGACCACGCTTGCTCCAAACCACTTTCCCCATTTCATCTGTGCGTCTCTACGCCTGCCTGTGGCGGAGCTGACTGGCAGCCTCACCTCCTGAAACTAGAACCCCATCAGCCCAGGGCACGAGTCAAAAGCGATCAACGGCAGTGTGCCCAACCCGGGGGCTCTCCAGACAGAGGGGGAGGCCTCAGCTGGGCTCCCAGACCAGTGAAAGAGCTGACTCTGGGAACCTGACCCCAGCTCCTGCCCTCAGAGCCCCCAGCCGGCAAAAAGAGCAAGGCACAAAACCAGCTCCTGCTAGGCCCCCAGACCAGGGGAGCTCAGCCAGATTAGGCCCTAGTGTGGGGCTCAGCTAGAGCCTTCCAGAGTAGAACCTGATGCCCTCCTGAGGGCTCTGGCCTCAGCCAAGCAGTGGAGGGGCACGCCAGCTGCTCCGATTCCCACCAGGGCCTGGATTTAGAGTCCCTGGGTAGAGCAGGTAAGCTGCTCGGATCACCAGGCACTGGCAGCCCAGCCTTTTCCCAGGGGCGTGGGCACACACAGTCCCCACTGAGCCCCCAACCACCTGAGCAGCCTACCCACCGTGCAGCTCCATCTGAAGGAGTTTTCCCGGCCTCACTAGAAAGTTGTCACAGGCACCCGCTTGCCTCCACAACGCTGCCCTAGGGATCCCCACACTCCTCTTTTGGCTGTTGTGCCTCTCTGCCTCCTTCTCAATCATGCTGCCAGGCACGAAACCCAGACTGGGGGTGGGGGGAAGGCGCATCTACTAATATCTGCCCCAAGCCCCTTACCAGACAAATTCACAGTCTCAGCTAAAAACGTCAGCAGGTAGAACTCAACCCATAGCCTCCGGCCTCAACTCTCAAGCTTGAACTACACCAGGGCAGAGCAGACCACCCCCTCCCCAACACATACTTTGCAAAGCAGAGAGCCTGCTGGGGATGGCTGTTTTGGTCAGTTTCCCACTCCCAAGGGGGAGCCCCAGATTGTGGTTTGCCACCTCTTGGTCCTCTTCCTAGACAGCTTCTCCAGCCAAAGAAAATCGTAAGTGCAAAATTCCCGCATGGAACGGTTTGGGGAGGATGGACATCCTTTTCTCTCCAACAGGGACTAAAATTGCAGCAGGGCGCTTGGCAGCAAAGGGGCATGGGGGGGGCTGCTCAGGCAGTTCAGCACCCCTGCTCTCCACCTCCTTGCTCCAGGAACCCCAAGCCCCTACAAACCCAGTCTTTGGGCTGGAGAAGCACACCACCAGGGCCTGACTCCCTAAAGCACTGCCTTCGTTTGGAAATCAATTCTTGGTCCTCAATTCAGGCCTCCCAGGACAGCGGCATCCATCCCCCAGTCGGCCCAGGGCCTTGTCCTGTACCCCAACTCAGCGGCCCAGCGAAGGTTTTCCGGACAAAAGGCAGCAACTAGGAGCTGCCGGAGGCTCGCAGCCACCCCACTAGTGTTGTCCGGGCTGGGATGGTTCGCTCCTGCTGGAGACGCGCAGCCCGCGGAGCCCTCGGAGCGGAATGGCCCAGCGGCGCACAGAGCCGGCTGCAGGGCGGACGTGGGCCCGGCCTGGCAGGGGGCGGCCAGGCTCGAGCGCAGGGCGGCGGGGAAGGAGGAGGACTAGAGGCGCTTACTGTTGGTAGTCTTGTTTGCAGTAGAGTTTCCGATCCCGGAAGTAGCAGCTGGTGGTGAGGGCTTGCTGACACGCCGCGCACTGCAAACACTCCTCGTGCCAGGACGACTCGTTGACTCGCATCAGGAAGCGGTCGGAGATGGGCCGCTGGCAGCCCTCGCAGACGGCGGGATGCGGGCAGTCGGAGCCTGCAGCGCACAGGGCGAGAGCCGGGCCGTTAGCGCCCACAAGCCCGGGCCCCGCGTCCCGGCCGCTCGGTGCCCGCAGCCCGGGCTCCAAGGGCGAGGGCAGCCCTGGAGCAATACCCGCCACGCCAAGGGCCGGGCAGCCTCAGCTAGTTCGTCCTAGTCGGCGGACTCCGCCGCCCAAAGGCCGCGGGCCTCGAGCCTGGGCTCGGCGCTGCGCTCTCCCCTTCTCCGGAGATCCAGCGCTTGGTATTTAATACGTAAGAGAACGAGTACAGCGCGGGGTAGCGGGCTGGGACCGAGACAGGCGAGGTGAGGCTGGGGCGCTCGCTGGCTGACACGCCCCACAGTGGCATACGTGGTCTTCTGTCCTCGGACTCCCCCAAATCTGTGATTTGGGTGACTCAGGGGACATTTTTCTTTTAGAAGCTCCCCCTCCCCAAGCGACCTGGCACTACTCCCAAGCTTGCCCAGGTGACTGCTTGGGTCTTCCGTCGCCCCTGCAACCCGCCTCCTATCTCCCGCCCAGAATGGCATCTCTAGATCCAAGGCCGGATGAAGATGCGGGGGTGGAGGCTGGAGCTGTCCTGTCTTTCGTCCTCCTAGGTGATGTCCCTGCATCCCTCTGTCCCCACAGGATGGCTGTCTAGCTTGTTGTCCCTCTGGTGATCACTCCAGAAGTTTTCTGTGTCCCCCGACATCCCCATGTCCTGCAAACCACTTCCTTTATCAGTTGGTCTAGACGCCTACTTCCACCTCGGGACGAGGCCCCTGTCCCCTGCTCGTGGCCACTCGGGCGTCCCGACCCCGCACTCACCCAGCAGCACCCCCAGAGTGGCGGGTCCGGGGCGCAGGGCGTGTTCCTCCATCTTGATGCCGTCCAACATCTTGGCGCAGTCCGTTTGCCCGCGAGGGAAGCACCTCTCCAGCGACTCGGGACCTGTTGCTATATCCATGGGACGCGGGGCGCGCCGCGGGCCCCGCCAGCCAGGGTGCTCGCCCGGCCGCCCGCCGGCCCGCTCGCGGCCGCCGCTGCCGCGGCCGCGGCGCGGGGGAGGCGCGGGACCCGCGGGGTTGGGGCTGCGGCTGGGGCCGCCGGTTGCCCCCGGCGAGCGTGCAGCGGCGACGCGCTGGACCCGAGTCCCGGCGTCGTGCTGGCGGGCCGGGGCGGCTGCAGTCCGCGCCGCGCTCTCCCGGGCACTCGCACCCACGCGCGCCGGCTCCTCTGTCACCTGCTTGTCAGCCCCGGAGCCGGGTTGCGGCGGCGGCGGCAGACGGAGCCGCGGGGAGGAGACGGCGGCCGCGGCGGCGGCGGCGGTGGCTGCGGCGGCGGCAGGCGGGGGAGGGGGCGGGGGTGCAGGGGCGGCCCCGCGGGCTGCGGGGGGGGCGCGGGCGGCGCAGCGGGGTCCCGGGCGGGGCGCAGCGGGCCGCGGGGCTCCCGGCGCGCTCCCCGCGCTACTCCAGTGCCATGGTGCGCCCGAGGAGCCGCTCGGTTTAGAGCTGGGGCTGGCGGCGGAGGGATACTCCGGCCGGGAGCCGCCTCACCCCTCCTCAAACTTCCTGACATTTGAACTCATTGGAGCGCCTCGTATCCCTGCGCCGGGATGAGCCGGCGGCTCCACGTCAAATAGTGCCGTCGCCGCCCCCCCTCCCTGCAGGAGGGCTCCCCGCGCCCCCAGCTTGCGCCCCTCGCGGCGCCTGGCTCAGGGCACCGGCTCCGGAGGCCCGGCCAGGACGAACGCCCTGCTGGCCCCTCTCATAAGTTTGGGTTGCCCTCCAAACAAATTCTTCTACCCCACCCCCTTGAAAAATTGATTTGGGAGTTGGGGAATGAAGGCTTTCTTTTTTCTTTCTTGCCTTCTTTATTATTAATATTTTGTAAAGCTCCAGCGCTGAGAGCAGTGGCCCCGAACGCGGCCAGACTGCGCGGACCGCGGGGAGCGCAGCGGCTGCACCAGCGGACGGCGCCGGCCGGGGACCCAGACTGTCGGCCGAGGTAGGTCGCACCGGGCTGAGCTGGCGTCCCCGGGCCGCGGCGCCGTCCCGGGGAGGGTTTGGTCCTCGGAGAGAGCTGACTACCGGGCCCGAGGGACGTGGACTTGCAGGAGGGGACGGCTGCTGGCCCAGGACGTGCCAAAGGGGGCCCTGGCCCATGGAGAGGGGGGTGGGCCCCGGAATCGGGGTGTGGGGTCCGGGAAGCGTTCAGACGTGGCAGAGGTTGGGGGGAGAAGTGAGCGAACGTCGTGGAGGGGCCCCAGGATCAAGAATAGGGGACACTGGACGGGGGAGGAAGGCGAGGCCGGGTTCACACGACGGGAAGTTCAGAGGACGAGTAGGTCTGGGCAAGGGGGTCCCCGGGTAGGGTTGGGGGCAATGGACGGGAACCCGGCCTCGAAGGAGTTGGAGTGAGGAACAAGGGCAGGGGCTGTTGGCTCCAGGTCCGGGCCGAAAGTCCGGGACGACGTGCGTTCCGCCGCTGGAAGGAAACCGGATTGGACGCTGGATTAGGCAACCTTTGGCGGTGGAGGGACCCGGCCAGGGGTCCGTGGGCCGCGCCCGGCAGGGACAGCGCCGCGAGAGGCTGGACGAAGTGGGCCTCTGCACCGGGGAGCAGAAAGCCGGCGAGACCAAGCGGCCGATTCCGGAGCCCGCGAGGCCCGACACCCGCTGGGCCTGGCACCCGCGCTCGCCGCTCAGGCCGCCGCGTCGGGCTACAGCGCATTGCGCCGGCACCGGCTGTGTCTTCGGCTTCTGGGGCCCCACGGAGGCGCGGCTCGCCGGGGAGCAGAGGGGAGCCGCCTTGGGGCGGGCGCGGGCTGACCCCGCGAGCTGTGGCGGGGCGGTCCTGGCTTCTCTGGAGGAGCGGGGCAGCGGCGCGGAGCGGGGCGGGGGCGGAGGGCAAGGGAGGCGGGTCCCCTGACCCCGCTGGAGGCGAGAGGGCGGATCGGATTTGGAGCCTGCGGGAGGCTTGGTCAGAAGTGGCCCCCTGTGCCGTGGGGCCCCGCGGAGGGGCCCGGCTTTGTGGGGGATTAGGGCCTCACGCCCCACCCCAGTACCCGCGTGTGTGTCCGTGTGTGCCTGCGCTTGTCCAGGGTCTGGCCTCGGAGGCTCTCGCGTGCGGGTGTACCCGTGTTTCTGTGCACATAATACAGTAGTATCTCTGTGTCCCCGGACTTCCTGGGCGCCGAATGTGTGAGCCTGAGTCTGATTTCCCTGCATCCTCGTGTGTGTGTTTGTGCGGGAATCTGAGGGTCCTTCCGTGCCTCTGTTTCTTCCGTGGTTTTGGAGGTCTTTGTGTGTATCCCTGCGCCTGTGTCACTCTGCGGGCACGTTTGCCTTTGTGCGTCGTCTCTCAGCCTCTGTATTGTGTCTGGGATCCTTTTCTGTGTCTGTGTCGTCTTGTCACCTTTGTGTGTGGGGGGTCTCCGAGTTTCTGAATGTTTCTGCGTGCTCGGGTATCCCAGAGTTTGGGGGGGGGTGTTGGGGTGTATGTGTGTGTGTGTCTCTCTGTCTCCGTGTATTTCTCGGTTTCTTTGGGTCTATATCCAGGACAGTGGATGAGTGGGTGTGGAGTTTTTCTCCTACGGCCCTTGATCCTCGGTCCTCCCAAACCCCAGGCCTTGGTCTACCGAGGTTGGGCCAGGGCTGCCTTCTCCTGGTATCTGGGGCGGGGGCCGGCAGCCGCCAGGAAGAGCGGGCCGCGCGGCCGCGCACAGCTGGGCGCGGGGCCGTCTGACCGATCGGGCATATTCTGCCCTCTGCTGGTAGCGCTACGTGCCTGCACCTGCTGCCGGGCGAGGAGGCGAGAGGGTCCTGGTTCCAGGTCCGAACCCCTGTCTTCTGCAGAGCGCACTTGGAAATCCTCTCCCATCACAGTCCCTGCAGACCCACCCGGGACCCCAGACTCCCGGTGCAGCGTCCCATCCCCCTCCCCCGTCTCTCACTAACCCCTTCCCTGTGCCCGGCCTCTTCCTCTCCGCACTTCTCTTCTCCCTTTCGGCTGAGTGGGGGCCGCTTACACTTCTCTGACCCTCGGCCAAGCGTCAAGAGCTGAGTCGGGCGGGCGGCCGGCCGTGTGCAAGTCGCATCCCCGGGGCCACCGGCTGGCTGGCGCTCTGCGCGGGGGGGGGGGGGGGGGGGGGGTCGTGCCGGCTGCCCCTTCGGGTGCGGGTGGCTGGCGTATCCTGGGGCACACAGAATTTTGGCAGGTCACTTCGCGCCCTTGCCGGCGTCACAGCCAGCACCACCATAGCAGACGTTGGGAGGGCCACGGGTGGCGCTCAGAGGCGCCCCGCAGCTGCCGAGGTGCGTGCGGCGGGACTCGGGCGAGGGCTGCCCTCTCTTGTCTGAGAGGCGGGCTGCTTGGTGCAGAAACCTGGAGTTCCCTCTCTCCGTTCTTTCTGTTCACTGTCCACTCGCCCACCCCCGCTCTGGGTCACCCTATAGGTCCGGTTCCTTGTCCTTTGTCCCTACTGCCCGGGTCACTCGTTTCCCCGGCCGAGTCTGTGGTCCCGGATCCTTCGCACACAGCTGCGCAGGGGCCCGGGTCTCTCTCGAGCACATTCGCAACTCTTGCGCCTCCAGACCTAGTCCCCTGTTGAGGATGTGACCGACCGTGTGCTAGAACCCGGGCCTAGGCCCGGAGTCGGACACAGCCCGTGGGCAGCGACGCCTTGCTTTCCCCCACAGCAGCGGGGGGCATCCGGTAGCCGCCGATTGGCCTGAGCGACTCTGGACCCACGATGAGGTGCTCTGGCCCTGGCCGATGGGGGATTCTCTGTGGCTCGGACTTCAGCCTTCAGCGGCAGAAAAAGCTTCAGCTTTTCTTCACCTAAGGGAAGACCCATTTGGCTGTGCGGGATCGCTTGGGAAGAAGCAAAACCAGAGAGACAAGCTCCGAGGTGGGCGTCTGGGCTTCCCAAATCCCGTGGATGCTCCATCTTCACTGAGCCCTCCCCAGTCCCCCTTGCTCCTTTTCTTGGGGCCTTGAACCCCTCCCCACATGCCAGAGCTACCAGCGGCCTGTGCTCCACACCGCCCCCCCGCACGGAGCCTGGTGCATCCCCCTCTCCCCTGTGCTTTCTGACCAGAGCCTATCGCCGGGGTCCCCTCTCAGTTTACAATCCTAGCTAGAGGCCAGGATCCTGGGCCCGGATGGAGCGTAGGGTGCTGCCGGGGCCAGTGCCGTGAGGAACGAAGGTGCAGATGAAGAGCTGCACGGGTCCACGATTGCATTCTGCTGGAAAGGCACTCAGATCCATGAGCTGCAGCCAGACTGAACCCAAACTGCTCCAAGCCATGACCTGGGTTGGGAATTGCTCTTCCAGGGAGGCAGCCCCAGGTCCGGAGAACTGGGAGTGCTGGAAGTGGAGCTGGGTGGCGCTGGGAGAGGTCCCCACGCTTCCCACCTTAGACCTAGGGGTGCTTGGCGCCAGCACTTGTGGTCAAAGGCTCAGGCCCCTTCTCAGCTAGCAAAGAGGTGGCTGTGTGCAATAAGTAACCCTTCCCTCACCTCCCCACAGCCCAGGGAAGAGTGTCTGTGGTCTTGTGCTTTTGGCGAACTCAGAGACCCTGAGCTGGGTGGAGGTCCAAAGAGAGGAGTGAATGGAGAGAGGTCCAAGCTGCCATCCCTCTGACTCAGGGCTGGGAGCAGGCTCTCTCCCTTCTGGGCTTTTCTAGGCTGGTGGCAGAGGAGGCAGGGGATAGGGTGTTAGGCAGAGCTGGCTGGTGAGGTGCTACGTGGGTGACTGTGACGCAGGCTGTGTGCGAGGTCGAGCACCGCCCGCTTCCTCTGTTCTCTGCAGCTTGGCGCCACCCTCCACCAGCTGGTGGGGTCTCTGGCCGCAGACCCACGACCTTTCAGCGCAAGGTCTGGGTCCTCAGGAATCATGAGATTCCTCCCTGGTGGGTCAGGAGCCTGGGCTCCCTTAGATCCAAAGAGTGCAGCCAGCTCCGGCCTGGTGCTTAGCGGGGGACAGTGCCCCGGGCAGGTGGGCCAGGGCTGAGGTCTTCCACTGGCCAGGCAGGGCTTAGGAGTGGTCAGGAGCATGTCTCTGGGAGTCACCCAGCTATGGGTCAGCATCTGGCTGTGGGACCTCAGGAAAGTCCTGCTCTCTCTCTCTGCACCTCAGCCTCCTCATCTCTAGAGTGGGCATACGGATAGCATTTATCCTCCAAGGTTGTGGAGGGGACACCATGTAAATGCTCACCAAAGTGCCTGGCACATAGTGGGCCTCTATAAATATTTGGCATTGGCAAATAATTGAATGAAAGAGAGTTCCCAGGACTTGGGGAAATCGCAGCTCTCCTCCAACCAGAGCCCAAGGAGAAGCAGACCACACTGAATTTAGCCAACTATGTTCCTTCAGGGCACGTGAGATTCGGATCCCAGCCGCTGTGGGCGGGGCCTGGGAGACCGCCCCCTGCCCCAGGCAGTGCCCAGGCTTCCTGCACAGATAGCCTGTGGAGCCCCAGGCCAGGGCTGCCCAAGCTGGACCCTTGGTGGGGAACAGAATTAGAGGTGCAGCACATTGCATCAAAACCAGCTGTGTGGGGCTCTCAAGATGCCACTTATATATATGCACATTTTAAAAGGGCACTTTCCTCAAGAATTTTTGCATTTCTTACCAAGTGGAGGGGCTGGGTTATTTCAACAGCCCATCTACAACCAGGGGCTTCCCTGGTAGAGGACTTGAGCCAGAACAAAGAGACGGCCGGGGATGAAATTTGGAGTCATAAAAGCCCCATTAGGAGACTAAAAATAACTCACAGAAAGACATTTTATATGAATTGAACGCAAATTCACAAAAGCAAGAAAGTTCATTGGCCTTCGTCGGGAGGGTCCAGGCTGGGAAGGGGGTGCTGGCTGGGTGTGATGAGAACGCCTGTCTATTTGATCTTTATCTTCAATCCACTTCAGAATGCTGGGGATCAGCGGAGTTGGAGGTTCGCCCCTTCCTGTAATTATTTGGTGTCTAGTAAAGTTTTTATGAGTGTCTTTGCAAATAAATGCATCTGACGTGCATTTGTTTTGGCTAGCGCCGCTCTATATAGGAGGCGTGTGCGCCTTCTGTTGGCCCTCAGAAAGAAGAGAATGAGAGTGAAAATAAAAATAAAACCAAGATGTCCAGACCAGGCAGAGGGGCAGCCCCGGGCAGTCTCACTGTGGCCCACCACCCCTGTGAACAGGGCTCATGGGCTCTGGGGACTGGACGCTTGCCTGTTGGACCTGCAACCTTGGGGTTTGCTATATGGAGTTGTGGGCTGGGAGGCAGGCTCGGTGAATTCCAGATTCTAGGAAGGCTTTTCGGCTGCCTTTTGATTCCTGTACTCTGGGTATTCTTGGTGAAGTAAAATGAATCACAGATAAGGGTGAGGTTTTGGGGCGGCACTTGACCGCTTCAGTGTCAGGGCAGAACTGTTCTCCAGAACTTGAGCTCAGAAGTATGTGCCTAGGAGACGGGCTGACAGAGATGTGGCTCCCGGCCCTCCCTGGACAGGCCCTCGGGGTGGGGAGGGATGGGTGTTCCTCCTGTGCGGCTTGGGAAGCAGGAGCCATCTGTAAGGGTGAAGAGCCAGTCCAGGGTGTCGGCGGCCAGGAGCACCCAAGCCCCTGTCGCAGGGGTCTGTCCGGCGCCCGGGTTGCCTCTGGCAGGACTGTTTGGTTTGGCCCATGCTGGCTGTCTCTCTTCCTGGCACTACAGTCTTGATTTATTTGTTCTAAAATGATTTTAGTATTTCTGTCAAAGTCTAATATGCATATAGAGAAGTGTACAAACATAACATTACACTTTGGCCCCCAACACCCAGATCACGAGAGTGTTTCTGGCCCCCTGGAATCTCTCCTTCTGCCCACCCCCAGCCATTAACTGCCCAGCCTTCCTGTGGGAGAACACTGCCCTGGTTCCTATCACCATACATGAGTTTTGTCTGTTTCCGAATTTTATATAAATGGAGTCATACAGTATATATTCCTTACCATGCTTTATTCATGAGATTTTTACATGCAAATATGGATTTTTTTCTCCTGAATAATCGTAGACCCAATCGTAGACCCTCATGCAACTGGGTGTTGGTACTCTGGGACTGAACTGTGCCTTCCCCCCAGATTTAGCCCAACGCCCCCCCGCCCCAGGCCAGCCATCTGCCCTCTCCAGTTTGCCGGGGGCATTTGTGTTGGTAACTCCTGTTGTAAACTTGTGCCTCTCCCCCGTCTTCAGTCCCTCCGCAAGAGGAATCACTGTCTGTACACTGGGGAAAGCACTTCCAGAATCTTCTCTCATCCCAGTCCCTCCATCCACCTCCAGTATATCCTCGAGGTAGAAACCACAAGACTTTTTAACAGGTGAAGAAATCAGTACCTCCGAGAGGCAAAGTCACTTACCCGGGGTCACATGGCACCCTAAGTGTCAGGTCCTGGATTCGAACCTAGATCAGCCAGACTCCAAGCCCCAGGCTCTTGTCATTTCTGCACATGGCTTCCCTGGGGAATCCAGGCCAAGGCATGAACAGCCCCCTCCTGCCTTCTTCTAGCAGGGAGGACGCTGGGCTTTTTCCAAAGGAAAGGCTGGGAAACAAAACCCGAAACCGAGAGCAGGGCAGGGATGGTTCCCAGGCCCCAGCAGCCTAATCTAGGGGGAGGCTAGTCTGAGATGAGCTGGTCTGGACTTGCACGGCTCCACGGAAACACCAGGGGAGGGTGGCACACGCCCTTCACTGAGTCTCCACCACACACGTGCAGGCGCTCCCACCTGTCCTTCCTGAACACTCACAGTGTGCCTCCGAGGGAGGTGTTATCATGTAGCCCCACTTTCCCGCTGAGAAAACTGAGGTTCGGATAGGTCGAACGTTCTGTCTTACGCCACAAGCGTGTGAGTGGCCACACTGTTTTGAATGCATTCAGTGTGACTTCAGGGCCTTTGCTCCCTGCTGTACTGGCCCATTCTTCTCCTTGGCTTGCCCTCTTGTCTGAGCCGCCTGCACCCTCCTGTTACAGCAGAGGGGCAGCCAGGTGCTTCCTCTTGGCTGCTGATAAATTCTGGAGGTGGCTGGCATGGTTTGGGGGCTTACTTTCAGGAGCTACATGGTGGTTCTCAGGGCCTCAGTTTCTCCATCTGGAAAATGGGGATGATGTTAGTACTCTGTGGGGGTTCAACTAGATCTGTGGGCTTTTGAATCTCAAAGTGGTTGTGGCCTGTGACAGGGGGCATGAGGATCACTGGATGTGCAAAGGTCCTGAGGCAGGAAAGACCTTGATCCATTGCAAGCATATATGGCTGGATCAGAGCAAGTGCATGGCCACAGGTGTGGGAAGGCAACTGACCACAGGGCACTGTGGAACTAGATGAGGATTGTGGACTTGAACCTGAGGGCAGTGGGGAGCCATGGGAGCATTTAAACAGTGCAGTGCCACAGTCAAGTTTGTTTATTAGGAAGATCTCTCTGGCTGTGGTGAGGGGTGAGACCAGAGACAGGAGGCCAAGTGACGAGGCCTTGGGGTTTCAATATCCCTTTTGTATGGAATGAGGTTGGGCGGTCCGCGAAGCAGACCTTATCCTCTAATTTCCCATAGAGGTTGTGTTTCCAGATTCAGGGTTTCATGTTACACAGAGTTATTCTTTCTGGAATGTGTCCCCCGAGCAACCCCGCTCGACCCTCCTTGGAAGGAGGAGCTCTTCTGAATGCAAGATGCACATTTATGCAAAAAAAAAAAAGCAGAGCATCCTAGTCCTGGGACTTGGCAGTGTCTGTCCCTGAAACAGCCCTGCAACCCACAGGCAGAGCAGCACTCAGGAGTCCGGACAGGCTGCAAACAGCAATAACAACAATAGTAGTAATGGTGATCATAATTACCCTTTATTGACGACTTACTCTACCGGGCCCTTTGCAAAGCCCCTAACATCTGTGGTCTTGGGGAGCCCTGGAACACGCCCATGGAGTGGCTGCTATCGATTCCTGCTGCCCAGCTGAAGAAGGCGAGGCTCAGAGAGGGGACGCCCCTGCTCATAGTTCCTGAGTGGCAGAGCATGGCCCACAGCCCCTGCCCTCACACTGCCACCGGTGGGTGCCAGGCAGCCTCAGAAGGGTGGCGAGCTGGCGTGTTGGAGCTCTGTGGGATCCAGACGGCCCTACGACTGCTCCCAGCACACAGGAAAGCCAGAAAATTCCATGCCTGCATCCCGAATCCCACCTACGCTCCGGCCCGCAGTCTACCCTGTGGAGTCTGTCTCCCTGGAAGAGCCGGGTAATTCAGACTCTTCCAAGCCCAGGAAAAGCCTCCAAGTCTAGCATTCTCCCAGTGGCCTCCCAGGCCTTCTGGCCTGCGTCCATCCCTGGCCCCGTCCCTGTCTCCTTCCCCGTTGCTCTCTCTGCCACTCGCCAAGTATGTTGGCCTTCTTTCAGCTTCTCCAGCAGCTCATACTCTCTCTTGCCTGCAGGCTCCGAACAGGCTGTTGCTGCTGGGCTGCAGGGAAGGCACTCTCCACCCCCTTTTTCTGGCTTACTCCTGTTCGTCTTGTCTGTCTCCTTGTAAGTGTCGCCGCCTCCCAGAAGCCTTCCTTTACCTCCCAGATCAGCTTAGGTTTGCCTCCTATGGGACACATATTTTCAGCAACATGTGTTTCTCCATCATGGTGAGGCAGGATTATCTGTCTTCCTACCTGCCCCCCTCCTCCATGCCGTCCCAGGAAGGAGCAGGGAGAAGTGATGCAGACAGCACCCCTCAGTGCCAAGGCAAGGCAGGGGTTCTGTGACATGGGGAGAGGACAAGGGCCCTTGAAGTAAAACATGGTCCACGCTGCATGGGCTCCGTGGTTTGGAACACGCCTCTCCCACGTAGGACTCAGGCAAGAGGTGGCTTCCCATGGGTGAGTCTGGTTGCTGTACCAAGTAGCCCCCCCCCCCCCCCACCTTTCCTCCATCCTCCTCCTCCCAGGAGCACTAACGATGGAGAGGACAGTGCTTGGACTCACCACTCACGCTGGAGAAGACGCAACTGAAGACGGGCTTGCTAGATTCTCGGGGAGGGTGGAGTGGTCTGGGGAAACTGAGGCAGCAGGGTTTGGCGGGGAGAGGAGCTCCAAGGGTTGGGGGTGGCGAGGGGCAGTGGGTGAGGAGAGGAGATTCTGCTCTCTGGAGATTCTTCTTTTTCCCCCCCCAAAATTTTATTTTTATTAGAATTAAATTTTTTTCAATTACAATGTCCATTCACTATTATTTTGTTTTAATTTCAGGTCTGATATATGTCCTCAGGCAAAGAAAACAAAAGAAAAAATAAATGAATGGGACTACATCAAACTGAAAAGTTTTCGCACAGCAAAGGAAACCATTGACGAAATGAAAAGAAGACCCACTGAATGGGAGAAAGTAACCGCCAATGATACACTGATACACTTCTTAAGGGGTTAATATCAACAATGTATAAAGAACTCATACAACTCAACACCAAAAAAAACCAAACAATCCAATTTAGAAATGGGCAAAGGACCTAAATAGACACTTCTCTGGGGATTCTTAATTTTTTTTTTCTTTTATTGATTCTAGAGAGAGAGGGGAAGGGAGGGAGAAAGAGAGGGAGAGAAACATCAATGTGAGAGACAGACGTCAATCATCGGTTGCCTCTTACATGCGCCCGGCCTGGAGACCAGGCCTGCAATCAAGGCAGGTGCCTGGACCGGGAATCGAACCCACAACCTTTTGGTTTGCAGGATGATGCTCAACACACTGAGCCAGACTGGTCAGGGCTCTCTGGGGATTCTTGATGGCAGTCATAAAGGCAGCTTGTGGGGGCGTGATGATGGTCTCACACATTGCAAGGGGGCAAGAGACCGTGGCCTGGTCCCTGTCATAGCACTCAGTGGTGACTGTCAGGAGTCCACCTTCAAGGCCTCAAGCCCTTGTCCACCCTCCTGGAGCAGAGGCTCTGCAGCAGGGAGCTCATTGTGGAGGCACCTGGAGGTGACAGCCTGAGGGGACTCTGCAAAAGGAGCACTCTTTCCAAGGTGTTGGGATGTAGGAAGAATTTTAAAAATCTGTTTCTAGTCATTTATTTGAGCCAGCTCATTACTCTTTAATAAAAGAACATTAAAAAGCATGCACAAACGTGAGCCTTTTAGACTCTAAATGCTCTCTGCATTGCGGCTGCACCTGTCGGGGAGGAGGGCAGGCCGTGTGGGAGCCCTGGGGCCCCGAGCTCTGGGTTCTAGGTTACGTGGGTGCCCGAAACAGTGCAGAGCCAACCAACAGAGCCGGGGGTTTCCAGGAAAGCCGGCGGGGGGGTGGGGAGGGGTGGCGGGGACAGTGGTGATGGGAGAAGATTCCACACATGCCCTGGACACCTGAGAAGGGATGAAAAGCTCCCTTGCATTTTCCTAAAGAGAAGATCCCCCCAAATGTTTCTGGCCAATTTGAGCATATAAGCTGAAGATGATGAAATTGTCAAGTGCCTACTGAAAATATTAAGCTTATGAGTTGGGTATGCCTTGTCAAATTACACTCACAATTGGATTGTAATTTTGGATATTTGTAACAGTAACCTGAAACATGGGTGAAAAAGAGATAATAGATACAAATAGTGATTTTTCTTGCAGTTTCAGAGGCAGTTTAATTTCAGCCTCTTGACTTGCATGTCTTCCTTTTTAACTGTTATGTTGAAAAGTGATGAAATAACATGACATAGACGTTGCCATTTCAACCTTTTTCAACTGGAAGTTCTGTGGCACCAGGGGCATCCGCAGTGTCCTGTGGCCACTGGCCCCATCCATGCCCAGAACACTTTTCTTCTTGTAGAACGGAGGCTCTGTCCCCAGTCAGCAGTGACTCCCCATCCTTTCTGCACCCCGGGCCCTGGGAGCCATCATGTTACTTTCTCTATGAATTTGATACTCTGGGGACCTCATGCAGGTGGAATCATACATAGTTGTCCATTTGTGAGTAGCTTATTTCACTTAATGTCTTCAAGTTTCGCCTATGTTATAGCATGTGTCAGAAATGCCTTCTTTTTTAAGACTGCATAACATGCCACAGTATGGCTGTAGCACATTTTGTTTATCCATCCATCCATCCTTGGGCACTCGAGGTGCTTCCACTCCTTGGCTATGGTGAGTAATGAACGCTGCTATGAACACGAGTATAGAAACCACTCATCAGATTTCTGCCTTCGCGTCTTTTGAGTATATATCCAGAAGCAGAGTTGCTGGATCATATGGAAATTCTATTTTCATGTTTTGAAGACCGCCATACTGTTTTCCCCAGAGACACGCCATTGTACATTCCCACCAGCAGTGCGCGAGAGTTCCAGTTTCTCTATGTCGTCTGTGTTTTTTTGTTGTTGGTGGTGTTAGTCGTATCTGAATGGGTGTGAGGTAGTAGTTGGTTGTGTTTTTATTTGAATTTCCCTAAGGAATAGTGATGTTGAGCATCTCTTCATGTGGTCATTGGTCATTTGTGTATCTTCTTTGAAGAAATGTCTATTCAAGTCTGCGTTTGCCCAAGTTGGGTTTTTTGTTGTTGAGTTGCAGGAGTTCTTTGTGTATTCCGGGTATCAACTCCTTCCCAGACACATGGTCTGCACGTACTTCCTCCCTTTTGGAGGGCTGCCTTTTCACTCTGCTGATGTGTCCTCTGATGCACAGAAGCTTTTGATTTAGAAATCCAATTGACCTACGTTTGCTTTTGTTGCCTGTGCTTCACTTGCATTTTTGAATGTGTCCTTTGTCGTCCCTAAGCCACTTTTCAGGATAGCCAGTATCATTTTCCAGAGCACCCCTCTTCACTTCTCTCTACGTTGTTCGACACGTGGCGGTGCACGTGTGGTGCTGTCATTGTCACACGCCACACGCTCCTATCTGCCAAACATCACACCACTAGGCCATACTTGCTCTTCTTGTATGAATCCACAGTCCGCACAGCTTCTCTGCTGTGTTATAAAGTGTACTGTAAAGTCTCCTTTGCAGCAATACCTAACCCCTGCCGGTGTGAGGGCACACTCCCAGGAGAAGTTCTAAAACTGTGCAGAATTACTTTATCTCTTATAGCCCATTTGTCAGGGTGCTGGGATTAACATCCAAAATGAGCACTAAGAGAGATCATTTCAGGCTACTGCATCTTCCCCAAACAACATTCTGTTGGTCAAAATGAAATATTTGAGAAAGTGTCTCCTTATACAGCATGCTCTCTGTAAAGAGGCAAATACAAGGAATCACTTTGGGGGGAAAGCCCTACTTTATATTCTGGCTAAATAATTAGAGCAGCAGAAATAACCACTGCTGGCTGGGTGCCACTCCAGCCTGGCACTCAGCTCAGAGCTTCACTTTGCTGCACAGAGTCCACCCCACAGCCCTATGAGAAAGGCACTCATACTGTTGCCCTCTGGCGCCCAGCCTGGCCTGTGGCCTGGAGGGGGGCCCACTGGGGGTGGGGTGGCTTTAGAGTGCTCTTACCTCCCTCCGCAAAGGTGGCTGCAGTGCTGGGGTCCAAACCCAGCTTCATTGTTTCCACCTGGTGGCTGCTGGAACTTCCCAGGGTGCAGGCTGATGTGGGGAGAGGGCATCGCTGGGGTTCCTCCTCACCCCTGCAGGTTAGAACCGACTCTCCAACAGGCACTTGAAAGAAGAAGGCATATTGGGAAGTTAGTCTTTGCTACTCATACCACATTTTATACAAAGAGGTGACAACATAAAAACAGCAGAGGCATAAGAGAGCCTGGGCCGCCTCTGCCTTGGTTAGAAGCAGCTTTGATTTTCATTTTTTGTAAGCTCTGTTTTATTACGGAAAATTTCAAACATACACAGCAGTGGAGACAATAGTGTACCTGTCACCCGGCGTCAGCAGTGACAACTCATGCCCGCTTCCCCTAGCCCAGTGGATGATTTTGAAGTGAATTCTGGACACGGTAACATTTCAACTATAACTATTTTGGTATCTCTTTCTAAAAGACAAGGAAATTAAAAAATAATGACAGCCACAATACCATCATCACACCTGGAGAAATTATTACCATCCCACCCATCTGGTCAGTGTTTACCTATCCTTGACTCTCTGAAGTGTTGGTGATACCTTATTGGAGTCCACCCATGTCTCTTAGGTCTCTCCCTCCTTCCCCATCTTTCTACTTATTGTTGAAGGGAGCTGGTGGTTCACCCTGCGGAGTTTCTCCTAGTCCAGGTTGGGCCTCTTGGACCCTTGTGGGCCTTTACCGTGTCCCTCTGTCCTCTGTACTTCTTGTAAGCAGATCTGGTCTGCAGTCCCGATCAGATAGATCCGGCTTCGATTTGGGGGCTCACACGTCACAGGCAATGTCGTGCCCTTGCATCTGGAGGCCCACAATGTCTCGTGCTGTCTGTCTTTGTAAAGCTAGCTGTCGCTGATGTCCATTGCCTAGATTCATTATTTCGTTAGGGACCGCAAAATGATGCTATTCTAATTCTAGCCTCCCTCATTTATTGGCTGGAGTACTTGTACAAGAGAACTTACAGTACGGTGTCATTCGATATATGCAAGCCAGACCGTACAAAGACTTACTGCTTTAACAGCTCTCAATAATGAGTAGCTTCCTAGCGTTCTTTTTCTTTTTTCTTTTTTAATTTCAGACAGAGGGGAAGGGAGGGAGAACGAGAGGGAGAGAAACGTCAACGTGTGGTTGCCTCTCCTACAGCTGCGCCCCTACTAGGCTATTTGCTACTAGGCACCCACTACCTGCATCTTTGGCTTTGCCTTTGGGGGACGTCTCCCTAGGGATAGAAGGCCACAATCACCGCACTTTTAGTCACTTGAAGTAATTCCACGCCATTAGCTCATCACCAACCTGCCCCACGTTAGCTTGGTGTTCATTGGTTCTGCTTTATGAGGTTTGGAATTTCTCTCTGAAACATTCAACATTGTTTTATGATGACATGAAATACCCGCCTGGTTTCTGGGTCAGGTCCACAAGACACGGGGCGTTAGGAGGGGCCCAGCTCCTGCCTCTGCCCCTCTGGCCGGTTCCCTTCCTCTCCCCTTACTTTAGGTAACTTTGGCTGCTTCAACTCTTTGGTTTGTCTTTTCATTTTAAAAGTTAACGCCTCCTCTTTTCTTAGATAAATGGGAGCATGCTCTGCACACTCTTGTCCAAACAGTAAGCCTGATTTCTTTCTAGTTAAGCCCCAAACACTTGCAGAGGAAGGCCTGACCCCAGGCTTTGTACACCAAACTGAAATAAATGCTTTCTCCTCTTCGTCCAGCGGCTAGCACTGTTTCCAGGCATTGTGTAAAAGACTTTCGAATGCCCCCCTGAGGTGGCTATTAGGCCCCCATTTTGCAGAAGTGGGAACTGGGAAGTCCAGGAGCTGGACTTTGAGCTCAGGCCTCCCCGATGTTGCCCACTTGCCCAGATGTTTCCCACTTGCCCACCGGGGTTTCCGCAGCCCCTGACTCTGTTGCAGGCCCAGCCCAGGCACTGGGGTACAGGGCTGAGCCAGACGGGGGCCTGCTTTCACGGGGCTCACACATCCGGTGGGTCATCCCTGTCTAAGCTGCACAGGGAACCCCTCCAGGCACCTGCGCCTGGCCCTCTCTGCGCAGGAGCCCCGCACGGCAGAAACCAGAGGGCGTTTGCTGGGCGAGTAAGCAAATGATTAGAGAAGGTCAAAAGAAAAACAAAGCTTGTGGTTGTTGTGGAAGTCTTATGCTTCTTATACTCAGAAACCTTTGTGAAAAATCTATTAACATTTAAATTATGGATATAATATATACTTTGTTATAGAAAATTTGGAAAGTATAGAAAAGAACAAAAGAGAAAATAAAAATAATCTATAATACTAGCCCCCAGAATTAGCCTTTTGTATATTCCTTTGTTTTTTTTTAAATGTGTATATGTATGTGTGTGTGTATATATATATATGCACACACACACACATATATATATTTAAGAAACATTTGGATCACACCATACATATATAGCTCTATAGTTTGCATCAGAAACATCACTAACGATGTATCATGAACTTTTCCCTAACTGAACATCCTTTAAACCTGTGTCTGCTTATAGGCTGGATTTACTTTCACCAGTGACGACATCCTTTACCATAGAAAATAATTATCAACTCAAGATTAAGACTGGAACTACAACAGGAGGAATATTTAGCAGGGGACTAGGCCATGCACTGTGCTTCAGTCCCTGGGACACGCCAGGGGGACGTACTGGCAGCATCAGCCTTTCTCGCCCCCTTTCATACTCGGAGTTATGTCATTAGCACGTTCGCCTTCTACAGTCCTGGTCTCTGTGGGTGCCACTAAAATTCTCTCTCGGCCGCAGAGGACCTACGACGCGGGCATCAGGGAGTGGGATTCAGGGCTGGCTCTGCAGTCAGACTCAGCCTGAGCCCTGCTCCACCCGAGATGGCTATGTGACTCGGGGGAAGCAGTTCACCAATCTGTGCTTCCGGCTCCTCATCTGTAACACAGGGCAGCCACTGTTCCCACGGCCACGAGGAACACAATGCCTGGCACGCGTAAGCCACCGGTAAATATCAGACACTGTTATTATAACTCGTGTGTTTGGAACGCCTTCTTTTTCTGCGCTGCACGTGCCATTTACTGCTGTCAGGGCTGCTCTTGGCCACTTGTACCGGTGGACAGATACAAAGCAAGTGGTTGGTTACCTCCTCAGAAGGGAGCATTGGGCACAAGTGTCTCAGGTGTACCCTGACCCCAACTGCACCTTAAGCAGCCAGGCACCACAAACCCACTGATGGAGCTTATGATTTCATTTTTAAATTAATCAAAATACTATGCAAGTAATCACAGAAGGCAGTACTGTTTAGTAAATCAATGTACTGTTGTTGGAGTTAGACGATGGGGGTTCAAATCCCCACCCCCTTATTTACTATCTCTATGACTTTGAACAAGCTATTTTCCATCTCTGAGCTCCAGCTTCTTCATCGGTAAGTTGGAGATAATTGTGGTGGTCGCCTTGTTTTTTCCTCCCATGCAGCACCCATTACTGGGCTTTTGTGTTTGCTTTGGGAGAACCAATTCTCTACCCCACTGAGCTGTGATTTCACCCCCTGGCTCCAAGACTGCGGCATGTGACCTGGGCTGAAGCCAATCAGTGTATTTCACTACTGACCACAGAGACTGGTTCATGGAGGGTCATGTGACCCAAGCTCATCCAATGGAGTGTCCTTTTGGGCTTTTGCTGGAACCACTTCTTTCCCATAGCCCTGCAGCAGTGAGGGCACGACTGCACCCTTCCACAAAGCCGTCTGGCTGCCAGGTGGGATTGGGTGCCTGAGCATGGGCTGCCCCAGAGGAGCAGAATCAATAGGAACCTATTGTGAGAGACAACTTTTGAGCCCTGTGAATGAAGCTGATCATGATTTTCCATTGATATGAGCTAATTCATCCTCTTTCTTTGCGTAAGCCAGTTTGAGTTAGATCTTCTGTCACTTTCACCTGAAAGACTCCTGCCTGAGACTTTAGTCAATAGCGCCCGTCTCCCAGGGGGGTTACTGGAGAAGACAAGGAAACGTATAGAAAGCTCCCAGTACATTGCTTGGCACAAAGTAAATGCTTAATGAATTGTTTATATTGTCGTTGTTATAATTTTAACTGTAGAAAAGCAAGAAGATGCAAATAGAACAAAAAGAAAATCAGGGGGAAAGTGCACATTATTCCTAATTTCGCCTCTTAGGGATGATCAGGCAAATATTTCGAGGGTTTTTTTTTCCAGCCATGTTCCTATATAAATGAATTTATTAAAAACAAAACGAGATTAGTATCTAATACTGTCTCAAACCTGCTTCACCGAGACGGCAACCGGACACATCGTAGAGATATACCGCACAGTCGTTTGTAATGGCCGCGTGTTCAGGTCGGCCCCAAGTTATTTTTGTATAAATGATGTTGTGATGTTCTCTGTGCGCTATCAACCAATTGATCTGCATATTTGGGCACTTTGTAATTTTCTAATGATCAGTTTTGAAGACTAGAATTGTAGAATCAAAGAGTTTTACAGATATAAAAACCCACATTGTAATTGTTTTGAAATATTTAAGTTTTGAATACAATTCACGGTCTTGGTCCCTTTCGGCCACTCTGCCAAAACACCAGAGGCTGAGAGGCTCACAAACAACAGAAATCTGTGGCTTCCAGCTCTGGAGGCTGAGAAGTCCAAGGTCATGGTGCTGGCAGGTTCAGTGTTGGTCCAGAGAGGACTCATTTCCTGGTCCGTAGACACCTACCTTCTCACTGCGTCTTCCTGGCAGAAAAGGTGAGGGAAGCAGGGCCTCCTTTACCAGGGACACCAACCCTATTCATGAGGCTGCACCCTCAGGACCCAGTCACTTGGCCAAGGCCCCGCCTCCTAACGCCATCCCACTGGGTGTTAGGCTCCAACATACACATTTTGTGGGACAGGTAGCAACACGTCATTACACATTTAAATGTCTTTTCCAGACAACACAAAAACCAGTTCTGCAGGCTCCAAATGCCACTCTGCATCAAACACTTTTACAGCTCTGAGGTCTCGAATTCCCATGATCCCCCACAGAGAAGGGACTATGATCACCGTTATTCTGGTGTCATCAGCCTAGGATGACAATAAGCTGGATCTTTTATAAAAAGATTATGGAAAGGAATTTTAGATCCAATTTAAAGGGAGCACACCTATCACCTGTATACATTTACACATAGACTTTCTGTGGATAAAGAGGCTTCGAAGTTGGCTAGAACCTTTGCATGTCTCATTGGATGCTCCCTCTTTCCGTAAAGGTTCGATGTGGGCGGGGTCCGGCGCCTCAGCCCCTTCTCTCAGGAGACCGGGTGCCTCCCAGAGCCCCATTCTTCTGGGTGAGTCAGGGAGACCCGAAGGGGTGTGTAACAGGTACCTGCGGGTAAATTCTGGCCGTCATTTTATTTCAAAAGGGAGAAGTAAGTGGCATTTGCATGCAGAGGACACGATTCTGTAGAAACCCAGTGCAATCTACAGAAAAACTACTAAAACTAATAAGTGAGTTTAATAAAATTGCATGATATGAAATACAAAAATCAAATATATTTCTATACGCCAGCAATGAGCAATCACAACTTAAGTCAAAGACAACTTAAGTCTTTGAAAACTGCATTATTGAGCTATAATTCACATACATTCTGATGGTCATTTGACAACTCCTATGCCATTGCACTGGAGAACTGTTACCGAACAGACCCGGGGTGGTGAACGATATACTTTTACTAAATGGACCCACCCTTGTGCTCCGGGGGGTCCCCCACCCTGTACTAGGTTCATCTTGCCTACCGCCAGGGAAACATGTCTCTCAAAGCCAGAGATTGGTGAAAAGGAAAGGGATTATTTATTTAAAGACTTATACAAACTTAAGAGTAATGACTTACTGTCTTCATTGAGATCCCAAAGTCCTTTAAAATGCCCACAAACGCACAGTCAGTCTTCCTTCCCCCTCTGCCCAGTCCGGGGTACCGTATCTCAGAAAAAGAAATAGAAGTCCGTAGCTCTTCTCTGCCTAAGCCGAATGGTCCCAAAAAGATGCCGCATGGCTGCCACGCCTGGATTTAAATCCCAGCGCCAATCTTCCGACTCCTCCCACAATTGGCTACAGCTGCAAGCATTCCCCTACTTTTCCAGCTTTACTGGGCTGCCATAATAAGTCCGAGCAGGTGGGGCTCTGTGGCGTGGAGCCAATCATCTCCAAGCTCTCAGGCAGGGGCTGTAACCAGGGGGAGTTGCCTCCCAGTTACATCCTTGGTTAAAGTCACTCCCATCCCCCTCCCCCCAGCTCAAAGCGTTGGCCACGGCTGTTTAACATATCCATGAAACCAGTTAAAGGTTGTAGATATGTTAAATGACCATGCCAGAGGTAATCTGCAAAACTGGTGCTATTCAAAACACTCTCAATGGCCCTGCTCCATGGGTCCCTTCCCCCAGCTCAGACTTGTGGGGGTGAGGACATTCTATATATATATATACATTTTTCTAATATTTCCTGGACACTGAGTTCTGGACCCCATCACAAATCCCTATTTGGGGCCCCCCTTGGCTGCACCCTGTTACAGAACAAAGTTGCCACCATGGCCCACTGTCCGCGCCTTGCTGACCCTCCCTATGCACTTCCTGTGCTCTGATGACCTTGGAGGGGAAGGCGAGGTCCCTCCTCTGGCTTCTGCTTGGTTAGGGCCACCCCCCCCCAGCAGGGCTGCTTGGGCACACAAAGGGCTGGAGTGGAGGGAAGTGGGGCTCCCTCCCACACGGCCCCTGCTGTCACCAAGGAGCCGCCTCATTGTTGGGAGAGCTGTGTACACACTGGTGTTGAGATGGCCACACTGCCACCTGGAGTGGCGGCGTCCTGCTCCTCTGGCTCTGGGCTGCATCCGGCTCTTTTTCTCTCTCAGAGGCCCACTGCTCCTCCCTGAGGCCTGCTCCTGTCACCCCAGCTCGGAACCCAGGGAGGGTGCATCTCAGGCCGGCCCCAGCATGGTGCCTGTTCCCCAGTGGGTGCCAACAGCTGCTGCTGCACTTGGATGTGGCTGCCCCTCGGCCCCAGCGGGGGGGTCCGTGCTGTGACCCCGATGCAGAGGCAGATGCACGAAGAGGACTTAACCTGCCTGATGGCAAGTTCTGATGGGCCGGAGTTGGCACCATTTCTTTCTGACACGAGATTGTGTGCCAGTTCTGCTGTGTCCTCTGGCTCCCGAAACCCGCCATCCGAGGGGCTGCGGACAGCGTGGCTGGTGGCTGAAGGTGTGTGAGGTGAGGGAGTTAGCACAGTGCTTGGAGCAAGGATAACGGGGTGGCTTCCCCCATCCCGGAATGTCTCTGGAATCTAGTCTTTGCCCACTGTGTGCCCAAGGCCACCTCTTCTCTCCCTCGAATCCTACTACTACGACACAAGCGTTCTGCCCCTGGGGCACCTGAGCTGGGAGGCCCTGCCTTGGCCTGGTGGAGTTGGGAAGGAGTTGGGCAGGAGTGAGCTGGCTTTTGACAGGCAGCTGAGTTCACAGGGCTGTAGCCCTGGCCCCCTCCCCACCTCCTCATCCCAGCTGGCTCCAGAGGGGAAGCGGGGGTGGGGGCAACTTCACAGGGAAACTTTTGTTCTTGCCCAGAACAGACACAGGCTGGGGACCGAGCTTCCCCTTGGCTGCCACAGCGACTGGGGCCACTTGAGTTCATGTTTATTTTCACAGTGTAGATTCCATGGAGATAATCATCCTTGACAGAGACACCCTGGGAAGAGGGCTGTGGCCTCATGGAGCGCCTACTATGTGCTAGACCCAAGATAGGCGGGAGCCAATGAAGTCCAGGGATTAGACATGGAACCACACTGGACTGAGGAGGAGGCAGTCAAGGTTCAGAGAGGGGAAGCGACTTGCCCCAGGTCACACAGCCGTGAGTGGAGAGCTGGAAGGCAAGGCCACCTGCTCCCCTGGGCTCCTCCTCCTTTGTGCCTGAATTATAGTTGGAGGAACTGGGTCTCCCTGGGGTCTCGTGGAGGAAGTGCCGCCCAGGGCTCTGCACAGCCAGGGCCCCTGCAGCAGGATGGGTAAGCGTGTGGGTGTCTTTCCAAGTCAAGGCCTTGGCCAAGCAGCAAATTCCCTGAGCCTCAATCTCCTCCTCTGTGTAACGGGGCTAATCACCGTGTCGGTCTCACGTGAAAGTCATGCGGGTGGATGAGGAGGAAGAACTCAGTGATAACCACGGCCGATACCACTATTACCGCCATTCTTCTAGCTCACCCAGGCCCGGCTGGGCCCTGGGGCTCGCCGTGGGCCCCAGAAGGCGGGTCAATTCCCAAATGCAAACCTCTTCTGCTGAGGCCGTGAGGGTGTGAGAGGACGGCTGGCCGTGTCTGGGACCCTGCTGCTGGTCTGTCCTGTGGAACAGACTGGAGATTTCACAAGGAATCACCCCCGTCCTTCCCAGCTGGGCCCCCCCGCCCCCCCCCTGCCCCCGCACAGTCCTGCTGCATCCTCCTCCCACGGCCACCAGGCCTCCCAAGCCCTTGCCAGCCCCGCCCAGCTTCCCCCCAGATCCACCCTCCACGTTACTAGTTTATTTTTCTGTATTTACTTTCCCCATCAGTTTATTTCCTTCTGAACTGCATCCTGAAGCCCCGAACGGACCCCACTCACCAGGCGGGTGCCGAGCACAGCCAGAGAGCCCGGCCTCCGACGCGGGAGGACACGAGGAAACCGCCGAATCAAAACCAAACGTGGAACCAATAAAGTCTTTAACCTGACACTACAAACTTCCCACAGACTTCAGAGAAATACCTCGAGAAGTGCACGACCTTTTAGTTTCTCCCCAAGGCCACCTCCTCCTCCAGCGGGGTCTTTCTAAAACACAGATTTGACCTTGTCACTTCCCGCTTCAAAACCCTTCGATAGCTCCTCATTATTTATTATTCTTATTCGCTAACATTTATCCAGGCTCTCTGCTGCCGGGTCCAGTGCTGGATGCCTTTCGTGCACGGGTCCCCGTGGGGTAAGGGAACAGCCATGAGGGGGGACGGCAGGGTCACACAGCTGGTGACTGCGGAGCGGGGATGCAAACCCAGGTCCGTCTGAACCCAGGGCCAGTGCCTTGCCATCTCTCTGCTGCCCCGTTGGGTTCCGCGGCCTGCCCTTGAAGAGCCCCGTGGCCTGGTGCTGACATCCCTCTACCCCACCCCCTCGTGCCACACTGCTTCTCCCTCTGCCCTCTCTGGCTTGACCCTCCCAGCACCCCACTTCTCTCCCTCTGTCTCAGTGTCCTCCACAGGACCTCCTTGCCTCCTGTAACCCATCAGCTCCTGTGACTTGAACTTCTGAATCACCAGCAGCTCTTGAAATTTCCCATTTTGAAATACAAACCTTCCCTTGACCTTGAGCCTCCTGCTAGCGACCATCTTCTATCTTTCTTTCCACTTCCTGCCAAACTTTTTAAAGACCAGTGTGTGGCACCCTGTCCCTGACCTGCTCCTCACCTCCACCCAGCCCTCACCTCCTTGCACTTGCCCTCTGCTTCCCCCTCCCTGGAAACGGCTCCTGGAGAGACCACCTCTGCCCTTCCCATGGCCCAGACCATTTGTTGGATTTTCAGTCTTCATCTTGCCTCCTTAAAATTTCTTCCCACTGGTTCGCACCCTACCTCCGCTGTTCCTCCTCCAGCTACTCTTTGGCACCTCACACTTGCTCCATGTCCTGAGTATTGGTGTGCCCTAGCATTCCAACCGCCTAGTCCCATAGCCATGTTCCCCGGGGGACCAACAAGCAAACCTGTACCACCCCCTCTGGCTTACCTCCCCACTCAGCGCCTCTGGGTGTCTTCACTGGACCACCTCACAGGCCCCTCAGACTCAGCACATCCCCAGGAACCCCTCCCCCAGGGGGAACCCCTCCCAGGAGGCCCATCTCCCCAGGAGGCACCACACCCTGCCTGGACCCAGGTGTGAACTCGGAGCATCCTGTGGACCCCTCCCTCTTCTCCACTGTGCCCAAGGTCACACAGCTGGGAAGAGGGGCCGCTCCACATTGGACACCAAGGCCCCTGGTTCCACCTCGTGCGCAACCCGGTGCCCCTTCCTCCTCGGCATCCCCCAGGCCTCTGCCCTCCTTCAGCCTCCTCACTGGTCTTCTCCCTGCAGCCCCCACCCCACTGGCCCCGAAAACACTTCTCCACCCCGGACGTAGACCAGTCTCCCTCAGATGCAAGTTTGATCTGTCTCTGCGCCTTCAATGGCACTCTGCCGCTCTCACCATAAACCCGCTTCAGTAGAGCCCGCCGTGGCGTGGCCCCTGCCAACTCCTCCGTCCCATTTTCTCGTCATGGGATCTTGGGTCAGTTCGTGAACCTCCCTGCCAATCCGCCACCCTCGATGCCCATCACTCGAGGCTCCCCTGCCTCCCTGCTTTTACAAGAGCTGTTCCTTCCTCTCTCTTTAGTCCTCCAGGCAAGCTACTCTTCATTGTCAAGTCTTCGCTCACATGTCATCCCCTTTCGGGTCCCCTGGAAGGGTCAGGTACCCCTTCTCCTACAGTTCCACTGAGGCTTACACAGGCACCCACGAAAGCAGCTATTTCTTGTATCGTAATAGTTGTCTTGTTCTGTCTGTCTTTCCTTCCCGCCCCCACTGGAGTGGGGCTTTCTTGACGGTTGGACAGGAAGAGGATTTGACACTGGGTCTCTAGGGCTCAGCCCCGGTCCGGCACAGAGGTGGGGCTCCACAAATATTTGTTGGATTATCTTCAATTCAGAAAAAAAAAAAACCCAACTAGACTGAAAGTTTGGAAAATTACCCGGGTGGGGCTGGGAAAACCAATCGCCAGGGGCTGGGCATTTGAGGCTTCAAGCCAGAGCCAAGCTTGGGGGTGTCCTGGCCACTATAATCCAACATCTCCCAACACACATCCTGGGTGCAGAGTCCCAGCGACTCTGGGACCAGAGCTGGGCTTCCAGCTTCCTGGAAGGGCCCTCGAGTCACCCCTGCCTGGGGCTTTTGGAGCTGGCCGGTCCTGGCTTTGCATCTCGGCCCCTCTTCCCAGCTGTGTGACCTTAGGCAAGTCCCTTCGCCTTTCCAAACCTCTGTTTCCACCCTTACAACGGGGAGAGGATCATCTGCAGGCCGCGAGGGCACACGTAGGTGGTTTCCATGGAGTGGCTCGACAAGTGTTGGCTACCCAGTGGGTGCTCAGGAAATCCCTGCTCACGCAGTCATGCAGCCCGGGGGCCTCCCTGGCTAGCCCTGACCCTGGCCTTCCCTGCTGGGAGACCTGGCGGGCCTGCAATCATAATTGCTTTTACTTAACACATGTGCCAGGCACCGCGCTTGGTGCCCGACATGCATTACCCCATGCCCATCCTCCTGATATGCCAATGAGGAAACTCAGGTTCAGAGAGGTCGGGCTACTTGCCCAAGGTCACAGAGCCAGTGAGCGACGTTCGGGCTGAAATCTGACCAAGCTCCTAATGGCTCGTCCCGTCTGTGTGTCGATCCCGGGCCGGGCTTGCCTGGACAAACCGCTGCTCCTGCTGGAGAGGCACAGCCTCCCTGGCCGCCTCATCTCCAGCACAGCAGCCTTGCCCCCGCGTCTCGCCTCCGCTCTGCCCACCGCTAGATCTGTTTAAACTAGCCGAGCAGGGTGAGGTGGGGAGGCTGTGGAGAAGGTACCGAGATGTTTGTTTTCCTTGGGGGTTTATATCAACATTGGTCTTGACATTTCGCCTGTTATTATGTGTGGTTCTTTAGAGGGTGAAATAATATTTTCTTTTGCTTGAGAAAAGGACAAAGTTCAGACAGAGCTCTTGGCCCCGAATGGATTTTTCTCTTTCTCTGCTTTCCATGTGCCATAGTGACTCCGAGTTCCTCTGAGCCACCTCTACGGGGCAGACATCCTCCTGGGCTGCGGATCTCCATAGCTCGCTGTCCGGAACCCGGATGCCGCAGGCTCACACCGAGCTGTGAATGCCATCCGTTTGCCAGGGGTGCCGTTTGTGGCCACGCCTGGTGTCCTCTCCATCACACGCGTGTGACAGAGGCTCCTGTGGGTGTGGACTCTGCCTGAGTCTTGCAAAGGTGGTCACCTGTCCTTAGACACAGGGGGGCAGCTGTCAGCAGGTCTCCACCCTGGACACGCCCTGGGGGTGATGCACACAGGTAGCGCCGACGGTGTACACCGTGTACTGCAGGTAAATCCCGGAGGCTCTGGAGATCCTCTGTGGCTTCACAGACGCTGCGATCTAAATACAATTGGGCGCTGGAGATACAGGCGTTCTCCCGGGTCCGTGGAGAAACCCCCATGCTCCAGACACGTCCGGGCATTTGAGTTGCGGGTGGCACGCTAGAGAGTAACTGTGTGCCAGCCCCGTCGGGGTGCGGAGAGCTCTGCGCCCTGGATCCATCCGCTCGTGTGCCGTAGAGAACCGGCAGGACGAGCGCCAGAAGGACTTGCTGATGAACAAGTGCCGCGCCCTGGGTGGCTTGAAAAACAGAAATCTGTTCTCTCAGTTTCTGGAGGCCAGGAGCCCGAAGTCAGGGTGTGCGCAGGGTTGGGTCCTTCCGAGGCCCTGAGGGAGGGTCTGCCTCTCCCCTGGCTGCTGCTGGGCTGACTGACAGCTCTGGATGTTCCTTGGCTTGTAGATGCGCCACCCCAGTCTTGGCCTTGGTCTTCACGCGGCCTTCTTCCTGGGCGCGTCTCCTCTGTCTGTGTCTCAGTGCCCCTCTCCTTCCTGCCGCAGAGACACCAGCCACTGACATTACGACGCACTCTAAGCCAGTGTGGTCTCATCTTAGCTCAACGAGTTACATCTGCAAGACTTATCTTCAGTATAGTCACAGCCGAGAGTCTGGTGGGAGGTGAACTTGGGAGAGGCTATTCAACCCAGTAGAGCTTCCATTCCCGAGGGCTCTTTGTGAAGAATGAATTGGCACTCTTTTTATGTATATCTCATTTAATCCTCCTACCCCGTAAAGTGGTGGGTTTTATCTTCCCAATTTCATAGTCAAGGCAGCTGAGACTCAGAGGGGGAGCTTCATCTGCTCCAGGGCACGCAGCCACTGTGCAGGGGTGGCGGGCAGGGGTGGCAGTTTTCTCCGTGGAGAGCCCCCACTCTGCATTTATGCCTCCCCTGGGGGCGGGTGTGGTCTGTGTGTGTGGGGGGGGGGGACTGGGGCTTGCCTCTAGGTCTTACAAGGAAGGTTCAGGGTCACAGGTGGGCAGAAAAATACAGGTGATGGTGATGCCAGTGCATATGTCGGGTGATTCTGTGTGTGCCATCTCATTTGTCCTGCACCCCGAGTCCCTGGGGTACCCACACTGCAAGGGGGCTGGTGAATGAGGTCCCGGAAGCCCCAACACCTGCTTACCACCTGAGAAGCTTACCTTTGCCACCTTGCAAAAGAAAGCCATGTATTCAAGTCCCCTGGGCTGGTGTCTGGGGCCTGGTGATATTTCGTAATATCCTGGGTGATCTAGACACAATTAAGCCTCTGGAGAGGAGGAGCTGTCCCAGAATCGCTCATGACGCTCTCCGATTGGTAGATTTCAATAGCTGCTTCTTGGTTGACCTCTATCCCCTTGAAGGGCAAGGTCCTGTCTGGGTGGACCTAAAAAATAACGTTCTGTTTGAAAAGAGCCAACTCTCTCTCCTGAGAACAAAGACCCACCGGCTTACTAGAGACTCTAAGGCAGAATCCCAATCCCAGCTTGTGAATGGGAAGTCTGGTTTCTCGTCTAAGGTTCTGAAGGAGGAGCGGTCAGGCTTGGTGAGTGCCATTCCTTTCACTTGACTAGTATTGACTGAGCACCAGGCATGTACCTGGCCGTTTCAGGTGTTGGGGTGGAGCCCTTGTGGGGTCTGCGGTCTAGCTGGGGAGAGAGGGAGAGAAAGTCAGCAAACCAATGAACATGGCCGTCAGAACATGAGAGATGCAGTGAAGAGAGAAAGGGAAGTGCTGGGGTGAGGGTCTACTGGGGGCGGGGCTGGGGTGGGCCACTCGGGAACAGGTGCCCAGGGAGGGCCTCTGCCTTGGCCAGGCTCCCCCGGAAGCAGGGCCTGAGACAAGGACTTCAGGGCAAGTACTGAGGGGAGTGTGAGCCCCGGGAGGAGGAGGAGCCAGTGTGTGGATGTGTCATTAAGTGAGCCACTGCCATCTAGGGACCCCACTGCCATCTGGGGACGATGTTGATTCCATCCCACAGGGCAGGGGAAGCGTCGTGTGAAACACGTCTCAGGGCGGTCCATCTGGACAAGGGGGGGAAGTGGTTGCCCACTGGCCTCTGTCCCTGTTGGCCGAAGGTTTGCCCCACTGGGGTTACCTCTTCCTGAGTGTTTGGGTCGCAGATGCCTGAGCTCTGAGTGGGTTTCCCCCGTGCCGTGTCCAGCGAGGGGCCCAAAGGCAGCAGGTGCGCAGAGCAAGGCCCAGCCTGAGCGAGGTGTCGTTTCCTTGCGCATGCGTGGAGCTGCATTGTTGCCTGCAAGGACTGTTGACATCCAAAGAGCTTGAGTGCCAAAGCAGCGTCTCTGAGGAGGTGACATGTGGGCTGGGACCCGAGAGGAGAAGGGACCGACTTGGGCTGAGCCACCTACCTGTGAGGAAACCTCCCAAAAATAACACGTGGTTGTGGCTCTTATCAGTCATGACCTTTGGGGAGACCTTGGGCCAAGCTGTGGGGGCGGAGCTGTCTTCTGACCCCAGTTCAACATCCCCGAGCCTGGGATTTCACCCTGGAGATGCTTCGCGCTGGGAAGCAGAGGGGCTGGGTGCAAACCGGGGCCTGTGAGACTCCAGTTCTGGACATCGCTCCGTTTGCGGACGCTGCCACACGCCACCCGCGTTGGCCTGATGGGCCCCAGGGCTCTGAAAGGAGCGCTCTGAGCCACCCCCTCTGTCCCTTCTCGCACCTGCGCTGCTGGCTCTGTGTGCCTGGCTCAGCCTCTGCCTCACACCCATCAGCCCTGCTCCTCTGGGACTGTCTCTCAACACCAGCTGCACCAAGGAGCTGCCCCTGCCGCCGCCGCCTGTGGTGGGGTCCAGCCTTTGCTGTGGTTCGCTGCCCAAGCTGCACACGCCCAGACTCCACTGCACGTTGTCGCCCACCACACAGCTCTGCCCTCCATCGCACCCGCCTGCTGCCCTCAGTGCACGAGGTTAAAGGTCAAAATAGAATCTTCACGTCATTGGCTGTTAATGTCAACCCATGGCACGCAGGTACCACTGCTGCTACTGAGAGCTGAACAGCTTGCCCGATGGCAGGTGCGAGGTGGAGCTGGGTGTCTTCCCAGGCAGTCTGGTGCCCACACTGATGCTGCAGAGGGTGGGGGTTGGCTTTGTCCGCAGGGCGGGGTCGACCACAGCATCGGCATGCCTCTTGTTCCCAGAGCCATCGGCAGGCCACCTAGGATGAGGTGTGAACAGAGGCGGGGTTGTGGGTGGAGGTACGTTCAGCTTGTCCAGGACCTTCCAGATGCTCCCAGGACTCAGCTTTGCATGGGCCGTTCCATGCCCTTCCTGGTCTTCCCTTTGGGTCCATCCTCAGAGGCTGGGAGGGCTTGGACTCCCTGGCTGCAGCATGGGGGTGCTGACTGCTCAGAACAGGGGTGCCATCCTGGGGCAAGGACAGGGCTGCAAACATATGGCTGGTGAGCAGGGGAACAGATAGAACAGGGGATCAAACTGTGGCTTGGGGACGCAGGGGACAGTACTAGGCACACCTCTGAACAGTGGGTATGAGTCCCAACTGGACGGAGTCAGGGATACAGTGGGCTATGTTTGGGTACAGCAGGACAGGACAAGAAATACAGTGGGACAGCCCCTGGGGACACAGTGGTGTGGACAGAGCTCTGAGGGGCCTGACCTAGAGCTGTCCCTGGTCCTCCTACCCTCTCCCCTCCACAGGTCTCTCAGCCTCACCCCACCCTGCCCCGCCTAGCCCTGGCCTCCCTGGCCCCGGGCCAGGGCTGCTCCTCATGCTCTGCAGCCGCTGCCACTGTCTGACACGCCTTTGAAATCTTATCTCTCATCTTGTTCTCCGTTTCCTCCCTGTCCAGGCCTCATCTGTCTCCTGTCTCCCACCCACCCCCCACCTGCTTCCCATCTGTATCCCCCCCCCCAACTCTCGCCTCCTGAAGGCCACTGTCTGCTCCTGTCCCATCCTGTCAGCCTGGCCCCAGCTCCAGCCCTTCCCTGCTCCTCCAGAGGGAGATTCCAGAGCCATGGGTTAGGACCCTGCCTCCCGCATGCCCAGGGTCCCAGACCTGTCCTTGGTCCTTCTTCTTCCCACTAGAAATGCAGGCTACAGCCCCTTGGACCCCTCAGGTGTCTGGTCAACTCCTGCAGAAACCTGAGGGCCAGCTCCCAGGGACCCTCCTCCAGGCAGCCCTCCTGACCGCCCCCCCCTGAAAAGGCTGTGCCTCCCTTCTCTGAGCTTGCCCAGTGCAGTGTGTCCTTGGCCTTTTCCTGGGTCATGTGGGTCGCAGCTGCCTGGGGCTCTGCCTCCACGTTAGCCTGTGACCTCCTCAAAGGCAGGGACAGCTCCACCCTGCCTTCTTTACCAACAGGGCAACGGGGGCTGGGTGAGCAGGTGTACCCTCTCCGGTTCTGCACAAGTCTACCTCCGTCCCCTTTAGGCCTCAGCCTCAGAGTGGCCCCCTCAGCGAGGTTGTCCTGACCGCCACCTAACCTGGCTCCCTCCCACCCCTACTGCCCACCCATCCTCCACGCCTGCACTCTGAGTTCCCCTTTTGGGGCTTCACCTTCTAGTGCACAGAGGAAACAGGAACACCCTCATCTTCCCAGGTACCGAGGGCAGCCAAGGGTGGCCCAGTCCGGGTGCCCACAGAGCCCTCCGGCTTCCTGCCCCTCAGCAAAGCCATGCGTCCCTCGCTGGACCCAATCCCATACCCCCCCTTAGTGGCTGAGTGACCGCAGGCGAGTTCCTTCTCTTGGGTCTCACTTGAAAGTTGCCGAGGAGAATGAGGATGGTGCCCAGCTCAGGGCTGGTGTGAGAATTAAATGGATCGAACACTAACGTGCATGAAGAGCTTGCTTGCAGCTGGACCCGGACAGAGCCAGGGCTCACAGCTCCTTGCTCCCTGGCGCTGTGGGTGCCGCGGCAACAGAAATGTAGACGTCAGTCACGGATTTGAACGTGAAGATCTCCCTCACTGTGTATCAGTAACGGTGGTGAGCAATCACTTCTGTTGCCCTGGTCCCGGTCCCTCTCTTCTAGCACACGTGGAGGGGTGGACTCTGAGGCCCACCTTCCAGGGGAGCTGACCAAGACGCAGAGGGCAGGGACTCAAGCAGGCCACCCCCCGGAAGGGGGAGGATAAGATAAGGAGGCCAATAGGGGGCTTTGGGGCTTCAGGATCCCTGGTACTTCCCACTGGGTGACCTGAGGCAAGCCATGCTCCCTCTTGGCCTTAGCTTATCCATCTGTAAAATGGGGATCATAATGGGCCTCCCCTCACTGAGCCTTGGTAACAATTCAGGAACTTCTAGAGACTCACTCAGTGATCACTCAGGAAATGGTGGCTGTCAATAGATGTTCGGGCTGGGGTGGCCCAGATCTGCCGGCCCTGACTTTCTCACTGTGCTCTGTACCTCGGCTTTCCTGGAACGCCCGTGGGCCCTTCTTGCTCTGCCAAAGACCCTCCAGTGTCTGAAGCCACGGGCATGTCAACCACTGCTTGGGGACGGAGCCCGAGCCTCTTGGGCCACAAGCCCATGCTGGACTTCTTTGAGGCGTGTGTCCTCAAAGTTAAAACCTAAACGAGGAAGGGAGGGCAACAGGGCATTTTGCTGTTTATTCAGATTGCCCTGCTCTGAACTATGTCATTGGCTGACCCCCCACAAGGGCTACCTGGCACAGACCTGCCCGGGCGGGCCGTGAGCTCCTGGGCACAACGTGCCACTGCCCTGCCCACTGTCCACAGGGACCGGCCAGGCGCCTTAGCCAGACCCGGGCCACCTCCTGGCTGCAGAACCTGGGGAAAGGGCTCTTCTACTCAGACTCCGTTTCCACCTGGAAAATGCAGCAGATGTTCTCTGCCTTACAGGGTTGCCCAGAACTGGGGGACTTCTTGGGCTGTAGTGCTAAACCCTAGAAAATTCCAGGAAAAGCAGGTCAGGTTGGTCACTCACAGGGTCGTTGTGAGGGTCACAAGAGAAGACGCGTGAAAAGCACTTGGCATGGCGGCCGGGGCGGGGCCGGGGCTGGGCCCCCCCCCTGCACTTCACGGCTCACACAGCCATTACCCTCTTCCAGGGCTCCCGCTTGTTCTCCCTGCTTTGAAGATGAGCAGACTGAGGCCGGACAGAACAGGCGGCACATGGGGTCAGACAGGGTGGGCATAGGACGGGCTTAGTATGGCAGACTAAGTTCCATGGACACAGGGACTCAGCCCTGAGTCTGGGGGGTGGTGTGTCATGGGAGAGTCACGGTCCTCAGACGGGGTTTTGCGGGGCAGTGGGGACCAGAGCCCAGGGTCTGCCAGCCTCACGGGGAGCCCTCTGGCCTTGGGGAGAGAAGGCAGAAGTATGGGTGGAGGTGACCGGAGTGGGAGCGAGCATGCAGGCTGTGACTGTCCGGCGTTGGTCCGCAGCTCTCACCCGTCCAAGGCCCTTGGCTGCCGCTTTATCTCCTGACCCTCGAAGTCTGGAAAAGGGGAGTGGTCACTGACCTAGCAGGGCTTCTCTCACCATTCAGTGAGGCAGTTTATAAAAGGCCTTGGCAGATTCTTGTATTCTTGCTCTTATACATGCATAGCAACCATTAGCCAACAGTAAGATTATAATGAAGAGAAGAATACAGTCCCCAAAACGTCTTTCCCTCCAGGGCCCCACTGAATCCGCTCTGATTCTCCCCATTTTCCAGATGAGGAAACTGGGAAGAAGGTCAGGGGAGAAGTTGCCCACCACTGAACAGGATGTGGGAGGTGGGGCTGGGAAGCCTGGCGCAGGGGATGCAGCTGAGACCGCCTGTCCCCCTGCCTGACAGCCTTCCAGCCTGCTGTCCCCCTGCCCCCACCCCAGAACGGACTGTGTCCTTCTGGCCCCAGCAAGAGCCCACAGCCTCTATTGCCCACCCTCTGCGTTATTATTATTTTTTTCTTTGTTGTACTTATCATTAGTGGAAATCAAATTGTTGTTTTTCTTGTTTATTATCCATTCTTCCCATGAGAATTTCAGCTCCAAGAGGGCAGAGACTTTGTCTTTTTGTTCACGGCAAAATCTCCATTGCCTGGCGTGAAGCAGCCCTCTGTAAACAACTGTCCAAAGATTCCATTATCTTCTAATGACTAGAAGAAGGAATGGAGCTTGGTGTCCAGCCGTTGTCAGCTGTGGTGCAGTGCCCTATTCTAGCCAGAAGATGGCAGCAGAGAACAAGGTACCTGATGGGTGGAGCCAGGTAAAGACACAGGTTTGACCTTAGAAGAGAGCTTCTGGCAGCCTGTGTGCCTCTGCCTCCCTCTACCTTCTCCTCCTAGTCACCGTAGGCCTGCAGATCGCAACTGGGCAGAAGGAAGTCTTTTCCAACAGCATATGATAACAGTTATCACAGATTAACTATAAAGGCAGTATGTGCCAGGCACCGTATATGCATTCTCTCTCTGACTTCTCACAAGAGCCCTCTTATTAACCTAATTCTCTGACAATAAGGTACAATAATGTGCCCTGGCTCCCATAGCCCTGGAGGAGCCGGGACTAGTAGACAGAGTGCTTTCACAGCACCATCAGATGAGCCCCTGAGCTTCAGCTGTCTCTCAGCCCACTCAGTGGGCCCCCTAGGCGGAGGTGAGTTCCTCATCTCTGGAGGTGCGCAAGCTGTGACAAATAATCACTGACCAGAGAGGGTGTGGAGCACCAGATGCCTGAGGCCACTCCCGGCCAGGCAGGATGGGCTACGTAATTTTCAGGACCCAGGCAAAATAAAAACGTCGGGCCCTATGCTAAAAAATTAAGCATTTCAAGACAGTGACAGCCAGCGCGGGGCCCTTCCCTGTGCAAGGCGCTGCGAGACTCACAGGTCGCAGGCCCGGGAAGCCAGTCCCTTCGGGTCTGGGGAAGACGTGTGGGAGACAGCGCTCAGGAGCCCCTGGGAGGTCACCAGCCCAGCTCTGCAGGAGTCCAGGGAAAAGCCCCCATCGGCACGTTTCTTCCCACAGGACAGGGCCCTGCATCCCTGCACCTTTTATCTGCCTTTTCTGGCAGTGATTTATCTTGACGTGAATGGCTGGGGCGGCCTCCGAGGCACAAGTCCCGTTTGATGGTCCATGAATCTTTCTTTCCTTTCCGGATCCTCCGGCCACTCTCCATGAGGCTGGGCAGACCCACCGCTTCCTTTCTGCCAAGTGAGGATTAGGGAGCCATAAAACAAGGGACCCAGACCCCTGGCCAGGGGAGCACACACATGGGCCTCAGATGCGCTGGCCAGCTGGCAGGAGACAGAGGGGGGCTGCAGGGATCAAGCCCCAGAAGGGCCCCCTTTCCCAGGGGGCCACCATTTTTACTCTCCCAGGGCCATCCCCAGGGGGAGAGGCAATCCCAGCTGAAGCCAGAGCTAGAGGTGGTCCTGGCGGGGCCAGGGCGTACGGGACCCCAGGCTGAGCTGAGTGTAAGGACCCTGGTCGAGCCCAGGTAGGGAGAACTAAGCACCCACTATGTGCTGGGGAGTTAATATGCCTTGTTCTCGTGTCTTGCAGCGTTGTTCCCATCTGAAGAGCGCAGATGAAATCTAGGCCTCCGAGGTGGGAGGCCACCCGGGCTGAGATCACACAATCAGGATGTGATGGGTTCAGGATTTGAACCCAGGTGAATAGGGGACAACGTTCTACCACAAAGAAAAACATTTTAAACTGTACTGTTTGGAAAACACGTCATTTATTTTTGAACGTTATCTAGTTTTTAAAAATCAGTTATAAAGGCACATGGGAAAAAATTCCAAAGGGGTATGAAATAAGGTAAGTTTGAAAATCATGCCTTTCCTTCCCCTCCCCTGTTGTCCGCCGTGCCCCCAATTTCCATCCCTTTCAGCATGTACCCAGGAGTGGCGTTGCTGGGTCACGCGGTCAGTCTGTCTGTCATTGTTTGAGGGACGGCCATGCTGTTTTCCACGGTGGCCGCGCCATTCTGCGCACCCATGCGCAGTGCACGAGGCTCCATCTCTCCACGTCCTCTCCAATAATCTTTCTGTTATTGGTGTTGCTAGTTTTGTAAGAGCCACTGAAATGGTGTGAAGTGTAGTTTTCTGACGGCATTTCTTTAATGATACATGATGTTGAGCATCTTTTCCTGTGTTTATTGGCCACTTGTGGACCTTCTTTGGAGGAATTTGTATTCAAGTCCTTGGCTCATTTTTCAATGGGGTTGTGTGTGGGTTTTGTTGTTGTTGAGTTGTAGAAGTTCTCTCTATATTTCGGCTATTGATCAGATATTTGATTTGTAAATATTTCCACCCATTCTGTGGGTTGGCTTTGTATCCCCTGAGGGTGTCTTTTGATGCACAAGATTTTTAATTTTGATGAAGTCTGATTTGTCTGTTTTTTTTTGTTGTAGTTGACTGTGTCTTTGGTGTCATATCCACTGAGTCATTGCCAAATCCCGTTTAGGGAAGCTTTTGTCCCATGTTTTCTTCTCAGAGTTTGAGAGTTTTAGGTTTACTCTTAGGGCATGGATCCATTTTGCATCAATATTTGTGTACTGTGTCATTCTTTCGCAGGTGGACATCCAGTTCTCTCCTCGCCTTTGGGGGAGAAGATTGTCTTTTCTCCCTTGACTAGTCCTGGCATCTGGGCCAAACCATCCGATCACACACGTGAGAGTTTATTTCTGCGCACTCTGTTCCGTTTGTCTATGCGTCTATGTGTTTGCCAGCACCACACTATTTTGATTAATATAGTAAGTTTGTAGTGAGTTTTGAATTCAGGAAGTGTGAATCCAACTTTGTTCTTATTTTTTAGGATTGTTTTGGCTCTTTGGTGTCCCTTGAGGTTCCATATGAATTTTTGGATGCTTTTTATTTCTGTGAAAAAAAAATCATTGAGATTTTGATAGGGGTTGCGTTAAGTATGTACATTGCCTTGGGAAGTATCAACAGTTTAGAAACATTAGTTCTTCCAATACATGAGCATGTGATGTCTTTCCCTTTATTTGCCTTTAATTTCTTTTCAGAAATGTTTTGTAGTTTTTATTTTACAAGTCTTTTTCCTGCTTAGTTAATTAATTCCTATGTATTTTATATATTTTGTGATGCTATTGTAAATGAAATTTTCTTAATTTCTTTTTCAGATTGTTCATTGTTAGTGTTCAGAAACGTAATGTATTTTTGTGTGTTGGTTCTGCATCTGGCTACTTTGCTGAATTTGATGATTAAGTCTAACCATGGTTTTTGGAATTTGATTGTTAATTCTAGCCATGAAATTCTAGGGGTTGTCTATAGGTAAGTTCATATGATCTGTGAGCAGATGTAATTTTACTTCTTCCACCCCACTTGGATGCCTTCTATTTCTCATTCTTGCCTACTTGGTCTGACAACATCTGGTGCTACACTGAACAGAAGTGGCCAAAGCAGCCTCCCTGGCCTTTTTCCCGATCTTAGAGGAGCAGCGTTCATTCTTTCGCCATTGAGTATGACGTTTGCTGCGGGTTTCTCGTATATGACTTGTATTATGTTGAGGTAGTTACCTTCTATTGCTAGTTTGTTGAGTGGTTTCTTTTTTAAAAAAAGATTTAATTTATTTATTTTCAAAGAGAGGAGAAGAGAGGGAGAGAAGCATCGATGTGTGAGAGAAACATCAATCGTTTGCCTCTCGCACGCCCCCATCTGGGGACCTGGCCCGCAACCCAGGCATGTGGCCAGACAGGGAATCGAACCGGCGGCCTTTCTGTTTGCAGGCTGCTGCTCAATCCACTGAGCCACACCAGCCAGGGCAGGTGTTTCCTTTTTCCATGAAAGGGTGTTGAATGTAGTCAAATGTTTTTCTGCATCAATTGAGATCATGTGGGTTTTCCCCCATTCGCTCTGTTAATATGGTATATTAATTACATTGATCATATGTTCATACGTGTTCATATGTTAGATTATCCTTGCACCCCAGGAATAAATCCCACTTGGTTATGGTATATCATCCTTCAAACACGCGGTGCAGTCCATTTTACACTCGAGGTCAATGTCATAGTTGTGCCTGCCTGTTTATTTCATATCAATCTCCTCCTGTTACGGGAGGAGACCAGGTTGGTCTCGTTCACTGCCGTTTCCCAGAACCACGCACGAGGCTTAGCACAGTGCGGGGACTCACTAAATGCTGAATGAATGAGCGAATGAATGAGCAAACAGGAAAACGGTGGAAAGAAACGAACCCAGATAGATAACTGTATCGGATCGTAGGTGATTTCAATTTTCTTCTTATACTTTCAGTTTTACACACGTTTATCCTGATTTTCTTTTATAATCAACTAAACATCAAATATATGTTATTTTAATGATAGGAGGAGAGACTGCTCTGGGCGCTTTGAGGAGACAAGATTCAAAGGCACATCAGGGCCAAAACCTGCTGAGGAGGCTGCCGGGATGCCCGGGTGTGGGTGGCATCAGAGGGCTGTGGTACCAGGGGCAGCGTGGGGCGGGGCCTCCATTTCCTCGTCTAGAAAATCATGCTAATAGCCTTTCCCGGACTTAAAGTACAGAGTTCCAATGAAAACAGCTATCATTTATTGAGTCATTCCGTGCTCTTTACTCCCCTATTGACTAGCCCTCCATTCCCAGGTGAGGACCATCATCCTTATTTTCCAGGTGGGGACACTGAGACCATGGTCCATTCAAGTCCTAGCTCAGCCAAAATGCAAACCGTGTGCTCCACAGCAAGTGGTTGCTGAGCCTCAGCTTCCCTACCTATATAACGGGGGTAACAACTGTCCCTGCACCTTGGGGTGTTGTGTGAAGTCAATAGGATTGTACAAAAAAGCTCATAGCTTTCCAGCGAGGATGGGCCACCTATGCGAGCCGCTCATCATCACCATTATCAACAGAGGAGACATTGTGTTCCTAGGGTCATGCACCAAAGAAGTGGCCAAGCTACGGTTCCACCCAGGTTTCTCGGACCCCAGAGCCCAGCTCCTGCCAGGTCCTGGTGTGACACTCTCCCATGCTCTGCAAGAGCCCTGGGTGGCAGGTGCCTTCCTGGAGCGTAGTAGGGCTCCATGTGGGAGGGGCCTGCCCAGAGCTGCTTCCTGTCATGCGGCGAGGACAGGGAGGGGTCAGGGATCCGGCCCTGATGGGGATTTCTAGCCCCTGTGTCCAGTGCAGCAGGCCGTTTCCCAGCAGCCGCCACGCTGCTAATGGGCCACCCTTCATAACAATACTCTGTGATAACAGACAGATTTAATTAAAAAGAATACACGTCTTCCACTGCGGGGTGGCTGCAGCCAGGGTGTGGGGCTTGCAATTAAAACTTAGCTCTATAAAGTCAGCACACAGGCGTGGGTGCCTGGAGCTGCCGGGTTTTCTAAAACGAACACCCCCGCCCTTGCGTGCCCATGTTATTTATCGAGTTAATTTTGTCCTCTGGCCGCATCGTGAACCAACTCGGAGCCCCCGGCCCCGACCCTGACTTGCCTCCCAGGCTGTGCCCCAGCACACCCTGGCCTCCTCTGGGGAGGAGCGAGGCCGCGGATGCCGGCTATAAATGAGAGAGACCCGGGCCGGACCCTGCCTGCCTTTGAGATGTCGGCCGAGTGACTCGCCCCTCCCGGACCTTCTGTTTCTGCGTCGTGAAATGGCGCAGAAGCTGAAGCTGCCTCTTGAGGCTGCATGAGGCCCAGATGAAGCAGGCAGCGAGCGCTCAGAAAATGCTGGCTGTTGTTTTTGCTGGTACCGTGACCACTAATGGTGGGAGCTTCTGGACAAAGCCTGGGAGGCCTTGGTGAGAGGGAGGCTGGGGTCAGCCCCTCAAAGTCTGTAGATGCAGCAATTTAGAGTGGAGACTTTGGAGGACGAGGGTCCAGGTTCGAATCCTGATTCTGCCAATTCCTAGCTGTGTGTGACTTCCCTCCTCCAGCCTCTGTTTTCTCACCTTAAAATGGGAATGAGAACAGACCCTTCCTTTTAGGTTGCAGCCTGAGGGATCCACATGCCAGGCACAATAGCTGGCACAGAGTAAACCTCAAATGCTGTGGGCTTGGGCGAGGTGGCCCATGAGAACAATGTTTAAGGCTGAGTGGAGAGGCCACAGTGCCTGGCTTTCTGGCCTGGCTCTGGGCAGAGTTACTGGGAGGACCTCAGGCCTGCACCCAGCAACCGGAGGCCCCCCCGCCCCACCTGTTTACTCCCCAGGTGCCCACCGCTGTCTGGCTGGGGACAGGGTGGCTGCCTTGCAGATAGATGGCCTGATAGCAGGGCCTGCGAGACAAAGCTATCGGAGAGACGACAGGATGCTGAATGGGCTTCTCTGAGCGGGCGGGCACAGGGTTGCATTCGGCACGGATTTAATTAAAAAGACTCAAATCTTTCTGATAATCCTCCCAGCAACGGCTGGAGCAGGGCCCGAAGCAGGCTCCCTGGCAACGCGCATCCTGCCGATAAAGAACTTTGGGGGGAGGGACAGAGTGAGCCCCCTTGGCAGGCCCAACATTGTCGCTGCTATCAGTCCTGCCCATCACCCAGCCAGAGAGGGGTGGCAGCCAGGGAGGCAGCTGCTGCCACTCCCCCCTCACCCCACTACCGGAGAATAACCCCTCCCCATTCTGTGTCCTCTGCCCCCTACTCCCACCAGGACTGTGGTGTTCCTGGACTGAGCCCCTGCGTGGCATTCACATCCATTCCCCCAGTCCCGCTGCCCAGCCCTTGGCTATCTCCTGCCAATCCCATGTATGGGACTGAGGCTGGGGTGCCCCACGTGGGTGCTCCTGGCGTGGGCAATCTCTGCTCTGCTCTGAGTCTGCCCCGGAGGGGAGGGTGCAGCCAAGCACCGCTCCCTCCCACCTCCCAGCCTTGCTGTGCCTGTCCCTCTGCCCAGGCTCTCTGTTCAGATTCCAACTTCTACCTTCAAGCCCCAGCCCGAGGTGTCCCTCCCTGTCATCCTCTGAGTCCCAAGCACCTAGTTCTGGCAGAAAGCAAAGACGCAAGGAACACATGATTGAACGGATGCATGCATGCATGAATGAATGAATGACACAGACGTGTAAGCCCGAGCCTCGTACCAGCACTCCGCCCGACACCAGCTTCACTCGTCACCAGGCCGGGAACCGGCAGCAAGCGCCTTCTCTGCGCTTCAGTTTCCTCAGCTGCTCATGAGGGGCAGCCAGGGAGGTGGCCCACCCTGCCTGGGGAGGGGGTGTGATCCCTGCCAGTGTGTCAGCCTCTGTCCCCACCCTCTGGTCACCCCTCAGTAGGGGCCTGAGGGGCGTTTCCAGGGTGCTTCCAGCCAGCACGGCACGGCCCAGGCTTTGGCTCCCCCAGCCCGACAGCAGAGCTGAGATGAGGCTTCCTCTCTGTCCTCTTCTCCCCGGACCTGCCTCACCTTGGAACCCACAACAAATTATTTTACATTTAATTATTTGAAATATGTTTAAATTCGCATGGTTCAACGTTATTTATGGGTGGACAGAACAGTGATGTCCCAGTTCCCACCGCCACCCGGTGCCAGAACCGCTGCCCTCAGCTCCGTGGGTCTCCTTCCTGAGTTCCTTTACACACGTACATGTTTACGTAGGAGCAGGAGGCGCAATCGACATAGAATGCTGTGTCCCAGGGTCTCCGCCTTCCTCTCTTCATTTACTCCGTCCCGAAGATCTTTCCATGTTGCCGTGGATGGGGGCCCTCCTTTCAACAGCTGCATAGTATTCCACTGTGCAGACAGTCCTGGCTTATTATTATTAACACAGCTGAGCGGAAGAACCTTGCAAACGCATCATTGGATTGTCAGTAGAACAACTCCCAGAACAGAACTTTTTGGGTTGAAGGGTGAAATCCATTGTTATACAGCAACCTCATTCAGCCACCCATCCATTCATCCATCCATCCAATGTTTGCCTACTATTGGCCAGGCACTAAGTGGGGTACAGAGGGCTCGTGGTCCAGGTCTGGTCCTCGCCTCTGACAGCGTCTGCTCCATGGGCTCTGCTGCCAGAGGCCCCTGTCCTCTGGAACCCGTTCTCACTCCCCATGGCTCCCGGCTCACAGTGACCCCCAGCCTGAAGTGTTAGGTTCCCTGTCCTTTCTCATCTAGCCTGCTATGCCCTTGTGTTCCTGCCCAAAGCCTTCACCATCTTGGATTTCATTACTCACTCTTGGAGGCTCCACCTCTGGGCTTCTCCAGAGAGTAAGCCCTGTGCTGGGTGGGCATCCGCGCCTTTGATGTGTTGGGCTGCTGGGCTGTGCTGGGGAGGGCTGGCTCTGGAGTCAGGCCACTTGGGTTCAAGTCTCCTCCCTATTGTCCTTGAACCCTGTGGCCCCGGGCAAACCACCTAAGCTCTCTGGCCTCAGCTTCCTCATCTGAAAAATGGGGACAAGAGGCTGACCTGCTTCCAGGCTTGTGGTGAGAGGGAGAGGAGCTCAGGCCCCCAGAGCAAGCGCATAGGAGCGAGCCGGCATCCCATGCTGGTTGAACCCTTCCCAGCGGCGGCAGCTGGCCCCACTCCACAGAGGAAGAAGTGGAGGCCCGGGAGGCAGAGCCAGGGCTGGAATCCAATGCTGTTTGGCTCCACGGTCCTTCCTCTCAATCACCACCTTCTCTGGCCTCGTGGGGGTCCCTGTCAGCATGGTGACACCCACTCTGCCTGACACGGGGGACTTCCTGCCCAGCTCTGCCTTCTGGATCCTCTCAGCCCCTTCTCTCTTTTTGGGTGCTGGCTGCTCTCTGTTCATTCGCTCCCTCTCATTCATCTGTGCCACACACCATGCTGGGAGCCCAGGACCCAGCGCGAAACGAATGGGTACTACCTGTGAAGGCCAGAGAGTGGGGGCGGCAAGGGTGCACGGGGAGAGGGGAGCCAAGGGAAGGGAAAGCCTCAAAGGAAGGCTGGGTCAGGAAGCTGAGACAGGACAAGGACGACCCTGGAACCAGGAGGCTGATAGGATGGGCTTTGTGGGGAGAGGGAGGTGGGCAGACCTGGTGGGGGAGCATTGGGAGCAGGGGAGGCAGGAGTGTGGTGGGGCTGCCCAGGACCCCCCCTGGGAAGTTGGCCTGTGCAGGGGAGGAGCAGTGGGAGGGGGTGCCTGCTGGGGGGCAGAGTCAGAGGATGTTTTTTAAAGTGGGGAGAGGCCTGAGCAGGTTTATTGGCCAAGGGAAGCTGGAGAGAGAAGCCTCTGGTGAGGGGGCTGGAGGCAGAGCCCAGCAGAAGGGGCTGGCCGCAGGCCAGGTGGGCCCCGTGAAGGGGACTTGGGTTTGGGGCCCTCAGATGTCAAGGGGACTTCTGAGGGGCTGGAGAGGAGGGGCTGAGGGGGAGTGGGGGGCCCTGGCGAGGTCTCCCCAGCAATGCTTGGCTGCCACGGGCACAGCATGGGGCAGACAGCAAGGTTCCCCCTCAGGGACCAGGGACAGGGAGATGAAGCTCACAGGACATTGGTGCTGGACCCCTCCCCCCGACTGTCCCTTTCTATTCATTTCTCTGTCCCCCCGCCAGGCTCTGAGCATCACTCTTTCCTCATCTCCTGGGCCCAGGGCCAGGGGCCGTTCATTCCAGACCGTTCCCTCCCTGACATCCCACGGGCTTCCTGGGTAAGGCCGTCTCCAGGGCTGGAGCCAATAAAGAGGATCCTGAGTGGGTTTCAGAGACTTCAAACACTGCTCCTCCTTCTCCTTCTTCAAAGTGGTGAGGGAGGAGGAAGATCTGGGAGAGGAGGAGGGAGAGGGAAGGGAGGGTGAGGAGGGAGGGTGGGGAGGGGGATCCTGTGCACCCAGGCAGAGCCAGCATGGGTGGGGCACTGAGTGGACACCCTCCTTTAGTGCGTGCGGCACCCCAGTGACACAGGCACAGGCATATGTCCCCGGAACAGAGGGGGAAACTGAGGTTGGAGAGGGGGGCAGTTTGCCTGAGGCCACACAGCTGGAGAGCCAGGATCTGATGACCCGAGGCCAGGCCTTGGATGGGCTCACGTCAGCCACGATGGACCCTGCAAGCCCCCGGCCCTCTGCGCTGGCCTCCACCCCCATGCATTCATCTGCCCCTCCTCGGTCTTCCCTTCCCTCAGAGCTCGAGTTCAGCAGGGGCAGGGACAGGAGTCACAGAGGGCGTTAGCGTCCAAACCCACCCCAGGGGCTCACCAGCCAGTTGATGTGGGGGCACGTCAGAAGGGCAGCCCCCCGAGCTCCCCTGCCTGCTCCCTGGCCCTGCCCACCATAGGTCTGCCTCCCTCAGGATGGATGCTGCAGGTCACCCTCCAAACTCTCACCAAGTGTCCAGACCCTGGGCCACCAGACCTGCTGAGACCCGAACCAGAGGGACTGACAGGCGGTGAGAGGAGCTTTCCTAGAGTCTCAGGGCCTGGACCTGTGTCCTCGGTTTACCTTGCCTGTCTGGTCACAGCGTGGGGGTGGGGAGTTTGGGGAACAGAGGGCAGACAGCAAGGTCGTGCGAAGGGCTGTGCGAAATGAGGAAGACCCCAGGGGCCTTCAGCCACCCCTGTCCCAGCAAAGGTCATCCTTTCTTCCAGTCCTGTTGCCAGCACATCCAGGCCTCAGCCCTCACCTGCTGGGAATGAGGTGCAGTGAGGGGGCTGCAGGGGACTGTGGGAGCTTATGAGACCTGTGTGCAGGGGTGTCGGGTGCTGAGCCCAGCTGGAGCAGCCTGGGGTGGGGGCAAGGGCAGAGCACCAGAGCCCCCATGGGCCAGGACCAAGCCAGGGCCCACCCCCATTCCAAGATGAGGTTCTGGAGCCACTTGAATTTCTGTGCAAATCAGGAAGACCCCACGCCACCCCACGTGCTTACTGGAAGAAGACCAGCATTTTTTCTAATGGGGTGCTTGACTATTGCTTATTAATGTGCGGAATACCTTGTGAGCCGGAAGTTGTGGGGCCGAGGGGTGGTGAGGATGGCACCAGCCTCCCTGGGCATCAGTATGGGGTCCATAAGAGGGGATGGTTCTAGAGCATTCCGCTGAGTACCCCGTGTCTGAGGTGGACACAGTGCACCAGCAGCCATTTCCCGGCAGCAGCGGGGCTGCCCAGAGGTGGACTGGGAGTGGAGATCGCAGTCTAGACCTGCGAGGGGTTGTTCTAAGACCCTGGGACTCTGAGAGCAGGACAGCTGCGGGCTATTCCCAGAGCCCACTCATCAACAGCAGGTATCTCAGAACGTGAATTCGGGAGTGTGCCAGGAGGCAAAGTGGGGGCGTGAAGGGGTGAAGAGGCCAGGTCTGTCCCAGGCAGAGTGAGAAGCTTAGTGGAGGGTGGAGGGGAACGGGGTTCCAGGGAGACAGATGCCACATGACCTTGTAGTGGTAAATTGAGGCCGTGTTGCCAGAGGGCGTAAAGCAGGGAGGTCACCGGGGCAGGGGCGCAAGCCCTGATCAGTAGGCTGCTCTGTGCCCTGGCGCCGCTCTGAGCTCTGCCGGAGGCTCCAGACCGCGGTGCCCTCGGTCCCCACCAGGCAGCCGGTCCGTGGTCCGTGCTGGGGCCAGGGAACCGCTATTGTCAATAAACTTCCAAGTGAGTCTGATGCTTGTTTGGGATGGGAACCAGGACGGTGGGGAAGGGGTGTGAGGGCCGGGTCTTCAGGAGGGGCGCGCCCTGGGCGGACTGTGCTGGGACGTCTGGCTCCCCAGGTCCAGCTCCTGTGGTGTCGCCAGATCTCAACTGCTTGGCCCACTGACCAGCCCATTAGTCACCCATTTTGTAGAGAAATGACTAGCTTCTCTTTCTTTTAATTGAAAAAGTTATGAAAGTAACACACACAATACCTATTTATTTTTTTAAAAAACCAGGGAAAATGACAAATAAAAGAAAATCAAAACCATTCATAATCCTATCACCTGGGGACCGGCAGTCTTTGAGATATTAGCATCTTTCTTCCAGGGAGATGCATTGTGATTTATCCAACAAATGTTTATTAAGCCCAGCAGTGAGATGAAGTAACACAGATAAGCCACTACAGACAAGACACACACAGACACGTTTCCTTTTTGAAAGATGGTATCATGTTATTTGTGCTATTTAGTAACCTGACAATTCTGACAGCCCTTCCGTGTGAGAATATATATGCACATACTTAGCATATCTTTCTCATTTTTTAAAATTAAAAAAACAAGATAAAAAATTTAAAAGTACAAATAGTTATACCCCCTCGCAGTTTTTTTTTTTGGGGGGGGGCATCTTTTCAGAATTGTTATGCATGCAGATAGAAATATATTATTTGCCACAACTACAAATATACTACACCTATGGCTTGCTATTCACTTTTCTGACGTAACCGTAGTCTCTGGGGTGGTTCCACACCGGTACGCGAAGATCTCCCTAATTCTGTTTCGTGCTGCTTAGGACGGATGTGCACCCGCGTTTATTCAGCCACTTCCCTAAACTTTCGCTTGTAACCAGTTTTCCCCACGTTAGTAAACAGTGTCTCATTTGAATACTCTTGTGCAGGGAACTTGTCTATTTCTCCATGCCAGAGGCCTAGAAGCAGAAATGCCGGGTAGAGGTGCATTTTATATGTATATTTTAAAGGCTGTCAGTCTGCGTCACCTCCTCCAGAAAGCTGCCCCAGCTGGACCCTTGCTCGCAGAGCGTGAGAGTGCTTCCCCAGAATCCTCACCAGCACTGGGCGTTACCATTCTTTCCAACCTTGACCAATCTGATAAGCAAAACATGCTGTCTTTTTTTTCAACATTTCCTTTTGTTTTAAAGATTGTATTTATTTATTTTTAAAGAGAGAAGGGGAGGAAGGGAGAAAGAGGAAGAGAAACATCGATGTGCAAGAGATACATCAATTGGTTGCCTCTCACACGCCCCCAGCTGGGGACCCAGCCCACAACCCAGGCATGTGCTCTGACTGGAAATCAAACCAGTGACCTTTGGGTTCACAGGCCAGTGCTCAATCCACTGGGCCACACCAGCCGGGGCAAGATAGTCATTTTCAAAATAGATTTTTACAGGAATCAATCTTCCCATCCAGTAAAATTCCTTGTCTCTACAATTATTTAAAAGTTCTTCTATGTCTCTCTATAAAGTTTTTTAATTTCAGAAGTCCTGCACATTTCTGGTCCTGCTTATTTTTAGGAACTTGGTACTTTTTAAATAGGTTTTATAAATGGGATTTTTTTTTCATTAGATTTTCTAACTGCTTGCTACTGAAATATAGCAGTGATTTCTTCCTGCTTGTCTAACCACTAAGTATTTTACCAAACTCTCTTTTTAGCTCTAATAATTTTTGACTTGATTGTGTTGCATTTTATAGACAAACAGCATCTTTATTTACAAATGGTGATTTTTTTTCCGTATTGATACTTCCTCCCACCGCACTGGTGTGTCATGACTATTGGGAGTGGGCGGGTTGTAGCCTGGGAACCATGAATCACCGCAGGTGTGGCTCAGTACCGCCGGGCACTACTTCAACCCCTGGGGGTGAGCATGAAGAGAAGGGCGTGTTAACGTGTGTCTGTGTCACGAGACAAAAGGAGGAGGACAATCACCATCACAGGCATCCTTATCGGCAACCCAGCCTGGCTCCTACGTCTATTGCTAGTCTTTCACTCTTTCTTTTCTTTTGTTTTTAAACTTTTATGAGAGTTTATTTGAGCCAAATTAATAGCATACGCTGGGAAATAAGATCTCAAATGCTCTGGAGAAGAAGAGTTTTTGCAGCTTGGTGTTCCACTCTTTAAGTACAAAGTCTGCCTAACAGTTCACGATCACGGGCATTGGCTGTGAAGGACTGCATCGGGAGTGTTTCTTCCTGCTGACCGTGCATGCTTGGACCTGCACTCCCGGAACAGGTGTTGTTTAATCACAGCGGATTGTACTTCTGATGTTCTATCTGATGCCCTGGGATAGTGTTTGGTTTGGTATTTTCCATCAATATTTCAGATGAGATTGCTCTCCAGAGCTTCTGCTGCCACCTGTGTTGGGTTATGGTGTTAGATTTGCACTAGCTTCATAGAATTGTCAGTGAAACTTTCCATCTTATCCTCTGGAAAGTAGTAACTACATGTCAATGATCTACTCTTTGGGAGATCTCATCAAACCATCGGGGCCTGATGCCATTTTAGGGTCATCTTTTTAAAACTGAAATCTCGCTATGCCACATGTGTTCCAACAGCTTCTCATCAATCACAGGAGAAAGTGCAAACTCTCTGCCATTCGGGGTGCAGTTTGCATGAACTCTGCATCAGCTCTCACCACTCCCCTGCCCTCTCTTACACTCTGGCCACACCTAACTTCCCTTTGAGAGGTTTGCTTTGAATTCTTGTGGAACAGCATTCACTGTGGTAATATTGTTGTGTCTTTTAGTTTAAGTCAACACGTGTCCACTGAGCATCTCCTTTGTGTGTGGGCATGTGCCAGCCCTGGGCAGAAAGAACCCCAGCCCCTGTGTCCACATTGCAGTTTGGCTATTGGGGAGGCAGGTGAGTAAGCAGGCCTTACGAACAATGAGGTAATTGCCATGAGGGGGACAGGGATGGGCATCGTGGGAGCACTAGGAAGGGCCACCTGACTCAACCTGGATAGGAGGCTTCCTGGAGGAGGTGGACCTGGATTTAGACTTGCACAATGGGGACAGGTCACTCCAGGATAAAGGGTACCGTGGGCCAAGGATGACCAGCACAGCCTCCATCCTGTCTTCTCAGGACAACTGCAGTCACTTCCTAGCATGTCACATCACTCCCCTGTGGAAAACCCACAAATGGCTCCTTACCTTCCTTCTGATAAATTCCACAGTCCTTGGTGCGAATCAGGCCCCTGTGTTTCTCTGAATTCACCTGATCCTTCTGTTCCAGCCACTGCTGTCCCACCCCAGGGCCTTTGCACTGGCTGTTCCCTCTGCCTGGAGACTTGCACCTTCACTTTCTCTACGTTTCTGCCCAATGTGAGGCTGTCCTCAACTCCTGTATAAAACAGCAACCAGCCATGCCCGTGTGGTTCATTTGGTTGGAGCATCATCCCATAACTGAAAGGTTGTAGGTTCAATTCCCAGTCAGGGCACATGCCTAGGTTGCAGGTTTGATCCCTGGTCTGGGTGTGTGCGGGAGGTGGCCAATCAATGTTTCTCTCTCTCCCTTCCTGTCTCTCTAACAGCAATGAAAAAATGTCCTCAGGTGAGGATAAAAAATAAAAATAAAATAAATAAAAGAAAACAACTGCTCAGTTACTCTCTGTCCTTACTTTATATTCCTCCATGCTAGTAAAACCTCCTGATATTATGCACACACACACACACACACACACATACACATATACACACCTATATATATGTATATTATATGATAGGATATACGATATATATACATGCGATTTTTTTTTGCCTGCTAGAACGAGGTGGTCAGGCACTGTGCTCTTGACCAGAGGGAATCACTAGAGTGTTGTGGTTATTTTAATAATAATAATGAGCCCTGGCTGGTGTGGCTCAGTGAATTGAGTGCTGGCCTGCAAACCAAAGGGTCGCCAGTTTGATTCCCAGTCAGGGCACATGTCTGGGTTGTGGGCCAGGTCCCCAGTAGGAGGAGCATGAGAGGCAACCACACATGGATGTTTCTCTCCCTTTCTTTCTCCCTCCCTTCCCCTCTGTCTAAAAATAAATAAATGAAATCTTTAAAAAATAATAATGAACATGGAATCCTGTTCTTCAAGGTATTCATGGTCTAGTGGAGGGAAGGGGCTAATGATAAGACATAGACACATTCACAGGATTCCAATGCAGGCAGAAAAGGAAGGCTTCCAGGAGGAGGCTGCATGTGAACTGGGTCTGGCAGGCTGGGGAGCAGGGGGTTCTTGGGGATTAGGGTGAGACACTCCTGGCTGATGATCTGCAGCAGGCAGAGGAGGGACCCAGGATGCACGAAGGTGAGAGTGAGAGGTGGGGCTGGAGGCAATAAGACAAACTCTGAACTTCCCTCTGAGGACAGTGGGGAGCCACAGCAGGCTATTCAGCAGTCCTGACGTGATCAGATTGGCCTCTTGAAGCATCAGTGTGACTGCAGTGGGGAGGAGGCCCAGGAGGGGGCAGGAGTGGAGGCAGCACTGGCCATGGTGATGGCGGTGATGGAAGTCTGCCATCTGGGCTCCTTCCCTGTGCCTGGGTGGGGCTGGGGGTGTCCAAAGGCTCCTTTAATTCCTCCTCTCCTGTAGCTCCTGGGATGGGGGAGAACAGCCGGGTCCCCTCCCCAAACTGCTATTGTCCCGGGACCTGCCCAGCCAGGCTCAGGTCCAGCTCCAGCCCCAGCCCCAGCAGCTTGTCCTGGTGACACTGGGTTCTGAGGCCGGGAGCGGCCCTGGGGCAGCTGGCCTCAATTAGCTGGGGAGCCGGGTCTGGACAGTGTCATTAGGGGAAAACCAGAGCCTGGCCGTAAACTCTAATGAATGCATTAATGGAAGGCTTGTGCGCCTCAAAGGGGGAAAAAAAGCGGGTCTAAATAAAGTTATTAACACAGCCCACCTGTGTTTGGCTCTTGGCCTATATTGTTCAAATAGCCCATTAACTCCTGAAGCATCCAGTCTTGAAAGCAAGCCCTGCCTCTCTGAAGCAGACGTTTAACTGCGTTCATATAATTCAATTAGATTCCGCAGTCGTGGTCCAAAGGCATTCTCCGGGCTTTCATCTTGGTAATGGCCTGCAGGCCAGAGTGGGGAACAGGGGGTTAAAAAGAGGGGCTTGGAACCTGCCTTTTGGCCTGACTCACCCCATCACCTGGAGGGGCCTGCGAATGAGTTTCCTGCGGCAGAACGCATCCATCATGCACCCAGGTTCTGGAATGATCTTCCAGGCCTGGAATTCGAACCCAGACCCTTCTGGGGCATTCTCAGTCCAGCATCAAGCCCCCTGGCCCCTCCCCATTCTGCTCTGTCCCCCTTGTCTCGTGGTCCAACAGCCCAAGGACCCCCAGCCCCACTCAGCCAACCCTATTAATAAAGAGTTAAGAAAATTCATTAGGAAGTGGGCCTTTTATAGATTCTGTGAAAGCCTTCTTCCTACTTCTGTCACTGAAAAAGGATAAAAACCCTTTTATCACTCTACAACTTGTTAATGGTCCACCCCGGGAGCACTTCATCTGTAATAAACATCTTCACAAAATATGCATCCCCAGGGAGGAGCCGTTAATTTCCTCAAGGCCTCACACATGTAAGGGGTTTTATTGCCTGCAGGTGCTTCATGATATTGCGTGGGCTTCTAATAAATGTCCAGTAAACCGCAGGTAGCGCCTTGGAGAGGGATGGGCCCATGCACCTGTCCACAAAGGCCTTCCACATGCTGCACCTCCACCTTCCGTGGCCCAGCCCTGGCACGGTCAGCTCCGGAGATCAGCCTGCCCCTCGGGACGCCTGCAGGTAAGTTCTTACAGCTCCGAGCGACCCACTTGGAGAGGGTGGGTGAGCCAGGAAAATTCCACCCTGGAACCCGCACACCTTGGCGGGAAGGGCAAACACACAAAGGCGTGGCAGGCGAGTTCTCTGCTTTATTTCTTGGTTTTCTTTCCTTGTTCACTGTGGGGGAGTCACCCCCGTTAGAATCTGCTGCGGAAATGTGATTAGCGACAAATTTGACTTCCCATTTTCTTAATAACTGAGATGGAGGGAAAAGAGAGCTTGCCTCTCTTAAGTGCGATTCGTAGGAAATGTGTTTTGCATATCTGCAGGGCAATTTTCGGCATGTTAAAAATAATTGCTAGAAAAATACGTTGGAGCTCAGTCACTAGAAAAAAGATTACTTAAGGAGCAGTTTTCATCAGCATTCCGCAAAGTAATTAGAAGTTTGCATTTAATAAATATCTCTCTAGTCTCCGGGATTCTTTCCAAGCTGTGGAAATTAATCGTGAGGTTATGTGCTGGGTGTCTGTTTGCAGATACGATGACATGTGGCAGGGGGAGCTGGGGGTGCCACCGAGGGCTCTTTCGAGAAGCAAGCTTCAAGCTCCTGGGGTCCGCAGAGGCCCAGGGGAGGGAGATGGTGAACTCACATAGCTCTGCAGCCCCTTCCAGGACAGGGGGCCTCTGACAACCAAAGGTCAGGATGCTATGTTCATCGTCTAAATCAAAGATGGCTCATCTGATGCTGCTTCTAGACACTTCCATGGTGGCGGGTCTCTGAGGGACATGACCCAAGGTCCATGCAGGGCTGGAAGTTTCTGTGAACTTGGCTTCGTTCGGGTCTGTAAATGCCGAGTGTTGGAGTTCAGCTGCACTGGCTGGGCCCACTCCGTGCCCAGGCCGGCTTGGGGCATGCACACTCCGCCCGGGAGTGCTGTGCAAGTTTAGGGAGAGGACCGCTGTAGTCAGCCCTTCTGTGACCCTGGGTTCTGCAGGCACCCTGCACTGGGTCCATGGAGGCTTCTGGAAAGGGGAGGTTCCCCAAATCTTTCTGGAGGCACCGAGAACAGTGTAACTAGCTGTGTTTGCAGGAGCCTTCCCTCCCAGCCGCGGGGCTGGGGCCCAATCCAGGGGGCCCAGAATTCAGGCCCTTGGTGGCAGGTGGAGCAGGGCCTGGGCAGCTGAACCCACTGCATGAGCACCCCCCCCACCCCCCGGTCTGGTGAATGACAAGGATGATACAGTCGTTGGGCGCCGCACCCATGATGACAAGCATCCTAACACTCCTGAACTCTCACTGTGGATCAGGGCCAAGCACATTAGGGGCCCATCTCTGGAATCTTCCTAACTACTCCTTTGTAGGTGGAGCAGCTCAGGTTAAGAAGTGAGATTACTGGCTCAAAGTAACCCAGTGGAGGAAGGGAGTTCGGGATGGCCTGGAGCAGAGGCAGAGGGCTCCACTCCCTCACCCCCTGGCACCCACCCACCAAACCCTCAAGGGAGGGCATAGGGTCCCCAATTTCCCGACTCAAGATGAGGCTCACCTGGCAGTAGGGGAAGTCGGCATGGCCCTGACATCTGCCTCCTTCCCTTGACATGGCTGCCCCCACCCCCCACTTCTCTGGCTGGGAGGAGAGAGGGGTCAGTCACCCCCTGCCCCACCCCTGCCGGTCAGCCTGGCCTGGCCCAGCAGAAGCCATGGGAGGCCCAGGGAGCCTGGAGTGGCTTCAGAGGCCTCGATGGACATGATGAAAGCCCCGGAGCACGGGACCAGCCGAAAGGTTAGAGGAAGCGGGATTATTCTGCCCGGGGAGCGGAAGGCCCAGGGGGCAGGGGCCCTGGCTAATGGAGAGCACCAGATGCTGACCAGCTGTTCTCTGTCTCCCTAGAGGCCCAGCATGACCAGAAGGGCTTCTACAGCAGGAGGGAATTAGGGGGGATAGGTGAAAGAACTGGCTGAGGGAGTGATTGGGGTGGGAAGAGTAGGGGAGCTGACCTCTGAGCAGCTATAAGAAGCAGGGTGACAGCTACTGATGGGGGTGCCCAGGGGCCAGAGAAAGGGAACTTGGGGAACTGTACCTTCTTTCTCTGCAATTATGATTTGAATTAATTTACCACCCTCACCTACCCAGCTTTGCCTCGTGGACCAGAGGCCCCACCACCCCAGCAAGACTGGTTGTCTGAGGTCTCCAGCCTTGGATGGGAGCCTCTGAGGCCACTTCCCAACTTATGGAGCATTAAGGGGTCAGGGCCCATGCAGGTTAGGGACAACCAGACCCAGAAATCAGCTGCCAAAGCCCCTAAAGTGTCATGATGTCCCCATGCCCACCACTCATCAAAATAAATGGCAGTGAATTGTAAAGTGTAAGGAAGGCGGGCAAAGTCTCAGTTCTCCCCACAATGAATACTGCGGTGCCTGAGAACAATGCAGCCAACACTTCCAGGTGTCCGTGTTCAGCCCGAGGTGCCCTAACACGGGCTCCGTCTGCTCGCTGGTGACTCAGCCTGGCACTTCCTCCCTCAGATCACGGTCACCGACCTGGGGGGCCTGCGGAAGGAGAAGGGGGTGAGACCCTGTAGAGTCCCACTCAGGGCCAGTGCAGAGCTGGTCGGCCTCCTTCCTTCCTGCAGACCTAACCTCACCCCGAGTCACTGTTTCCTTGGTAGACTTGATTCCGCTTCTGGATGGACGATTAGGGGGGTCCCTGCCCAGTCTTCTCTGCTCCATTTGGGAGCAGAGAACAGGGATGAAGAACAGGATGCTCCATTCCATGGCAATTTGAGAGAACCGGCAGGGTTTTTATTTTTTTATTTTCATTTTAATTTTTTTAGTATAAGTATTGTCTACTGCATTATTTGGGATGTACTTACACTAAAAACAATTATTCTTTATTTATCTGAAATCAGCACCGGATGGTACGGTCTGTGTATTTATTTGTTAAATCTGGCAACTCTACCGAGGGCTCCCTTCCCTCTGTTAGGGGTGCTTGTTGCCGCCGGGGAGAATCTTCTAGGCTTTTCTCTGGCAGGAGGAGTCCGGGTTGGAGGCTACTCTGAGCATTGAGAGGTGCCGGGACCACCCCTGTATTGTTGCAAAGAGCAGAACATGCATTTGGGGGACATTTTTCTTTCGGTAGACATCTTTGGAGGGGCTAGGCGCTCCCTCACCAGGGAAAATGTTCTCAGGGAAATGCGGCAATCTGGAGTTTGCGGTTTGGAGCGGACGCGGCCCAGCTGGCGGGCTGCTTCTGATCTCCAGGGTCTCTGCAAGAATTTGGAAAACAGCTGATGTCGTGAGGGAAACTCTTCGCTCTGATGCTTCTGGGAGCCTGTCTCCTCAATGTAAAACTTGTAAGGATACAGGTGGATTTTTGTAAAAAGGGTAAAATGCAGGGGACGGGACAGCACACAGTATAAGCGAAAGTTCTTGGGGCAATTCCTGGAATCTGATGCCTTAAATCAGTGGTATTTCATTTTTCAAATTATGGCGGGCTTTTCCGAACAATTATTTCCTCAAGGCCCACCGCATTTGTGTATGAAGAGACTCTATTTTTGTTTCTTTCTCCTTCTCTTTTTCTTAAGCTAAGACAAAGTTTTACAGACAAATCATCTGAACTAAGCAATCAGGAAAAAACAGAGGGACAGAACATGAAAAAAGGAAACCTAAAAAGCAAATAAAACATACACTAGAAAAAGTCTTTACATTAGACGGAAAATGTTAACATTTGACTTCATACCTGGGCATGCCATCTTAGTCCCATCTAGTTTCAAAAGGTCTTAATTAAAACTTCAAATCTTGATGGCCTTTATTTCTCACTTTTTCCAAATATTTGAAGGCTTTTTCTTTTTTTGAACATCTTGCTGGACCAGGAGAAATATTCCAGTGTGGGAAAATCGTGTATTCAGTCTATTTCCTCTCTAGAACGACATTCAAAGGCAGCTGGGCTCTGGCCCGAGGCAACATTTTGCGAAGGCAGAATCCTAGCGCCGAGCCACACCAGAATGAGAAGGACCAGTGGACGACCAGATCGCCGAGCGCAGAGCCCGGCAGAAACCGAAGGGTCCCAGGCCTCAGCCCGTACCCTCTAAGGAGCATAGGGAGAGCCCCAGAGCGGAATCTTGGCCTCCAGCCTGGAGTTGGGAGGTGCGGCTTGATGTCAATTACAGCCCAATTCCAGAGGTGCCATCAAAGAGTTAACTAGGATGTCCCAGTGCGCAAATGTGGGGTAATTGGGAAACAAATTCTACAAACATCTTGAAAGGGACAAAAGACCTTTGATCTTTCCATAGAAAGGCAGACATTGCCGACATTACTGCCTTTTGGGGTCTGCACACATCTCGTACCAGCTTAGGGGATGCCATCTTTCTGAGAAATCAACCGACACCTAATTCCATCGTACCTTAATTATCCTAACTGGTTTCGTATGGCCACAGGCATTTTCCCCAAAGATTAGAGGAGAAAGAGGGACTGACAAAATAATTAAATATGCAATTTGCCAAGCGTGGGCAATATGGCTTTGAAATCACCTTTTCAGGAAGTTTTACCGCTTGTTCATGGACATGTATATTGCAGGCTTCAGACTTTTATTTAAGCTCTTTTGATTGCCTTAATGGATTAATACCTGCGTGCCATCGGCCGGGGGCTGAGACCCAGGCTGTTTCTAATTTTGCAAATATTGTGCCTGCTTCCTCTGGTGTTATGACAAAAACAAGTATCTAGAATTTGCCTTTTCACTTAAAGCAACATGTGGATCCCCTGAAATAATTGCCTGATGTCAGAATCTGTATCACAAGGGGTGTTGTCGGTTCCAGGAAACTTCCCTGGTGCCAGGGGGCTGGGCGGCGGGCAGTGGGGTGGTCAGGACTGGGCAGGCCCGCGCTGCTCTCGGGGCCTGGATCCGTTCTGGGTGGCACTCCCGAAATGAATCCATGTCCCCAGAGAGCAGGACGCCTCTCAGAGTAAGGCCCCAGCAGTCTCCAGGGGTGTGGAGGGGGTTACTGCCCCTGCTTAGGACGCCTGACGTTGGTAAGAAACCTCCCGTGGGGAAGGGGTGGGGGTGGTGCTCCCAGGGATTTGGAGAGGAATCCCGGCTTAGACTTCGGCCACGTCCGAGGGCGGCATCCGGAAACCAGAGCTGGCGTTTGCTCTGGGGGAATAGTTTGCATTCTGTGCTCAGGACGGCAGAACTGGAGTTCCTTCGAAGGACTTGGCCAAAGTGATGGCAACCGCCCCATCTTTTGGCAGAACTGGGTGTCCTGGGGACAGCTTCTCGGAGCCTGTTCCAAGGACAGGAGGGCAAGGTCTCCCTGAGCGGGGGTGGGGGGTGGTTTGTCTGGTCCGGCGCATCTGTGGTAGCTGGCGGGCAGACGTGGGTCATTAGGACAAGCCGAGAGGGGTGAACGAACAGATGGAGAGGAGAGAGAGAACAGGGAGACAAAGAGCCAACAAGGAAGACAAGACAAAGAGAAGAGACGCACACTCAGGCTTCCCTGGACACACATCACACACGCACGTACACAGGCGTGCATGCTCAGTGAGCCTGCCTTTGAAGGCACAGGGACAAGGCCTAATTGTCCCGGGGATGTGCGTGGCGGCCAGGCTTTTTCATCGTTCCCAGAACTCCCTAATGAGGCTGTGGCCTCTCCCCGTGAGAACGCCGCTCCCTGGACTCAGCTTTGATAAAGCGGACGGGCCGTCTGGGACGAGTTACCAGGTTTTCCTCCTTTTCCTTTTGAACCCTGCGGTGGTTTTGCTCTTTCATGGCAAACAGAGCGGGGCCAAAGTCTCTGGCCTCTGTCCTTGGGGGGGACACAGGCCATCCCACCTCCCGGGGGGGCAGGGAAAGGGCAGGTCCGGGACTGGGGATGCTGGCCCAGGCCACAGGCAGTGGCGGGGAGGATGCTTGGCTGGGTCTCTGGCCCCTGTGTGTCACCTAGCCCACACGGTGACAATGACAACTCGGACCACTCCTGCAGCATGCCCTGTGGGCCTGGTACCCAGCCAAGCGCTCGACAAGGACAATTCAGCGCAGCAGCACTGGCGCCCCCCTTTCACGGAAGACAGCGCAGGCTCCGAGGGTTAGGTGGCCAGCCGGTCAGAGGCAGGACGGCACTGGCTCTGCCATCCCATCGCCCAGCTCTTAACCGGGGGCCTTCCAGAGGGGGCCGGGGCCTCAGCTGGCCCTCAGCTGGCCCTCAAGTCCCTTGGGCACACCAGATTTTTAGCTGCACAGTCCCTCCCTCATTTCTGAGCTCTCTGTAAGGCCACAGCCTAAAGTCAGCAAGACCCTAGGACTGAGGTCCCTGGGCCCTCACAGCCCTGGGCAGCAGCTCTGGATGGGGGAGCTGAGCCAGGCACCACCCGGCAGGAGGGAGAGAAGGAAAGGGCCCCGGAGCCTACAGCAGCCCTTCTTGGCTGCCTGCTGGCTCCCTGGGACCCCTGGGGGATTCCCAGCCCAGTGGGACTTGTCTTTGATCTCTGATGATTAAAACAAAACACCCTCTCAGGTGGTTCCTCCTTGTCAGAGAGGGAGGCCCCCCTTTCTGGCCAGCAGACGTGGAACTGCCAGAGAGAGGCCAGCCCACCCTGGGCCTTCCTGTGGGAGAGGCCCTGGCTTCAAAGGCCGCCTTGGAGAGGCTCACCTGGACACCTGGCTCTGACCAGGCCGGCCTTGTCCCTGGCCCAGTGGCCTGCCCACCCCACCCCCATCTTCTGGCCCCAGCTGCCTCCTCCTGCCCTCGTCCCACGGGGCTCCTCAGTTCTGCTCACCCTCGGCTACTGCTGCCCAGAAAGGCAGGAAGCTGGTGTGCCCACATGCCACGTCACCGCCAGGCATTCACCTCTGATCTCTATGGTCAGCTGGGCTGCGAAGAAGGACCTCAACTTCATTTTAATATGGGAAAAGAGAACCTCGGCCCTGGCCAGTGTGGCTTGGTGGGTTGGAGCATATCCTGTAGACCAAAAGGTCAGGGGTTTGATTACCAGTAAAGGCACATACCCGGGCTGTGGTTTCAATCCCCAGTCAGGGAGTGTGCAGAAGGCAACAAATCTGTTTCTCTCTCCCATTTTCTTCTCTCTCTAAAAGCCATGAAAAAATTGTCCTCGGATGAGGACAAAAAATAGAAAAGAGAGAGAACCGCGACTGTAAGCTTTCATTCCTTCTATCGAGGGTCCACTTTGTGTCAGCCCTGGGCAGGCGCTGGGGAGACAGAAGCGGGTGAGGTGGACGTGGTTCTTGTACTCGTGGAGGGGTCTCTGATTAGCAATGGATTTTGTGGCACACGCTTACCGCTGATCGGGGCAGAGTGTGCCTGCCATGGGGACAGACCCCTCACTCTCGGTGTCTGGGGACAGTGCTGCCTGGGGCCCTGATGCGTCCCTGGGGATGTTGGAGCCAGCTGCTCTACTGAACCTTCCCACTCCCGTGTGACCGGCTGTTCCGGGAGTGTGTGGGCAGAGCCACGTGATGCTCCCTGCTCGTGTAACTGGCAGAATGCCCTTCCCATGTCCCATCGTTGACATGTCCCCTTGGACCTCTGGGCCACGTTCGTGCAGAGGAACATAGCAATAAAGGGAGGGTTTGAGAGCGAAGGATTTCCCCCCAATGTTCATTATAAAAATATTCAAACTCATAGAAAAGTTGAAAGCACGGTGCACAGAATGCCCGCATGCCCACCCCTGGATTCCACATGTGGAAACATTTTACCCCACTTGCTTTATCTAGGGATACACTCATCAATACCTATGTGTTGGGCTTTTTTTTTCTGTAAGTTTGAAAGTACATTTCGGGTGTCATCCCTAAATATTTCAGTGTGAACTTTCTAAGCATGAGGCTGCTCTTCTCTGTCACCATAGTACCACGGCCCTGTGACGAAAAGCAGCAGTAATTCGAGGGGCAGGGATTTGGATAATTAGCCAAGACGTAAGTGCTGGTGCCTCAGCAAACAAAGGATGGGCAGAACGCTACTGTATTAGGCCTCCTTTGGTTTCAGTCTCCATTCGGGACAGCTGCGGGAGGATGGAGTGATGCTCAGCTCCCAAGTCCATGAGCCCTGCAGGAACAGTGGGGGCTGGGGAGGTGTTTGTTGACTGAATGTGTCCAAAGTCAGATCGGCCCCTGGATCCTCCCTCGTGCTCCTGAGCACAGAAGGGACTCTTCTTCCAGCTCTGCCCTTGCCCAGGGGAGAGGGGTGTGTGGGGAGAGTGGGGGACTTGAGAGCTGGGTGGATAGGGGTACCCCCCAACCTTCAGCCCTCCTTGTGGCCATGGCATCTGAGCTGGGATGAGGGTGAGTGGTGCCCCTTCCTTTACCGCTGTGGAGGGGAAGTATTCTGAGGTGTGCCCGTGTACGTGACCGTGTACCTGTTAGAAGTAGCATTTGCACTTCCGGACAAGATGGAGGCCTGGTAGACTGTGCCTCCTTGCACAACCAAAAGAAGGACAACAACAATTTAAAAACAAAACCAACCAGAACTGCCAGAAAACCGAACTGTATGGAAGCCCAACAACCAAGGAGATAAAGAAGAAACACTCACCCAGGCCGGTAGAGGGGCGGAGACGGGCAGCTGGGCGGGGAGGACTCACGGCAAGGCGGCGGCTGGTGGACCCAGGGGTCCCACATTTCCGTGAGGATAAACTGGGAGGAACAACTGGGGACCAAAACAGACTGCGCAACCCAGAGTTCCAGGTGGGGAAATAAAGCCTCAAACCTCTGACTGAAAACGCCCGTGGGGGTTGAGGCAGCAGTGGGAGAGACTCCCAGCCCCACAGGAGAGGTCATTGGACAGACCCACAGCGGCCTAGAGCATGCACAAGCCCCCCACCGGGGAATCAGCACCAGAGGGGCCCACTTTGCTTGTGGGTATCGGGGGAAGTGACTGAAATCTGGCAGAGAGCAGAGCAAGCGCCATTGTTCCCTCTCGGCCCCTCCCTCACGTACAGCGTCAGTCACAGCGCAGCGACCGGCGTTTCCTCGCCCGGGGAACACACAAGGCTCCGCCCCTTTACGTAACAGGCGCACCAAGACAGAAAAAACATGGCCCATTGGAAGAACAGATCAAAGCTCCAGAAATACTTCAACTAAGCAATGAAGAGATAGCCAACCTATCAGATGCACAGTTCGAAACACTGGTAATCAGGATGCTCACAGAATTGGTTGAATTCGATTGCAAATTAGATGAAAAAATGAAGGCTATGCTAAGTGAAATAAAGGAAAATGTACAGGGAACCAATAGTGATGGGAAGGAAACTGGGACTCAAATCAATGGTGTGGACCAGAAGGAAGAAAGAAACATCCAACCAGAAAATAATCAAGAAACAAGAATTCAGAAAAATGAAGAGAGGCTTAGGAACCTCCAGGACATCTTGAAACGTTCCAACATCCAAATTATAGGGGTGCCAGAAGGAGAAGAGGAAGAGCAAGAAATTGAAATTTTATTTGAAAAAATAATGAAGGAGAACTTCCTCAATCTGGCAAAGGAAGTAGACTTCCAGGAAGCTCAGAGAGTCCCAAAGAAGCTGGACCCAAGGAGGAACACACCAAGGCACATCATAATTACATTACCCAAGATTAAACACAAGGAGAGAAGCTTACAAGCAGCAAGAGAAAAGGAGACAGTTACCTACAAAGGAGTTCCCACAAGACTGTCAGCTGATTTCTCCAAAGAGACCTTACAGGCAAGAAGGGGCTGGAAAGAAGTATTCCAAGTCATAAAAAGCAAGGACCTACATCCAAGATGACTCTATCCACCAAAGCTTTCATTTAGAATGGAAGGGCAGATAAAATGCTTCTCAGATAAAGTTAAAGGAGTTCATCATCACCAAGCCCTTATTATATGAAATGTTAAAGGGATTTATCTAAGAAAAAGAAGATAAAAAATAGGAACAGTAAAAATGACAGCAAACCCACAGTTATTAACAACCACACCTAAAACAAAAACAAAAGCAAACTAAGCAAACAACTAGAACAGGAACAGAACCGCAGAAATGGAGATCACATGGGGGGATATCAACAGGGGAGTGGGAGGGGGAGAGAGGGGGGAAAGGGAGAGAATAAGTAGCATAAATGGTAGGTAGAAAATAGACAGGGGGAGGGCAAGAACAGTATAGGAAATGGAGAAGCCAAAGAACTTATATGTATGACCCATGGACGTGAGCTAAAGTGGGGGAATGTGGGAGGGAGGGGGTGTGCAGGGCGGAGGGGAGTAAAAGGGGGGGAAATGGGACAACTGTAATAGCATAATCAATAAAATATATTTAAAAACGTAGCGTTTGGTACGAAGGAATAGTATTCAGCCTTAAAAAGGAAGGAAACGCCGGCACAGGCTGCAGCGTGGATGAGCCTGGAGGACGGACATTAGCTAAGGAACTAAGCAAGATGCACAAAGACAAATCCTGCACGGAGTCGCTCCCACGAGGTCGCCGGGAAAATCTGATTCAGAGACAGAAAGCAGAAGGGTGGTTGCCGGGGTCTGGGGGAGGGGGAAACGGGCAGTTGGGACTTAATGGGGAGGGAGTTTCAGTTCTGCAAGATGAAAAGAGCTCCGGGGAGAGGGTGGTGAAGGTCGCACGGCCATGTAAATGCGCTGAATGCCACCGAATTGTACACTTCAAATGGCTAAGCTGGTAAATTTTATGTTATGTGTGTTTCACCGCAATAAAAAAGGGGGATGTGGGCCCGGCGAGCAGCCGCACTGCGAGGCTCCACTTCAGAAGGGCGGTGCCCCCCCATCGGGCGAGGTGACCGCCCAGTGGCTCGCTGGGAAAGCTAGAATATTGTCACTCAGAGTCTGATGGAGCCAAGGAGACTTGGGGATATCAGACCCAAGGCCCGTTTCTGGAAACGCTGTGGCATTTGAAGCAAAACGGAGGCATTTTGTCAAAGGCAAGAACTTGATGAAAAATTGTTTTATGAAACCCAAATTTTGGCATATTTTCACATTTCAGTTTGTCAGAAGGCAGAGTAATAAATGTTAAGCATGTTGTTTATTATTATGCACGGCTCACTTCTTTATGATGACAATTTTATTTTAAAGTTTGTCAGAGTCACGGCAGACAGGGGTGGGGACTCTAGGAGAGAAGGGAGAGGTATTTCACGCTTTGTCCTGGCAGGACGACTGGGAGAACCGTTTTTATTAAGACCACAAAACAGAAGGGGCGGCCCAGGCCCCAAGCCCCTTCCCACAGCCCGGTCAGGGGGTGGTGTGGCGAGCCGGTGCCTGTCCGCCACCAGGTTCTGCTGCTGCTGGCGGTGGGCTGCAGTGGGCGTCTCAGCTTGCATGTCGCCGCCTGCTGAGCCCCTCGGCGAGGCTGCCTCTGCAGCCTTTGTTCCCTGGGGCTGATATCTGAGTCACTGGTTTGTGGTTTTACAGGGAGAGGGCTGGGACCAAGGGACTAAGAGCCATGTGCCATGCCAGGCCTCCCTTCCTGCAAATCCACCACACAAGCCTTCCTAGGCAGAGAAGGACCAGTTTTGTGCCTTTCCTTTTCGCTCACCTCGTCTCCATCATCAGTGGATGGAGAAACAGGGTCAGGCTTCCAGCTCCCTGGGAGCTGAGGGTGGTGGGACCCAGGGGGACACTGTGAGCTGTCACACAGCTGGCTGGGCAGGGTGCCTTCCCTCCCAAAGCCTCCGTTCCTCCACTGTAAAATGGGGTCTCCATGCCCACCCCTCGGGGCTGTTGTGAGCTCCCATTTCTTGGGTGCTCACCCAGGGTGGGGATTTGGAAGCAATATTCCAACCAAAGCCCAGGAGAGAGCCCTGTGAATGGTTCTGATGCGTGTTTCAGATGGAGTCTGGGATCAGAGAGAGGGAGGCCTGTGGCCCGAAACGCCAGGCAGTGAGGGTGGCTCTGGGCTTGGGTCCTGGGTCCTGGGTCTGCCCAGAGCCTGTGCAGGAGACAGGGCGACTGCCGTGCTCTGGCCGGCTCAGGGCTGGTGCTCGGCTCCCACCAGGCGACCTGCCACCTGGTCTCAGGACTGAAGAGGAAACACAGGCTTCCGTGGATCAGGGAGCCTGGCTGGGCACAGAGCCTGAGGTCCTGGCCAAACGGATTTCCACGCAGGTTCTGAGAGGAGGGCAGAGAGACCATGGCCCTGGTCTGGTGTCACACAGCATGCTGGCGGGGGGCCACTGCCCACCTGCTCCTGAGGCCGTTGTGGGGGCATAGGGGACTGCGCTGTGGCCTGGGCTGGGTGGGACTGGAAGAAGGTTCTTGTGGTGGCTGGTCCCCCTTGGGCTCCACCTCCTCTGCTTCCTTGGCAGGTAGGGGTGGGTGGGTGGGTGGGTGGAAGGAAATATGCCTCTCCCCCCAGGTCTGTTGCCTTGTCACATTCTGTTTTAGCCCCCAGGCCTGGGCTAGTGGGTTTGCACACAGATATTGGCCATGACAAGCTGGGGGTGGGTGCTGGTCAGGGGCTAGTTTGAGGTCTTTTTCTTAGATTTGATGCAGAAACACATCCAGCTCCCCCCCCTCCCCGCCCCCTGCCGGGTCCCTTGATCACCATCCCTGCCCCGTAGGAAATGCTTCAGAGAGCCCTGGATTGGGAGGGGGAGTGTCCCTGTCCCCCTCCCCACTACTCGGGCAGGGGCTGGGGGGGGGGGTTGCGCGGGGCGCAGTGCCTGCCCCTTCTGACCCAGAGCCTCTCCCAGCCCTCTCCCAGCAGCCGGATCCTCCATGAAAGGATAAGGATCACATTCTTCACTTTTTAAGTTGCACAAAAGCTGTATGCATAATTAATGTGCAATAAACGTGAGCGGCTGGAAATTAACTAAATGAAAAAAAAAGGAATATGCTTAATTGTAAAAATTTAATTTTGCTTTTATTCTTTTTCTTTCCCTCCGTCTCCGTTCCCCCACCCTTTCCGACGTGTTATATTCTCTGAGCCCTTCAGCTCTTGCCGGAGATCATGTTCTGAGGGGCTCTCCTCCTGACCTCTGGCCAGGGAGCCAAGGGCAAGATTAGTTTTAAGCTGCAGCCCAGTCAGTTACTCTCTACGGAGGGTCGAGCGTGCCCATGAGTGGTGTTACTGTGTCACACAAAGGAATGTGGCCATCATCCTTCAAGACCTTGCTTGGGGGACTTCTGTGCCTGCTCCTCAGGGCTTTGGTGGACGCAACTGTGAGAGTCGCCATTTGAAACTCGGAGAGAGTACCCATCATGGTATTTAAAATTCCTAAACATGAATTCAGTGGTCAAAAAGCCCCAGGACTAAAGACATTTCCATATACTGGAAGACAGGATTTTAAGCAGTAGCGTCTGAGGCTCCCTCTCTTCTCCTGCTAACTTTTGGAAGGACAAGACCCTAGATGATGTGATTGGGTGTGAAATTTCCCAGTGGAAAAATTTATTGACGCGTTCTTATTTATTGTTACATCTCTTAATAAAACCCGAGGATTCGGCTTCAAGAAATAACCCATCCACTTGAAAGAGAGAAAAAAAGGATTATTATTTTTTAAGAATAAAACACTCTATTAACAGATCCTTTAAAATATGATTTATTGCCCACACATAACATCAACAATAACTTAAAATATCAAATCCCTGGAAATAAATCACTGCGATTCTATCTCCTTACACGCCAGCTGTTTCTCTGTTTCTGCCTGCCTTCTCAGCCCTGGTCTGTATCAGCAGATAATTTAAAAAGAGGGAGAAGAAGCAAGAGACAGAGCCCAGAGGCATCAAGGCTGTTTGGGCAAGAATCGTGTTTTCAGAACCTTCCACTTTGTCCGAGACAGTTCAGAGCCGACCCTTCTCGAGTCTGTTCAAACAGTAACCGGCATAGGGCGTTTCTTTGAGTCACTCTTATCGCATTAATTTATAGCAAGGAAAGAGGCTGTCTGTACGGTCACTCACAGGTGCTGCCCCCTCTGCCCAGGTACCTGGTCCTGTGTAAGGTGAACTGCCGTCATCCCGGAGTTGCCTGGTCATCGGGGACCCTGGGAAAGCCATAAATAATCAGCCTGTGGCTACAGATCACGCAGGCTCGGCCGCAGCCCAGCTGGCAGAGGCGACTGGCCACCTCTGGGAACAGGTGGCCCGCAGGGGCAGCAGGCTGGTTTCTGCAGCCGCCTCCAACCAAGTCTGGTTCCAGCCCCAGACGCTCGGCCAGGCCCCAGCCGCAGACCTGTGCATTAAACAGGTTCTGACACTAAAACCAAGGCCTGCCGGCCGTTGTCACAGGAATGCAGTGTCCTCTGGGGGTCCCCTTATTAAAAAGCCAAGACTTGCTGCTGCCACCCAGGATAGCTTTCTATCCCATTTGTATCGATCACAGGGAAACGTCTCATTCTCTGGCCAACGCGTCCAGCCCGCAGGGAGGGAGTTAGTGTTGGGTGAAAAACGTTTGTTCCACCGTGATCTGGGGGACCCTGAGCTGGCGCCGTGGCTCTGTCCGTGAGGAGGTGGGGGGCAATCTCCAGCCGTGACATGGAACTGCAAACGTGGGCGTGAGAGTTCGCAGAACAATAAAGCCTGCCAGGGGCTTCAGAAATTATCCAGCGTAACTGCTTCACTTCCGGGACGACTTCGGGTCAAGGCGAGGGACTTGGCTTACCCACGTCACAGGTAGTGGCTGGCCCCTGTACGAATTTCTCCTACAGATAATACCTGAATGGGTGAGAAAGGATACTTAGCACAGCACTATTTGTAGGTGCAAAAGGCGGGAACCCCCCTCCATGCCTCCATCACAGGAGACCAAGTGAACGACATTCTGATATTAGGCAGAACGACATTAAATTGGCATTTTCACTGGTCAAAGGGGTTGGATATTGACGGTCTCATATGGGCCGATCCACTATAGCTGTTGAGTGGAATGGCAGTCTTCAGGAATGAGATGGAGAACACTCCAAGACACATATTAAGAAATGAAAAAAGCAAGCTGCAGAATAGCGTACCTGTTAGGCTCCATATGTGTTTTTAGAAAAGCAAATAGACACATATTTGCTGGTATAAACCTTGACTCTGGAAGGAGACACTAGAAATCGTCCCAAGTGGCTGCCTTGCGGAGGGGCGCAGGGGGCCGAGGAAGGGTCAGAGCCCTTCGCCCTTTATAGCCGTTGCACCTCCTGAATTGTATGCCCTGTGTGTAGGGTAGATTTAAAATAAGTTACTTAGGATTCCAGACAAACGTCAGTGAAGCCTTCCCTACTACGGGCGAAGAGCTCAGACTCTGGTCTGAGAATTCTGGGCTTCAATTCACTTCGCCTCACGGAGCCTCAGTTTTCTCGTCTGTCAAGTGGGGCTGTAACAGCGTTGGCTTCCTAGAGTGGAAGTGACGATTTCCCTGAGATGTGACTGGGACAGGCTCAGCACAGTGACACACGGTTTTGTAGATATTACGTTACGATAAATGACGTGTAGGTCACACCACGCACATAAATCCTTATAACGACTCGCCTGACATTTTCGTTTTCTGGGACGACAGGTTAAAAATAGCTGTGTGTATTGAGAGTCAGGAGTTGAGACGCTAAGTGTTGTGTGGACCTGTGTTTGGGGGACCCGCACCGATGCGGGGACGGCCCACGCTGGATTTGCAGGGTGAGTCTGATGCTTTTTTTCTGAACGAGTCGATGGTTTTCCGCATCCCTGTGTACACAGGCAGGTGAACTAATAGAATTAAGCTTATTGGTTTCATTCCTCTGGGCCCCCTTGGCGAGGGGAGAGCAGCTGGATGAATATTTTAATTAAGCTCTGACACCCAGAAGTCAAAGTCCCCGAGTGGTCCCAGTGGGCAAGGTCGTGCAGTTTGGGGTTTAATCAAGTTCGGTTTCAGAGTTCAAATTTCTTCCTGGACAGAAATATGTCATTAGGCATCCAAGATTTCCACTGGAAAAAAAAAATACAACCTGACTATATTTTCTCTAGAGAATGACACCGTGATTCGATTAGCCCCTTTTCCTTGACATTTTGCCCACTTTATTAACTTCTGCTTTGCTTTTAAGCAGGCAACTACTGTTTTACTTCCCTGAAGAAGCTCATAATATTATAATTCAAGTGTCAGGACAGATTAGGTTAAACGAACTGTGTAATTCCCGAAGGAAAACAAACTTCAAAACGGACGTGGTTCGCCTTGTAACATGTCATGGATTGCATTAGCGTTGAATGGGCGATTCTATCACCTAATGTGCTAAAGTTGGCTCAAATGTTCCCCACTCTGCAAGGTGAGAAATTACTTAGCTAACAAAACATTTCGTTTTCCTCCCTTTGCATTCTTTCTTTATGAGATCCTGAATGTGACATTTTCACCAAAAAATCTCTGCGCTTATTTGTGAAAAATGTATATTAAAACCAAAGCCCATCAAATGGAAAGAAATCACAGATGGTTTTATTCACAAGCAGTAGAATTAATGGCCTCTCTTCTCTTTATAAATATTAGAAGCAGATGAGTTCATTACGATTTCACCCTAATAAAGAAAACCTGCTTGATTTTGACAAGACATCGACTTATCTAATACATCTCCTAAATAACAAAGCTACTTCCCGCCCGTAAAACACAGCTCGAAAACACCAGCTTTACCTGGACTGCTTCTAAATTAATGAAAAACACTCGAGTCCAAGGAGAGCAAAAGAGGTGGGGGGAGCAGAGAGATGGAATTCAAGGGATTTTTGAAAATGTGACGGATTCTGAAAAGCGAGTTTTGAAATGTTTACTTTGTGGTGGTTTGAAATTTTTACATCTTTCAACAAAGCGCGCAGAGAAGTGAAACCATCTGAAAGGGCTTTTGAAAAGAGCGATTCAGCACAAGTTGGATGAAGTTGCGGTTCTTTATCGCGGCAATCTGTGCCCATCAGAGCCGGGGGGAGCCCAGCCCTTTCCCCGTCGGCTCCTCCCGAGCCCCGAGCTCTGCGGCAGCCTCGCCTGGGCTTCAAAGCGCTGCTGATGGAGGCTGGGGAGGGAATTGGACACCTCACTCCGGGGACAAGGGCACGGCTGCCTGATGTGGTCATCTTGTTAGTCATGGAAAGCCCGGGGTCTTTCTGTTTGTGCCGCTTTCAGCACTTATTAAGCAAGAAGTGGGAGGCTTTACGCAAAACTGCAAAAGATGTTTTTTTCTCCCCAGGACCCCAGCAGTTGGGGCCACGGCTTATCCATCATTGCAAAGATCTCTCTGAGAAAGGGAAGGAGTCAGCCGTGCTTGAGGGGGAGAAAAATGAGCGGCACATGGGGCCTCTGTCCCAGGACCTTCTTGGCTTGGCTCCCATGGACGGGTGTGGGCTCCTCCATCTGAAAACTGCCGAGGGAATGCCTTTGGGGAGGTGCGCCGCATGGCTTAAGAAAAATTGCAAAAATGGCACATCTCTTTGGCTTTGGTGCCCAAGCCACCGTTCAGGACTCACACCACCTCAGATTCGCATCCTTTCCTCAGCCCCAGGGCCACCTGGGGCTTACACCACAGAGAACCACACACCTGCACACACGTGGCACGGCTGGGGGAGGGAGGTGGGTGCCGAAGGGAGAAACACTATTTCTAAGCAGCTCCTTAAAAGTGAACGAATCCCGGTACCTTGTCGCAGGAACCTGCATCTTTCTGGCTGTCTGGGCTCCCTTCTTCCGTGTCAGGGGCTGTGAGTTCTCCGACAGGCCCAGGTGCAATTCTGAGTTCTGAGATCATCAGCATCCCTTCTTCAAGCCTCAGTTCCACATGTATCAAACTTCTGGGGAGATCTTTGGGGAAGCCACAAGTGTGAGCCAGGAGCCCATGATTGAAATTCTCCAATAAATCCCTCCCAGCTGAGCCCGGAGGCTCTGCAGTTGGTTCAGCAAGCAGAGACGGGCAGGAAAGGGGAGGGTGGGGGCTGCAAACTTCAAACAGGACTGGGGGGTGGGTAGTCTGTGCTGGGGGGAGGCCACCGGCAGAGGGCTGAGAGTTAATTAAAGAGACTGCGTTGGAGCACCTATAAACTGCATATTAAAGTGCCAGCAACCCCAGTTCTGTGCAGACACCCTCTCACCTGGGAGTATGCTGGAAGGGCCAGACTTGGGCCACGTGTAGGATGGACGTCGGCAGTGGTCTGGAGGGCCCCGGCCCGGGCTACTTTGCCCGTTCACCAAGGGAGCTGAGACCGTGTTTAAAAGCCTCATTAAACATGGAGGGTCTCCTGTCTTCCGGGCACTGGGCTGGGCACGTCACCAGGGAGACAAAGGCCGTTATGGCTTCCATTTTACAGATGAGAAGAGTAAGGCTCTGAGAGGCAAAGTCAGCAATTCAAGGATGTATGGCTGTGGTGTGGGAGGGGCAGGGCCGGAGTCTGGATCCTCCCGAGTTTGCCGCTGGCCGGAGCCGAGGACCAGGCAGAGAGCAGCAAAGGACGGGTTATCACGGCTTACATCCTGCTCTCACCTCGGCTCTGGCCCCTCGCACTGTCCTTGACATTCAACCAGGTGCCGGTGATGTCTGGCCCAGCAGTTGGGGCTGGGCCTCCCCAGCTTCTCTGCGACAAATGGTTCTCATTTGAAAGGGAGGTTATAAAAACACACGCCCAAGGACACTGTCGGGGAACTGAGGATTAATTTCACTTCAGTCAAAGACCATTTCAAATATTTTTTTTTTTGAGGGGGGATGAGGGTAGGCAGCAGCCCTGCTTAGGAAGAAAGGCAGGGTTTGTGGGGTGCCCCTCAGGTCGGCTGGTTTGGAGGCACATAGGGATGTGGGCTCCTGGGGGTGGCATCCCTCCATGCTTGGTGAGACTGAGTCCGACCGGAGGCGCTGCTCTGCTTCTCTGAGTCCGGGAGGCTCCACTCCAGCATGGAAGCGCTCCATGCCTTGGTTGTGTTTCAGGGCGGCTTAAGTTGCCAAAAGGAAGGGAAGGAGTAGACACTTGGGACATTTTCACTTTCTGGATGGTGTCAAAAGCTGAGTGTTTTTGCCAGGTGACTCAACCAGAGAGGGTCCTGAAGACCAGTGGGGCACTGCCTCCCCACCCACCCCCCATTCTCCCAGATGCTGTGGGCAACACAACTGAGTCCAGATTCCAGCCAGGAACCAGAGGGAGTACCAGCTGTGCTCTCAGCCAGGAGCTCCCAGATTGGGTGGCCTGGACCCCTAAAAGACAATGGTGGGGTTCTGGGACACAGGCTGGGGCTGTAGGCTTGCTTACTGAGAGCTTGGGGGTGCCAGGCAGCTGCTGCAATCTCAGCTGTTCGCCGACCCCGGGAAGTAAGGACTTTCTGTCATCCCCATTGTACCGCCAGGGAAACGGATACTCAGGCATCTGGTTACAGGCGCGGACGCTGGACGCTGGACAACAGAGACATGTCTCCTCTAATCTCAGAGACTTTTCAGAGTAGGGACTGTGGGCGTCCCCAGTTTATGGATGTGGAAGTTGAGGCTCAGAGCTGAGGCTCCATGATGTGACTTGTCCGAGCCTACGCGCACGGGAGGGCGGAGCTGAGGGTTTGCGGTCCCACAGCCCAGGCTCAGGCCCCGCCAGCGAATCCGGATTCCAGAGCACAGCGAGCGCAACTGCCCGGCCTGGCCAACCTTGGGACTTCAGAGTCCCGTGGAGCCGCTGCCCGCAAGCCTGCGGGTGCAGCAGGGGTGGATACCCCCGAGGGTCGTGGAGGGGCCCACTGCCGGCTGGACTCGGTCCAAACAAACGTCTACAGCACGGAGCTGTAGATTTATCTTCAGACTCTTGGAGGAGCTCGCTGAGCTCTGCTTTCTTTCTGCAAGATGGAAGAACCGACAGCATGCGGTGGGGGTCCCCGCAGAGCCCAGGCAGAGCCGGCGCCGGGCCGGCGCAGAAGAGCGCCCCCGCGCGGCCGAACTCGGTGTGTGCACCGGCGGCCAGGGCTGCCCGCAAAGAGGGATCTGCACTTCACAGGCGACCCAGTCACCTTGAAAGGAGCAAGTAGAACGGCCCCTATTTCAGAGGAGAAAACAGGCCAGAGAAAAAGTCCAAGAGACCTCCAGAGTTCCCCCAGTTGGGAAATGGGACTCAAAGGTGGTTTGCCTCCCCGCAAAGTGCCAACCGCCCAGCCCCCAGCTCCGGGAGCTGCAAGAGGCCCACCCTAGGAAGCCTTGCTGGTCTAGTCAGTGCAGTGGGGTGCTGGGTGCCCAGACCTGCCGCCCTGGCCAAGCCCCAGGCGGCCCCAGACCCCAGTGGGATGCAGTGACGGGTTCAGTGGGGCTGGTACTAGCCCGGGGCCCTAGGAGTTTTTGGCAAATCCCTACCCAGGAATATTGATTGAGCACAAGCATGCACTAAGCCAGGGGCTCTCATGCTGGGTGGACAGGTGACCTTGGACCCCGTCTCCCTTCCTGCTCACACTGAAGGGCCTCCTGGGGCCTCCCCGTGGCCAAATGCCCTATGCCAGGTGCCCTGCCCCCCCGGCACTGTGCTGCACCCTGGGTCTGACCTCAGTTTCTCCTCTGGGAAGCCCTTGTGGCCAGTTGCTCTGATCAGAGAGCCTCAGGGCCACAGGCTGGGGCAGTGGCAGAGTTGGGCCCCCAGCTGGGCCCCTCTGACCGCAGGAGGAGCCACTGCACGACTGGACACTTCCTCTGGGGTGGCCATAATTCAGGCTGCCTCCAGGCACAGCTCTGAAGCTGGGCACGCTTGGATTGGATGTCCTGAGCTCCTGAGACTGTCTGGAGTCTCAGTTTCCGTATCTGTTAAATTGGGGGGGGTCCCTGACGGCAGGGCTGTGGTGGTATTGCACGAGGGGTATCGCTGCCACCCCCCACAAATGTTTGCTATGCCCTGTGCACAGGTGCAGTGCTCCCCCCCCCCCCAATTCTTTCTCCGCCCCTCGGAGCCTCACTCACTCCAGCCCCACAGACTCCAGAGCCCATTGCACACCTTGTCCCCCCAGAGGTCTTCTCTCCTCTCCCCTCTTCCAGGACTCGTCTCCAAGGGGAGGCACTGCAGGGTGGAAGAGCCATTTTTAAAGGGCTTGGGAGGACAGGCAAAGCTTCTTAAACATAAAGCACTATCCATCAAAGAGAAGATTGATAATCGGACTCCATTTATTAGTAACTTTTAATATAAACATTTTTATTGAGGTATAATTGTTCTGTAACAAGAGTTTCAGGTGTACCACATAGCGACTCAGTATTTGTGAGCTATCGCCACAATACATTCACGTGACACCTGTCGTGGGGCGTAGCAGCCCCCACGCGTGCACTGCAGGGTTTGTTAACTAATGGTGTAATTATTTTATAACTGCATGTTTGTACGTTTTCGTGCCCTTAATTCATGTGTCCTCTCACCCCCGCTGCCTCTAGCAGCTGCCAATCTGTTCTTTGTATCTGTGAGATTTAAAAAAAAATTATAGCTTTAAAAAAAAATCCCATGTTATCTTTCTCTGCCTGACTCATTTCACTTAGCATAATGCCTTCAAGTTTTATGTACATTGTTGCAAGTGGCAAGATGTTATTCTTTTTTATGGCTGAATAATATTCTATCGTGTGTATGCCACATGTTCCTTACCCATTTATCCACTGGTGGATACTTAGGTTGCTTCTGTATCTTGGCAATTGAAAATAATGCTTCAATGAACAATGGGGTGCATATACCTTTCTTTGTATTAGTGTTTTTGTTTTCTTTGGATAAATACCCAAAGTGGAATTGCTGGGTCATATGGTAGTTCTGTATTTAATTTTTTGAGGAACCGCCATACTGCACCAATCTATATTCCCACCAACAGTGCGCAAGGGGTCCCTTTCCTACACCCTCGCCAACGTTTGTTATTTCTTGTCTTTTAGAACAGCCCTTCTAACAGGTGCGAGGTGACAGCTCACTGTGGTGTGATTTGCATTTCCCTGGTGACTGGTGATGTTGAACATCTCTCCAAGTACCTGCCAGTCATCTGGATGTCTTCTTTGGGGACATGTCTACTCAGACCCACTGCCCGTTTTTTAATTGGTCATTGCTTGTTTTGCTACAGGTTGTATGAGCTCTTTATGTAATTTGGATATTAACACCTTATCCGATATATGATTCGCAAATATTTCCTCCCATTCTGTAGGTTGCTTTTTCATTTGTTTAAATTCCTTCCGCTGAGCAGAACCATTTCATTTGGTGTGGTCACACTTGTTTGTTTTCGCTTTCGGAGACATATCCAAAAACTCATCGCTAAGACCAATGTCAAGGAGTTTACCACCTGTTACTTCTAGGAGCTCTATGGTTTCAGGTCTTACCTTGGAGTCTTCGATCCCTTTTGAGTTTTCACTTTAGCACATGGTGTAACATAGTGGGCCCGTTTCATTCTTTTGCATGTGACTGTCTAGTTTTCCCAATACCATTTATTGAAAAGATGGTCTTTACCCCATTGGATATTCTTGGGTCCTTTGTCATAAATTAACCGAACCATGTACGCGTGGGTTTATTTCTGGGCGGGCTATTGTGTTCCATCGATCTATGTGTCTGTTTCCAGGCCAGTGCCACGTACCACGTACTTTTGGTTACTGTAGTTTGTAACACGGTCTGAAATCAGGGAGCATCCTGCCTCCAGCTTTGTTCTTTCTCGAGACTGCTGCGGCTATCTGGGGTCTTCTGTGGTTCCGTACGAATTTTAGGGTTGTTTGTTCAATTTTTGTGAAGAATGCCATTGGAATTTTGAAGATTGCATTGAGTCTGTAGGTTGCTTTGGGTAGTACGGACTTTTTAACAATATTAATCCTCCCAGGATTAATTCTAACCATCTATACACAAGAAATATCTTCCCACTTATTTTTGTCATCTTCATCAGTGCCTCGCGGTTTTCAGTGTACGGGCCTTTCACCTCCGGCTAAATTTATTCCTAGGTATTTTCCTCTTTTTGATGTAATTGTAAATGGGTTGTTTCCTTAATTTCTCTTTCTGACAGTTCATTATTAGTGTACAGGAAAGCAAATGATTTTTGTATATTGATTTTGTGTCCTGCAACTTTCTCAATTCAGAAAAGCATTCTAGGCAGAAGGAGTAGCACATGCAAAGGCAAAGAAGCACAGAGGTTAGGGCCTGAGGCACCACAAGTGCAGCGGGGAGATCGGGGAGGCGGGGCTCGGTGAGAGGTGGGGTCAGACGCAGGAAGGCGGGGTGCGGAAACCTGACTTCAGTAGGTGCAGTCTTGTCTGATGGAGCTTGGCTGGGTCGGAAAGGGATGGACATGGGAAGACCCTGGGGGCAGGGAATGGCTATAGGCTGGTGCTGTAATCCAGGTAAAAAGTCTCAAGGGCCAGAACTCAAAAAAAAAAAAAAAAAAAAAAAAAGGAGCATCAAGAAGAGAGTGACTGAGTTTGAAAACACATTTAGATGCGAGAACTATCCAGCTGGCAATGGGGGTGACCACAGGTGGTGGTGAGGGTGACTCTGGCAGGAGATGGCAGGGCTGATCCAGAGATGTAGCAGTCAGCAGCGGAGCCGTTTGGGGCTTGGGGGAAGAGGGCACCTTCAGCTCAGGCTATGCTAAGGTCAAGGTGGAACCTCAAGGTTGCTGCTGGAACTGTGTCACTGTGGGCCAGTGACAGACCTAAGTGAAGTTAGAGACACGGGCTGCTCCCAGCCACCGGGAGGATGCAGAAGGGGGAGAGAGAGGCAAGGGTGGGGCTTGGAGAGAGGTAGGACAGACGTGGCTGGGGTGTGTATGTGTGGGGTGGAGTGGGACGGGCTAGATCATCACACATCCCTTGTGTGAGGACAGGGATGACACTGAGTCCCCAGTGCCCGGCTCAGAGCCTGCACACAGAAGGTGCTCACCCATGTCGAATGGCTAGATGGACAGATGAAAGGATGAATGATGCGGCACTCACCTCACCGTCGTCCCTCGCGTCACAGCCGCTGGTGAGGCGCTTTCCCGTCTCCCCGGAAGGTCTCCCTTCCATCCCTCTGCCCACAGACCTGCCTTCCTCTGTAGCAGGTGCCTCTCTAGGACCCAAACCTAGACCAGCTCCAGATACTCTGTGATCACATATTCCCCACTCCCACTTGGGCCAGAGCAACCAGGGGCAGAAGGGGTCACCTGACCCAGGCCAGCCAATCAGAGCCTGCCCTGGTTCTCTTGCCTCTGGAAATTCTGAACTGAGAATGCGTGAATTTGGGTGATTGTGTGTACATATGCATATGTGTGCCATGTATGCTGGTGTGCAGAGCACATGAGAGGGAGGGCCAGAGTGTGAGAGAATGAGAAGCAAGCAGACCCCCAGGGAGTGGCAGATGAGGCATGTGGGCAAGACAGGAGAAATAGGTGCTGCTGGCTCTGGCCTCTCTGGGGCTCAGCTGGGTCCTGCTTTGGGCTCTGAGCGTCCTCTGGGTCTACCTACTAACCCTTGGCCTTGTCCTTGGCTGCAGTGTGTGGACTTTGGTTTTTTTCCTGCATGAAGGCCAGTGTGTGCGGTGTCTCTTCTGGGGCTCTGAGCATCCATCCGTCTGCCTGCCTTCCCGAGCAGTGCTTGAGGCCTCTTGCAAACAGACCCTGGGTTCTGGATGTCAAAGGCCACACTTGTACTTGCTAAGTGCCCCAGCAGATGCTCTGGACGGCAACTCAGAACCCAGGCCCCAAAGAAAGGCCCACAGGTCCTCGGGCTCTGCCCGTGCTAAATGCCCTGTGAGCGCCCTCATGCCATCTTCCCAGGGAGGCATGGTCCCCACTCTGACAGGTGCTGGGTCACGAGCGGAAAGCCACACGGTCGGTGAGTGGCAGAGCGAGACTTTGCATCCAGCTCCTCAGACTCCACACTGAGTGTTCTTTGGGGGCTTCTCATGGAATTCTCCAGGGGCTTTTCTTCTGGGAGGCGCCTGCGGTTGTGGCCTGGGCCAGAGGTGCTGACTCTGGGGACTCTCGTGGTCCCAGTGAGCTGAGACGGCATGAGCTAAGGGTCACCCCGGCCTCACCGGCATCTGGCAGAAGCAGGGCTGGAGGCAGTGGCAGCTCAGCCCAAAAATGCAGAGGTCGCCTGTGAAGGCACAGCGCTTTGATGGTGAAACCTGAACTGGCTCGTCCTCACAGGACCCTGAGCGTGTCCTGGGGCCCTGCAGCCCCTCCCTGACGTTTGGGGTGGCGTCTCACAAGCAGGTGAGCAGTCGGGGCAGGACTGAAACCATGCAGCTGTATCCTCCCGGCAGCTGGACCCCCTGAATCTGCCCAGACACGGCTCCAGGGCAGGCACAGATGAGAGAGCCCGCATTCCTCGCTGGGGACCCCCTGAAATGCGTGCGCTTCACAGGCTTTTACCGCAACTGGGGCTTTTCTCTTTCAGGAGCATTCCTGAGGGCTGGTGCCGGAGAAGGGCAGGGCTTTGCGGGCCCCTCCCGACCCCTGCTGGCTTGTGACCAGGCCGTCTACCCTCAGTGGGGCGCAGCAGCCCACCGGCGCTCTCAAGAAGGCTGGCAGGTCAGGGGGTGGCAGCCATCTGCTCCTTAAGCCCACGGCTGGCCTGGCCAGTGTCTGGGACAAGCTGGAGGCCTTGAGGGACACTATCCTGGTTGGCTTCAGAGACAGCAGCAAGCCAGGGAAAGGTTAAAACAAACATTTATTTAACAAATTATATTAAGAAGACAGACAATCACACAGTGAAACTTCCCTTTGCCAAGTACAAGAGTCACCTCAAATAAATACCCGCAGGAAGGACGTCGTTCCCGCGGCCAGTGCACAGTGGCTGTCAGAGGCCCCAGGCGGCCGCACGGCAGCGTGCGCCCTTTGCTGGGGGAACAGACCCCCGTCTCGCAGTGGTGACAGTGGCAGCTGCCGCAGGGCCACGTCTACAACACGTGAAGAAAGCTGGGCTGACCCAGGGGCGCCAGGTGGCGCAGGGGGTGGGAGCGCGGGCGCTGGCCACCTCCTCCAGGCCCCTGGGGGACAGCAGACAGTGAACTGAGTCAGGGGGGCTCAGCTTTTGTGCACCCTGCATGCACGTGGCTTCTTTGTCAAGGGCTCTCTCTGCCCTCATCCGCAGACTCCCCGGTTCTCAGAGGAGCTACAGGCTGGGATGCCCCACAAACAGCCAGTGGCAGGGCAGCTGGCAGCCCCGGGAGCCCTGGTTGGGTGGAGCAAGCGGGTAAGTGGGCAGGCAGGCTCCTGCCCCATGCTCAGCGCCCATGTCACGGTGCTCCGGTGACACCAGCGTGACTGGGGGCAGCTGGGATGCCCATTCCTGGACCAGAAACTAAAAGGTCGTCACGAGGCATGTGCTTATGTTGGGATGGCTGGCACCATGGGCTCTGGGGCCACACAAGACTCGGGTCCAAAACCTGCCTCTCCACTCACCAGCCTTGTGCCCTTGGACAAGCCTCAGCTTCTCCATCCGTAACGAGGAGCAAATCACATCCACTTCTGGGCGTGTTTGGTTTGGGGGGAATGACAGGAGAAAGATGTGCTTAAGGTGCCGGCCTCATGCCCGGCACGGAGTGTGGGCATAGGGTGCGCTGGTTCTTCTTGTCCCGCCCCCCGCCTTTCTGAAGGACATGGGGCGGTTGGAAAACAGTCCCCAACCAACCTCAGCGGCTTCTCACCACCAACTGCCTGTCACCAGCGAGGTGGGCAGACAGGCGGCAACCCTCCTGATAGGTGGGGCTCGGGCAGCCTGGGGGGCTAACCTGCTATTTCTTCCCACCAGCAGGGTGCTCCCCTCTCCAAGTGGAGGAGGTTACAGCTGAGATCAGTTCGTGGACTGGGGGTGGGGAAAAGCCTTGTCATAAACTTGCAGGTGAGCCTGGAGCAGAGTACTTACTCCTGGTCACTGCTGTGCCACTTCCAAGGCCTTTGGAGGGAGCTTTTGACTTCAGAGGGAAGAGAAGGCAAGGGGGCACTGTGCTCTGCTTAGAGTATTTTGGGGGGACAGAGGGCACCGGGGGGCTGAGGGCAAGCCGCTGCCCTTCACTTTTCCACAAAAACCCTTTCTTCCCTCCCCTCCTGGCCAGACGGTTTGCAAAGTACCCTCCCAGAAAGGAACAGGTCACGCAGTTTGTAGGTGTGAGCCAGAGCCCTGCACCCTAATCTGCTGCCACCCACACACTGGCTCAACCTCACCCGCCTCTCACAAGGCAAAGAGATGGGGTCAGGAGCAGCCTAACCTCCACCACACAGCCAACTTGCGACACCGCGCTGCTGGCTTGTCTTAGGCTGCGGTGCGGTGCGGAGCTCACAGCCAGCGCTGTTACCTAGACTAAGTCTGTGAGGTTGTGGAGGCCTCCCGGCTCACCCAAGATCCCCGGGGGCGTGAATGGGGAGCTGTGGACACCCTCCTCCTCTCACCGACGTCTGCCCTCACCGCGGGGCCCACATCGTCCTATTTGAAGCTTTTCTGGCCCAGCAGAGCTGCCGAAGGGCCTGGTTGTTAGTCGAGGGAGAAGGGCTGCTGGGCGTTACTGGTCAGAGATAATCTCACAGCCAGGGTGTGAACACGAGCTACTGACGTGGACAGAGTGCACGGTCCGAAGAGCTAGACAGGAATCAGGGCCCCGCCCCGCGCTGGACGGCCCCTCTGGCTGTTGGGCTTCTAGTCACACAGGTCACTTGGCTTTGAACCAGCCACGCGTCCAAAAAGCAGCAGCAGACACGTGTTCTGGGCCCCAGGGGGTTCCCCCAGCTCCCCAGAAACAACTAGCTTATTTCAGTGGGTACGTCTGAGACCAGTCGGCCCTCTGCTGGTTAAGCACCAATCCCAAAGGCCCCAGGAGACTGCCATCTCCACCCCGACGTCTCCCGGGCCCTGGTGGGTTCCACAAGCTGTCTTTTCCTGCCACCTTGCTGCGTGGGAGGCACGGGGAGGCCAGTCTCACCAGGGATGTCCTCAGGTTTTGGGGAAGGGGAGGCGAGGCAACCACTTCCCTATTGCGCGGGAAATCAGGAGGTATCAACATGAACACCAAGGGGGTGACCAGGGGTGAGAGCTGAGGGGCCTGCAGGGGGCAGGGCTGACAGGTACATGAGGTATTTTTTGCCCTGCCCTGCTTCTTAGCCAGCGGCCACTCCACTGACTGTTGGCTGTTCCTACTGCACCCCAGTCACCCAGCTGACCACATGCCATCCCGGGGGCTGCAGGCGGGAGGGGCCTGTCCCTGGCTGTGGCTCTACTGCACCACCTTCCTGGTGGGGGGAACCTCACTACTCTCCACAGTGCCCCCCCTGCCAAACCTCCTGTGCATAGCTCCAACCATCTGGTGACCCCCCGAGTTGGGAGACACCAACAGCCAGACACAGCAGGCCACTGGGGTGAGGGCCCAAGCCTCCAGACATGGCGGCAACCCCTGTTCTCATGGCAAACGTGTGGAGTTGAACTTGGCAGCTGGCACTGTGTCTACTGGCCGTTAGTAGCAGAAATGTCGGTGCTGGCCCCGGTCAGTGACCTGGATTGGACGGGCTTGTCAGAACCACCATCTCTAAGAGCAGAGGCCGTCAGGACATGGCCTGGCTCTGAGAAACCAGGTGAGCATGTGCCCCGGTCCTTCCGGCCGGGCACTGGCTCACAGCACCGGGCAGAGCCGTGGGCACTGCTGATGGCACCTGGGTGCTGCGGAGACGAGCCCTTTGGGGGAAGTGGGTGCGAAGTGGGTGGGCCCAGAGTCCTGGGCAGCAGGCGCCAGGCACTCGGCCGTCCTGCCCAGAAAGCAAGTCCTGTCTGCCGGCAGCTGGGGCCCGCTGCTCCCTGACCCCAGGACGTCCAGTGTGTGAGTCTGCTCACAAGTCCGAGCACAGGACATCCACAGTGGGGCAGGGGCCGGGCACAGGTCCACTCAGGCTGCCGGCTTCCTCTTCCTGTGTTCATTCCCCAGGGCTGTTGTGAAATGCTGGGGGCACTTGACGCCGTCGGTGTGAGGGGCTTGTTCCATGGCAGCCCGGGTCTGGGTGATCAGGGGTTCCTGGAGGGTCTTGTGCAAAGCTGCCCACCATCAGGATCTTCCAGGAGGACAGCGATGGCTTAGTGGCAGGTGACGGGAGTGAAGGGAGCTGGTGGTGTCACTGGGCATCCCAAGCAACTGTCCAGGCCCTCGGGTGACTCCCGTGGCGGGTGGGGTTGTTCGGAGCATGGCCGCTCATCAACAAACATGTTAGGAGCTGCTGGTCACTACAGCACACGGATTAGTCGAGGTTATGAACCACAGCCCCGGGAAGGTGGGGGTCACTTCAGGCAAGCCGATGACTGCAGTTGGAGGTGCTCAGCTGCCCACAGTCTCCCAGACGAGCCCCACGGGGCAGTGTGAAGGGCGGGCAGGAGGGAGCAGGAGAGGGCGGGGCGCTCAGTAGTCTGGGCCGAGGTGTCTTCTCCCCGCAGGTGCAGGCAGCGGCTGGCCCTCAGGACTGGGGCGCCTGCTGGCAGCGCGTGGGGCTGGGCGGGAGCCGGGCGGCGGCGCTCTGCTCGGTGCGGAAGCTGTACTCGTACTGCGGGGGGCGGGGCAGAGAAGCACAGTCAGCGGGCGGGTCACCGAGTGGGGGTTGGGGCGCACAGAGGCCCTGACCTCACCTCGCTGAGCCCTCGCTGTGCCCGCAGATGGGGCGTGTGAATTGTACAAGTGCACGAGCGCGCATGTGCACACACCCCTGGTGCTGCAGGTGCCTGGCTGGTTTGTGATGACTGGGACCTTTCGCGGTCCCCACCCCACTCTCCACAGGGTGAGACCTCAGCACCGGCAGCGCCCAAAGCCAGGATGCCAGCGGCAAACACGTGCAGGCTGCACACCCAGCACCCTCCTGCCTCCCACAACCCCGCAGACGGTCCTCGTCCTACTGGGGAAGGAGTCACACACTGCTGAGGGGCAGATCTGGGACCTCCTCCCAAACCTGACCGAAGGCTGGCCACAGCCACCAGGCCCAGGGGACCCCTGGCCTGCTGCTCCGTTCAAGTGCCTCCTGAGCATGCAGATGCCACTTGCTCTGGGTGACACTCCTGCCCACGCTTCCCTCGCGGAGGCCCACAGCCACCTCCTGCAGGGTGTGCAGATGTCGTCACTAACCGGTGGGGACCCGAGGCTCCTTGAGGGCAGCACCCCACGGGCCACCCCGCCTGAGCTACCCTCACGCTTCATAGCCTGGCTTACCTGAACGACCCTGGGTCACGGAAACACACAGAGGCAGGTTCTGAGTGTGATGGGAGCTCAGAGAAGGAGCAGTACCTCTAAGGTGGGGGCAGGGGACCTGAGGTTCACCTTGAAGGCCAGGTGGGATCTCAACATCTCCATGCCGGGCAGAAAGGGGGACAGGTAAGCAGTGCCCGCCGGGCAGAGATGGGGCGGCAGGGGCTGGGCTGGGGGAACAGCCTGGAACACGACGCTGAGGCCGCCATGTGGTCCCACGGGTTTTGGGAATGAGGATCTTAGATCACTGGTTGTCAAACATTTAAAATATTTGAAACCTTTTTAGCAGTTAGAATTGTCATAAAAAGGGCCCCCCTACTTAAATCAGCCAAGTGGAGCTGCCTAGTTGGACTTGGCCACCTCCTGAAGCCACCTCCTCCAGGACACGGCAGGGGGGCTGGCAGGAAGACTCAGGGAGCCACAGCAGCAGGGGGGCATCTGCCGCAGAGAGGGCTGCAGACCCCCATTGCGGTAGCCAAATGCTCCGCCTCCCCACCTCCACCACCCCTGGCATGCCCAGCACCCCCCCCCCCCAACATGTGCTGCCTGTGGCCAGGAGGCACTTCTGGGGGGCCACGCTGAGCAAGGAGAATGGCTAAAAGTTGAGGGTTTCAGGTTTAATTGTGTCCCTAACTCCCCTGCCTGACAGTCCCACAGGGGCAATACAGGATAGACAGACAGACACAGATCTGAGCTGGGGATTTGTGAGGCCAGGGCGGACCCTGTCCCTGTGTGAACAGCGGAGGTGAGCAGCCTTGAGTGGCCCCTGGAGCCACAGGCCCCAGTGATGCTGAAGACAGGACTGTGGTCCCTGCAAACGGCCTCTGTCTCCAGAAGGGGTGGGAAGAGGAGGAGTTGCTGCTGCAGGGTGAACCTCAGTGAACCCACCTTAGAAGAAGCAGGGTCACGTCAACAAGCGACAGGTGTTGGCAAGGATGTGAGAGAAGGGGACCCACGCACACTGCTGGTGGGGCTGTAAATGGGCGCCGCCGCTGAGAGAGGCAGCACCGACCCCTTAAACCACCCACACTGGAACTGCCACGTGATGCAGCAACTCCACTTCTGAGTTTTTCCCCAAGGGAAAGGCAAACAGGGGCTGGAAGAGACATGTGCACCCCTGTGCTCACGGCAGCATCATTCACAATGGCCCAGAGAGAAACCACTGACCGCCCCCCAGCAGGTAAACAGATAAAGAAAGAGTGGGACCATACATGGTGGAATATTACTCAGCCATAAGACGAACAAAATCCTGCCGTTTGTGGCAGCATTATGCTGAGGAAAATAAGTCAGAGAAAGAAAAGAACCATATGATCTCACTTATATGTGGGATCTAAAAAAAAAAAAAAAAAGACACAGAAAGCCCCCAACCAAGCTCACAGAAACAGAGAACAGGTTGGTGGTCAATAGAGGCAGGGGTGGGGGCTGGGTGGGTCAGTGGGTGATGAGGGGCAAAAGGCTAAAACTCCAGTTAAAGTAAGTCGTGGGGAAGCAATGCAGAACTCACTACGGGTAATAAGACCGTACTGCATATTTGAAAGTTGCTAACAGTAAATCTTAAAACTTCTCATTGCAAGAAAAAAAAAATTGTAAACTGTAGTGACATATGTTAACTAGACTGATAACTTTGTAATGTATACAAATGCTGAATATATTGTATCTCTGAAGTGAAAATGTTAATTACACCTCAATTAAAAAAGGGGGTCACAACAAGCTTTGGTGGGTCAAGGGCCCGCCCAGCCCTGACCCCAGGCAAACACTCACTGCACATCTGCTGGCCGCTTGGGAGAATCAAAGCAGCACCCAGCCAATCCCTCTTCTGCTCTCTGGCAAGCAGGGCCCAGGCCAGTGCCTGGGGATTTCTGCTCCCAGGCGGCTGGCAGACCAGTGTGGCTTGGAGGTGGCAGACTTGGGGCAAAGCCTGGGACAATACCGCCACCTCGTGGCTGCTTGGGTGCATCACAGCAGGAAGCAGTCCCTCATTGGCTCCCTCAGCACCCACTATAGCCACCCTGCGCTGGGTGCTGGGACCAGATGAGAGCTGCACGAGGGTGGCAAGGGAGAGACATGGGCCCGACCCATTAACCCAATGAACAACACAGGAGGCAGAGAAGGTTGGGTGGGAGAACATGAAAGTGTTTCTGCCAGTGGCTGAGGGTGGTCCCCAAGGAGCACTTTGGGTGGGGGGAGCCACTCAGCTGGGAGACACGGAACCAGAGATAAAGGGATGGTAATTGGAAGCACTTGGGGTCAGGGTGTCTGGCCTTACAGACATGGCGATGTTTCAAGAAATGCACACAAGGCGTGTCAGGCCTGGCCCTTGCAATGAGTACCCAGAGACTGGGGGTATGGGGGCGGGAGGAGGCTGGCGGCTTCCCTCCAGCTGCTCTGAGACCAGCCTGGGAGACCCTGCCTGGGGCAGTGGAGAGGCAAGGCTCCTTTCAAACGAGGGAGCAACTTGTGCCAGGCACCCAGACCCCCCACCCCTGCCCTGGGCTGTGGCCCCTGCTCTGGAAGGCTTTGGGGGACCCGCCATGCAGGCTCTGTGCCAGGCTCTGGGGCGGTGGGGCAAACATGGGTAGTCGGGCCACCCTGAGTTGCTAGGGGCTGGTCTGCAGGGAGAGTCCATGAAAGGAGCTGGAGGCAGCAGCTCCCAGCTGTCCTCAGCCAGGGGCCTGGGCTCTCTGCGGCCCCAGCAAAGGGTGCAACAGCTTTCTGGATGACAGGGTGGGTGGTGGTGGTGGGGAGGGACAGGACATTTCCCAGCCTGGGCACACAAGTGCTGACCAGGGCTTAGTGGGGTGTCCTGAGGCCAGTCTTTGTGGCAGAGCAGAGACAGGGTCACTAGGAAGGGGGTCACAGACGAGCCTTCTAGGACAAATGGCTGAATTCCTGTTTCTCGCTGTCTGGGGCCGGGGGTGGGGTGGGGGGAGGCAGGGAGAAGAGCACACACTGCCTTTTCCTGACTCACAGCCCAAGTACTTGGCTGCCCCCCCCCCCTCCCCCCGCAGAGCTCCAGGGATCTGGGCACAGAGCACAGACTGCTGTCCCTGCCCCCACCCCTGCCCTTGAGATTTCCCCCTTTTTAGGTTGCACTGGCTGGAGAAAAGGGTGGCCCCCCCTCTTGTTTTCACTAACTCCCCAAATGAAATTTCAACATATGTCCCCTGACATAATCCCCCTTAGGCTGCGGATAACCTTCCCACAGACGCTGTCCTCTGCCAGGGATTGCTGGCCCCCAAGTGTTTGCCCAAGAGACTAGGGCCGCTTCTGGAAGCCCTTTCACTCCCTTGGGCAAACAGTGAGTACCTTTGAAGGCGGATTTGGGCCCAGATCTGTTTACGCAAGACATTAGTCTCCCGCATAAGGAAAACCTGCACTCGCGTACAAACAGCAAATCCTTTTTGAATTAAAAAAATTTTCAATTAAAAAGAATTTGGGTTCGCAGAGCCGAGCCCAGCTGAGCGGTGCCAGGCCTTGGCGCCCTCTGGTGGGCACAGGCCGTCATCACAGCAGCATCAGAAGCCGGCCTGGGAGGCCTCACCGGGAAAGAGACATCACTGTCAGGGGCTCCGTCTGGGCTTTCCCCGGGGCCTGGAGGCTGGTGCTCTGGCTTGGAGAGCCTGCAGCCGACACCCTGAAACTGATCCCCGAACTCTCGAGCCACGGTGCACAGGTCCCAACTTCCAAAAGCCTTTTGTCACAGCAAGGCCAGAGTCCTGGCCATGGGAGGTGCTGACCACAGCTTCCACCTGCACCTTGGGGGCCGAGTGGCTTTATTGCCCAGCCTCACTGGCTAAATGGTGGCAATCAATCCCCCCACAACCTGCCACCGGGCCCACGCACAAAGGTGTCGTGAGGCTCACCTAAGACAACTCACGTGAAAGCACCTGAGAGTGAAAACACCAGTCCTCCTGAGCATCGGACCCGGGGGTTTTAACCGAAGCCAGGGGTGCCCAGGCCCTGCCCGAGGTGGGACAGGCGTCAGCACTCGCCTGCAAGTGTTTACCGGACACAACGGAAAGAGGCAAGCACTGATGCCCCCCCCGCCCCCCCACCGGGCCCAGTGGTGATCAAAGCAATCAGCTCCCTGTGACAAAGTAAGGGTTGTTTCCAGCACCCGTTTTCAGACGTGGAGGCTGAGGTCTGGGGAGGCCTCACGTGTCACAAGGTCACAGGCTGAGGCAGGCCTGGGTCCCCAGGGGCAGCGGGGGATGGGGCAGCTCTAGCCCAGCAACTGGCGTTGGTACGCGCCTGCGTCCACTTCTCCATATGGGCGTGCGTGGGGTAGAAGAGATGCGCGCCAACACAGATGGGCGTTTCGGTGAGTGACAGAGGGCCCTGGGAGGCCGCAGCCAGGTGAGGACCGGTGAGGGGAAGCGAAGGGGCAAGACTCAGGTCAAAGAGAGGAGTCTGATTCAGAGGTCGGCCCCGCTGAAGGGTGGGCTCTGGCAGGCTGGGAGGGTCCCAGCACAGAGGGAGGTGGGTGAGGCCCTGCACAGCGGTCTGCCTCACCCACAGCCCGCCCTGCCCTGCACCTGCCTTGGCCCCACAGCCCGGACCATGACTCCTGCCAGTCTGGGCCCCCCGCCCCCCCATGGGTCAGCCCCTCTGGGCGTTTCAGATATGGGCAGCTCCCTCGCCTCACTCCTGGCCGCATCCTGCCACCTGTCTTCAGAAGCCTGGCTGCTGGGACTCAGCCCCCAGGCAGGGAAGAGGCAGGTGGCATCGGGAGGAGCCGGCTCAGCAGGGCCCTGGGCCCCACAGTGCAGCGCCCTCTGGTCTGCCTGCTCGTTTTCCCGTGGGAGTCCTGTGCATACTGGATTGTGGCTCCAGAGAGACACCTGAAAAACTGGGAAAGGGGGACGCATCAGGGCCTGGACACCCGCAGAGGAGGACCTAGAATTCCCCAGAGCTGGGGAGAACACCTTCTTCAACTTCCTCACTTGGTGAGAATGGGCCTGGAGCTCAGGGCTCATGGATTATTACATTCCATGACCCAGGGGTCACTAATAAGGTGACGGGGTGGCAGGAGCTGCCAGGTCCCGAGTGAGAGGGTCAGGGCCAATTCCTAACGCCCCTGAGGCTGGTACTATTCTTCCCATGCAGGTGAGCAAACTGGGGCTCAGAGAGGCTGAGAGACCTGACCAAGGCCACCAGCGCTCCAGACACAGCTGGGAGGCACCTCTAACCACCACAGTCAGCAAGGATGCTCTGGACAGCCCCACAACCACCCCACATGGGGACCCACTTCTGTTTCTGAGCTGGCTCTCCCCTTTGGGTTCACGAGCTCTAATGTCAGAGCAGCAAACCCGGAGTCAGGAGCCCAGGGCTCCACTGTGTCCCACTGGGCTGCCCTAAGTGAGGGGGGACAAGGGCACCTCCAAGGCCCACCTGCTCAAGGACCAGGATCCATGTCTTTTGGGGCCCAGCACCGACCCCGGGAGGGGCTGCTGCTCCAATGCCCCGCCACCTGCTGGTGCAGCCCTGCCTCCTCCTACTCCATCCAGGGCATCCAGGTCACCTCCTGCATCCTCCCCAGTCACCCCCTTCCTTACCCCAAGCCTGGGACTCCCCAGAGGGACAGTGACACATGCTGCCCTGCTCTCAGGGTACCCTCAGCTCACAAAGCACTTCCACCTGGCATTCAGACGGAGCGTGGGGGAGCGGGGAAGTGACTCCTCTGTCTCCACCCTGTGTCCAAGCCCCAGCCTCTCCTTATCCCAGAGTGAGGTGGGAATGACTCTGGCAGAAACCTTGTCCCATGCGTGGTTTCTAAGATCTCCCTGCCAAGCACTCTTTCCTCAACGTGCTGGGGCCAGGCCCACCTTTGTGCCTCCCCTCATGTTGTCCCCTAGAGGACACTCTTCCTCCCTCAAGCGGCTCAGCTCTGCTTGTCCTCTGAGGCCCACCTAAAGGGGCATTTGTTCTGGGAAGTGGTCTCCTCTCCCCCACAGCACCTTCCACATGCACCTTAGGTAGAGTGTGGAGAAAGGGTCGGCCATTTCTGCCGTTCCACAGCCTGGTAGAGGTTGTGGCCCAGAAGAGATGGATGGATGAACCAACGAGTAAGTAGATGAACGGATGGATGGACGGACGGACGGATGGGTGAGTGAAGGGAAAGGTCAAACTCAATGCGAAGGGCAGCAGGCAGCTAAGGCAGGGAGTCTGCACGTGGGCAGGCAGGCGGCCAGTCTCGATTCCAGTCTCTGTGGGGGCGGCAGTGAGTCGGTGCGGCCCTGGGTGCCCTAAACTCCACAGCCCTGGGAGTGTGACGGTGTGCCGCCCCCATCCTGTGCCACTTAAGTCATGCAGGCAGCGCTGGGCCCAGGGCTCGTCCACATCACGCCTGTGAACGGTGAGCTTGTGAGTCCAGGTGTGCTTTGTGTTTGTAACTCTACACACAGACCACATGCAAGCGGGAGGTTCGCACTTTGTTGGCATGTGTGGTGTTGAAAAACCACCACACAGTTACAAATACTGAAAAGTTTAGGGACTTTGTATGGAAACATAGGAGCCGCTGCCTTTGCAGACGCATGTGCTCTCTGCTTTGCCACAGTCCCCACCGCTCCCTATAACCTGCCCGATGGCGGGGTGTCAGCTGCCACTTTACCACTGTGACTATATTTGTTATCACTGGGAGCATGTGGGGTGGTGGAGACAAAGTAAATGAGAAAGTGAAAGATGTTGTGTGCCCATGACCCCGGGAAGTAGGAAAATGAGACTGACAAGACCAGCTCTTTAAGGAAAACCGGGAAGGCACATTTTGTGGGGGAATTGAAGACTGTTGCGTGATTAACTAGGGCCTGAAAGGCGTCTTGCTGCTCCTGGTCCCTCCCTCGGGGCGGGGCTGGCAGGCCCGGCAGGCACCTGGGCGCGTAGCCTGTCTGCTCTGTGTGAGGATCTGGGGGGGCTGGGGACCCGCAGTACCGTTTCTGTGTCCCCCAACAGCTGCGCGGCTCACCCCTCACTGAGTCAGCACTTCAGAATTCACCTGCCTATCACCTAAAAATAGAATTGTATTTTTCCTCTCCTAGGTTATTTGCGGAAAAAATTTAATACAATACTGCTTCCTGGCACTGATTTCCGGGTGGAAGAGGAGGCGCTGAGGGGCCTCGCAGGGAAGGCCCCATCTTCCTCTCATGTGCAGCCACATTTTTTACCTACGAGCCAGGTCTCCTTCTAAGAGTTCAATTTGGGGGGTGGGGTATGACTTTAAGACTTGGGAGATGAAAGGCCCCCAAATGATAAGAATGCGAATATCCTCTTGGGAAAGACTTGTATAAGACCAGATATTCACCTTGACTTCAGTTTTGCACGAGCAGACACACAACTCGGGACGGTGTCCAGGCAGGCAGTCCTGTCTGCCCAACCTCAGCTCTGCCTCAGCCCCACCCCCAGCAGCCCAGCCCGGTTCCCGCATTTCTGTGATGAGTGGCCTGGGCTGCAGGGGTAGGGGCTGCCACACTGCTGACCACAGGACCAAAAAGGCAGGTCGGGCGGGGGCAAGTCTGAGACTCCCCAAATTAGGAAGACTATTAATATAATCTACCATATTAATATACCCACATAGAAAAAAATATCATCTCAATAGGTGGATAAAATACGCTTATCAAAAGCCACCATTCATTTCTGATAAAAACATTTACAAAAATGAAAATAGATGCTAATTCCTTAACGTGATAAAAAAAAAAAAGACACATCCAGATACTTGGCAAACCACAACGTGCCAGTATGGATTAATACTGAAATTAGAAACTTCCACGAAACCGGACCCGGAGGCCCAGTGACCTGAACTGAGGGCAGGGAAGCCACCAGAACGAGGGACAGACACTCGGAAGGGGCGGCTGGGGCCAGGGTTTGCAGGTGATGGAACTGTCTGCCTGCGGCACCGAGGAAAAGCAACTGAAAAACCATCAGAAACAGTCAGTGAGAGAGCCGACTCCAGAAACACAGCGCAAAAGCCAACAGCTTCTTGCTCTAAATGACAGAAAATATAACGGAAGAAAAGATCCCACTTCCAAGAGCCACAAAAACACAAAACACCGAGGAGCAACCTAAAAGAAATGTGCAGGACCTCTGCAGAGAACCCCATGCTGCTCTGCGGAGGGGTGCGAGCAAAGCCCCGAACAGACTTCATCGAAACTGCCAGCCCGTCCCCCGCTGTCTCTGTGCTGCTCCAGACAGTTACAATAAACACCGAAAGTGGGGCTTTGGGAACCCCTTCACCCTCAAACGATCCTGAAGTTAGCCGGAAGAATAGTCATGTGAATATAACTAGGAAAAATTGGGGGAGGGGGGGAGAATGAGCCCTATCATGTGTTAAGGCTTATTATAAAGCTGTAAGGTTCAAAACAGTGTGGCAACAGATAAAAAGACGTGTCAGGAAAAATGCGCATCAATCTACTTACACGTGGAACTACACAGTCGTGCACCACCGAACAACCGCCACCGCTCCGAGAGCCCCGCGCGCGCGCGGTGACCCTGCTGAGCGAACGCAGTGCCCTGAGACAAACCTGGAGGGTGCGGTCGGTGCAGCCTACTGTGCTCCCACCGCACAGCACGGCGCTGTGCACTCCACGGGAGAGCAAATCCAGCACAAGAGGAAACGACTCGGTAGACAGGAGAGGCTGCTGCCACGAGAACACGGCACACTGTTTTACAGAAAACGGTCTTTTTTGAGTAGGAAGAATGCACTTTAAAATAATAAAAAACTGTATGTAAATACATAAACTAGCAACACAGGTATTTATTATTAAGTCCTATGTATTCTACGTAGTTATATCTGCTATATGTGTGTACCACTGGCAGCGCAGTAGGTGTGTTTGCACCAGCATCATTGTAAACACATGGGTAGCGCGCTGCTCAATGATGTCAGGACAGCTATGACGTCACTACGTGACGGGGGTTTTCAGCCCCACTACAATCTATGGGAGCCCTGTGGTACGCATGGTCCAACGTTGCCTCAAACGTTGTTACGTGGCGCGTGACTGTATTTGATAAAGGTAGTACGTAAAATTTACTGAAGAAAGTAATGTTAAGAAAACATTTTAGAATAAAATATGGTTCTACTTCTCACCTTCTAATAAACTTCACATGGATTAAGTAGTTGAAAAGCATTTAATACTTTAATATGTTAAAATACAAAAGGGCAGGAGAAAATAAAAGTATTTTTATAATCTTCTAAGTATGATCCGAAGCCAAACATAAAGAAAACTGCCGATGAAAAAGCCAAGAAAAAAAAGAGAGAAGAAGAAGAAGCCAAGAGAAAAAATTAGGCAAAGGGTACAAATAGAAGACACTCATGAAAGAAATACAAACAGCCAATAAACACATGGAAACATGTTCACCTTTAAATCCCAGGGAAGCTTAGCCAACGGGAGGGTGCAGGAAACAGGCGCTCTCCCATGCTGAAGGTGCGGTGTTATGGGGGCGCACCTTTTTTAAAAAAAAAAAAAGGCAAAATGGTAACATGTATTTTTCTAAAGAAAGGCCCAGGGGAGCAAAGACACATGTAACAAGGAAATATATTGCAGCCGCGTAATAGCGAATAATTGGAACAACTGAAAAGCCAATCAATAGTGGATTGCTTGAATAAATCACGGCAGGATCATCAAAGGAAACACCGTGTAGTCACCGACAGGAAGGAGGCAGATCTGTGCGAAGTGACGAGGAAGGGCGCGTGCGACATGCTCTAAGTATGAACGCAAGGCATGCACGGTATGTATACTGTGAGCCTGTGCGATGTTCAAATGTGTGTGTGTGTGTGTGTGTGTGTGTCCCCCAGGAGGGGACTGTGGGGAATGTCGAGTGTCTGCAATGTCTTCATTTTCATCACCGTGCACACCTTTGAACTCGGGGAAAACACTAAATACTAAAAATTGATTTTGATTGGCAGGGTAGCTGCTTAAGATGATAAACTGCCCGAGAGATCTACCAGAATTTATGGGCAGAGAGCTAATCCTGCCTGGGCATTAAAGCAGTGGCTCCTAAGCTGTGGGCAGGCTCCTGGAGCGGTGGTCCCCAGGCTACTGCCGCTTTTCAAAGGAAGGCTAACACTTCTGTTGTGCTTTCAGAAAGGCTACCCATTAAACAAATCCATTAGGTTTCTTTGTTGTGGGCTGGAATGGTCTCCACTCAGTGTGATAGCTCTGCAGAATCTGCTGGCAGCTCTGGGTCTTTGAGCAAAAACATAAAAATGGGGAGCAGAATAGGTTAACTCTATTTATTTAACTAATTTTCACTGAGTAAATAAAGTAGCTAGATTCTCCCCCACCCCCACGCAAAATACTAGCTTTCTTACTGAAATATAAATAGAGAAAAAAAGATTCTGGGTGGTGAAAATGTTCCATCTCACAGGTAGAGAGAAGGCGGCTTATTTTTTTGTTGCAGTTTAAGACCTGACCACTAGGTGGTGCAAAGGGACCACACATTTTGCAACATCTCCTTGCACAAAATTCTTTCCCCTTAACGAGCACAATGAAAGCTTTCCAAAAGTCGAGAGAATGAACAATTGTGCTGGGATATGAACATTTTGCTTTTATAAAATTGGGACTCTGCCATTTCATTACTGATACGAAAATCTTCTGTCTCCCTTTCTTCCCACCATATGCAGGTCCCCAATTCACTCTTAAATCTCATGGGGCCAGCAGAAAGCCAGGGCAAGTGGACGTCCAAAAGTTGAATTCGAAAATTCCTTTTACCTCGAGCTGCCAAATGTATTTCCATTAATTTCACCTCAGTGTCGTGACGTAAATGCGAGTGGAATCGGCCCCAAGCTAAATAAGCAATAAGCCCCATTTTTCAACATGCAAACACATAAAGACGTCAGCTCAAACTGTTTACTAATTAACACTTAAAAAGACACAAATTAGATATGCGTGGCTAAGAGCAATTATAATCAAGACGAATTTCTCTAGTCATTTGGGAACTGAAAAAAATGCCTAATTGCTGGAACCAATGTTTTAAAAACTGAAATCATGCCAGTTAGCAAATATGTTCATTTAAAGAACATTCCACGTGACTACACTCTGGAGGATTGACTACAAACATGAGAACAAGGAAAATATTTAGGTATAAAATTAAAATTTTAAGCTCCCTTAGATTTATAACTTCTTCATTAAATACATCTGCAAACAGCAGCCCATAAAAACCTGTAGCAATTAAGTGGTTAAATGAACTGCCTCCCTTGTCAATTTTAAAGGAGTGATTAATATTAGATCGTCCCTTTACTAATTAGACTCTCCCTTGTCTTTCGGCTTCAGAATCGAGTGAAAATGGAGGCTGTCTGCTCCAGCAGGAAGCATGGCAGGCTAAGGACACTTCCCTCACCCCGTCTGAGCGTGGCACCCCCTGAAGGGAGGTGAGCTCCGTGGTGTTCCGTGGCGGTGGGCGGCAGGTGGGGAAGTGGCTGTGCGTGGAGCTGGAGGGCATGCGGGGGTGCCCGTCCATCACAGGAATTGCTGGCTCCTATTTTTAAAAGGCTTGCAGGTCGTTATGCACGCAGCGTGAAATCTACTACCATCAAGGCCACTGTCTCCTGGCCATCAGTCCTGGAGACGCGGGACAGATTGGTCTGTGAGAGAGGCAGGGTGGGGCAGTGGGCGGGGAGGAGCACAAACCGGTCCGGGAAAGGTACCTGGGACTCAGAAATTGTTGCAGAAGCTGCTGCCTGCTCTGCAGGGCCGGCCGGGCGCTCCTGCCACACCGGCGACGATGGGGAATCCATCAGATGGAGAAATGGGGCGACTGCTTACAAGGGAAATAAAGAGCGGCAGAGACAGAGAATATTTATACGCCCATCTCCGCACTCCGAGAGAAGATGCTTCATCACAGGGGTCAGCTGCAAAATCACACTTTCCCGACTCTGGACTAGAGAGAATCTTTTGTTCGGGCAGCAGGGAGGACAATAGGGCCCTCACCAGGTCCCGGCCCCCAGGGTCGCCCAGCTGCCACCCAGCCCCGCGGGGAGGGGCCAGGAGACCTCCCTTGTGCTGCCATAGCTGCCCCGCTGGTCGCCTCCCGGGGCTGAGGGGAAATGAACAAAATCTCACTTTCTCGAGCCTGGGACTAATTTACTCTCCGGCAAAGCCCCTGCTCTGAGCCGCGGATGGACACCGGCGGCCAGTCCAGGAGGAACCAAGGCTGCTACCACCGTCAAGGGCCAGGGGTAGTCAGATTTTAATTTTTTTATTAATCATGGCTTTGTTCATTTTCAACAAGCCACGCACACTGCCTGTGCGTATTTCTGTGTTGTGAGCAGTTTCGCCTTTATGATTTTTTTCCTTCGAAATCTGCTCGATAGCATGTACACGATTTTAATCATGACCTTAAAACATAACCTTTTGGGGTGTCTTTCATGAAACCTACCCGAGTGCTGCCTCGGCCACAACCACTGGGGAAACCCTAAAACCATGAACCAGGGCTGGGCCCTGGGGGCGGGGTCGCCAGGCCTGTAGGCCAACCTGAGGTGGAAACCAGGGGACCTGCCCTAGAGTCAAACCCCGGGGGGCAGATTTGGCATGCCGCCCCAGGCATCCAAACACTGGCCTCCCCACTGCCCCACGCTGCCCCCCACGGTCCACCAGCACCTCTGCAAACACCTGGTGTCTGAGTGCCCTCCGGGCAGGTGGCTCTGGGCCTCATCCCAGCTTCACCCTCTCCCTGGGGCTCCTCAGGACTCTGTGGGGCTGAGGTACCCTGCCCACCCACAATCGAGGTGACACCGCACCTCTTTCCACCTGGTACTCAACGACAGGAAATTCTTGGGCTGGCAGGCTGGGGTCCACAGTGGGTCCACGCTATGGTGGGGGACACCCAGGGACAGCTCTCCTGGGCAGGCTGCTGCAAGGTTCCCTTCGGTCCCTAACCACCAAGCTCAAGGGCTGACAGGCTAATGGGGCTCGTCCACGGAGTGACCTGCCCCAGGGCCAAATGGTGGTGACAGGCACAGGCTTGAATTCAGAAAACTCCCAGGCAGTGCAGGTAAGTAAAGTTCAAGTGGGCAGGAAAGCACACCTACCAGGGTCTGAATGTGAGCACCATGCTGCCCTTAGGGACAGGCCCTTCCATGTCCTCCCCTGCTGGGACCAGTGGCCCAGGTTTCCCTGTGAACAGAGCATGGGAGGCTTGGCAAAACAGTGTAAAATATGGTGAAATGATAGTTTACACTCAGGCAGGGGTGTCCGACCTGCAGCCCGCAGGCCACAGGCAGCCCAGGAGGGCTGTGAAAGTGGCCCAACACAAAATCGCAAATTTACTTAAAACATTGAGATTTATTTTTGTGATTATGTGTCACAATGTATTTAATGTGTGGCCCAAGACAACTCTTCTTCCTCCAGTGTGGCCCAGAGATGCCAAAAGGCTGGACACCCTGGTTTACAGAGCAAAGAAAACTGCCCAGCAGAGTTCTTCCTGCCCCAGGCCCATCCGTGCCCCACTAAGAGCAGCCAGACCTGCTGGGAATAAAAAGGAGCAAAACCCCCCTAGGTCTCCAGCTCCCCCAGCAAGGCTGAGTTCAGAGGCTAAAGGAGCAAGTTCAGGTTTATTTATGGAGAAAATCCTCTGACTTTGCAGAAGACGGAGCTGTTCGCCAACGTGTGTGGGTATCAACATACTAATCACCATTAAATGCACGCGGATGGCCGGTGTCAGTGACGTGTAAATCCTCGGATTAAATGCTAGACTCCACAGCATTCTGGACTGAGGGGCATTCACACCCTATTTAACATTTCTGGCCTTTCCCCATTTCCCCGCATTTTAAACGCCACTTTAACTTCCTTCAACAGAGAACACAGATTTGTGCTTTCAGCCCATCGCCAGAAACAAGAAATAAAGCTAGACTCAGCCAGCCAAGGTGCCACTGCTCAGCCACCAGCTCGGAGCAGCGTGCCATGCTGAAATGGGCTAGACTCACACAGGTTAACCGCCCCCATCTCTGCCCCCCCACCCCCCATGGACAGGGAGAACAGTGATGGCCATGACCGCGACCGTGACCACAGCAGCAGCGAACTGAATGGTAGCCAGGCAGGCGCTGTCCTAAGCCATTCACAAGACTCTCTCAGTCAAACCCCGTACATGCCACAGGGTAAGCATTCTTATTACTGTTCCGATTTTACAGAAGAGGCAACTGAGGCTCAGAAAGCTGAAATGGGAGAGCTGGGACTCATGCCCAGGGCGGCTGACTGCAGAGTGCATCTGCCCCACAGGCTCTGCGCAGAGCATCCGACCTCAACACAGGACAGTCTGACCGCACCGGCTTTGGGCTGGACTTCCGTCCTCAGAGCAGGGAGAGGGCTGAGGGTGGCAGTGGTTTCTGCCACATGCACAGGCCCTGCCCTGGGCCCCGCCTACCTCACTCCATCCTGAGACTCAAAGTCGCCCCATCCTGTGACTCGAAGGTCAGGGTCAGGACACAGGTCCACCAGCCCCCCGCCCCCCACTGTCCCCACCAGCCCATCAGAGCCACAGACGTTAATTCCTAACGGAGAGGATTTGGAGTTTGACACGCTGGGTCTCAAACTTGGCCTGGGCAACTCATTTCACCTCTCAGAGTCTCCATTTCTGCCCCATGAAATGGGGTGACCGTTGTGGCCCCGTGAGCGCTCAGAGGACCCAGGGCAGAGAAGGCAACACTCGGATGGGGGCCCCATCTCCAGCACGTGCCGCCTCACGACACCCCACCCACGGCGAGGGGCACGTGTGTGCCAGAGCTTTCGACATACATCCATGTGACATTCGTGAAGCCCCGGGAGATGGGTTCCACCAAGATCCGGGCCTCACACAGAGAGGAGGCGTGACTTGCCCCCGTCAGTGTGGAGCTGGGTTAGACCTCTATCCATATGAACCTGACCACGCTAAACAGGTCATAGGCTGTGCCCCCGCTTCACCGCCTGCAGCCAGAGCAGGCCGCCCTCGGAGGCCTTCTGACACGTTCACCGAGTGCCGCGGGCAGGCCATGCGCAGGGTCTCTTGATTTTGGGAAGGGCTAACAAGGAATTCTGTGTGTATGCGTATCTCTGACATGCTAGCCAGCCATCCTTTTTCCTAAGTTTACCCCGCACCCCAACCCCCCCCCAAATCTATAGATGACGATCAAGTTGGTTTTTATGATTTACTGAAAGTCAGAGACAAAGGGGACTTTTTTGTCTTGTTTTTGTTGTGACAGGTTTGGAAATTTGTTGTACCACATTGATGCAATTTTCCTTGATTTCAGCCGTCTTTCAATAATGCAGCCTGCTTCTGCTGGCGGGGTACACAGGAGAAAACCCAAAGGGGCCGGGGATATGGAAATGGCTTTACTGCTTCCATCTCTGAGACAAATGCCCGTCTCCGAGGAGAGCTGGCTGCAAGCATGTGACTGCTGAGCAGCCGTCCATACGTACAAGACTCATGCATGCCAGCGCTGTCTTAGGAAAGCGGGGGGCACGTGGGCGCGTGTGACCTCCAGCCTGACTCCTCTCTCTCGGCTCTCTTCCTTCCGGGTTGTCACACACGCCCTGTCTGGGGTTTCTTTTTTAGGAAAACATCCAGACTGTTTCAAACTGAGCTGCCAAATGGGGTGTGGCTTATCACACACCGTGGGGTGTATCCTGACCCTGTGAGCCACACAGGGGCTGGGACATGTCCCCAAACACCTACTGGTGGCGCGTCCTACAACCGGAGATGGTGGAAAAGTTGACTCCACGCCCATCCCCCAACTCCACCTTCTTTAAGCCGAGACATTTTTAAAAATAAAGCACAAGGGATTGTCCTGTCTGTCCCTTAAAACCTTCTGGCTTAGGACAAGGAGATGCTGGTCATCTTTGACTTGAAGTAATAACCACATTAAATAGGAGTTTCTTTTTCCAAGCAATAAATTTGAGTGGAACAGAAGTGCTTTTCTCAAAGTGGCGCCCCGCACCCAGGTCCTTCCTGTTCCTGGGACGGACCCCTAACGAGAGGAGAGACCCAGGAGTGATGGCTGGGCCCCCTCCCCCACCGTGGGCAGCTCGCTTACCTCTTTCTCAATTTCTGCCAGAGATTTGATGGTGATTCCCAGCAGGTCGAAGGGCTGCATCTGCGAAAGGAAAACACAGACGGAGTCCTCCTTTCAAAGGGCTGGAAAACGCTCCCTCACACGGACTCTGGCTGCACAACAGTGAAACCCACGCCACCCCGTGTGATCTCGTGTTTTCTCCACCCCTCCCCACGGAAACCCGTCAGTGTGGCCCTGTGGCGCTCAGTGAGGGTAAACGGCCCAGGAACGTATGTCCAGAAAACCTGTCAGTGGGGTCCGCCCCTTCCAGGAGAGACCCCTGCTTAGTCATCTGTCTGTCTTTAGCACCAAGGAGGGTCCCGGCCATCCTGGAAGACAGTGACTGTCACCAGTCCCTTCCACCTCTCTGCTCCCTGCCCATGTGAAAAGCCGGTTTGCTTTCTTTCGGCAGCTGTGGGGCTGGAGCTGCCCAAAGCTTCACCAGAGGCCGCCCTGACTGCTGAGTCCACGCTGTGGAATGTGCCTAAGGAATTCCAGGAGGCCGGTAGCAAATCTCTTGTCCGGGGCTCCAGGTGTCCAGGGAAGGAGCTGAGGGAATGCCAGGCCTTTGAAAAATGCAAGGTGAATGAAATAACTGCCCATCAGTTATCATTTGCAAAATCAATGGCGGTGAAAAACAGTATCGCATTTCCATGGGTGTTTCTCTAATTTCATGAATATGGGAGACCTTTTTTTTTTTTTTTTGTAGATGCTGGCTTTTCAAAACAGCATGAAAAATCAAAGACACATGGAAGCGAGAGTCAGCTGGAGGCCCAGAGAAGCCTGGGCTGAAATGCATGGTGGGGGCACAGGGGCCTGTCTCTGAGGCTCCCCCTGGTCCCCTTGGGGCACCTGGTGGCGTTCTGTAGTCCCAGGAGAGCACCGGCCCCACCTCCAGTAGCCCAGAGGGCAGCTGGCAGCAGGGGGTGGACAAGTGAAACCTGAGAGCCTCCTACAAACCCCAGGGCCTTCGTGGTTCTAAGCTGCAGCCCAGAGGAGGGGACAGAGCCTGAGCCGGGCCGGTGGGGTGGCCTGTGGGTCGAGGTTAGAGAAAGGCCAACTTCGGCTTTGGGACCAGGACCCAAAACCAGGCCCCACACCTCCTGGCGATGCAGCCTCAGGTTAAATCACTTCATCATTTCCTCTCCTATTAAAAAGCGGCGTGGGCGGCCCTCCTGGCCTGGCTGCTGGGAGGATTGAACGAGAGAAGCGCAGGGAAGCGCTTGGCACTGGGCTTGGCGCGAGTCCGTGCGCCTTGAGCACTTGCTGAGTCGGCAGTGCCCTGGCAGCAGCACATTAGTGAGGGCGATCTTGGGACAGGGCCACCGAATTAGGCACTCAGCTCCCGGGGCTGCGCTGCCAGTAGCCAGAAAGCAGTTTGGCTCTCACCTGCTGCCAGCCCAAGCGGTGTGAGTGCGGGGCCGCCTGCCCGCGCTGCCCGGGATCCAGCAGAGGTCCAGCTGTTGTATCATTAGGCTCTAACTGCCCCGCTAAACTTTCCCGACTGGAGCTGGTGCGCAGGACAGAACAGCCTCTCTGAGGGAGCAGGCAGGAGAGGCGCCAGCGTCTCCATGGCAACGCGGCCAAGTGGAGTCGGCTGAAGTTACTCATGCTCCGCATGTCACGTCAGGAGCATTTTTCAAGATTAAGCTGCTTACCAGAAGGGTTCAGAGGAGGCCTATTATATTTCATGAAAATGGAAACTACAGAGCAGGTCAAATCGCAAGCCGGGTGGTTTTAAGCTGGATCCAAGGAAAACACTGAAGGATTCTTTAGCTGGTGCCCAGACCAGGGCCTTCACGTCTATTAGCTGCTCAAAGCAAACTTCTTCAGAAGGGATAAAAAAACCAAACCACCACCCAGAAACAAGTCTATCGAGCCAGTGTGGGCCAGGCTGCAGGGCTGCGGGAGGGCCACTGCCATCCCTGGGGGCAGGCGCCCTTGGAGCGAGGGCTCCGGGGGTGCCCGGCGGGGCCTGCCGCCCAATGCCTGTGTGGTGACGCCTCTCAGCATCTGTGTTACAGCCCTCGGGCCCAGCCAGCTTCCTCTGTGCCTCGGTTGCCGAAGACAGCCTGGGGGCTGGCTGGGGCCTCTGCTTGCTCACGTGTGCCGTGGTGCCAGTGCTGGCCGGCAGTGGGGGGAAATCCACCGCTGCGAGTCCCTGCGTGGCAGGGCCAGCCCTCCAATTAAAGTGGAAAAAATGAGGCAGCCTCCCTTCTGTAGGACACCGTCGTTGTTAAATAAAAAGAGAACGAAAATTAAGCCGAACTTGGAACCAAGTGAAGTTCAGTTCAATTGACCATCACATTTAAAACAAAAGGCTCGGCTGCGCCCGAGTTTGCTGGTCTGTCTCGCTCCATCTTTCGTTCCTTCCCAAGTCCCTGCAATGGGCAGCCTTAGCTGAAGGGGCTCAGAGGGGCCTCAACCTGCCCCCAGCTCTCAGGCAGCCTGCGCAGGGCTGAACTGGGCCGGGAAGGACATGCCTGCAGAAGTGATTTTCACGGAGCGAGGGGCGTGGGGGCCACCAGGAGCCCTGCATGCCACTGGGCAGGGGCGGCGGGAGGGAAGGGGAATCATGCATAAAACTTACACTTTCTGGAACACAAGAGAACTTCTCTGAGATCATAAAAGGCACACCATCCATTGCTGCAAAAGAAGAATAAAAGAGAAAATGGCATTGTAGATACCATGTTCAGCAACTGAGACACCGACATCGACAGCACAAGCCAGTAGGTGGCTGGAGCAACGGACCTGCACTCAGGTGAGTGGGGCTTAGGGGGACCTGCACACAGGCACCATCCCTGCTCCTGGGACGCACCGTTGGTGTGGGAGGCAGACGCTCCGCACCTCCCCTGATGACCACAGAGCTGTGTGGACAGAGCCGTGGGAGCGGAGAAGGGCCCAGCGCCCACCCTAGGAGCCGGACCTCCAGTCTGCAATCAGCAGGCGCCACTGAGGGCTGCACAAGGGGCATGCCCAGGGCGAGGCTGGCAGCCCTGGCACGTCCGCGGGCCAGGCTTCTCTGTCAGAGCTGGGAACAGGCCAAAGCCAGTGCCCACCCCCCATGCTAGTTCCAGCCACTGGGCTGGGATCTGCGGCCCAGCAGTTGGCGTGGGGGCCTCGCCCCGAGGGCAGATTGGTTTCTGGTAAATCGTGGTTTTAGGAAGAAATGAAGTGACAGAACAAAAGCCACAGTGAGCCAGTTTCCCAGGAGATATGTTCTCTGTTTCCCCCAGAGAACATATCTGAAGTGGGGGCTCCTCTGGTACATGAGTAGTGGACAATTTTTCTCAGTCCTGAGAAAGAATCCCAGACGCAGAATGAAGAAAAGCAACAGAAGAGGAAATAAAAGAAAGGAAAATAAATTTGGGACAAATCCTCTCTGAGCAGCCAAAAGAACCAAATGGCTCACTTTAAACTACATTCATAATTTATTTCAGGGAAGGAAAAAAAAATGAAACTTTCTGTGGTAAGTCTGAGGAAGAAGAACAAGCTCAGCTAGTCCCAGCGGCTGCCTGGATGCCCCCGGCCCCCCGCGCCCCCATTTTCTGCAGAAGGCTGCTGTCCAAAACGTGGCTGCCGGCCGGGACAGAGACACCTGTGGTCTCCCGTCACAGCAGGCCTGCGACCTGCTCTGACAGCCAGAAGCAGACCGGCTGAGGGCTGTGAACAGAGCCACACTTCCCCCGAGGAGGGGAGAAGCCCCCAATAACCTTACACCGCAGGTCTCACTGAAACACGCAGCGAGAGCTGAGTGCCCAAGCGTGCGTGCTCATTCACAGCTGGGAAATCGGTGACCAGGCCACCACGCCTTCTAGGGAGGGGCAAGGCCAGGTCCCACCTGAGGTCCAAGAGGGGGGCATGCTCCCTCCTCAGCTCCCGCCACTGTCTGCCTAATGTGGACTTACCCCACGTGGCACCGATTGCCTGCCTCTTCCCTGTGCACAGAGAAAGGCGGGCACGTGGCATTTGCCTTTCCGGTCCTTCCACAGACCGGGGATCAGAAGCTCAGAGAGGTCGAGATCTGCCGAGGTCGCCCAGGTAGCAAGCAGGGACTCCCAAATCCATCAGGTAGAAATGGAATTTCTGAACACAAATCTCCTGCTTCGTCCACACCAGGCCCTTCAAGGTTTTGACGACCATTATCACACCCTCCCCAAGCCTCCTGGGGGCCCTTCTCTAAGTTCTTCTGATCAGGCCTGTGGGCCAGGAAGAGCCCATGTGCTCGAACGGTCCACATGCAGACCCACAATTGCTTTCTCCCCAAGCTCCTTTTCTTTGGCCTTCCCTCCCGCTGGTACTGCGCCACCCTCCTCCTAGCCATTCCAGGTCAAGCGCTAGAAGCCACAGCCTTCTTTACCGCCCCTTTAAAGTCCCAAAGCCCACTGCTGTCCCCTGCCACGGCCATGCCACTCTCTGCTCTCTGTACACCTCTCTGCACACACACAGCTCCCTCCCCACTGCGGGGCCAGGGCCAGCCCCTCACTCGCCCCAGGGCACCGTGCTCATGGGGCATGGCCACTGCCCGCCTGGCGGGCGGTTTTCTGACAGCACCTCTCAGCACCCATCACCACGCTGAGAACCCCCACCATTCCTTCACTAGGCATTCTGCCTCCGGTGTTTTAAAGACCTTATTAGTGTTTGGGGGTTTCTGTTAAGATACAGTGACAAACGCCCTCTCCCTGGTGACAGTTCTTTCTATCTAAATGTCAACACGTGTTTAGAGAACCTGTGTTCTGAAAAGGTGGTAAGGTGACCTGCAAAGGCCTGATTGCTCCCGGGGGAAATGAGCTGGGAGGCACTGGGGTGGGAGATGGGTGGGGGCGGGGGCGGGCTCCTCCCAGCCCCAGGCTCAGTCACACCTGCCCTCCAAAGGGAAGAGAATGGGGGAGTTTCCCAGGTGGGGGGTCCTCACTGGCATATGAGGCCCTGTACCCCACATTGTCCCTCTTCACAGAATGCCTCCTCCCTTCACCCCTTATGTTTTCACTGACCATCCTTCTGGGGTCTGGTCAGAGAGCCCCTCCTGCAGGAAGCCAACCCCCAACGGCCTCCCCCCATCCCATACATGTCCAGCAGCACACCTCCTCTCTCCTGGTGGCCCACATGCGAGTCTCCTCTGCACTCCTGTGTCCCTGGCACAGGACACAACCCAGAGGGGCTCATGCAGGGACAGTGATGGAAGCTGCTCCCTGTGGCTCCAGCCTGGGGCACGTACCAACCCCCCCCCCCCCCCCCCCCCCCCCGAAAGCCTGAGAGTTGCTGCCTGCCGCATACCCTGCTGGCGGGTAGGCACAAAGTCCTGGGTTTCACAAGTCTGGGAGTCGCCTCCAGGGGTGGGAAAGATCTAAGCAGGAAGGAGTGCTTTGTTTTGTCTTTGAATTTGGAAAATCGAGGTTGTGTTTGCCTAATATAAAGTTAACTATTTTAGCGTGAACAGTGCTGGTGCGTGGTACCCTCGCAATATCCAAGGAACCCCCCACCCAGGTCCTTAGCAGGCCCCCCAGGAGCGGGTTTTTACCGCTTTTCCGACCAACACGTGTGCCTTTGAAAAGAAAGGTCAAGGAGCCTAGCACTGGCTTTCTGGGTGGGCCGTGCTGGCCCCTGGCTGTTTGCCACTTGCCTGCCTCAGTAGTTACAAGGAGATGGGAAGAGTGGTCAGCTGATTGGCCTGGGAAGGCTGCAGGTCAAAATTGAGGAGAAAGATAGAAGGACCCAGAATAAAGGAACCTGTAAAACTTGGATATTAGCAATAATTTAGCATTTTATGTACGTATATCATACTGTACGTGAATGAACTTAGGTAGATAAATGTATAACGTATCACATGTCTGTTTAGTATGTCTATGGAATATGCAGTGCAGTTTTACACTCTACATCTACACCCGCACAGGTACAGCCACACGCACACGCCGCATTCTACCAGAGACCGAAGGGGGCGGGAACCCGTGCACAGCCATAGGGCCCAGCTGGCCTTCCGCTCCCGCCCTCCCAGGGCAATGTCCCGCTCCCCCACTGGGGACCCTGCCGGACGGTGGGGAGTGGCTGGGGCGGAGCAGGACTAATCCCCCCAGGGGGCAATCAAGGGGTTTGGGGAAGGCACAGCTTCCGGTCCTCAGGTGGGCTCCAAGGTGGTTTCTTCACAGACGCACCCTGAGGAGGCTGGAGCCCGGAGGCCAGGTGTGCTGTCATTGTGGCCCCCTCCCCCCAAAGGGAGCCGTGTGAAGAGAAGGGAGGGAATTTGGGACAAGACGCCACTGCATCTTGGAGTTTATGATAGAAATGCAGGCTCAGTTTGATGCTCTTCATATTCTTCTACAAAACAGAAGAAAAGGCGGCGAGGGGACAGCATCCCGTGGGCGGGGAAGCGGAATGGGGGCTCGCTCCGGAGGAACAAGACTCTTTCATCCCCGTGCGGAGTTCCTTACAAGGGGGCCAGGGTCCCCAGGAGCTGGTGCAAGTCTGCTAAACAGATAATCCGCCAGCCAAATTTCATTTATTTAAAAAATCAAATAAGTCAAAGATTATGGTAGGCTGAGAGGATGTGGACTTTGGCAAGGCATTTGACAAAATACCTCATGTTACCCAGGTGGATAAGACAGACACAGAGGGCTGGACAACGCTAAGGGCAGGCGAGTCCTAACCGGGTGGACTTGATGTACAAGTAGCTGATGAACAGACTGAGGCTGACCTTGAGCGACCCCTCTGGAGGTTGCCCTGGACGGTGTCAGTCCCTTCACTGAAGACGTGCACTGCACGCTCATCCAGCGTGCGGCCGGTGGGGAGTCAGGGAGGACAGCCTATCAACTGGTAGCACAGAAATCCAATGAAGATCTCAGAAAGTCGGGACCATGGGCTGAATTCAACAGGAGAAAGGTCAACGTTAAGTCCTGTACTTTAGGTCCAAGCGCCAACTGTGTTAGATGGAATGAAAGGGATGCGGAGGACACGAACACAGATTTGTTTGTGGTTGAACGATGTGAGTCCCCATTTAAAAAGTGGCGTGGGGGCGACGCCATCGTGAGGCACGGTGCTACTGTCCCGGTGCCAGGGAGCCAGGGAGTTGCTGCCTCAGCCTAGAGTTTGGTGCTGGGATCGAATTCTCAGAGGGTCGTCCGGCAGCTTCCCCGGAGGCCGAGGATGGGGAGGGGCCTGGAGCCAGCCCACAGGAGGAAAGGAGAGGAGGCCGTCAGGCCTGATGCTCCAGGAAGGCCCGACACTGTCCATTTCTGTTCATTGCTGCCCCACTGGGACCCCGGAGTCCAGTGCTGTGTCTGGCACAGGCGAAGCTCAGCCAGATGGGGACTCTAGTCCAGAAAGAGGAGACTCGAAGATGGCCGTAACCAGAGGTCTGCATGTACCCTCCGAGCTGCCACAGGAAGGGGCGCTAGAGAGGTGGGGTACGGTTCAGAGGGGACAGCTGCCCTCCTCTGGGGAAGACGTGGGGAAGGACCAGTGGAAGTGGATGACAAGGGCCCAGAAGGCAGCCAGTGTCGCGGAGCTGGGGAGGGACTTGTGTGCTGGGTACAAAGCTGATCTGGGGGACCGCTAAATCCCCTTCTAATCCCGCAACATGCATTTCTGCTCTCCTTATCTGGGCAGCCTCTCCGTACTTTAAAATATCTAGAGGTTTGCCAAACATAATTCTTAAAGTCAACGGCACACGTTTTTCATGTGTTCCAAAAGCACGTTCATAAATCACCTCCACCCTGGTGTCTCGGGGGGAGGCATGTTCCCTCCCTCCCTTCCCTAGCTGGAGCCAGTGTTTCATCTTCACTACTCAACCCCGAGACTGATCCTTGTTCCAGCATCATCAATGGCCGAGTCCTACTCCAAGTGACACACAGCAGGGGGGCTGGGGACAGGGCCAGGAGTGAGAGGTCCCTGCTCTCACGGAGCCGCCACTGGGCCATGGGGGCTCCGTTTTCATCCCCAACCTGCCCTCCCAGTCAGCCTGGGGCTTTTATTGGGTTCTCACACAGACGTGGCCTGACCAATCTGTGGTCGTGACCCAGAAGCAGGGACAGAGCCTGTCCTTCCCTCGTAGGTGCCTAAAGTGGCATTCCTGGGCACGCAGCAGTGACGTACAGTGCCCAGGAAACTCCCTGAGTGACATAACAAAGACTCCCCCAGGCTCAGGGGTAACACATCTCCTCCCCCCGCCCTGTTCTACCAAAGGGAAAAAAGGAACAGAAACCCACACATATGACCACAGACTAGGTAGTGAGCATGCCCCAAATAACCCTCAACATGATTGTTTGCAAGTTACACTTCGGGAAACTGAGGCTCAGAGCAGTTATGTAGCGTGAGGGAGCCAGGGTTCGAGCCCGGGGCCCAGCCTGAGGCGGCATGCCGTGTGTGTGGCGGGGCCCACTGACCTGGGCCTTTCCTCCAACTGAGCAGGTGGCAGAGGTGTGGCCGGCAGGCTGCCTCACCTCCCTGAACTTTAGTGACCCGGTCTGTCAAGTGGGGATAACAGATGCTCTCTCGGGGGGGCTGTTGTGGGGCGAAAGGGCAATGGGACAGGAGAGGCAAAGTGAGGGGCACGTGCCAGGCAGGCTTCCTTTCAGTACCAGGACAGTATTTCCTTCTTTTTCTTTTCCAGTTTTCTCTTCTGTGGCAGCTTTAACAGAATGCTGATCTGCGCACCCAGCGAGCAACCTACAGCCGCGGGAAGCGAGGCAGTGCCGCAGGCTCGGTAGCACAATTAGCATTCTCCTAAACAAACGAGCTTCAACAGAGCTGTAATTAAGCAGGCCTGTAATTAAGTATATGCCCTTTATCATAACGATCATGCTTAAAAATGGCATGATGCACGGGACTCCGTTATTAATGCTGTAATCCCGGACTGAAGTGCGGCTACATGGAAATCAGCGTGTCAGGGCTGTCACCGGAGTGTTTGTAAAATACAGGAGAGAAAAAAACCAGGAAACAATGAGCTCATTCAACTGTTCTCTTTACAGCCAGGCACCGCGAGTCAAGAGGATTGGGAGTGCTTACAGAATCTGCAAGGTTCAAACAAACAAGGCCCTAATCTGCCACTGTGTTAATCGCATCCCTCTTAAAAAAGGGAAAGGTGGGGGGGGCGGCGATCTTGTTTTTTCCAACTGACCCGGATACCTGCCTTTGCTGTTCTTGGGGAAGCAGTCCAGTTTGCACGCTGTATTGGTCGGACATAAACTTGGACTCTTGCTTGCACAGGCAACTCTGCCGTGCATCTGTGGGAACTTTGCTTGGCAACAGACAGGGTTACGGCTCCTGCGTCTTCCTCCGTATGAGAACTCTCATTTTATTTGCCAAAGCAGTCCCTCAGAAACACCCCTGGACTTTCTCCTATACACACACACACACACACACACACACACACACACACACACACACACCTTTGGACTTCTGTAGGCTCAACCCAAACCCAATGCTGACCAACTCCCAAGGGCTCCAGACCTAGGGCCACCCCATCGCCGTGGGCACCCACAGTGGCTCAGGGCTACCAATCCCTTCGAAAAAATGCTCCAATCAACACACGCATTAATTTCAACGTGCATGCCAGAGTCGCAAAATCATGTGGTAGAAAATGTAAAATTAAAAAAAGACTCTATTACCAGCATCTCAATTGTTATCTGCTTACGGTTGTCAAGCAGTATTAAGTGAACATGAGTCATGGCACCTCGGAAGTACTTGCAGAGATGGTGGCGAACAACGTGCTTCCTGGCAGGTAGTCATTCTCAGAATAAAATTAAACGCCACTGGAGTGGTGGGAGGCCTTTAATTCTGTGCCGGCTTGGCGCTCGGAGCCATAAATAATCAGCAACCCGGCCCTTTCCTCTCCCCTTTCCCGCGGTGGTTCAAAAGTCCTCCACAATTTGTATGGGACAAATGCCAACAACTCAAGATCTCAAGGCCATTTCTCAAAACTCATTTGCAAACCAAAACGCCGAGCCTCGTCTGTGCTCTCGGTGATCTCACTTTGGGGACATTCCTTGGGGGTAGACGCCTCCGGAGCTGTCTACTTGGTGACATTCCAACTGAACGTCCACAAGGCCAACAACTTCCGTCTGGATCCCCAAGGCAATTTGTTTTGCCACGTTATTCATAAGCCAAAAGGGGTGATTTGTCAGCCATGTCAAGACCCTTCTGAGTCCCACACAAGGGAGGTGGCCCCACAGGGAGGAAGGAGAGGGCGCTGGCGTCAGACAGGGTGAGCTCAGCCACTGGCTGGCCGTGGGGCTCCAGGCAAGTCACTCAGCCTCTGAGTTTCAGACTTCTGCCTGCGAAAGAAGGGCAATCATGCCCACTCCGCAGCACTGCTCAGGGGGTGAACCGGCACTCGAGGAGGGGCCAGCCCAGCCTGACCTGCAGCTGTTTCAGCCGAGTCTCCTAGAGCACGCAGCCAATGCTTCTTCCCAGGAATGAGTTTGGATCAGGTCCTCCGCCCCACCTCTGACTTAGGACTGACATTTCATCTTGGTGCCTCTCTTTGCTCCACAGTAGAAGGAAGGGGATAATAATACCTGCATTGCTGTGGCATTTCGATGAGATAAAAACCTAAAGCCCCAGGTACAAACAAGTGCTCAATAACTGTCATCATCATCGTCATCATCGCACTAGAGGACAACGCCTTTCTAAGGTAGGAGACCTTTTTCTACCCTCTTTTACGTACAAACATTAAATTATGGAGCTGGTGGGCTGTGAGCCCCAATCCAAAGGCTTCTGAAGGGGCGGAAGCAAGGCCTATCCTGGAGGACCTCATTGGGGGCCCTGGACCACGGCTCTCCCTGGCACCTGCCCTCTCTGGTGGTCCATGTCAAGCTCAATGGTAGGAGTCAGGCCCCAAGTGGGCCCAAGCTGCTTAATTTCCCCTGGAAAAGAGCCCCCAAAGAAAGGGAAGGAAACTGCCCCTGTCAGGAATTAACTCGCCACATCAGTAGGCAATGCCATACTCTTTACAATAGAGGTACCTGCACACCATGAATATTCTCTGAGCTTCTACTTGGCGTGGGTGATCAGGAAGCCCCCCTCTATACTTCTCAGTCCCCTCACCTCTACACAAAACGCCTGCCAGGAACTGCACTTTCATCATCGTGTGGGGCCACTCCACCATTCCACAGTCCCAGAGTCCTCCAGCCCTTCTTCAGAGTGGCCGGGGGTGGAGGGTGGGCTTTGAACAGGACCCCCACCTCCCTTAGGCTCCGGGGGTGGGGGGTCTCTGAGCTGTCCAGCCGGGGGTGGTGGGAGTCCAGAGTGCAGGGCTCCGAGTGGCTGCCCCACACTCTGCACCCACGAGAAACTCCGGGTACGGGAATAAGGACATTCTCACTCTGCTACAGAAACACTCTTTAAAACTTCCTAAGTACTTAACGGCTTGGGGCAGAGACCAACCGCATTTTGCTCCAAGTGAAGATAAAACCCATTGTGTTCCCACCATAAGAAGTGTGTGGTGGGAACACCTTCCCACAGGACACGAAGACATCAGCTGAAGGTGGGAGCAGAAAAGTATAAACAGGAAGGCGACTGGAAGCTGCATGGACCTGGAAGACGTTAAGGGGCCATCACTTGGCCACACCACTTGTGGCCGAGACCACGTGCCCACCGCAGAGACCTAGAGAGTCAGCTTTCAAAGGCAGGTCTCGCCCCTTCGTTCCTTTCCTTAAACACTTCAACTGTTTCCTGAAGTTCACAGGGTGACGTCCAAATGCCACCATCCAGGCCCTCACAGGTCCTAACCCACACGCCGCACTACGCACCCTTTTCTGACCGAGTCGCACATTCTATATGTGTTACGCCCCCCTCTGTGCTGTGGCGAGCCCATTCCTGCTCAGGGACCCCTGAAACTGGCTGAAAGGTTACCTCTCTGAGGTGCATCGAACTGGTGGTCTGTTTGCCTAATCACACGTCCCAACGTCCTTGCCTGACGACATGCTCTGTGCTGGCCTAGGGCCTGCAAGGAAGAGGTGAACGAAGGCCACTGCCTAGAAGAAAGCTGTGCTTTGTGATGAGAAGTCTTTAGGACCCTGTGAAGAAGGGACATCCCAATTCCACTTCTCTGATTCCAGGATCAACGAGTCAACTTCTCACGCCGTGGTTACTTGCCCAAGTACCTTAGTCACAGGGCAATAGGCTGAAGTGCCACACACACTGGAGAGGGACAAACTTGTCATAAGTTTCATTTAAAATTCAAAGAGAGACTGTCCACAGGTTAAAAATGACACCAAATGTGACGTTTCGTCACCACAGCACAGAGGTCCCCGACCTAGTTCACAGGATCACGCTCCCCAGGGCCTGGGCACCCCCAAGTGAGCACGAGGACTCAGGATGAGGGCTGGCGCTGAGGCCCAAGCCTGGGGTGGGGTGTGAGCCCTGGAGGGGCAGCCACTGCGGGAAGGGCTGCCTGAGCAGACCCCAAGCTTCATCCCGCCTGTAGCTGCCGGGGGATTCCCGAAGACCAGTCACAGCCACAGCCCGAAGGGCAAAGGGAGAGGGACCTGCAGGTAAAGACGGGAGGTCGGGCACTCTCAACCCGGCTTGTGTTAACGTGAGACTGTGTGCATTTGAACCAGGTCATAACTGAATAATAAAACTAATCATTCGAAGAGCCATTTCAATGCCTTACGTTTTCCTTGCTTCACAGAAAGCTCAAACACTGGACTTCCCAGTTCAAGATCAAAGGCCTGGCTGTTCTTCCCTGCGGGCAGCTAGACCAGGTGGAGCTTCCCCGCAGCGGGTGTGGGATGGCAGGCTTCCCGCTCGTAGTTGGGATGGGGCCCAAGAGGATGCACCCTGGACATACACAGGTGTGCTTCCAATGAGCAGAATTGTCATGAAACTTTTCCCTGTGCAAATGGCTTCTCTTGAAAGCAGTACACCACTTTCCGAAACTCGGCTCCAATGGACACACTCGATAAGAGCAAACGGGGGCAGCTCGAGACAGAGCTGGTGTCTGACCCGACGCCCACCCTGACCGGGAAACACCAGGGAGTGTGCGTCCTTCTATCCAGTGGCCGTGCGTATGAAGTACAATGCCATAAATTACCCAGATTTCAGATTTAATATTAACCTTTAAAGGGCATGTCACAAAAACATAGTCTCCAAATACTGGTTTTGAGTTCGCTCTGTGAGTCTATTATGGAAAATAGGTGCGAGGCTGCCACCATCTCTGGCTGCGCCTGTCACGGGCGTCTCCTGCCGCATGACAGCAACTCCAGCCGAACTCAGCAGTCCCACCAACGAGCAATTCAACTGTCCGCTCTTACCGCACTCTAGGCTCAACCTTAACACTTAATAACAGAGCCTGCTAATATCACTCTAATTTCTAGAGCCGATGAACTTTCAGAGGCAACATGAGCTTAAATAGCGAGCACAGAGATGACAAAGGATTTTAATCCCAGGCTCTTTGAACTATCCAGTATAATAAGCACTTGTTCCTTTCCACAATGGGCACATAAAGGAGAAATCTAAGTAATAATTGCTGTAATTATCTTGAAAAATATGCAAAGATTAATGGTGATTATGAAAATCTGTATAATCGTTCCCTGAAATCATCGCTGATCAAGTGTATCTGGAAGTGGCCGCTGCCGGGGAACTTTTAACCCCACCCTCCACGTGGGCACGGAAACGTGACACTTTGGCTTTCTCCCGGTAAAACACCACCCCGTGTCCGCGAAATTGTTTTTCCTCATTCCCAGTCCCCCGGCCTGCATTTTAACTCTTCGTCCCGGCGCCCTGGAAAGGTTCCGAGCCGCCCTTAATGGGATGCGTGTGTCATTGTGGTTCAAAGCCTCAAGTTCAACTTGTTATTTATTCAAATAATTAATTACTCTTGTATCCATCGAACAGTTTGTCATGACACATTAATGACTTGATAGACTTCCATGAACTGGTGAACACAGAACAGCAGAGCGTTTTTATCGTCATTTAATTTTAAAACGATCCTGTGTGAAATTATCTAGTCGTGAGTGATGGGAGCATAAAGAACAGACTCAGCAAAGCCCCTTTTGGATCATTGCTTTATTAATGGTAACGTCAGGGAAATGAAAAATGCTAACATTGTCATATTCCGCCGCTGGGTGCAGATGAATGGCTGGGGGCGTGGGCGGGTGCCCCTCGGGGCGGGCTCAGGCCGAGCGCCCCCCACGGGCTCCACAAAACCACACCTCTGCACCCGGCTCCCTTTTGAGTTTATGGCTCTCGACGCCTATTACTCTGTGTGTGTGGTCTTTTTTTTTTTTTTTTTAACTTGAATTTTCCACTAGTGATATAAAGCACCCTCACGAAAACATTTCGCTTTATTGCTTTGAACATTAAACGTTATTAATCCAATAGAAAAACGTTAAAGATATTGCTGTCACCTTTAAATGTGAAATGATATTAGGTGCTAAAAAACGCTGGGTTAGTAGAAAAGATGTCCCCTTAGTTTCTTTCAAGTCTTGAGATAACTGCACGGCTGATGACAAAATAGTATTTCTCCACGGCTCACAGCACAACATCTGCTTAAAAGAGACTTCCTGTTCAGCTATTCTTCTTTATACTTATATGGTGAAAATCGTTTCTCGATTGTTTTAATTACAAACTTGGGAATCTGTGTGAACTACTCCCCAGCAGTGTCATTCGCAGACAAAAGACGGCACTCCCTGAAGAGCCACAGCACCAGCCTGCGGGGGGGGGGGGGGGGGGGGGGGGGGGGAGTGACGGGCCGGTCAAGGGGGGCTCTGCTGCCAGAGCACCAGCCCATTTGGGACAATGGAAGAGGCAGCAAGGCCCTGTTCCCGCACTCTTCGGAGAGAGAAGGGAGGATTTCTCTTCCCTTACACACTTCCTGTTTGTTTTCCTGCCCCCAGAACACAGCTCTACCACACACTTAGCCGTTCTGTCCAGGGACCTGGAGCGACAGGGACTTGTCCCCACACCTCACTGGTCACCAGGCCTTTAAATCCCAAAGCGGGTGGTGGTGGTGGCCGGTCACACTTATCTGAACCCCTACTCAGTGCAGACGCTGCTGTAGGTACAGTCTGTATGTTGACTGGTTTCTCACGGTCACCCTGCGAGGGGAGGCATGCCTGTCTGCACTGTCGTCATCGTCACCCGTTTCACAGAGGACGCTCAGGCAAATCTCTCGGGCGCCTGGTCCTGCCCCCGCCGCACTGCCCTGGACACGATGGGGGATGTCCACCCCTCTGGCCCAGACATCAGCTGCCGGGCTGCTCCTGGCTCCACATCCCTCCGATCCCTCCATCCTACAGAAGTGGATTTGGAAAGAAATGGGGCACCAGCAGCTGCCTGCACGGGAAAGTGCAACAAAGTAGAACATTTGGGGCCTATGCTGGCACAACTGGAAACACATCTGCTGTGAATTAACACAGGGGTGTTAGAATTCCGAGGATAAACAAATCCAAGGACATGGGCAGGTCCCTGCCAGAAGTTTGGTGGCCTATTTTGTGGACTGCCTTCCTTTCTCAGGTGGAGACGGTTGGGCATGACTGCCCATGACCCTCACAGGGACATCTCCAGCAAGTGACAGCCAAATCAGAGCTCATTATGCAGTGAGGCCTGGCCCCTGCAGGGTGAGCAGAGCCTCAGCAAGCCTGCATGGCCAGGTGGGACTGTGCCAAGTTTAGAGGCTGTGGGGTGTGTGGCAGATTCATGTGGGAGAGGGCTAGGAGGCCCGTGGGGGAGACAGGAGGGCCCCCTCCAGAGCAGCTGGGGCTGAAGCACAGGAGTCTGCAGATGCCACAGGCTGGGAGAAGACAGTGGTTTTGTTACGTGGGCTGGGGAGCAAACTCAGGCAGGGAGTTGGTGGGAGACTCGTCTCCCCCGCTGACTCAGCAGTCCTGAGCCCGGTCTGATGAGACTGCTGGCCGTTCCAACCACCACAAGCAGGGACCGCGTGGGAGGAGGGGAGTCCTGCGACTCTGTGCTGGGAAAGGGGGCCTTTGCAGCAATTTCACTAAGATGAAGAGCCTTTACTAGCTGAGAAAGAAAGCCTTTGTCACTGGGCATTATTCCCAAGGTTTAGAAGGGGGAGAAGGAGGGGTACCTGGAAGCTGAGTGAAGTATTAACCCCAGAACCCCAGTAGTTGGTGCACTCAGACTAGCTGAGCGCCCACCTGCAGCCTTGGCTCAAGCGTATAGAACGAACTTACTAACAAACGTACCGACAACTTTATTTCCTCTGCACGTGGGGCATCAGACTAGCTGGGTGCCCGCGTGCAGCTTCATGCTCCTGTGTGTTTCATAAATAAACCTGCTATCTCATTGCCACTACAGGTGTTGTTTCCTACTTGAATTCATCTCTTGCGAGCGAGGCAAGAACCGAGGCACAAGCTTGGGGCGGCGGCCCTGACTCGAGTCTCTCCCTGGGAATGGTTTCAAGTGGGAGCCCCACGTGGAAAGCCCAGGCAGACCACTCAAATCACAGGGGACACCACTTCTCAGCCAGGGCAACCCCTCCCATGAAGCCAGCCCACGGAAAATCAACTCTGACCTCACAGCCCTCTCTCTGGAGGACAACGGCCACCCCTGTGGACAAGGTCAGCCCAGATGAGGAAGGGGGAAGGGCGGGCACTAGTAAACATGACCTTGGCTAGTGCTTTAAAGACGGATACTAGAAGCTGGCCCCCACACCCCTGGAGATGCACCCTTTCTCTCCAAACCACAGGTTCCCAAACCTCCAGCTGTGTCCAAAGGGCCTGGGATGCTCATTAAAAATGCAAACTCCTAGCCCCAAACCTCGGTGACTCGTGCTGAGGGATTCCAGGACAACAGCACCATGAGAACCTCCACTCTGTGCCTGGAGCCCAGGGCCTCACAGGTTTAGTTCTGTGATGCTCTTCTGCACCGACGGGACCCTCCATCACCCCCAGCACTGGCCACCACAGGGGCAGGCAGCACTGCAGCGCCCGTGACAGGTGCCACTGAGCCAAAGCCTTGGACTCTGTGCCAGGCACTGAGCTGGACCCTTCCCTGTGTCACAGCCCGGCGGGCCCATGGGACCAGCCTATCTCATGGCCGTGAGAGGCGAGGAGCAGGCGGCCAGGCCACGAGAGCGCCTACACTCTCTCAGACAAGATGTCAAGCGACACCGGGGCCAAGGCACAACTGGGCACTCGGCTCCCTGATTATTGACCATTTACTGTGGGACCTGACCCTGGGCGTCCCTTCGGCCCACACCGCCCGTGGACTGAGCCCCTGGACCTCACGAGAATAAAGGACCCCAGAAGGCTCTTGGTCTGTCTGTCTCTGTCTGCAGTGAGTCTCCTGGGTACTCAGGGCTTCTATGGCTTTTACCTTCAATGGCAGGAAAAAAGGTAATAAATCCAGATAGCTAGTGACTGTCTTTTCTGGAATCCAGACAGAGGCTTTCTCTTCAACAGCCTAACTCGAATCAAGCTCTTCATGCTTTGAAGCTGAGGAACGAACATATTTCTAAGTTGTACCGGATTCTTGACTTCCCTCCTTGAACCTTCCAGTGCTTCTCTGGGTAATGACTTCCAGCCACTTGAAAGTCCGCCCTGAATTTTTTAAAAGACGCTTTAGTCTGAACAAAGAGTGAAAGGACACATTCAGTGGAACCTAACGGCTTAAAAAGACACCATAAGTGGGTTCTCCACGGCGAGGCTTGCAGGGAGCAGCAAACCGTGGAATTAGGATGGAGGGACCATCGTGAAAGGCAAGGCCCAATAGGAAACCAGGTGCCTCTTCTTAAAACTACTTTCTTTAACGCTCCAGGGAGTATCCCATACATTTTTTAAAAACTAACCCCCCCCCCAAAACCCAGACCTCTCAGAGGAAACAAAGGTGTGTGTGTGTGGGAGTGGGGCAGGGGGCGGGGGCCAGGCAGGGAGCAGCTCAGAAGAGAGAGGAGACAGAGCTCAGGGCCCAAAGCTGTAAGAACCATGCGGCGGACACCTGGGTGCCTCGCAACTTTCCGATGTGGCTGAACACGCATTATCTCCTTTATCCCCGTTCCTACCCCGTGCCCGTGGGGCTGACCCTGTTCCAGTTTCAAAATGAAGACACCAGACTCAGAGGTTTACTGGCCTGCTCAAGGGGACCCGGCGGGCCACTAACAGACCCGGGTGTTGAATATGCGTCTCCCGGCTGCCATGTAATCATTTATTGGGTCAGTGGAAAAACTGTCTGCGTGGAGGCCTGGAAGGGACCCCAAAACCCGAAGTCGAAGGCGGCCCCTCGGTGGGGGGTGATCTGGGCCGCTGGTCTGGGTGCTCAGAGGACCTGGGTCATTACCAGGCAGCTCAGTCTCTACTGTGACAGACTCTCCAAACCGTCCTTTGACAGGCGCACTCCGAGAGCACACCTTTCTCGGCTTGTTTCCATTGTTGAGCTCTGGCGGGGAGTGGGCCCACCTGATGTTTGGGCTCTCAGCTCGATTCCACCCAGGTTGGACAAGAGCCAAATCGTGATTTCATTTTCGCCCAAGGCTGTGAAAACACAACGGGGCTTTAAACATTCTGCCTGGGAAACCCCAAATGGCCAGAAGGAGCTGAGGTGCTACTCCACCACCCCGCTTTTCTTCGCTCTGTTGCACGAGATGAGACACCTTCCCATTTCCATTAATTCTGCCCTGGGGGTGTCGGAGGGCAGATGAAAGGCAGAGAAGGCAGAAGTGGAGGGAGCTGTGTCCTTATGCCCAGAAGTGTCCATTACTGGTGGAAACCTGAAGGTCAGGACATGAAATAACTTGTCATCTATCAAACTGGGCTGCCATGAGTGGTCGTCTAGCCAGCCGGCAACCCCAACAGACACACAGCACCTGAATTTCAGCCCAAATGGGCTGCTCCCCACTTTCCTCCTACAAAAGCCATAACTTTCTCGAAGTGGTTGCTTCTTTAAGTAAACTGACCCCACCAAAGAGCCAACCACCTATGCTAGAAGGGAAGAGGGAGTCGCAAAGTTCTGAGAAAATGAAGGTGTAGCTGGGGAGGGGGTGCAGACAGAGTCTGGGATCGATTACAGAGTGGAATGTGGCGGGGCGCAGCTGGACGCTGCTCTGCGTGGGATGAGCCCCCTGCGCCGCCGGGTGGGATGGAGAGCGGGAGGGAGTGGACAGCGGGGACTCGCCAGCAAGGAGCAGCAGGGCTCTGACCTGGCTGAGCCCGTTAACTTGCAGCGCGAGGACGGAAGCAGGAAGCACAGGGTGCTGGACGATTCGGGAGAAGCAGGGGCCCCAGGAACACTTCCAGGGGTACAGGTGGTTTGAGAATTTTAAGAGGCCTTGTCCTCCCTAGCTCTGCCACCGTCTGTATGACTCAGCCGGGCTCCTGCCAATGTCTGGGGCACCCTAACGTGGAGAGTCAGAGGGGCCGCCATGAGGACCTCAGGCAAGCACACCGACAGCCTGGTTAGAGGAACCCTGGGTCTCGGCCCAATTCTTTTTCACATAAACAAACTCACTGTTAAAATTATTAATGGTGATGTAATACAGGGAGGAATTTATTTTAGTGACCAAATTTATTTAAATAACTTATAAATGATGTCGATTTTTATTTATAGAGCCGTTGGTTCCACGGGTTCATCAAAATGTTTCACTTTTAGTTACTACATTTTGTGGGAGAAATTATGGGTCTTTGGGGCTATCTTGGGAAATTATCCCACGAAAACATTTATGGCCTAATTACTGTATTGGGGAGAGATTTTTCAAGATGGCTTATCAAAGTTTATTGTTCTAAAATCACGCACAACAGCAAAGCCGTACCAGGGCGCGTTAGAGGGCTCCGCGGTGTGTGTGTGGGGGCAGGGAGTCAACCACGCCCACGCTGCCAGCCACTGCAAATGCGCCCCTACTCTTAAATCCCTTTGGTACACCTGAAATTAACACCAAAAAGCCCTGAATGCAAACTGTAATTGAGAAATAAAATAAATCCTTTGGACTATAACTGGGGCTACCAGTCCATTCACCAGCCCCAGGCCACTGTGGCTTTTGCAGTTACAGAGCCTGGGGTTCAGGGGAGCAGCTGCAGAGTTGTGAACAGTGCCAAACAGGGAAATTTTCTCCCAGCAATAAAAAATCCACTTCGCCCCACCAGGCTTTCGCTGAAGGAAAATCAGACGTGGGGGTGGAGGCAGAGGCCGCGGCACCGCGCTGCGCTGTGGTGAGCGAGCTGGTGTAACGTTTAAGAGAACAAAGCACAGGCGGGCGCAGAACCTTTGTAGTCAAGGGGACTGAGGGGCAGAGCAAACACGTTTTAACAGCCAAACTCCTCCTCTCACACATGTGTAAAACCTTTGGAATTTCATTGGAAAAACTCTATTTCAAAAGTAATCTTTGAAGTTTGAACATTAAAGCAGGAAGGCTATTTCTCGGTGCAGAGGGATGGTTTCAAACCGCCGCAGGGACCGACGGGAGGAGCGAGCGGGTGCTGAGTGGCGCCCACGCGGAGGCATGGACTCTGCACGCTTGTCTCTTTCGCTCTCGGATTTTCCTGATGAGACATGAGACACTCGCTTTCTCTCTCCGGGCTCTTTGGGCAGGGCCTGATAAACCTGAGCCCCAGGCCTGGACGGCAACTGGTTGGTAATGATGATTCACAGGGAAGGAAGCCATGTGTGTATATATGTGTGTGCGAGAGAGATGTGCATGCACGTGTGGGGTGTACACATGTGCACGTGATGTGCGCATAGTGCGTGATATGCACACATGTGGGGTGTGAACATGCATGCACGAGATGTGTGCACGTGTGGCACATGCACACGTGTGATGTGTGTATGCATGTGTGGGAGGTGCTGCGCGTGGCACACACGAGGCACACATGACAGGTGCGTACAGTGTGTGCACGTGTGGGTGACATGCATGTGTGGCTGCGTGCACATGTGACGTGTGCGCACACACACACAGGGGGTGTGATGTGTGCACATGTGCAACATGTGCACATGTGTGGGCAGCATGCATGTGGGGAGGTGCATGCACGTGTGTGTAGCACATCTATACGTGGTGTGTGAATAGGTGGCACAGCAACAAGAAAACAACTGTAAACAACTGTGTGAGCCTTGTAGGTGAGCAGAGGCCCAGCCTGTGTGACCAACCACCCCTTCCATGAAGTGCCAGGGGACATGAGGGCCAACATGGTTGGGAATGGGGTTCTTTCAAAGTCCCAGAGGGCAGAGAGAAAACAGTCACTGAAATTTGCAACCTCTAAGTTGAAAATAAAACTCCGAGCTTGAGACCATGGCAGGGGCAAGTGGTGACCCCACCGCCACACCTCTGAGCGCTCGAGTCCCTCTCCAGCCCTCACCAGGCCCAGCCCAGCACCTCTCCTGGCTTCCTGGCCCCATCATTTACTGGGCCTGTGGTCCTGGCCACCCTTGAGTGGCCAGGGACTGGGGAGGGCTTGTGGGGAGGCGGGGCCTTCTTGGGGTTTGTGTGTAGGACCCCAGCACAGGCAGAAAGAGATGCTCAATAAAAACCCGCGGAGCTGAAGAAATGGGACTTGGCCATCCTCGCGTGTCTCACAGCTGACAAGGCACGTTCAGTGTGTCTTTTCTTTAATGAGCCTTTCCCACAATCCCCACCTGATAGGAGGCGGACCTCGAAGCTCTTAGTGACACACCTGGGACTTGACTCCCGGGCATTTAAAATGAATCCACATTGTCCTACAGCTACCGCCACCCACCAGTATTAGCAGGTCACTTGGCCCAGATAGACGACTGTCCTGCAACTTGCAGAAATGGATGGAAAAGAAAGGTCTGTGAAGTTGCTAAGCATTTCACAGTTCTTTTATTTTTGGCATCAGTTAGCAATTACCCTTGAACTTCCCTCCCCCGCCACAACAAGATATTTCAATTACTATTCCAACTACTTCAGCCAAAAAGCTCACTCAAATCCAATTCACCCCCCGCCCTGCACCCCACACCCAAACACACTGTTGGGGAGCAGAGGCACGGGGAAAGAGGCTCTGACAACTCCTTCTTTCCTCTGCTGGTTGAAACACTTTCCACTTATTAACCCAGCACAGGGTGGCTGAACAGCGAGTGGCCTTGTTATTTCCAGCAATATTCGGAACGTAACCAATTTCCAGTTCAGCCAAACAACCTGGAGGCCCTACAGAGGCTTGCTGCCCCCAAATCGCCAGACGCGCTCCAATGGGGAACACGCTTCCCTGGCTCCCATGCCAACTCCCAGGGCCTGGTGGGCCCGCAGGCACGCAGCGGAGTGCTGGCTGGAGGAGATGCCCTGGAGGGACAGCCTGTCCCCGGCCACAGGCAGGGCCTGTCTTCTTTGCTGCTCCTGGTTCCGAACCAAGCAAAGTGACCAGCCAGGAGCAGGGCTCAGGGTTTAACAAATGACTGGCGGAAAGGCCCATGCCGAAAACCAGGGACTGTGCTGGCTTTATTTGCTACAATGCATATTCTACATGGGAGCCCATTGTGTGCGGCCACATGGGTGTGCATGCATCTACATGCGTGCGCACACCTAAATGTGCACACACATGAAATGAAGATCTTCCAGGGCACTTGGTAACATCCTTCCCTTTTTCAACTAACAAAGGAGGAACCTCTGCTGGTCAAACCTGAAGAGGCTTTGACAGGTTGAGCCCCCTGCCTCCCACTTGTATGGGGGGAGCTGCTGGGAATGGGGTCTTTTCCATATGAGTTCCGCATAACCCGTAAGAGGGGCTGAGGAATGAAACCGTGTGACTTTCGTAACCACCAAACCCACGACATTCCAGGTGTCCTCAATCAACCAACCTGCATGGAATTTACACACAGATTCAGCAAACAGCCCGGGATCAATCACACGACGCACCTAATCTGCTCTTTATACGCCACCTGGCTTTTCATTGCTTACCTGTGACCACAAGCTGTGAGTTCCTGCACATCTTTAAAGCTAAATCAGAAAGATAAATAAATCCTTTCAAAAGACATGTGTCTCGGGCTCCTGGCCCAGGAGCTCCAGTGCTCTCTCTTCCCACTTCTGGAAGGCCAGGGATGAGGCCAGTCCCACCCCGAGCTCCCTGGGGCCCTCGCTCCTTCCTCTGCCACCAGCCCCCAGAATGTCTGAGCTCCTACTGCCTGTGGGGCAGGGGGTACAGGCCTGATTGAATCGGCCTCTCAGGATCACCCCTCAGCAGCACCCTCCAGCGTCCACCCCTGCTCCCTTTAAGCGAGCCCCTCGGCACTGCTTCCCCAGCCCACGACTCTCGGCAGTGGAGCACCCTCTGGGGCCCAGGCCATTCTGCAAGTGTCGCCACATTGAATCCTCACCGTACTCTCAGCGGGGGCTTCCCCTGCCTCCGTTTCTGTTTCCACAATTGAGGAAACCAACGCCCAGATGTTAAAGGACCCAGCTCCTGATCAGTTCTGGGGTGAAAGGCTCAGCCTCCTAATCCTCTTGCTCCACTTTGAGCCCCAGTCCTTCCAAAGATGCCACCACTGAGGACCTGGGCTGCAGCCCAGGGTAGACTCAGGTGTTTCTGCCAGCAGTGCCCCAACCTGTTGCCATGGGGCCTTGTCACTGGCGGGAACGGGCCAGGCAGTTGAGACACCCCCGCCTCAGTGCTCCCCATTTCAGGCTGAGGGAAGCAGCTGGTCTTCACCCATAAGATGAGGGAAGATGTGGTCTTCACCCACACGGATGCCCCTGGGACTCCACAGCTGCACTAGTGGCCTTGATCCCAGGTGCCATTTCTCCTGCTCGGGTGCCAGCCCTGAGCACGGGACAAGTGCCCTTTCAGCCTTGACCACACACTGCACAACAGAGTGGAGGTTAGGAGTGTATGCTGGACCAGCCTGGCTGAGCTGTGTGACTGTGGGGAAAGCAACCGAGCTCTCTGTGCATTCATTTCTGCACCTGGAAGCTGGGCTTAGTGATACCTACACCTCCTGGGGATGTTATGAGAGTAGAAGAGATGGTTTGGGGAAAGGGCCCAGAGAGGGCTGGCACTCTATACATGCTAAGTGTTGGTTACTGTTGTTAGTGTTCACTTCTGACACATAATAGAGAATGACCGGTATGTGTTCTGGAAACCCTCTGTCTCTGTGCCCTCCCCCCAACCCTATACTCAGCAGTTTCCTGTAAATAATCCCCACCCAGGGGAGGGAGCAGGACTGGGAGGGAGGGTGTCCCTGATCCAGAAGACTGCTGTGACATGACAAATAAGCTGCAGGCTGACAATGTCTCCAAGACATATTGGAGTTTACTTTGTCATTTGGGTTTGCCATCTGTGCCACCATGAGGGGGGCTGGCTTCCCAGGCTGCTTGGGGACCAGGGGGCAGGCCACCAGTCCCCGGACAGATCTGCAAGCTCAGCCGGCCATAGGTTTGGCTGCCTAATGAGAGGAAGTGGAATTCATCCACCACCTCCTTGGGAGCCAGACCTCCCTTCTCAGGGAGGCTGAGGGTCTTTGCTCTGCACAGTGGGGGTGGTGAGTGGTGCTCACCACCCCACGAGCCCCTTGCCCGAGCTGCTCTGCAGCCGCCACAGGGGCCCTGGCTGTCCCAGAGGGGGGGGCAGACAGTGATATGAACTCTCTATGCCGAGGCCTTACAGCCACCTGTATCAGGAAGCTGGGTGTACAGACCGATGGGGCCAAGTGTGTCCCTCTGGGGTGCACAGTCTAGGAAGCGGGAAGGCACTTAAAAACGAGGGGCAGAAGAGTGTGAAAGGCCACGACAAGTTCTGTGGAAGGCGCAGTGGAGGCCCCGCGGGGGCACTGCCATCATTTACCTGTATGACCTGGGGAAACTCCCCGAACCTCTCTGAGCCTCACTTCCTCATTGATTATTATACCACATGCTTCCCAGGGTGGTTATGAGGATGACATCAGTTCATATGTGGAAGTGGTCTTGCTCAATAAGTATCTGCCATTATTCCTAAGACCAGACAGATGCAGGCGTCACTTGCTTCTTCAAGGCAAGGCTGGTCAAGATGGCAGAAACCAGTTTTTCCCTTTGCAGGGAATGACACACTGGTCACCCCCCGCCTGAGCGCAGCTGCGCAGGGGACTCAGGGCGTGCTGGGCCTGGGCCAGCCTTCCAGCCTCAGAATTACCCGTAGGTCTCTGAGCAGGAAGGGTAGGAAGTGGCTAAATTTGCCCAAATTGTAGGCTGTCCTTACTTCTAACCATGAAGAATGACTCTCTGCCTTCCTCTGGAAATGAGCCTTAGCAAGGAGGTGCTGTGGGCACATTCACTCGCACCCGGAACCACGCGAATGACAGGAAGCTGGGGAGGCTGGGCCTGTCTGTCAGACCGACAGCCCGAGCAGGAGTGGGCCGGCGGGTCTCGGTGGCCAGCCCCATCTGCCACGATCACACTGTGGACATCTGTGCCGTGTGTCTCGGCCACCGAGCCTTCTCCAATCACCCACCTCAGCAAACAGAAGAGCACGCCTGACTTCCACAGTTTGTATTTGAATTTTTATGGGGGCGGGTCACATCCAGCTGGGGGGGGGGGGCGGGCGCCCCTGGCTCTCCGCTCAAGCACCCACTGCCCCCAGGCTCTCTGCCCTGAAAAGCGGGTGTTACCAGCCAGACTTGTTCCCAGGGCTGGGCCCACAGTTAGTTCTGAGTCACTGTTTGCTGAATGTCCCTGTTGAATTCTCATAGTCCCCCCCTTGCCCCCTCCCCGCCCCATGAGAGGTACAAGGGGCCCTGCCACAGACAGGACGACAATGAGCCTGAATAAGGGCGCCTGCAAGTTACCGGACTGCACCCAGCCCGGCGCTGGAAGGCGGGGCTCTCCAAAGCCCCCGCCCCTTCTCCAGGCCTTGCTGCCTGTCCCTGCAGTGTCACCAGGGAATGTGGGAAAGCTTTCAAATAGCACTTCCAATGATCAAAGTCTTGGAATAAGGCTCTTGAGGTAATTTTTAAAAAATAAATGAACTAGCTGGTGCTTGATGATGAACTCTAAGAACAGGACAGTGGAGTAGCGGCAATGAGCCCCTCTGATCACCAGATAACTGTGTGGCAAAGAAAGACCGCACAGGGCTGGACTCAGGGGCACTGCGAACACCGAGCTCCTGTCCACTCGGAGAGGGCGGAGCTGAGGCAGGCAGCTCCCCTGCACGGGAGGGAGTGCCAGAGGTGTGTGCTTGTGCTCGGGTGCACGGGCAGGCTGCAGGCGCTCAGAGAAGGGCCCCCAGGAGAAGAGGAGTCAGCGGGGATGGCCGGGAGGCTGGTGAGGACGTGGGCGGGAACGAGGCGGGCTGGCTGGGCAGGGAGGAGAACCGAAGCACAGGCCTGAGGAGGAGCCCAACTTGGCCAGAGCTCACGGCCACGTGGCCCTGCAACATGCCTGACAGCCAGCGCAGACAAGGACGTTATGGAACGTAGGGCCAAAAACACAAACCGGAACAAAGAGGGGGGATTTTACTTCGATGAAGAGTAAAAAGTAAAACACACAGTCACAAACCTTCATGGCCTAACACTCCACTGAAACCAACACACCTCATGCTCAAAAAAGGCAACGACATAAGAAATTCACAAAGCAGTAAAAGCTGCCATTTTTCAGCCAGTGGGATGGAAGAATGTACACAGGATGTGGTACGCCCATCAGTCCTCCCGCCTGGCCCCTGACAGAAGGAAGACCCGTTTTCAGGGGTCGGCGGAACACTACTGATCCTGTAGTAGGTGACAGAGAAAGTCAAATACATTAAAAAAAAAAAAAAATCACCCAGAGAATACCCAATCTCTGACCGCCATGGAGTAAAATCAGAAATTAATAAGAAAAGGTTGAACAAAATCTCAACCACTCAGAAAAAGTATTTTCTAACATTTGAGTCAGTGAGGTAATCAAAACTAAACTTACTACATATTTATAAATGTGAGTACTACATATCAGAATACCAACGAAAATACAAAAACATATTACTTAGCTTTAAATAGTTGTATTAAAAATCAAAAGGAACTGAAAACAAATGAGGTGACCATTAAATCCAAGAAGATATAAAGAACAAAATAAGCAAAACCAAATTAGAAAAAGAAACTAAAGATACAATTAAATAATGAAATATAAAGCAAAAGCATAATGCCTTTATACATTAAAAAAAAAAACCCAGTTCCTTGAAAAGATAAATAAAACAAATAATAAATTCTTAGCAAAGATAGTCAAGGAAAAAGGAGAAAAAAATAACATTAGGTATATATTTGACCACAGGAATATTAATTTTAAAATTAAAAAACCGAGGCACAATTTTATGCCGCTGAAGTTTAAACATTTAAATGTAGGGGCTGACTTTTCTTTCAGAAAAAATATAAGTGACAAAATTGACTCAAGAAAAAACAGAAAGCCTGAAAAAAAATCAATCATTGCAAAAGAAAGGAAAGTACTGTTTCTCTCCACAAGCCCCCCAGGCCTCCCAGGGCTTCCAGGTCCACTTAGCTTTTACAGGGAAACTTTTTTCATTTTCTTTTCTTTCCCAAGGAATAGAAATGGCAATGCTTAAAAATATTCTTATTTGAAAGAAAAACTCTGATTCTCAGATCACTCAAAAATAATATCTTGCTAATAAGCATCAAGCTCAATTTCATGCATATAAAATACCAAAACCCTAAGTTAAAGAGCAGCAGCTCACATCTAGTATATATTTAAAGAATAATACACCGTAGTAAAGTAAGATTTATTTAATAAATACAAGAATAAGTTTCTAAATGCTAAATTATCGGAATAAATTGATTCGTATTAAACAAATAAAATGAGAAAGAATATATCGATAGGTTTTAAAGCTGTTTTTGTATGAAATTAAAATTAGTGCCTAAATTTAATTTCTAAAAAACTCCCAGGAAATAGCAATAGGAGAATCATTTCTTTGGCGTGATCAAACTCTCTATTCTAGATTACCAGCCAATCTCAGACTCAACTGCAGAACAGTAGAAACATCTCCTTTGAAGCCAGGAACCAGCTAAGAAAGAAGGCAGGCTACTGTTATTCCCATCTGCTGCTTTAGATGTTCTGGCCCATAACATAAAGCAAGAAAAAAAATGTCGTCAAAGAGCTAAAACTGCACTTGCCGATGATATTGTTGTCTGAGAAAACAAAAGTAAATTGATGGGAAGTTACTGGAAATAACAAGCATACAGAGAGGTGGCCACTTACAAAATGAATATTCAACAGTATTTTAAAATATATATAAACAATTCCCAGTTGTAACCAAAGGGGCTGAGAAAGAGGGAAACAAATGTAAACCTAGGATGAAGTGAACTGTAACACTGTACCGAGTGATATAGAAGGGTATTTGAATAAATGGAGTCATGTTGGATTTCTGGAAGGAAAGGTCAAGTACTTCAGAGATGATCTTTCTCCCCAAATTAAGTTATAATTCAATAATTTCTCAATCAGAATCTTGAAAGTATTTTCTGTGGGACTTAAAGTGATTCTAAATTTCAGCTGGGTAAAAAACTGAACTAGAATTACCAGAAACATCTTGAAAAACTACAAAGAATAATAAGGCAGGATATCAAAACACACACATTTATAATAATTAAAAATGATCCTCCCCTTAGAATATTCATTCAGGTCAAAGGAACAGGACACAGCCACAAAATATATCATAGTAGATAAGAGGCAGGTAATAAGATGGTTTTCAAATGTAAGATCATTCAGTAAGTGGTTCCAGGACAATGATCAATAATTTGGAAAAACATAGAGCCTTATGCCACACATCAAAACAACTTACAGATGAATTTTACATTTAAATGCTTAAAAAAAGGGAAAATAAGTTTCCAGAGTGTACCATGAAATAGAGAAGGCCTTTCTAAAATGTGATTGCAAAGGCACAAAACATGAAAAAAAGCAAAATTAAAGGTAAAACTACAAACTGGAAAAAAAAAGCGGCAGTAACATGAGAACAAAAAGAGGCCCTTTCCCTCAGCAGCTGCTGCAACTCCATAAAAAAGCCAGACCTCAGCAGGGAAGCAGCGAGGGAGCGAGCAGGACAGGAGACGGTCCAAGCGGCCAACAACACCGCCAGCAACTCCGGGACGTGGCCCCTCACTGGTCCTCAAGGAGATGTAAACTAACAGTAAGCTGCCATCTCATCTTCCCAGTGGATACAGCTTTTACAAAATGACAGTGAGTTGGAGAGGCTTCAGGGGAAAAACCCCTTTTGCATATGTGGAGGTTAAATGCATTCAACCATTTCGGTGGTCAGTTTGTTATTATATCAAAATGCTTAAAAATGCCCACTTACCCCAAGGAACAAGATTCATCTAAAGGAACGTTCACCGATGTGTCACTTTTAGAAGTGAAGGCAATGCAAGCATCCAGTCGTAGAGGACTGGTCAGATGAAGTACACTGCATCCACGAGGAAGGTTCCTACGACCACTACCCCCCTCTGCCCCCGGAAGACTTGAATGTCAAGGAGAAAGCAGTGTGACCGGGTCTCAAACAGAACGGACACTCTCAGGGACAAAAAGGAGCAAGCCACCCACGTGCACGACAACACGGACGAATCTCAAAACCATTGTGCCCAGTGGCGCCCAAAGCTGCGTGTCGTGGGAATGCATGCGTGAAGCAGGAACCACCACCGGCTGCCGGGGCTGGGGGAGGGTGGGGACCAACGGGGACCGGGAGAACTCTGGGGGGGCGGTGGGAAAATTCTACATCTTACTTCTGGTGGTGGGTACAGGGCATTTGTCATGTGATTAGGCTTGAGTCAAAATTCACTGGACTGTACACACTGAAAGGGTGCATCTGATTGTATGTAAGTTACACCTCAATAAGCCTGACAAAAAAAACCCAGAATGGACGATCAGGTAGAAATATACTTTTATATATAAATATATATATATGGTATACCTTAAAATATTGTTTCTCTAGGGTAATGAGATTATGAATATTCATGTTCTCCCTTATACTTTGATGCATTTTCCAACTTTTCTACAATGAACATGTTACTTTTATAATTCAGAAAAGTTTGTGTCTGTTTTTGATAATGAAAAATGTATCACTGTACTGTTCGGTCTAGCAAAAAATTTTTTTAAAGGTTCGTATAGGAACTGCTGAGCCCCACCAGCCCTGGGGCAGAACTTTCTAGAGCACCTGTGTTCCGGCCCCAGGGAGGTACCAGGCTCTCAGCAGGTGCTCAGAAGGGGTGGCCGGAGGGCAGAGCAGCAAGGAGGACTGCCTGGGCCAACGGCTTCATTCCGCAGCTGGGAAAACTAAATCCCAGAGAAAAGCAGTGACTTTCTCGGGGCTGGAGGTGGTCAGAATGAGCCGTAAGCCGCAGAACGCAGCGCTGCCTTCAGCACACCCCAACGCCTGCGAAAATCTCGGGGCGAACCCCTGACTGGCCCAGGGGAATTCAGCTTCCTGATGCCTGGAAGACCACCCTGCAGACGCTGTGACCAACGTTTCCCAAACTTTAGGGCACAGAGTCTTGTTCCAGATTCACCTTTTTATTTTGTCAGTATAATTGTTGACTTCATACTTTCCTTTACAGCTGAAGTCTCACTTAAAAAAATTTTTTTTATTCTTTAAATTTCAATTTTTTTTTAATTAAAAAAATTAAATGTTATTATTCTTAAGTTTTTTCTGAAACTCACTCTTTAAAACTCAAAATTGCCCTTCCTGGGTATGTGCTCCCCCTTCCCGTGAGCCTCTGACCACCCCATGCACGGCTGGGGACTGTGGGCTGCCTGGGGAACAGGCGACCCCCCACCCCCCACACTGGGCTGGGGCCTCGCGCTGTCTGACCAGAGGCTTCCAGGCCTCTTGTGCTTTCCCTCCGCTCTAAGAACAGCATGTTGCAGGTACGGGGCTGCTTCTTCAGCCTGCGTCCCAGACAAGAAGACACCCCAGACACCCCAGATGGAGCAAGAGCCCGCCAGTCTGTAGTCACCAACTTGGAACTTGAATGACACGCAAGATGGTGGTGGTGTCGCCACTGCAATCTAAGGGCTCGTGTGTCACGGCAGCAGAACCGGCCAAGACCGATGAACGGAACTACTTTGATCTTATTGGAATAAGGCTATCTGCTGGCATTCTACTATGCGGGAACTAAAAACATTAAACAGCCACCGCCACGTCACACTCCCTCCTGGGTACGTGCCCTGTGTTTGGGAAACGCTGCTCGGGCCGAAGCGGGGAGTCGGTGGGTAGCAGACCAGCTGTAGATAAAGCCGCGGCTCTGAAGGGTGCAGGCTCTGGCGCCGCATGATACAGTTCAGAAAGCTCTGGGTTTTCCCTCAAGAGCTGTAAGCTGCACCATCAATTTCGTAATTTGCTGTACTCACGTGTGTATATTACTGCTCTAAAAGTACACTTCAATTCGAAGACCCATTCACTACTCAGAAATGTTAGAGTGTGTAGGGAAACTGCATCTAAGACCCAGGGGATATTGGGAAACACGGGGAAATCAAGGTCAAGGAGATGACTGTGTGGCCAGCTGCTTCATTACTTAACCTACAGCTATTAGTTCTTAAAACAAATCCACTCTGACCACCTAAATATGAGAGATCTTACCTACTCCACTGCTTAATAATTCTGGTGCTTGGCATAAAATGGGTACCATTCAGCTCTCTAGAACTTTCAGCGAGTTCTACTGTGCTCTAATCATTAGTGGTCCACTTGTTTGGCTCAGGTAAATTACATTTGCATATGCAAATTATGCCTAAATACCCTGTACTATTAATGTTATCACTAATTACATAATAATAGTTACCAATTTCCACACGGATCAAACTTACAGTTTTGTAGCTATTAGGGAAATTGTGCTTTGTAATTAAGATAATCCTCATTTCCAGATGCTAATTAACTATATAATAATTAGTCTTGTTCACTAATGCAAATTAAGGATTTTCATCTTTATTGATAAAGGAGTCGCTTCTTATCAGTTAAGGAAAGATAGGCCCAGAAATCTTGCAGAGAAATACTTTTCCCCCTTTAAAGGTTAGAAGGTAAATCCATTTTTATCAGTCTCATTTGAGAATGCAAATTAGGTCTGATTAATCAAGTCAAAGACAAATGTCCTAGTCTCACTTCGGGACCGAATGTGCAGCTTACCCAGTCCATCCCTGTGCCCCTCGCAGACACTCAAATAGTTCACAGGGCAGGTGTCTTCCTAACGGGAGCGGCCCGACTGCGGGCAGAGCAGAGCCCTGCGACACTTGGGTCTCTCTCTCATCTCCCCTTTGTTTCCCCCTCACCCATCACGGGAGCGTTCTCAAACGGCTGTGGCTTCACGGCTCAGCCACGATGGGAATGAGCAGGAAGAGATTTTTGTGAGTAAACACAGAGGAAAAAGGGAAAGCCGCGTTCGCTCGGAGGATTATTAAGTTTTCTGTGCTCCAAACAGAATACGAACTGGCACCTCCCATCGTGACTAATGAGGGCTGCCTCGGCGAGCACAGAAGGGCTGACAGCCAGTGAGGCCTAGTTGGCAGGCCGCAGCCCGGGCCGGCCGCATTCATCATCCGCTAAACCAATCCACCAATTCCACACCACCATTTGTCATTAATTATGCTAATCAGCACACCATTACTCTCTGATGACACTGTAGCTGTTATTAGCCAGTTCTGGCTTTTCAAAAGCACAACTTATTGTGCATGCACGGGCCGTGCCTGCATTAGCCTACAGGGAAGAAATGTCCAATTATGAAAAGAAGAAATTTGCTATTATCTTTTTATAACAAACCAATTTAGTAATTAGAAAAGTCTCTGAACTCATAGATTCCACCCCCTCCTTCAAACAATTGAAACAGGAAAAAAAAAAAGCCTGCTTTTCAATATTTCTCTGAAAGCACAGGAAACACCAACACAGAGGTTTTTCGTTTTTTGCCACAGGTTTACAAGTGGGGCCCAGGGGCGTGCCTGAGTTCCAGCGAGGGGCTCACACACAGAGGTTCCTGCGGGGCTGGTTTTCCCCCTTCCAATTCTGATTAGCAGGGCCACGTTATTACCTGTGTTTCAGTCACTAGGAATGCCTGCAGGATAAAAGCACACCGTGTGACCTTTTGCCGCTCACTTGTGGCAGATCGAAGCTGTTCACCCAACGGTGCCAGCCTGCGCACACCTTCCTCCACAGATGCTTCCCCGGGTCGCGCGGCAACAGCCTGCTCTAACCTCCCGCGCCCCGTGCCCCCGCCAGGAGCGGCCACACCACTGAAATGACCTTGGAGATGTACAATTTGACCAAATTAACACATGTCCTGTGCACGGTTTCAGGCGAGAAAAAGGACCAGACTCAGTCTTGCAGAAAAATGGAATCCTCTGGGGTGAGCAGGCTGACCATGTCGGGGGAGCCCTCTTCCAAAAGTCGGGGCTCAGGGCCCAGCAGAGGGGGCCCGCGCTGACCCTGGGGTGTCAGCGGGGCTAACCTGCGAGCTCTTGTCCAAACCGGCCCTGATTCCAAGTTGTGGTGTTCAGGCTGGAGTCTTTACCACTAGTTTTAGCAGCTTAGTCTGTATTAAGAGCTCATTAATATCATCAGAGTAAATGGGCCTATTAAAACATCTTTAAGCAATATCTGAACATAAATCTCCCTAAACTATATTTAATGACTGTACTTAAGATACATTATATGCAAGTCTTAATGAGACATTAGATAGCATTTTGAAGATTAAAATGAGAGAATCCATATAAAGTCTGTCCACTTAATGCAGCCTTAAGCTATACTGATGAAAGTATTACTACCAAATTATTACTGCATTAGAACAAATATTTTTAATCATGTCTGATTTACACATTCTGCTTTTCACAGGATGTCTCTTTCCACAAAAATATATTTTGAGTTTACAAGAAAGAGTATGTGAAAGGTTTCAGGCTTCTGAAGTATTGGGAAGGTGAAGACAATACAGAATTTACTTGGTCCTGCTTCTAGAAAGTGCTCTGGCCTCCAAAGCACACATCGTCAGCTTTGGCGTGATCAGTCATTCTCGTGCTATAGGCAGCCAAACACGCTGAGCTCACTGTTAAACTTCCTTCAAGACAGGACTAGATGCAAAACAGAACGTAACCAAAACTACGCTGGGGAGCAGAATACGGCACAGTACAACCTGCGAGGCACCGGAGGCAGCCTCATCTGGGGACCTCACCGAACCGGTCCTTCTGGGTCCTGTGGAAGTCCCACCTCCCAGAAAGCAGCCGCCACCCTGCACCCCGACCCCCCCCCCCCCCCCCCCCCCCCCCCCCCCCCCCCCGTCCGCAGCAGACGGCGTCCTCTGAGCTCCCAGGCCTGCGACCTGTTTGTTTGCCTGTTTCCACGGAGGCCTCCGTGAGGTCATGCTTCCACCCCAGGGACCCTCTGTGAAGAGCAATCAGTGCTGCTGCTGGAAGGATATTAAAAAAAAAGTTTGCTTCCCCCAAGGGCTCAGGGAATTGAACCCTTTACACAGAACCAAATCCGCCTCCAGTCTGTTCAAACACGGGAGGCCCGAGGGACGGCGGGCGTGGGCGGGAAGCCGCCCTGCGCCACTTGAAGCCAGCAGGCTGGCCACAGAAAGAGCTGAGTCCTTCTGCACATAGGAACCTACTCTATTTAAAATGGAAATATATATCCCAGGTCTATAAAAATCCTGGTAAGACTTAGTACACAGCAGTCTTTTTTGAAAACAGGTCAAACCTCAGAATCTATACACAGACATATTTTTCTTTATATTTATTTTTGATGCAACAACAGCAACAACAAAAACACCCCCCTCCCCCTGGACCCCTGGAGACTGCATCTGCCCCACATCAACGTAACAGCCCCACAATGCCACTTCGGGGTGAATCTGCTGAGTCCTGCACGACCCCGGCCAGCTGACCGCAGAGAGAAGGTTATCTGAGAACCGGCGCAAGAGTGAGCCTGGGGAATCGGCACCTGGTGGCACACACAACCTGGACTCGCTCTGATGTCAGCGCGACATGCTTTGCACAAATCGACACTTTGGAAAATGTTAGAGACGAATCATCATGGAAGCTTTTTAGGCTTCTTTTGATACTTCACACCAAAGTGTAACCACCTTTTATAAACGCTATTCAATTATGAAAGACTTCGGGGATTATGTAAATCAAGATGACTCAACCGGTGACACCTCTCTTAATAGAATGAGATTAGCTAGCTCCCCACCTCTCCTTCAAAGGAGAAGAATATAGCACCATTTCAACACTGGCCATTAAAAGAAGACCCCTCCTTTAGCATGTAGAATTGGTAGCAACAAGCCCATTTCCATTTGCTTCTCCCAGACAGTCTCTCTCCAAAAGGAACTAGTTCAGAGTACAATTTCGCATTTTTAACTGCATGAATTAGGCATTCTTCATAAATAACAGCTATGTTCTATACACAGGAGCTCCTTTTTATTAGGGACACAGTAATGAACAATGAGCAATGTGTTCTATTATTCTTTGTCAAATCACAAAATGCTACATTAGAATAACTGTGCTGGTCAATGTAATATAGTAGATTAAATTCAACTTCTGTGGAAAAACCACTGTAAAACAGCATGATAAGAAGGCTATAAAAAATTTAATTTTACTCCAAACTCCATCACAAAAAAAATGGTGTGAAAAGTAATTTTGCATAATCAGTACACGCCATCTGGAACAATTAACCGATTTCTATAGAACTATGAGGATCAGTCATATCTGCTTATTAAAGATCAGAAATTATACAAGTAATAAATCCTTGAAAAAACTAAGCGTACTCCCGCCTGTCAACGCTATTTTAACTTCAAATACTGAAGAACGCCTGATAAGGCTGAAAAGAAGAGATTAATATATGCAAATTACATCCAGCATTTAAAATCCCCACAACTGTCTCCGGGTTTCTGTCCCTTATTGCTGCCTTTATGTTTTATTCATACACCAACTCACCTGTCACTTCATAAGCTATAATATTATGGGGGTATTATTAAACAGCATAAAGCCGTGCTTTAATTGGAAAGCTTCATTGCATTTTCCAATTATTTGGAGTAAATTAAAAGCAGATGCACATAGTTTAATAAGGAGTCTAATATCAGTTCCGGGAAATCAAAATTCATTGTCATTACTATGCCGTGATAGTTTTGCAAACTGTACTCAATTTCAGAGGTTTTCAAAAGAAAGTCTGTCTATGCAATCTGTTAATTGTCATTCGGTTAATAACTGTTTAAATATCCAAACTACACAGCAGCTTCCTATTAAAAAAAATAAACCAAGGGGTTCACGCAAGCAAACAAATACAGCGTGCCACTCCTGGGCTGGGCTGGGCTGCGCTGGGCTGGGCGTCAGACTTGCCCGCTCACCTTGAAACAATGGAGGCTGGGAGAAACCTCCCCATTCGGCTGCCGAGCCCAGAGGGGAGGACAAAGAACAGCAGTTCTTGACTTCTGCGAGCACCAGGGGTTGCCGCACGATCAGACAGCTCTCGGTGGAAAAGGGCAGAAGCCATGTTATAAATCGTGTTTTCAGAGGTCTGCGCCGCTCAGCAAAAAATTAGCTTCCAAAGTTTTAATTGGTCCACCTAAAATAAATCCTTTTAATGAGTAAATTAACTGGTTCAGGACACAAACGAGGAAAAATCAAAGAAAGCAAATGTCGTGAGCAATTTGTTTTTAAAAAATTGACCCCTGAAGGGCCATTTCTTTACTGGTTCATGACCTGGGAGTGGAGTGGCCCCCAGGCTCTGCGGGGGGCTGGCCACAGTGCCTACAAGTGGACTGATCTGCCAACGAAGGGCTTGACTCTAAGCCATTATGGAGTTAAAGAACGAAATCTTAAAGGTTATTCTTCATGAGGGATCTTGCTCACAGATGGAGTTGTATTATAGCGCTGCAGCTACAAGTTGCATACATACAAATACATGTAACTAAAGCATTTACAAATGGAAAGTCATAGGTATCCTCCAACTGGTACATGTAACCTTTTCATTTTTATACTCAGTGACAGACTTTTTCAAATCCTAGGTGTGTAAATTATAATAGGACAAGCAGTAATTGAATTTTAAACTCCACCCACTGTGAGGGCTACAATTAATCTGTTTTTAGCATAAGAACTGCAGCTCTGCAAAGTTCATAACTTGACTCTTCCCCAATCCAATTAAAACCGGAGAGTCTCTCTGAAAGGTAACAACAGCACAGAGTCGAGTCTTCACCTCCCCTTTCGGAGGGCGCAGCGGCGAACACCCCAATCATCCGAGGGCGAACCCCAGCGAGTGAAGAAGACACCGAAAGTTGAACACGAGAAAGCATTCTGGCAAAACAACCAGCAACTATGCTCAAAGATGCAAGATGAAAGCAATTCTTGTGCAGTGATCCAAAAGTCAGCATCTCTTTTTTTCAAAATTACCTGTTTTAATAAGTAGACACACTGTGCCAACTGAACCATTTAATTATCTGCAAAAATGATGAATCAAAACAATAGTTTGCAAAAATAAATGACTAACCTCTGATTAAAATGTCTGTCCTCATTAAATCCACATAAAATGTACAATATCTTTTTTAAAATCGTAGCCTGAAGAAAGGAGCAATCCCTCGGGATGGATACATAGCCTCACGTCCTCCCGTGAGACAGGGGCATCTAAGAAAGTTGTTTAATTTACTCTCTTAGACCCCGAGGAAGCACGCCTTCAATGCGTGGTGTGTCCTGGGGCTGCTGCGCCGGCCTCAGCACAGGCCTGAGAGCTGAGGACCTGTGGGCTGGCAGCAGCTCGGGAGCAGGGACCTCGTGATGTGCTCAGGGGGTGGTGTGACTTTCACGTACCCGTAAACCAAGCCCTGGCTCACAGCTATGCAAGGATTCTGGGGCAAGGAAAGGAGGTTTTTTTTTTTTTTTTTTTTTCCTCTTTTTTTCCCCTAAAAGTCCTGGGATGGGAGGGAAAGGAAAGAAAGAGCCACAAACCAAAAGGCAAAGGGGAAAGAAGTCAAATCATTGAAATCGTTGAGCACAGATAGACCCTTTCCCAACCAGAGCTGATTTGATGACAAGGGGGAAATTGGAGGCTGACTCGCACGTGGGGAAGTTCTCTTTAAACTTGAGCTGCCCAGGAGCACACTGGCATCTCAAGCAATCACTGACTTCTGAACTAGCATGGAGGGTTTGCTTTATATTATGTCAAAAGGTCCCCTGAGCTGGGCAGGGTCCCTCCAGGTGAGCTCCTCCTGGCTCTGCCTTAGAGGACCAGCCAGCTGCGCCCTCACCTGCCTGCATGTTTAGATGAGGCGGGTGGGCGGGGGCGGGGGGGGGTGCCCAACTGGACAGTGAGTAAGATCGGTGCCTCCTGGAATAACATACTATGACAGCCACACCAGTTACCACTTCTGGGGCGCCCACTCAGCACTTCACGTTCACTATCTCTAACCCTCAAAATTACAGAAGACACAATGGGCAGAAATGGTATCCTAAGTCACACAGCTGAAAAGGGCGGATCTCAAAAGTCAATGGCAAGCAAATATCACTGAGCGCCTCCTGTGGGCCAGATCCTGGGCTGGGCGTGAGGCACACACCTGCATCGCCGTCCTACCCTCCCCGAACTCCAGCAGAGAACTGGGCCCTGAGCAGGATGTTACAACCAGAGACAACTGACTTTCTTAGAAACGAAACACCAGTCAGACGGCCATTTCACGAACAGCAGCAATAGCCAAGAGGCTTATGGCCAAAGACACTGCCCACCCTGGGCCTGAAAAGCCACAGCCACCTTTGGCAGAAGAAGGATGAGTGACAACTGTGTAAGTCATGTGTGAGAGGACCTTCTGACAGGAGTGACACTGGCGTTTTGTCAGCGCGGGCGTAGTCGAGGTAAGCACCCCAGGCAACGGGACAGAAAGATGGGTGCATTTGCTGCTGCCAGGTAACAAGTGAGCCCCCAGAAGTGCGGCGTAGGGCCAGCAAGGCAAGCTTTCCTCGCTCACTCAAAATTATGCTTGTTGCCCGGCCAGTGGATCATGAGATCGCTCGTGCTGCAAAACACGCCGGGCAGGAGAAGCCGCTCTGAACAAAGGATCTCAACCTTGGGCGAGAGCTCCACATCACTCACTGTCTTACAGGCAATCGAAAGAGAAATCTGAGGAATGAGGAGCCTGGTTCTCTGGGGTGTGTGATACATATATTCCACCCAAAGTCTAGGCTGGAGCACTGAATTTTTTTTGAAACACAAACCGGTTAACACCATCACTGGCCATTAGTAAAAAGAGTGGGGGAAAGCACTGGGTGTTCGGGACACGAGCACCCAATGTACGACAACGGGTGGATTCAGGTGCTTTGTCCGCAGGAAGGGGGGCTGCACTGCTCTAGACCAGACCGGACTTCCTTCTGTCCCGATGGCGGCAGTTCGGTGCATTCATTCTGGCGCAAAAGGGAGGAGCTCATCTTGTGCGACGGACAAAGGACAACTTTTCATCTCATCTCTGGATCTTGGGTGGCCATCCCACCCACCTGCTGCCGGAGAGGAGGTTCCCTGAGGTTTCTGAAGGGGGTGGGAGGGAGGACCTGCGGAGCAGTTTCGGTCACAGTCACACATCTACAGCACCTCCCACGACCGGGCACAAGTCTAACCCTCACCACAAACCACTGCCGCCCATTTAGCAGACAAGGAAACTAAGGCACAGAAAGGTCAGGCTCCTTGCCTAAGGTCACTCTGCACTAAGTGAGGGGCTGTCTGCTTGCCCTTCGGTGTTCTGCCCAGCAGCAGCCTGGGAGCCACAGCCACTATTGGAGACACCCTACGGACTAGGGAGCTATCATCGGTGAAGCACCCAAGCCCTCACTCTGATGGGGTCCCAGAGATGATAGGCCAGGAATCAACAGAGATTTAAATAATGCTGAGACCTCACAGGCCAAGTGAGTCCCAGCAGAATTCACTCCAGGTGCGGGTACCATTTTCCACTTCCATTTGGCAAGTGCAGGGAAATGGTCATACACACCCTGAGGCGGCATCCTCAGTACAGTGACCTGGAGCTTAGGTCTGGAGACAGAGACCTGGGTTCAAATCCCAACCCTCCCACTTATTAGCAGTGTAACTTTGGGGGCAGATCACAATCCCTCAAAACCTCAGTTTTTTATTACCTGTCAAAGAAAAATACTTATAAAGATAAAATATATTTACAAGAGAATGTTTATTTTACAAGGCTTGAGCACAGAAGCTCAGCAACACTGCAGCTTGCTGTGTCTGTACAATACAGGTGATGAGAGTACTAGTGCAAAGCCTAAAGGCTTTTTGTCCGGGTGCCTTGCTAAGGGTTTATGGGGACTGGACAGATGATATAATGCACGGCAAGGGCTCACTACACAGTCTTGCACATGGTAAGTGCTAAAGGAAGGCTAGGTGTTATTAAAATAAATTAACATAATCCATTTTCATACAGGCAGAAACAACTTCAGCTCCCTAAATGTATTTAAATTAAAGAACTTGCCTTAATTATATCATTTTTTCCCTCTCAGCTGATAGTGTATTATTACGAGAGAGACAGAGATAGAAAAAGAAACAAAAGGCTAATTTGATACAAGCTGCCCGCCCCCCCCCCCCCCCCACAGGCGTGTTTGGTAAACCAGACTTCAGCCCCCGCCCCCAGCAAACCTCTGCAGGAGTGGGAAGAGCTGAGGAAGACCTGTGTGCTCGCTTTGTTTTTGGCGTTTCTCTGAAAGGACCCTGCTGCTCATCCCCGATCGTGTGGCCTGCCAGGATGGGGACGACGATGGGGACACGGGGGCGTGTTTCTGATGTAAAAGCTAGACACAGGGAGAATGGTGTCAGAAAGCTGGTTTTCTCTCCATGTTCTGTGCTCTTTACCATCAAGGTGATGTCTGTAGGGGACATCTGTGACGTCTGCAACATGCACAAGGCTCCTTCCCATGTATCCTCAGCCCTGGAGGGAGGTGTCATCCCTGCTACCTGAGATGCTGGCCAATGACTGATGCAAAGGAAGCTTCCAATGAACATCCGCTGAACTGTGTTTAAATGACTGATGTTGAGAGATGCGGGGATTCACATCCAGGAAGGCCTGGTGTTGTGCCCAACTTGAACCTGGCTCTTCGCGCTCCTGCCACAGGTCTTCCCTGCCTCCACCTGGGACCACTGCACTCTCGGATTGAAGAGCGGGGTGTGGCCCATTAAACCAGTGCAGCCTAAACTCCGCCGTGCTTAAACACCAGGAGAGGGGGAAAGCACAGCGGGAGGGTGCCCACCCTTTTAAAATCACTGAAGTATTTGTCACCTAATAATGTTCTTACTTTTCATGATGACGAAACTGGAAAAAGTCTTAATTTCTCCGACTGCGCAGCACCGAATGCAGAAACAAAGCCTGGGGCGGAAAGCAGCCCCTAACTAAGCACTCCCTCTACAAACGCAAAGCGAGGCACGCAGGGAGAGCTTATAGAACACTTGGCCCGTTCTGCCAGGCGCCCTCTTCTGCCTGCCGCCAAGCCACCATTCTGTCACCTTCCTGAGGAAGGGCTGCTTGCCATGGAAAACAGCCCACTTCTAAGTGACCACGCGTGACAGAACGTCTTGGTTTCCAGGGGCGCCGGGCTGGGCCAGCCGGAGAGCCCACTGCAAATTTCTCCGGTCCAAGGACGAAATTCCCTCTCAGTGCCCAAGGCATCTGCTTCCTGAGATGGAGCCTCACACTTGAAATTACAAAGGGGGTCCAGTCCCAAGAAGACAGAGGCCACGCTGGGCATGAGCCAGTGGCTCCCGAAGGACAGCTCCCGACAGAGCTTTGGGCCCCTGCTCTGGCCGCAGCCCAGCAGGGGAGGTGACTGTGGAGAGAAGTGACCTTCCTGCACTGCTCCCCATCATAAAATGTCCTTATGTGCCAGGTCTTCACAGCCATCCTGGGAAAGTGGTGGGACATCACTGCCTTAGTCTGCAGGTGCCAGTGACTAGCGTTGAGTGAGTTGCCTGACAAGGTGACACAGTGCAGGACCCTGGCAGGGTTCTAGCGGGTGCTGTTCACCTATGTGGCCCGTGTGGCCACGCACACAGTGGCTCCGTGGGATGGCCTCCCATGCTTCGAACCCTAAACACCCCATCAGTCACATGCCGAGTCTTCTACCGCAGGCTTCGGGCTGCCCTCGGGAGGAAACACGGGCCGGCCCCACCGCAGCTCTGTGTCTGCTGAGTGAGCGGAGGAGTAAACCACCTTCGTCTTCTCTCGCCTTCGCTTAGTTACACTGTCCCTGTTTCACAGGGGATGCAAGGCAGCCCCCTTCCTCTCTAAACATGGTCTCTGCCTTTCTCAAGCTGCTCACACTTGAAGTCTCTGCATCACAAAGTAGCAGGAGGGGAATGTCCCCAGCTACAGGGTGATCAGAGAAGCTTGGTGGGGAGGCAGTTTGGGAGCAGGCCTTCAGAGACGGGCCAACAGAGGAGAGGAGACAGTGGGGCAACCTCAGCCATCAGACTGGCGGGGGCAAGTGCACGGCAGCGCAAAGGCGAGACATAGGGGAGAACCCAGATGGCGGCAGGGGCACAGGTGAAGAGACGTAGTTGGAAGACATCAGACAGGTGGAGACGGTGCGGTCTGCATTAATGCAGCAGGCGGTGGGCTGGGACAGGACACGAAGGTTTGACCCGAGGGGCTGTGCTGCAGGGAGATAAGTCTGCCACCTGGGCAACTGGACTGAGGACAGGGAAGCCTGGCTAAGGAAGACAGCCAAGTAAGTGCGAGAGGCACCGACACCTGGTATCTGCCAGGCCTGAGCCCGGCCAGCCCGGTGGGCCCAGCCCTGAAAGTGGGAATGCAGCAGCGCAAAGACAGGATCGCTCGTGATGCGCAGCTCCAGAAGACTCGCTGGGGGAACTGGATGCAGCTACGGACTTAATCCGAAGTAATATGATCCAGAGCCCGGCTCAGGGGTTTCGGGGACCCTCTCTCTCTCTGAGAAATCCTAGAGGAGGTACCTGCAGGGAGGAACACCTCCAGAGAGGCGAGAGCTCGCCCAGCGCCCTGTGTGCCTGCCCGCACACGCTGTTCATTAACTTCAGTGACACAGCTACCACCGCGGATGTACAAAAGCACATCCAATTAGCCAGGCCTGCATGAATATTTGCACTCTTAAATCTTCTGCATTCCGAAAGGGTTAAAGCTTATTATTAGCATATAATTTACAGCCCTTTCTCCCAGGAAAGGAATAATGCACAGTAAATGCCACATTCATTTTAATAATACATGTTACAGTCTGTGCCCAACATCTGCACAAAGGTAACGGAGACAGATTTTTTTGACATGTCCCACTCTGCCATCTAAACACAGGCTTTTTGTTTCTTAAGTGACGGAAGGTTTAATCAAGAAAGCAGGCAATTCATCAATCGAAACAAGGCAGCGTGCGCGCGCCTGACAGCCCACACATGGCTGTGTGCGGAGCGGCCCGGCCACCTGTCAAGCCCACCTTTACATCGGGATATACAAACACTCTGTGCGATCAATTCCCCACGCGCTCCGACTCATTTCTTCTTTTCCTTATTATATTTTTCTTGGCGCTCGATTTTGTTGTCAGTCAGGGCAAGGATAGATGGATAGACAAGGGGCGCGATGGCTGCTGGAGGGGAAGATAAAAATTTATATGCCTTTCCAATGACTTATTTCCTCCTTGATTCGAGCTCCATTATTATAAATATTTCTTGCGCTTCATTCAGGAATTTCCCCCTTGTTGCTCTTACTATCTGTGGCTGCGTCAAATTGATGTCCCTCTCTCGGGTCCTTGCCACCCTCCCCCACGTTCACCCACCGCCTTTCCACCAGCCTTGGGCGATGCTGGAAATCCTCAGCGGGGAAGGGGAGGTTGGGGGGGGAAGGAAACAGGGGTCCGAAAGACAAGGCCACCTACGCCACGTGAATGTGTCTCTTACAGACGAAGGCCAGAGGGACCCCTGCGAATGCAGAGGTTGACCAAGACGCCTCGGGGGCTTCCACCGGAAGGAGCGGCTTCCCCTCATGCGAGGTTCTCAGTGACACAGCCACCTAACCCACAGGCACGCGCACACGGAACACGGGTGCAAACTCCGCAGCGACACGGTGCACAGGACACGCAGAGCAGCTGTTGGCGAGCACGCCTTCCAGAGAGAAGAGGAGCATTTCCCAGGCACTCGCCTGTGTTCGTCTGGTGGCCTGTGCTCTGTGAACGTTAACGTCTTAGGTTTATTTTCTTTTTTTAAAATTTATTTTTAATATTTCATTGTTGTTCAATTACAGTTGTCTGCATTTACTCCCCCACTGCTTCTCCCCCACCCCAGCCATCCCCATTAAATTTTTGATTTTCCAGGTGAGCTTTATTTTCCTTAATTAAAAGGTAGAAATAATGTAATCACCACAAGTGAAAGGAAAATATGTTTATAGTTGCTTGGCATGCTGCGGATGAGTTTTTAAAGGATCCTGTCTTAAAATATACCGATTTTTTTCATAATAAGATGAAGAGCTGGTGGCAGAAATTTTATCCAATTGGATGAAATATATAAATCATGAATTTCATAATACTGATAATTAAATGTCCATCTTCCAATCTAAATGAGGACTAGATTAAAACTGCATGGAGAAGGCTGATATTCAGAAATCATTAATTATTTTTAATTGCTTTGCGCTTTCCTGGCCTGATGTCAGTTACATGGCTCGTACATGGTTCTGTTTCAGATAAAACCCTCCTCTGCTCTGTAGAGGGTCTTGGGCCAAACCGCTGAGCTGGTGGACTCAGCCTTGTCCACACTCACAAGCTTCCTGGTATCAAACATCTTAAAAGGGGATTGGTTTTTAAGAGGGAATAGCTGTAGAAGGCAATAAGCTGGCTTTTCCAGCAGTCAAAAAGAAAACTGGGAAAACAAAATAAAACAAAAAAGCTAACGCCACAGTGACCGTCCCCCACCCCATCCACCAGCTCGGTTCCAGGTTTCGGCTTTTGTCCTGGTGCAACCGTGTGTCCCTTTCACTCTCAGATGTGAGGACGTAGCTTACAGAGGATGCAGTCAGCCCGACGCGGATGGGCAAATGAAGGTGTCAGCACGGCAGTCTGCCCGTGTCCCGGAGGGGAGGGAACCAAGACCCACTGCTCCCTCCTCTGTGAGGCCGCAGGGCACTTCTGCGTGGGGCTCGTCTGGAGTTCTGGCGCATTTGCTTTGGTTACATGCCTGTTTTAATATGCATTTTTATACAACCATGTCAGTTTTTTCAAAAGGGAGACGTTTGCTTTGGTAAAAATTCTTCACTCGGGGATATAAATCAGTTTATTACAACCATCACAAAAACAAAAGACTAGCACAGATTGCCTTCTCACACCACGGTCACCTGTTCACTAGGTAAAACCTGTCACAAGCTGACAAGAGACACTCCATGGTTAGAAGGAGCGATCCTGGGCGCCTCTTGGCTGAGGGCTCCTTACAGGGAGCTTCCGGTACGGTGTGTCCCTCAGGCTGGACAGGAGGTGGGGCGCTCCTCCTTCCTGACACCCCCACCGTCTCCAGTCCCGGAGGCACGTGACGTTCAGCACACGAACATCTCTTAACAAACGTCTCGCTCAACTCCCATACATTGTTGGGGTTCAAACATGAGCTGATTCCCCTGCATATGCAGTCATATAACTGGACCTTTTAAAACTCGCTAAAAAGTGGTTGTTTCATTGTTCACAGCACCCTCTTTAGGCGGAAGAATTCAGTAAAAGGAACAGTTAGGTTTCTTCCCGGGCGACTAGCTAGTTTTCACGTCGACCACACGGAAGCTGTCCTGGTCAGAGCCCAATCCGGGGTCCCCTTCACCCCCAGCAGCACCCTACTTTCCTGTCCCATTTTTTGTTCACTCTTACTTTTTCATCCCCATTTTTATTATGCTACACGTATTTTTGGAGCTACCTTAAATCTTTCTGGAACAGGTGAAATAGGAATGAATACATGGTCAGACATCTAAACATCTAAAAAAAAATCATACGGAAAAAAGGCAGAATGTCATCATTTGGGACTAAAATAGAAGGCTTTTCAGGAGGGTGAAGATTCTTAAAAAGGAAACCAACAGCCACTACGAGTCCCGACAAGGAAACTCAGGGGGCGGGCTTGGGGTAGAAACTAGAGAAGTCTCCACGGAGGGATGAGCTTAAAGGCACAGAGTGACGGGCCACAGAAGTCAGAGTACCACCAGGACAGCCGAGCCACCATGTACAAAAGGATGGACAATCGACAAAGGGGTTTGAAATCATGCGCAGGGAACGAAGAGTAAGAATGGGGGCGACCCTGGCATAGGACGAATGACAAAGACCAGGGGTCGGCAAGTGTTTTCTGTAAAGGGGCAGACGGTAAATATCCCAGCTGTCGTGGGCCTTACATGGCCTGTCACAGACGCCCGTCTCTGCCACCGCTGTGTGACAGGAGCTACAGACGGTTTGTAAAGGAACAAGCACGGTGTGTTCTAATAAAACTTTACTTATGAACACTGAAACCCAACTTTCATATAATCGTTGCATCACCAGATACTATTTTTACGTTTTTCCAACTATTTAAAAATATGAAACCATCCTTAGCTCACAGGACACACAGAGATGGGTGGTGGGGGACATCTGGCCACGGGCCACAGTTTGCCGGCCCTAAAACAGACGAAGTGAACCAAACCAGGCACCCACCATCTTACTTCTATCTCCTCTTTCAGGGAAAACCATCCTCACACCCCAAGCAGCAGGACCACATGGAGGCCCGGGGCATCAAGAGCAAGGTGAGGGGTGGCTGGAGTGCCAGGTGCTTCCCCACTCGGCCCGTGTCTACAAGGCCCGAGGCTGGAAGAGGCGCTGGTGGAATGGCCGCCCGTGGCCTTTGAGGAATGCCAGTGGACCGGAGATTCCAGGGGAGTGGACACCAGGAAGAACCATACTCTCAGGAAGGAGCAGCAAGAAGATCACTGATCTGGGGCGGAGAGCGATTTCCAGTCGAGTCTGAAAGTGCACTGTGAGTCGGGGGTGAGCAGGCAGAGAGGGGACAGTGACCGCTGGGGGCCGGCAAGCTGTACAAGATTGAGCCAAATTAACGTCAGGTGTATAGTTTTTCTTCCTACAAAAGCGGCACATGCCATCATAGAAAAACAAGGCACCGCAAAGAAGCAAGAAGAAGAGCAGGAAGGTCCGGGGACACCCCTGTGAACACCTTGGGAGGTGCCTTTGCAGACCTACAGATACGCATTTTTAAATGAGGTCACATGCTGCTTATATGACTTGTTAGGTACATTTATGCACACCTTTTCTTCAAAATCATCATTTTAAAAAACCCTTACCCGAGTGTATGTTTATTGACTTTTAGAGAGAGAGAGGAGAGGGTGGAGAGGAAAAAGTGGAACATCAGCTGCCTCCCGTATATACCCCGACCAGGGACCGAACCTGCGACCCAGGTGTGTGCCCTGACCCAGAGTCGAATCCACAACCTTCTGGGGTGCAGGACAACGCTCCAACAACTAAGCCACCTGGCTAGGGCATCTACATCATTTTCTGAGGCCCAAAAAGTTAAGGACATTGTATAGATGTTTCAGAACTTAACCGTTTGCCTCTGTTTTAGGCATTTAGGAAGCCCATCCCCCAACCCCTTTTTGGAAGATTATATTTGAAAAGCATCAGTGCTCATCTTTGTGGATAAATCTTTTTGCACATTGGTAATGTTTTCTAGAATAAATTCCCAGGAGAGGAAGCGTGAGGATCAATGGCATGCTCCATGCCATTTTGATTAGGGTGCCTAGTGGCAGAGCAAGGGGCATAGCTTCTCAGGATTTGGACACTGAGTCAGCAGAAGTTCCTCACCCAGTTCTGGGACAAGAGAAAACCACTGGCTGGACCATATAAAATTGCTGACACGTTTGGGCAAACAGTGCGTAGGACCCCAAAAGGCTGGATGGACGCGAACATATGGGAAGACAGAGCCCAGCCGAACAAGGGAGGACCGTGAAGACAGGGAATGGGCTCACGGGAAGTGGCTGAGCAGCCAGTCGGGATGATCGTCTTCCCCAAGGGTGACAGAGGACATTCCTGGGCGAGGTAGACTCTGGGCTAAACGCTCCCCTCCCTCCCTTCCTTCCCTAAACATTTCCTGGGCACCCCCGGTGCTGGGGACAGAGCTCCCTTCTCTGCTGGTTTCGCCAGCAGCTCTGAGCCACGTCTCCCCTTGCAGGTGTGGCATAGATGTCTCAGTGAAAGACGCAGGAGACGGGATATATTAACAGGTGTGCCCTTGGGAAAACATATGAAAGTAAACATTACTTTAATAACCATACAAATCAAATGTGAGCTGCTTTACCGAGTTCTGATTACACTGTTCGGAAATCTACTTATCTCAGGAAGGACTGCAAACTCAGTAATCAAACATTTCCAGGAATGAACCAGGGCACACCAGGAGTCTGCACCAAGGGCTTAGCCCCTGAAGTCTGCAGTGGGCATGTGCCGGCGCCGTTCGGAAGGAGAGCAGTTGGATGGTTCATTTCATTACCAGCAGAGCTCCAGCTACCATGGCATCGGGCACCGGGCAAGGGCTAGGGCCAGGGGCACGCTTTGCCCAGACTGTTTTTGGAGTAAACCATTGAAACTTTAACTTCACAAGACCAAACTGAGCTGTGCCACTCAGTGCCAAATACTGTTCGTACGGGGGAGGGGAGGTCTCTGCTCCCTTCCAGCCAGAACGACTCACAGGCAGGCTGCCGGTGGGTAGGCGGGCAGGCTTCCCAGCTGCACCATGGTTGCCCAATGCTGAGCTTGCAGGCCTTATGGAGCCAGCGGGTCCTGCGGGGTATTTCTGGCAGCATCACAATCAAGCAGTCCTGGGCCCTGGCAGAGCAATTTGGTGCCTGCAGCCGCCAAGGAGGCCCGAGCTGCCTGCTGCCGTGGGCTGCCGCCTCAACTACCACTGTTTGGAAGATAAAATCCAACCGACTGCCATTTACATAAATGTAACAGGAAGTTTCTGAATGGCTTCCCCTGTGTCTTGAGGCTGTTACCTCGGTATTGCTAAACTAACAGCTGAAATGAACCCAGACAACACCTCATCAAAGCCAGGGGGCGAGGAAGCAGTGGTCCAGAGGCAGACAGGCACATTCCTGCCAAACTCGAGGAGATTTCACTCTGTGGGCCCTTTTCTGCAGAAACGTCAACAGCTGGGAAAGCCATCAGAGAACCCAGGCAAGGGGGGGCAGCCGAACACTCCGGCTGGAGAAAGATTTGCAAGCTGGAGGAAAAAAAGTCATCTGCTTTGACTGAGCCTTCCTTATGTGCATTTGGAATGGGGTCGCCCTGCTCGATTTCACAGACTTGGTCTGCATCGCTCTGCCACTAAGCATCTGGGGAAATGGTCAGCTTTTCTACAAAATAGGTCATCTTTCCACACTTGTTATGTTCCTTGTCGACTCTGCTGAAAGAGCCACAGCACAAAAGCAGCTCTCACCGGGGCGCTTTTCTGAGACAGCATGTTCCCTCCGCCCTGTGGGAGTCTGGCTCCTGCAGGAAGGCCAGGGGCGTGGGCTCAGGGGACATCCCTGTCCTTCCCTTTCCCCAGCAGGTGTGCCATCCAGAAATGGAACAACTGGCTCTTGCTTTTACTTCCAAACCTATTAGGGAGTGATCATAACAAGAAAAACTAATACTGACACGAATTATACCACCGTTCTATTTCATCTATTTAGTAACCTGAAGTTGCAGTTTTTAGAACAAAGATTACCTTTTAAATAACTGATTCATTATGGTACATGAACGAATGCCATGTTTCCGTGTTCAAAATGTCACTCACCATTAAGGGCGTGCACTGGTAAGTGGCATCGATTTGCCACTTCCCCCTTAGATACAGACACCCCTGCTTGGAGGCCCAGTATAATCGGAGGCGAGTTTGTGGGTTTCCTCGGCTCTTAGCAAGTCACCTGCCCTGCCAGGCACCTAATGAATCTCAATTCTGTAATAAGGCTTGTAAGTTTCCCCTCCCTGGATGAAGGTGAAAAGGAAAACGAGGACTGATGAAGTTCCTGCCAAGGTAACACTATCAATTTCAAGGCCGAGTTCAGAAATCACAGACTCATAGGACGGGAGTGTGAGGGGGAGACCGCCAGTGCGACCTCCGGCCACAAACCTGGCTTTGAGAAATGAGAGGTGAGGACAGACCTGGGTCCGGGAGGGCGAGTGTTCCAGGCCCCGGCTCTGCTGCTCCCGGCCCCCCTGGGAAACCTGCCCTGGACCTGGCAGGTGAACAATGTGGGGACTATTCTCTGGAAACCTCCCTTCAAGCTCGTGAAATCCACACGTTGTTTTTCATCATTAGTTTCAAACCATGCTGAGTATTCGGCCCTCCTCTAGTGCCGCGGTGACACAAAGGGAAGGGGAGGCCTGGCCCCTGCTGGGAACAGGCCCCTGGCAGGGAGAAAAGAGGTAAGACAGATGCCAGCGGAGCCAGGGAGCACGTCGAGGGAGGTGACGCAGGGCAGTCGTGGTCGCCGGCCGCTATGGCAGGGGCCCCACGTACCTGATATGGCGTACAGGTTGGAGTGCTGGTACTCGTAGTCCGCCCGAGTGCTGTTCCTGCCCCGGAAGGTGGCGGGGAGAGTGAGAGAGATGTGCCTGAGAAAGAGACAGAGGAGAAAAATGAGGCTACAGGGTGCACGAAGCAACACCCCAAGGCCCCGAAAGCCCCAGTGTCCTGGCAGCCCACTGCAGTGTGAGCAGGAGTGGGCGCCCCGGCGAGCAGCACTTCTCCGCCAGCCCGAGTCCCTCCAAGGGGTTCAGAAGTGTCCAGACCTCGGCAGCCACCTTTGTCCACACTGGGAAGGGCTTCCCCAGCCTGTAGCACACCCAAGGTGCTTCAAAGAGGTGGACAACTTAGTCCAGATCTCTGCCCATCAGGCAAAATATACCAGAGGCGCCAGCACACTCGGGCTTTGCACATGAGCCTTGACTGGTTCTGCCGTACTGGTTCCATTATCCGTCCATCGGCTTCCATACCTTCCCTGCAGGGCCGCTGGGGATAACAGCACAGGAAGCACTTTGTGAGCGGAGTGGGTATGACTACCACGTGAGTCCAGAAACCGAACGACCGCTGAGAATGGGAAGGGCACACTCCTCTAAAATGCTTGTCTGCGTACTCCCCCTCTGGTGGGAGCACACAGTAGGTGCTCTGGAAAGCACCTCTGATTGACCAGCGTGTCTTCTCTGGCACAGGTGTTGGCATTAAAGCCAAGGCGCACACGGAACGTAAGGCAGCACTCGGTCAAACCAAATGATCTATCTGGTGTGGCTGTCAGCTGCCGTTAGCAAATGCGGAAAAGCAAGATCAGAATAATAGGAGAAATACTTAAAACCACAGGTCTGGGCGGGGGGCGGGAAACAACAACAAAAATACCTCTTCCTGGCATGACTGGGGGTTGGTTTGAAATAGCTCTGCACCCCGAGCTCTGGCCACACTCCGTTGTTTCCAAAAGGGAGGAAGCACTCACTACATGAAGAAAGCTTTACGTCTCACATGTTGCCTTCTCTGCGGACATGTGGGTGACAGCTGGAATGACTCTTGTGCATGGGGACCCCTGGGAGGAAAGGCTCTCCAGTCAGGGCCTGTTCCTGCAGAGCTGGGAGCCAGCAAGAGCCTCCCGGGACTTCGAGGGTGCTGAGGGCATTTGGTCTGCGGAGTGAGCACCGATGGCTGTGCCCCCAGCCAGCCCAGCTCACCAGGCTGGGAGCCTTCACAGAGCACCGACTGTGTGGCCCCCAGGCTGTAAGGAAGCAGCAGACAGAACCATGTGGATGCGGGCCGCACGTGAAGTGAATGCGCATGATGCTAACTAAGGGCACGGGGTGAGCTCCCTGAAGGGGCTCTCAGGCCACAGGGGATAGAGGTGCAGGGACAATCACCCTGCAGCACGACATGCTCAGAGGAGAATAAAGACTGGGTGCTGAGTGAGCGTGAAAGGAAGGAACAACACATTTGGACAAAGGGGACAAAGCTTTGTCCTGTTCTCAGAGGGGGACAAGGTGTTACAAGAGTAAAAGGGGCTCGCTGGGAGGTCAGGGGAAGCCGACACGCAGGGGCAGGGGCAGGGCACACTTGGGACATGAAACTGGAAAGACAGGCCAGGACCAGAGGGGAAAGAGGTCTTGGTTCTGACACCAAGCTGAAGGTTCCCAAGTCCACCCCGCCCCCATCAGGGCCGGGATGAAGAAGGCATTAGAGTTGCCTGGGAACTTGCTAACAATACAGATTCACAGCCCTGACCCGGGGGAGTCCGGTTCAGAGGGCCTGGGGTGCAGTCCAGAAATCTATTTTTAACAAGCTCCAGCAGCGACTCTGAAGACGGGCCAGGTTCGGGAAACCTGAGAGGGCGAGGAGCAGCTGCGGAAGGGCTGTAAGCAGTTGATCGATGCCTCTGACCACAGCACTTAGTCAATGAAGCTGAGCAAACATGAGAATGAATTATTGACTGTGGCTGTGGTTGAGCAGAGCTAAAATGATGACAGGTGACCCTGCAGAGAGTGCCTGCCATGTGCCAGGCCCTGGGGTACGCGGGTCTCACGAGTTCTCCTACGGCTCCTCACACTGCCTCCAAGGCAGATACAGGGCCAGCTACCCGGCGTACAGGGCTCAATGCAAAATAAAAATGTGGGGCTCGCGTTCAAATACTGTTAAGAATTTCAAGATGGTGACAGCAGAGCATTAAGCCAGCGTGGGGCCCTTGTGAGCATGGGGCGCCGTGGGACTGGCTGGCCGCACCGCTGTGCCGCTGGCCGGGGTAGGCGCTGTAACTGCACCCACTGTACCAACGAGGGGATTTCCAGCATTTCGGGGATGAACTGTGCTTCAGGGCTGCCACGCCCCAAGATTTCCAATCTTTGAAAGCTCTGAAAAGGTGCATTCAGGGAGGCTCATGGAGGAGGTGGGGCCAAGTAGGACTCACAGGAGAGAAGGGCAGCCCGGCCACGTGGTGGCCTAGCAAGTGCCTGGACACTCATCAACAGAGATGGGGGGAGGGGGAGCTCAGCAGTGGCCGGACAGGCAGAGCCCTGCTTTTGCAGAGCTCACCCTGCAGCAGGGGGCATGAAAACGCCCACAAGGTCACAGGACAGCTGCTCACAGATGCAATCACATGTGGAAAGCAGAAACACGAACTACTGCGCTGTGCAGGGCTTCCCCGGACCCAGGACAGGACCATGGTGGGCAGTGAGGATGGGCAGGGGGAGGGGTGCGGCAGGCAGGGAGGGGCAGAGTGCCTTCCAGGCCCCCTGAGTGGCTGCTGGGTGGTGGAGGGAAGCCCTGGAAGGAGGCTGGGATGGCTAGAGCCTGAAGGCTGGGGAGAGGCTATGGGACCAGGCAGGAGAGGGCTACAGGGCCACAGCACGCAGGACCCTGCACAACTTCTGACTTTATCCAGAAGGATTTGTACGCAGGGATGTGACAAGATCCGATTCGCAATTTAAAAAGCTTGCGGGCCTGTGGGACAGTGAGAAAAAAGATTGAGATCCCCTGAGTGATGGGAATGGAGCGGCAAGTTATGACGGAGATTACCATGACCCTGAAAACAGTTATTCAGCACCTACTGTGTCCGGACCATGACAATTCCTGCCAAAACGACCTGCTGCAACCCTCTAAGACGAGTGAAAACTGGGGGTAATCTGATGGCACGTGGGACTTAAAGAAGTATGCACAGAGCAGTCCAGGTGCCTGGCTGCTTCGCTGCCCCAGGCCCAGTGTGGTCTGAGCTTCCTGGCCATCAGATTTTGCCGGGTGGACCACACCCTGCAGCCTGCCTCCCTTGGCCCAGTTCTCTTTCTTCCGTGCGATGGTCCTTTCTGGCTCCTCCTCCAACCTTTTAGAGGTTGCTCTTTTCAAGGGTTCTGGTTTAGTTCCCGTTTCACTCCATCCACACGCTTGCCTTGGGCAATCGAATCCACACCCACACCCTGGTCTCTGCCGTTTCACACACCAGCCGGACTCTCCAGACTCTGCTTCCTGTCACTGCCCAGCTCTCCCCGTTTGGCTCATGCGCGCACACCCTCCAACCTTACTGGCTGTGTTTTGGTCTTCCTCACTCTCATCCCTGCCCCAGGGCCTTTGCACTTGCCGTTCCTGCTGCCTGAAACGCTCTTCCCCCAGCTCCCAGAAGCTGGCTCCCCGTCTTCAGCCAGGCCCCCCCCCACCCAGGAAGTGCCCAGCCTGGTCACTGTCTCACAGCTCTCTCTCCTTCCTGCAGAGCCTTTACAGTCTAGAGGCCTGTCTCATTTGTCTACGAGTCTCCAGGGCATGGTCTGCCATCTTCTTTCTCTTTCCACATCCCCAGGGCCTGGAACAGTGCCCTCCACCCTACGGGCACCTCCAAGAATATTAGGGAGACCCTATAATGTCACCTAACGCTTGTTAAGTGAATGAACAAATATGATTCTTCTAATCAGAGATATTCTCGGGGAACTTCAGGAAGGCTTCACACTTATCTCCTTCTCGCCACTGGAACTGGGCTGGTTAACGGTTTGGAAAATGCAATTATTTTTGATTCATGGATATTTTTACATAAACAGTAAATATATTCATCATGGCATTGCTTATAAAACCAAAAACTGGAATAAAATGAAGTATCAAATAATTGGGGACTGGTTAAAGATCACAGTACAACTGTCTGGGAAGATATTTTACACTCATTTAGAATATTGTAGCAGACGATAATGGCAGAACCCAGGCCTCTCACCAGAGCGTCTAATGAGAGAAGATACATTGTAAAACCCTTATTTTTACACCGGGAATTGCGACTGTTAACCCAATACTCCTTAGCCCCTTTCCCGGAACGTGACCGTCTGCTCAGATGAAAGGACACCCCGTTCATGACGCTGGGTGGTACAACAGGAGAGAGAAAGGGAAGCCGCCAGCAGGCTGGCTTCATCCAGCATGTCACCTAGAGATGCAGACCTCCTGGCACCACCCCCAGCAGGTCCTGGACCAATGGAATAAGGGACAGGCCACCAGGGGCCAACCATTTCTGCCACTTGACTCAAATGATGAATTGTTATTCCGAAATCTGTTGGGTAACTGGAGAATTCTAACCACAGCAGCCCCTAGATGCTTGGGGCACTTGACTGAGCTGTCCCCTCTGTCCCCCACCCACAGAGCTGCCCAGAGGAGACAGGGCGCACCCCGCTGAACGATCACCTCTCTCCGCAGGAGGGACGGGCGGTCCTGTAGCAAATCCCACAAGCTGCCAACAATGGCTCCGGCTAAACAGATGCTGAGGGGAATTTCATTTTTTCCTCCAAGTCAGTCTGGGCACCTGATTCAATTAACATGGCCACTACACCGCAGACAGCTCCATATAAAAGCCCTTCAGTTACGGAATCCATTTTATTATGTGACAATAGTTGCCAGCACGATTTATTTCCTTTGATGGGATTCTGCTTTTTCCTTGTTAATTTAAATCTGTATTTTCTCGTGCTGATTCCAGGTCTGTGTGAATTTTCAAAACGTGACCATTAATCTTCCGGACCCAGTGGCCACATGTAACGAAGACAGCACTGCCAGGGCGCCGGCGAAGCCTGCCGCCTCTCCAGCTGTCAGGGGGGGCGTCGAGGCACAGTCGCAGTTAGAGACCGGTGTCACTTTGATCTGCCACCTCCTACACACACACACACACACACACACACACACACACACCCCAAACAAACTATGTGACCTGAGATTACAACTCCCACTCAGTCTCTCGGGGCTGGCGGCTCCACTAAACCACCTCCCGGGGCAGGGGGTTGTGTGTGTGTCCCAGGGACCCCTGAGGGCTCCGAAGTCTCTTGCAGGGAGACCATAAGGCCACAACTATTTTCATAATAACACAAAGACGTCACTTGCCCTTTTCATTTTCATCCTCTTACAGGCAGATGGAAGAATTTTCCAGAATCTAGGGGGACACATTTCTCTGATGTCTGCTTGTGTATTCTGGTGTTTTCCATTTTTTTAAGATTTCTAATAAGGTAAATGTAGATAAACATAACCCACACAAACAAAAACTCCTTGGAATCCTTGAGTTCTGAGAATACAATGTCCTAGCCCGAAGAGTTTGAAGGCCATCGTTCTCGGACAGTGTGTTAAATGTAACTCTGCGAAAGACTGAGTTGGAAGTTCTAAGACATTTGAGGGTTTTGCTTTGACCTTCCGTCCATTTGCCTGAACCCATGCAAGGACGAACGGCAGAGCTATAAAATGTTTGTCCCCATACAGAAAGGAAAAAGGACCAGAGAGGGAATAAAAATATCAAATGACCCAAGAGATTCGTGGGGCCACTCTAGAGAAGAGGAAAGGGAAGGGGCGAAACCATTAAGTTCGGAGGCCCAGGGTTTGATACTTTTCGTTTAAATTCATCCCGGCTGAAAAAGCACAGGGCAGCAGGAGACTAGTCAGACACGCCCTCTAGCACAGACGTGGCCCTGACTCTGGTCATGATGTTCCTGGGACCCAGCCACCTCGGTTCCCTGAGCAGCCGGGGGCTCCCTTTTCTTACTGGCAGCGATGGGTCCCCTTAGAGGGCACACCCGTGTTTACGAGACAAAGTGAGCATGAATGGCGGACTCGCTGTTTAAACAGCGAGTAATGAAGAATTACATTGGTTTACTTACCCTCACAGGTATAAAAAAAAAAAAAAATCAATAGTTGAAAATATTTAAAAGATTGAAAAAATTCAAATGAGGAGGAGGAAGTGACACATGCCCTCACAAGAAACCAGGTCCCTATGGTTTGTATGGCCAGTGACGGCTCCAGCAGCCTCTTGTCACCGAGGTTCTGCAAAAACTAACGAGATCAGAGGAAGGTAACAAAGATTCCGAAGATCACCTACCCAGGGAGGTGAGGGGAGTGGAAGGGTAACTCACACGGCCCACCTTTTGGCCAATACCCCGTCTAGAAATTCATATCCTCATGAAGGCGTGTAAAAAATGTCACGTGGCGAGATGAAAAGAACACTGCCTCTGGGGCAAATAAATATTTACTGCAGGATGCAGAACAAGCTGTCTGCATTAGAGAGAACATAGAAATAAAATTCTAAAAAACTGACTCAGTGACATAGTAGATAAGCCCCCAAAGATTTTCCAGAATGCAAAGAACACAGAAATGATAACAATGACCAAGAGTATGGAGAAAAAAGACCAACCTAAATATTCTAGGTATTAGAAAGATGTCAGAACAATGAAGATAAGTAACAATAAAGAAAGTTTAAAACTTCCCTAATTAAAAATAAAACTAAATACAGAAGCTGATAGGGCTTTCAGCATTCCAAGCAAAATCAAAAAGTGACTCACAGGGAAACCAATCTTGACCTCAGGACTTAGTGTAAAGTTACAGTAATCAACACGGCGTGGCACTGGCAGGAGGGGAGACGCATGGGATCGACGGAACAGGACGGAGACTCCAGATACACAGCCTCACAGAAACGATCAATGGAATTTCAACAAAGGTGCCAAGACAACTCACTCATCTTTTTGATGCTCACCTCCCACCATATACACACACACATACAGAAAAAAGAACCCGGGAGACTCATGGGGCTATTTTAGAAAAAGGAAGAGGAGAGGAGTAAATTATGAAGTCCAGAAGGCTTAGGGTCTGATACTCTTTATTTAAATGCTTTTTGATTTAACAGGTATAGCATGACGTTTTCCAGAAGGAAACACAGGAGATAATCTTTGTGACCTTAGGCTTGGCAAAGATTTCTTAACTAGGACACGGAAAAGCACAAACTCTACGAGCTTATCGAACTGTACTTTAAACATGTGCAGTCTATCGTACTTTAGTAAATACTTTCCTGATCTAAAAAATTGTTCTAAAAACCCTAAGGAGAGAAGGCAGCAGGGTGCACGGTACTGCAGAGAGGCGAGGAGGAGAGCCCCACAGTGAGACGGGTCCGGAAGCACAGAACGGGAGGGGACGGGAAAGGAAGTCGTGAGTCAGAAAGGTTTTATTCCTCCCCGTTGTCTTTCATATGTGCAGACGACAACAAAAAAGATCACGTGTGTCCTTTTCTCTGAAGGAAATACGTTTAACAGGCTCCAGATGATTCAGAACTAAGACTTCAGAATGAGGAGGGGACGGGACCAAAGGACCGGCACTTACTCTTTCCCTCTGGAATCTAGCCTGAGGAAGTAACGACAAAATATCCTTAGCTGACGTTTTGGCAAGGTTTACCCTTCACACACAGCATGCACTCCCCACCTGGATCCTGCCGGGGGGCGCTGAGACCACCTCCTCTGACAGGTGGTCTCAGAGAGGGTCAGCAGCTTGCCTGAGGGGCACAGCTTGGATCTGTACCCCGATGGGGAAAATTACAAACCTCAGCTCTGGAGCATGATGCTCTCCTCAGAACCTGGCAATAACGGTATGTCTGACTCAGAATATCTGGCAAACATGTAATGATGTTTGTAGGTTTTCTGGGTGGGACTGAAGGACGGGGCTTGTGACGTGATTCTGGGTGAGGAACTCGGGACGCAGGCCGTGCGGGGAGAGTGACGTGGGCAGAAGAGGCAGGAACTGGATCCTTGGCCGGTGTTTATTCAGAGCAATGGATGGGCGAAATGTCCGTATAATACTAAGCTAGGGCAGAGCAGGGAGAAAGAATGAGCCAGACGTTTTTATATCAACACGGCCAAGTCTCAAGGAACAGCTGTCAGGTCAAGAAAGAAAAAAAAAACCCCAACCCCCAACCAGGTTGCAGAATGACATACGGGATTTAAATACCACACAAACAATACGTGTCCGTGGTTACACATAAACATACAGGCCACAGCACGAAAAAGGACCGAAGGCTCAGGCACCCCGCAGTGGTGCCCCGTGCTGAAGGTGGGGTGGGACTAGGAGTGGGGCTCACAGTGTGACCAGCAGACGTGTCTGAGACGACCGTGTGAATTTCCCACCCCTGCTTTTTCACGTTGCTGTATGTGTTCATCTTCTTTCAATGAGAACTTATTTTTCTGTTTATCAGGAAAAAGAGAACACGGCAACACCAGGATGAGAAGTCTCCAAGTTGCGGGGGGCGTCAGAGAGCTGGTACAGGAAAGCGTCCAGCTCTTGGTGCGAAAGGGACGTCTTGTTTTCCAGATAAACGTGTCTGCTGGTGGACAAGGGCCAGTGGTGATGTGCAAAGGAAAGTCACAGAACGGGGCTGGGGGCAGCAAGATGCAAAAGCCACGATGACTGAGTTAGGTGGTCAGGGGGAGAAAGAGCACAGCAAATGGCTAAATGAAATTCCACTTCATTCCTGCAAAACACCACTGGGAAGAAGTCATCTGTGACACACAGCTTCTGTGCCAGGTGTAAGGACGTGCTTAATGAGTGCTATTTAATGAAGAAAAAGGCTCTTATAAAACACCTGGCACAAGCAAGGTGAGGGAGTCACGGGCCAGGGGCCTCTGCTACACCTGCTGGCATTTTAATAAGCACCTTCTCCAGCCTCAGCTCTCCGAGGCTGGTCAGCGGTGTCAGGACGAGGTCCCTGACCATCGCCCGCACTCGCTGACAGTTTAGGGAAGCTTATTTCTCAAGGACCATATGCTCAGGTATTGGAGCACCCTGGAAGGTAATTACAATGAATCATTTTCCGCTGGAAGGGCCTGACTAGCACCCTCCACTAAGACTTCACAGCCAGGATTCCCGCTCCTGGCGCCTGCACTTCCCCACCGAGGCTCTGAGTTAGGACTCAGATCTCTGAAGACCTGGAGATGGGAGAAAATTTTGCCATTTTCGTCTCATAACTCGGTTCTACTAAAACAGAAACTCAGTGATTGTAATGACTCCGGGCCCTCAGATATTTTTAGGTGTGGCAATTTTTCTTTTCTCTTTGATTTTGGAGCCGACCTCAGACAGAAATCTCCATGTGCAAAGTTTGCCATCATTTCTCAGGGTGTGATGAGCTTTTTGTTTGTTTGTTTTGTAATCCAGACCAGCAAAATCAAGTGAGATTTTGTAAGACTTAAAACATACCTATTTCCTCTACAATGACATTCATTAGCTCACACACTTTCTAAGCCCAGTCCCGAAACTTAATTTACCCCATGGAACGAGGCCCTTCAAGGGGAGGCAGACCGTGGCACCTGCCAACAGGCATGCAAGGCTGCTGTAATGGGAGCCTGTGACTGGCTCAGTCCACCAGTTTCTCATGGAGCCCCGACTGTATGCCCAGCACTGTGGCTGGCACTGAGGTGGTTTTAAAAAGCCGAATGATGAATGTATTCGTAGTAGGGGGAAGGCGCCAACTGAAAGGCTACAGACTATGATTTCAACTACATGACATTCTGGAAAAGGCAAAACTACAGAGACAGTAAAAAGTTCAGTGGCTGCCCGAGGGCGGTGAGGAAGAGGGTGCACAGGCAGAACACAGAAAGTTGGGGGGCCGGGAGAATACTCTTCGTGATACTGTAACGACGGACGCACACCGTTGGACATCTGTCTAAACCCACAGGACGTACGACAGCGGGCATGGACCCAGAGGTGAGCTGCGGACTTCGGGTGATGATGATGTGTCAGTGCAGATTTAAAAACAAACCCGAAAAAAGTACCATTCTCGTGATTAAGGTTGATTAACGGGGCCCGGGGTACACGCGAAATCTCTGTACCTTCTTCCTCTCAATTTTGATGTGCTCCTAAAACTTCTCTAAGAATAAAACATGTAAACAAAAACCCCAGAAGAACATAAAAATCAAAACCAAAACCAAATGACACGCCTATCTTTCCCCCTTTAGAAAGGTTAAGTTGAAACATAAACATTATAAAGTAAAAAGCTCAAACTGTAGGGAGATGTGCCACAAAGGACTGTACGGCCACATGCTTTACTCTTAGCGCAGCGGCGATAAACCAAAGGAGACAACACGCGTCTGTGGAGAACGGACCGCACACACCGGACGCTCCACTGGCCCTGTGACGTGTCCAGAGACAAGGGGGCCGCGGTCCCACCTGCCCGGAGGAAAGAGTGCAGTGGGGGAGCAAAGCCCTGAGCAACGAAACAGTAACTCACAAGTCAAGACAGACGTAAGAGCCTCCACAACGTACGATACGGGCAACAGGGGCTCCCGGAGTCAGAAAGGAGAGGTGACTTCTGCCCTCCGACGGTGGCCGGGGGGTGCTTTCTGGGAGGAGGGGCGCTGAGGGCTCTGCTCCCACAGCCACCCATGACCACAACAGTTCCCACTTCCTGGGCACTCACACTATTCCTCATGCCTCACGCTCACCTCCCACCTTCACCAGCCAGCAAAATAAGCTTTATTCTACAGACCGGGGGGGGGGGGGGGGGGGGGGGGGCGGGGGGGGGCGGTAGGAAGGGGTCTCAGAGAGGTTAAGAAATGTGCGTGCCCAAGGCCGCAAAGCTAAGGAAACGAGCTGAGCTAGGATTTGGGTGTGGGCTTTTTCCGAGATGCCATGGTGCTCTGCCCAGACGAGGCAGGCTCGAAGTAAGTATAAATGCAGACTCGCTCATTTTCCATTCAGGCAACTCATTTGCCACGATCAATATAAGTTCAACCTGCCAACCTGACTGTATAATGAGTTTTCCTCATGGGCAACACAGACACACGCACCCCCCAAACGAACCACTCTGCGCTGGACGACTGAGGAAATCACAGTTCCAAACTCCCCAAGTTCCTAAACGCAGAGCTTTAAAGTGTGTGCAGCGCAGCGGCATATGGCAAATCAATTACTAGTTTAAATCTTAAAACGAAAACATGGCAAGTGCGGTGCAGAAATAATCAAGAACAACGGTTTGGGTTAGATTACAGTGAGCCGCCAGAGTTCTGAATACAATAAATCATCATTCCAGGAAATGGGAAGCCATATTGACACTTATTCCTAATTTGAATATTTAATTAGGGTGTAGTTCTTCATCAAATTATTGCAGAACTGGGAGAAAGCCTGGAAGACGTACACAATTACTACCTTAACCCCTTGCCAGCTGCTCACCTGTGAGTGCAGCGATTCTTGTCCCCACTCTGCAGGGAGAAGCGCCGGCGCCCACAGGCCCTCCGAGCGGTGCGTGGGGGACTGAAGCTACCGCTGGGGCGGAAAGGAGCCCACGGAGGGGGGGGCGGTAACAGAAAGGTCTGGGGCATGCGCTGCTCTGACATGAGCTCTGGACAGACAGCATGTACACGGGCGCCCGCTGAGTGCCTGGCGTGGCACTTCCACACGCCCCCCCACTCGGCTCTCACAACAATCCTGCAAAGGAGGGCTTCTCACCCGCGCTTTACAGAAGGGGAACCGGGGCTCAGCAGAGGGATACATGTTGCTCGAGGTAACAGTGACGGTGAGGTATACAGCTGGCCAGGTTACTCATCACTCACACACACGCACCCTTGTGCTCACCAAAAATAATGACAAGGAGAACACTTCAAGATCAGCAAAAACACAGCCAAAGCTGTATTTTGGATCTTCGGCCTTGTGCAGACAAATGGCAGGGACAGGCAACCAAACCCAGGCCTGCTCAACCAGCACCCTAAAATGTAACTCTCCGGCTCAAAATGCACCACTGAGCCCCCCGGGGCAGGGTGGGGGTAAGTCATGATGACGCTGTGGGCAGGTGGGAGGCAGCAGGCTCAGGGACACACGCAGCCACCCTGAGACAAGGCGCGGACGGGAGGGAGCTCAGCTGGTGTCCAAGGGGAGAGAAATGCCAGTAACAGGACGAGAAAATGTGAATTTATTTTTCTTCTTTCCAAATGGTAACAGCTCAACAGTAGCATTTATAACTACGTAACAGTTTGGACAAGAGATAAGATTTCCTTACAGCCCTCTTTCTCACTGTACGAAGAGTTTTACTGGCATCTCACTCACGCCATGCGATTCTGAGCGACCAAAAGGAACATGTTTTCCCTCGCAATCTCCCCCAAGGACCGGGGGCTGACTGTGCACGCTGCGCTTGGCCGTGGTGGGCCTAAAGACCTTTCTGCTCCCCGACGTCACTGAGGTGCTAAGAATGAGGGACATCCCGATAGCTTCAGATTAGCAATTTTCTCTCAAAAGCTTGAGATGGGTTCAATTACCCTGTTGTGAAAATTGTCGACGCTCCATTTGCAACGGCTACTTTCAGCAGGAGGCTGATCCCTGGACAGAAGGACAGAGTGGCCCACGCAGCCCCCGGCTCGGCCCCCTGCCTGCGCCGGGCTGGCAGAGCGAGACCCAGCATCCGTCAGCCGCGCTCCACGCCCGGCTCCTTGCAGGAGCAAATGGCGTCAGGAACTTCAGAACTTTTCCTTTGTATATTACATTAATCCATATAAGAAAATCTCTTTTAATGAGGAGTGATGTAGTTACAAACTCTCCAGAGCCATAATTAGAGCAAACTAATTGAAGTTGTGTTTTGACACACTTTCCAAATTCACGGGTGCCGGATGACATATTCACAACACCGCCGCCGCACAGCCGTGGCGACGACAAAATCATTAGGCTAATAACGCTTATTTGCATTCTTATCATGCCGGCAGCTCTCCCTTAAACACTGTTCCTACTATTGCTCCTTTGCTGTAAGTTTCCACAGAAAGATATTAACAGTAATTATTAGTGCTTTGGTGGAATTTTAATGTTAAAGAGTAACAACCTACATGAGCATATACACTGAATGCCGACTCTTTTTCTTAGCCACCGTCAGAAGGTTCGGGGGTTCTTCCTCTGTGCCCACCGCCAGCCCGGGGGTGGGGACAGGACTCCAGCTTCCTTTAGGACAGTGGCTCAGAGCCTGCTCCCAGCGGACACTGGACTCAGGGTTTCGGAACTATTCTGTCTCAAATGTTTGACAAGAAAAAAAAATCTTTTTCTTTTCTTTTTTTTTTAACGTACATTAAAATGAAACAGTTAAGGAGAAATTTTTTCCAAGCAGTTAAAAAAATCAACAGTTTACAACACGGTCTTTGGTAATAATGCTAACGAGCTCCAGGAGGACGGGCTGCAGCCAGCCCATGGCTCCTCGCGGTGATTGAAGACAGACTTGGAGTAACGAGTAAGGAAGGCCGGTGGGGGGAGAGGGGAGCGGTCCTGATCTGTCCCTACAGAGGTCCTGTTTGCCACCAAGAAGGTCAATTTTTTGGATGCTTAACTCCGACACTCACACCCAGAGAGGAAGCCTCGACAGTTCTAAATAATGGTTATTAATGACTCCCTCCTCCAAAGTGACAAATTACGCCTGAAACTCAGACTCGAAGAGGTATGAAGAGTGAACAGAACGTGACAGAAAATGCCAGTGGGCACACAGTTCCCACTTACTCTATGTGAGAGAAGGGCAGGGCCCAGGAGAATAGTCAGGGTCAAGGGCGGTGACCACAGCCACTCCTCCCCCGGGAGCCCAGGGCAGCAGCTTGCTCACCTTGGTGACCAAGGGCAGCAAAAATGCCCTGGTCTCGCCTCACAGCTGCAAGTGCAAATGCCAGGTGCACGGTGTCACGAGGCCAGACCGGGCCCAGCTCTGCCCTGTCCCACGCGCTGGGCATCAAGTCACTTCCCAGGGTCCCCCACTGGAGTCGTGAGACTGGGCTTCTACAAATATTTTGGGACCAAACAAAACCAAACCAAAAAACAACCACATCATTTCCCATTCACAATTCAGGAGAAAGTGGGGGCAAATGGTTGCTGTGTCTTAACTAAAAATGCACACTCGTGTTGAATTCCGACTATTCAAATTTCAGGGTGGATGTTTACTACCAACCCGGAGAGATCTGCCTGAGTAAAGGAAAACGCTTCCTCAGAAAAATGCCGAGGACTGTGCTCCATTAAAGCTTGGGAGTTTTTGGTTGCTTAAATTACCACCCTTGTACCAATATGCTATTTCTTAAGACGCTGATTACTTAAAAGAAAAAGAAAGGGAAACTAACTTTCACAGCTGCAGCAACACTCCAAATCATGGTATTTACTCACCACAGTTAGGTTTTATTACACTTGAACTCAGCAACGGCAACACGCCTACCTTCCATATAAAAGGAATGAAGGAAAAGCCGAGGCTGGGGCCGCGGGCACCGCACTTCCATTCCAGATGAGCCGGCCTAACCTTATAAACTGAAATATTTAAAGAGACTCTAAACCCCACTGACCCTACTTTTAAAAACAAGGAACATATGGGCACAGCCGGCTTTTCATCTTCTTCCAGCCTACTAAAATATCCTTTTCCTAAATCCGAGAGGAGGGAGGCTGCTAAACTCAGATTCACAAAAGGCCGCGTGCGTGAGCACTCGGGGCAGGCGGTGAGCGTCCAGACCCAAAGCGACAGACCCTGACAAGGAACCCGAGGCAACATTCTCCTCCTTGCCCACCCCCGAAGTCTGGGGAAGACGACTTGTTCCACGAAGTAAAGCGATGACTGACAGGTGAAATGCGGGCCACAGTCTGCAGTAGTTCGCGCCCACGTTTGGTGCGCCCCCTGGGAGCGGCACGCACTGAGGCAGAGTCCCCACATTCAGGAAGCCTTGAGGCTCCCTGACGGCGGGGAAGATGCGGAGGTGGGACGTGGGCTCCGATCCGGCCCCTCTACCTCCCAGCGCTCTGCCCTTGGGTGAGGCAGCCACCATCTCTCCGAGCCTCCGTCTCCCCATCTGTTAAGATGAGAACGCGGTGGGGCACCTCACCGCCGGGTCGGGAAGAGGAAAACAAGCACATGAAATGTCTACATGATGCCTGGCACACGATGCTCAAACAATTGTAGCTGAAATAATGATGATGGTGGTGATAACTGTATTTATTCTCATAATAGTACGTATTAATATTATTGCTCAACTGGAAATAAAACATCTGCTGCTCAAGTTCAACGCTGCCCTCCCCACAGGCAGAGGCCCGACCCAAATAAATCCAGAGGGCCTTTGGAAAGTTACTGCAAGCAGAGAATTTTGTTAAATATCCAAATTAATAATTGAAACCCTGCCTTGAAATAGAACAGCATGTGGGGAGGGGTTGGTGGTGGGTGGCCGAGTCTCGGGAAATATCACTTGTTTAACCCCCATTTCTACTCTGTTTGGCGGCTGGATTTACACTGAGAGACCCGGGTGAAATATTCCACAGAGCTGCCTGCAAATAGACTGTCAGCTTCCACTCTGATAAAAGGTAAAGTATCCTCCTCTAAATGGTCTGGCTCACAAAACCGACCCTGAAGTGAACTGATAAATCTGTTCTGACACCCAGAGAACTACTTTCATAATCCTGAAAAAGATCCTTCTCCAGACCCCGGAGCTAAGCCACTGCACACAGAACTCCCGGGCCCCGGGCCCCGGGCCTCAGGCCCCCGAGCAAGAGGGGATCCCCCCTCGTTTACCACCCTGCTCTCATGACAGCAGAAGGAGCCCACGCAACCCCCAGAGCCACCCCCAAGTCAGACACTCACAAAACCCCACACATTGCGAAGATGCCACATTTACAAGCAGCCAACGCCGTGTCGGCATCCGAGGTGTGCGGGTGAGAGCCCAGAAGGCCGCGCAGAGGTGGGAGCTGTATTGACGAATAGTCCATTCTTCATTAAACAGACGCTCTGACTTCCCAAGAAGCCACATTAAAAATTAATATCAAAAAGGGTATTGCTCAGCCTAAACTCATCATTCATATCTAACAATACCAAACTGCATTCTAATGAAATTTCGCCTTCAAAATTACCCTGACGCCAAAACGAAGTCTGATCCTGTTGCAGAGGCAGTCGCCGCTCTGTGACACGGGCATCTGAGAGACTCAAGTAACTGCACTTTGTCGGTCTCTTTCCACCACTCACTAATCACCGGAATAAATCAAACCGCTTGTAACCTTGCTTAATCGTGGGCTTGGAAGCCCTCTGAGGGCCCGTGGCGCTGGGACCCCGCCGTGCACGCCTGCACGTTCTCCTCGGTCATCCTCTGCAGCTCAGGTGGACTGGACCCCCGCCAACATTCGCAGGTCTCCCTAGAAGAGTGGGAACGCAGACAGCTCCAGCGGCTCCCGACCAGGGGAACCCAGCGAAGATGATGAGCTCCCCCACCCGCCCGTGGGACTCGGGAAAGCCCTCATCTCCTGGCTGCTGGGTGCGAGCCTGGAGACGCTGCCTGTGAGCGACTGCCCTGGCCACCAGCCCCATGCTCAGCAACCTGGCAAAGTGATTCATACCCAGTGACCACCCTGTGACGGTCTGTCATCCAAAGGTAGCTCACCTGCTTGGGTTCAAATCCTAGCCCTGACACTTAGCCATGTGCCCCTGGGAAAGGAATTTAACCTCCCTGATCTCCGCTTCCTCCTCTTAAAATGGAGGTGATAATAGTCCTTGACCCAAAGAGCTGTTACTAGAATTAAATGAGTTATTATTTCTAAAGCACTTGGAACAGTGTCTGACAGCTAGGAAATGCAATATAAGGATGGACAGATGGACAGATAGAATAGGCGAAAGGAGTGATGGACAGATACATAAGACCAGGTATAATGTATCTAAATCAGACCACTTTATACATCCAATAAATACTTCCCAGTGCCTAACATGTGCCAGGCACCTGGGACTCAAAGGTCCCAGCCATTCTGGTGCCACGCTTTTTGCTGGCTGCGTACTGTGCGTGTCAAGTGAGATGACACAGTTCAAAGTACTTGCTAAATTCTGACGCGCTATGACGCAGTAACACCGTTGCCGTTCTTTCTGTGTGACTGGCCTTCTCTCAGTCTTCACGGGAGAAAAAGGAACATGAGAACCCCTGTCCTCAGCAAACAGCCAATCCAGTCGTAAGACCACACACAGACACGCAGCACAGGGCACCTGGGACGCTGCACCGTCTGAGTAAGCGGCTGCTGGGGAGGGAGGGGCGAGCAGCGGGGCCAGGCTTTCTGAGAGAAGTGAGGGCTGCGCCAGGTGTGCAGGTGGCCAGGGCCACACCCTTCTGGAATGAGGATGACGTGCGCAGGGGACGAGAGGGGACTCGCCTGGCTGAGGAGGCCAGATGATGTGGGAGATGTGTCAGAAGGACGTGTGTGTATCTGAAACCCCAACAGGATGGCAGGACACCTGGGGCTTTAGACTTACAGGCAAAGGACTCAGATGTGGGTTGAGTGACACCCCAGCCCTCGGAGCCCAACGTGGAACTGACTTTAATCCCGCATTCAGGCCCCACCCCCTGGAGGGCTCTTCTCTGAGACGCCAGGCTGTGGGTGCCTCAGCTGGAGTCGCGGGAGGGAGCACCCCGGAGTGAGGAGCACTCAAACGCACAATGCCTGCTGGTGCCCCCTGTGGGGGGAACGCCCGCATCATGGTCTTGGTCTTACAGCAGGTGTCACATTGAGGAAGGACATGAAAATGTGTGTCCATATTCAGAGCGAGACCAAGAAGTAACAGTGTGTGTGGTTTTAGTGTGAAGAAAAGGCAGACGAATTATTCCGAGTGAAGCCAGGCCCAGCTGTGCCTGGACACGCCCTGCAGTCGCCCGAGGTTCCCAGGCTCTCCATTAATGGGACTGGGGTGGGGGGGTGCAGAGTGCCTCCTCCCCCTGGCTCCTCCACCCCCAAACCATTGCTTGCTACCGTGAAAGCGGAGCTCACAGGTTCACGTCATTATTTGTTTACTGTTAGGAAAAAAAATCATTGGCATCGGCCCTGGGCCTCGCCTTCCGATCTAACCTCGATGCAGGACACAGACGGCCTCCCTCGGACATGATGAACCTTATAGATAGCAGAGGACAGCTCTCAGCCTAAAATACGCTTTTCTCCAGCCCTCTGGGCTGGGCCTTCTCCTGTGAAACATACCAGGGGGGAAAGCCGGGGCTTCTCGTAGGCAAATGACACCTGTGCGAAACCTCCTGCCACTCAGGATGGGCAGCGTCACCTCGACGGGAAAGGGGGACTCGGCCTCCCTGATCTGTGCCACTCCGGGCCTCTCGTTCAAGCCCTGCAACAACAGCAGGTGACAGATGTCACCTGCGGTACAAAGACCATCTTATATCTGAACAGTGACAGAGGGCGGCCTGAGGGTTTCAGGGTGTCAGCTTGGACAACAGGACTCCAGCTGGTGAGTGAGGGCTCCATCCCGTCACTGGCTCATCATGCAGGTTGATCCAGTGGCAGAGTCGGCCCCACGTCACAGGAAGGTGGGGTCAGTGAGGCCAGGACAGAGCACAGTGGCTCACGGGCTTCTGACAATGGGCGTGACGGGGACGAGCCCAGGCGTGCGTGGCCTGAATTCTAGAGCGCAGCCTGGCTTTCTCCTCTCCGTTAGGAAGTGCCATTAACCTTTCAGATGACAGCCTGGGACCGGGATGACGGAACAATTTCTGAGGTCAGCAAGGATCTGTGCTCTCAAAACCTGACATCGACATGCAAAAGTTGTGACTGAATCCCGGTGTCCCTGAAAGGAAGACTAAATGCATGTGACAGATCTTCTGCAATCAAAATGCCCCATTTCCCAGAGTATCTGTCACAGATTGATAACATCCACGCAAAAAGTTAAGTACAATTATGTCTGTCACTGAGAAGCATACTTCGGAACCTGTGACTGACATCTTGCTGGAAGCTGACAAATCGCTGGAAGATTATGGAACAACTCGGAGCGGCGCTGCGCACCCTACGTGGGAAGCTCCCTGACCGACTCCTGGGAGAGGCTCCCGGGGGGCCGCACCGCGCAGGTGCAGGCTGCTGCGCAGGGCTCGACAGCTGGGGAAGGAGCTGCGTGCTCTGTGGCTCTGGGAGGGAAGGTGACACTTTCTCCCGGGGGAGGGACAGTGCCGGTGGAGGGTCACAGGATGTGTCCACAGCCTGAGGTGGGACCTGAGGCGGGACATGAGTGCTAGGACCGAGGAAGGCCATGGCTTCCAGATGGGGGAGAACTTGGGGACAGGTGCCCACCGCTCCGCACGCTCCTGCAACCTGGAGTTCCCCGGGGTCACCCTTGGCAAGGTGTCTGCAGCTCTAACCCGCAGGCCTCCTGACTCCGAACTTCTGAGGGTGGGGACAGGGACTACGACACATTTCTTCAAGTCTGAAGGATCCAAATGCTGTGTGACGTGCCGGCAGCTGGGAATGCGTGACCTCTGAAGTTGGTTTCTTCAAGGCCACAACTTTTTACTTTTGGGAAGTTTTCTTATTCATTTTTTAAAATGTTAAGCCCATATCTACCTCCTCATAACTTCAGCCCAGCTGATCTAATTTTGCCTCGGGGGCTTTCACTGACCCATCCCCACCTGGAAACGCTATTTAAGTCTCCTACTCACATGCAATGCTGGAGTCTGGCAACTTTTACAAGGTGGTGCGTGGCAGTGGACATGACCCTCTCAATAGAGCTCATGGGCTTGGGACGCCGCCTGAGGGGGGATGTGGCCTGCTGTGCACACCAAGCTGCATTCCACACAACCCAGGCCCACGTCTGGTCGTTTAGCACAAACCAGTGCTAAGTCAAGTCTTCTCACTCTGGTTTTTTGTGCAACTGATGTTCTGAACCTCAGGAGGCCCTGTCCCTTGCTGCCCAGCACCTTGCATCTCCTGGCTCCCGCAGGGCATGCCAGCTGTGGAGGAGCCAGGGAGGATCGATTCCGTCGCTCAGAACTCCAGCTCTCCCTAATGACTGTGTGTCATCTGCAAATTTGATAAGCATGCTTCTGATGTCTTTATCAAGCCACTGGTTCTACAGTGGAGCAGGCCAGTGGGGCATCTACTTCACATACGTCCCACCAGGGGACCCCGCCGGGACAACATGGGCCACCCGTTCATCCACAGGGCTACCGGCACACTGTCACTTGTGACTCCACCTGCCTCCCAGGACTCTTCCAAACCTTGCTGCTGGCAGCAGCGGAACCTTTTCTTCCCAGCAGACTCATCTGTGAGAGCCAGTGTGTGAGAGAGGAGTGAAGGGCTGATCTGGTTGGAGCTGGAAGGTGCTTCTGGTACCTGCACCCTGACCCAAGGCAGAGGCACAGAAGAGAATTGGAAAAGGCTGCACCAGCCCTGGCCGGTGTGGCTCAACCGAAAGGCTGTGGGTTTGATCCCCGATGTGGGAGCAACCAATCGGTGCTTCTTCCTCGCATCGATGTTTCTGTCCCTTCCCCTCTCTCTAAAAGCAATGAAAAAAATGCCCTCAGGTAAGGATTTAAAAATCGTTTTTTAAAAGAAAGAAAAGCTGAGGCCAGCCCAGAAGAGAAGGTGAGGGGACCGTGCCACAGCCCCGAGGCCAGCGCCATTCGCCGACCAAGCTGCATGCAGTGGATGGGCAGAGGGCAGAGCAGCGCTGACACCCAGAGAGAAGACAGAGGCTCCACACTCCTGGCAGAAGCGGCACGACCTTCTTCACTTGGAAACTCAGACGTGTGTGCGGAGCTGTCTGTGTGTGAGATAAAGATTCGCTGAGTGAGGAAGAGGAGCTCTGATCTAAATCTAATTCGATGTCTAAAGAGATATCTAATCCAGTCTTTTGCCACAAACGTCACCAAACACTGCATCCAATTCAATAGATACAGCCAGGGGGCAGCCTCAGCCTCTGGGGGCCTGCCAGCTTGTGAAGGCACACCACGGTCTCTGGCCCACAGCAAGCACTCTCTGCAGAGATAGGAGGGACACGGACAGGAAGCACTTGTCCGGAAAGAGAAGGCAGTTCTGCTGAGACCAGGAGGTCCTCAGGCGATGACCCATAATCTCTGAAAAGGCCTGCCAACTGCCCCTTTTGTCTGAGTGGAGCTGGGGGTCAGAGCTCTCCAAACACTGGCAGGGAATTTTTTGCAATGAGTGACAACACAGGAAATGGAGGCAGAGTGCACACTTTTAGGATTTGAGACGAAGGCTCATGTCCAAGAAAGCAATAAGGTCTGCTCCTGGCCCTGCACCCTCATTCCCTTGCAGTCCCCACAAGGGGTTTGCTGGGAGAAGGGCCTGCCGCCCCTTGCTCTGGAACCAGCCTGCCTATCCTCCCCATTGCTGCCCCCAGTTCGGTCAGTAGAGGGCGCTACATCACCACTCTCTCATTCTAGCCTTCACCCAGCAGCTTGATCCTTGAGTCCACACAAAGACCACGCTCGAAGAAGTATTTCTTATGCTTGTGGTTCAATACTACATGAGAAAGCAGCAGCAAAACACAAACTTGCTCTTACATGATATCACCTACGTAGAAAGTACACAGAAAAATGACTTGAAGGAAATAACATCCAAGGTTATGCACCTTAGCTCACTGGAAATGGGATTTCTGTGGGTCCATTGTTTTCTATTCCCTGTCGATTTTCTACAAGTTTGTATTACTCCCATAATCACAAAAATCCCCAGGATTGCTCAGGCGCTTGGGAGTCATGGGTGGGGGGAGCAACACGAGGTCCTAGGCTGTTGGAGAAGCATTTTTGCAAAACTGAATACATGCCTGGATCTGAGCTGAGTGCTGGGAAACAACAGGACCTGGTCCCCTCCCCCCGGCCCTCCCCACCCGTCCTCAGGAAGGTCACAACATGACCACAGCACAAAGTGAAGGCGTTAACAGCGGAGAGGTGCAGAAAAGAGAGCCCAGGCACAGGCTCAGCACTGTCGTGTTCAGGGAAGGCTTCCTGCAAGAGGAGGCATTTGAGCTGCTATCTAAGGCAGGTACGTGAGACAGCTGCCTGGGATGCACAGGTGTCCACCTGAGCAAAGACACAGAAGCATGAAACAGGAAGGGAAGAAGAGGCTACCAGTTCAGCTTGAAATAAGAGGCTCGGGGACGGGAGAGAAGTGCAGACGACATGGGAGCCTTCACCCTGCAGGGCTTGTCCAGCCACACTGGAAATGCAAGGACCGCCCGACCCACCGCCAGAGAAAGCTGGCAGATTCCCTGGCTGGAGAGATTACAAAGACCTGAAGCATCAAGGAATAAAGTAACATACTTATCATTTCATAAATCTTCGATGGAAAATTTGAATAAGTCAGCATTTCATTTTTTAAAAAATCAAAGATACCGCATAAGAAAACAATATAAAAACCAAAGGCACAAAACCCCCTGATAAATTAGGAGGCTCCGGTAGGTGCGCATGCCCCTGCAAATCACTGCACACAGAGAGGAGAGCTTGGGGCAGACAAGTGGTTTTTACTGGGAAACATTAATGTAACATTCAATTATCCTACTGCATACTGGCTGACTTAACTCAACCAAATTAGAATACATTTTATATTGACTATTTTGACATTTGTTTTATTTGGCAAGTAAAACAAAACTGATCCAATTTCCTTGCAACCATTGTAAACCATAAACTGTACAACAAGAAGTTATAAAATATATAAGCCTTATAAACGCTACCTCCAGTTCCGCCCAGAGCCCCACGGCCTGGGTTCTTGGGCCTTTCACTTCAGTGGCTCGTGACTGTGTGCACCACCGACCTGCCCGCTTCTGGGGGACCAGGCTCCTGCTTTAACTGGGGGAATCAGAGCTCTTTCTTCATCCAACAGAGAGGTAAAGCCTGCCCCGAGGTTGTGCCCATTTCTAGGCCCTTCCAAGCCATATAATGTCAACAGGGAGCAGCTGTTAACTACTCCAGGGAGGACCCTGACCACAGGTGATGGGCCTGAGCTGAACCCAAGTGCAGGTGATGGGCTTGAACTGACCCCGAGGCGCAGGTGAAGAGCCTGAGCAGACCCTGAGCACAGGTGACAGTGATTGCAGCTGCGACAGAGCTCTGGGTAGTGAGAAAGGACCAGACAAGCCTAAACCAGACACTCAGCTGCTCCACCTGCAACTCTGGGTAGCTCATTAGCTTTTCATGTCCTTCCCTATCACAGTGAACCGTGAAACGGCTTCTCAAGTTTTGGGCGATTCCAGGGGTAGCTAAGTTTAAGGATCTCTCTTGGTTTGTGAGGCCGTCAGGAGAAAGCCCAGGTTGTCTTTGTGGGGGTGTCCCTAACAGAGAGCCCTCTGAGCTGCTGGCTCACAACAGCGCCTTCTTCCGACAGAGGTGGGTGCTCAGAGAACAGTGCGGAGAGCTGGCAGCCACGCCACCCTCTGCACCTCCCGGAGGGCAAGGCGTGGGTCGTGGAAGTCAGCAGGGGGAACTCGCCAGTGACTGTTTTGTCCTGCTCCTGACAGACTGTGTTCCTCTCTAGTCACCCACGTGGAAGCTTCTAGATCCATTCTCATGTATGTGACATCAACCCCCAAATGATGCTGCCTCACCGATTCTTCCTTGTTTTATTTACTTTTGTAATCCCTTTCTCAAACTTAATCCATCACTGCTGTGTGTTCCTTGTCCTCAAGTAATTTACTGCTAGTGGTGTCAAAGTGTCTTCAGTTGACAGGATTCTTTTTCTCACCTGCCTCTTGCAGAAAGTATGGAGGCCACTTCTACCTCTGTGACGACTGAAATCAGTTGCAGAGAGCCCGTTTGCTGTCCCAAGTTTCTTTGTGGAAGCAATGGTTAAAATTAACATCCCCTGAGCCCTGGGCGGTGCGGCTCAGCTGCTTGAGTGTTATTCCATAGAGTGAACGGTCGCTGATTCGATCCCACTCAGGACTCCTGCCTGGGTTGCGGGCCAGGTCCCCATTTGGGGGCACGTGACAGGCAACTGATCGATGTTTCTCTCCCTCACCTTCTCCTTCCCTTCTCCTCTAAGAATAAATAAATAAAACCTTAAAAAAAAAAACCCAGAAACTAACATCCCCTGAAAAATTTCTCACTATTGTATCGCACCCAAACTACTCATTTCTTGGTTGAAGCTCACTGGGAAAAGAAACAATATAACAATGAACGTAATTACTTACCAACCCTCCTGGGTTTCACATGAGTTGCTGGCCAAGGAAGGGAAGGAATGCCACCCTCTTCCCGCCAGCGTCCCCAACCACGTGGCTGCAGGGCCTGTGTGTGTGCGGCGGGAGCTCCTTAGAGCAGTGAGCCAGTTTAAAGCTGCATATTCTGCTATTTTCAGAGCCTTCCGAATACACGCAGAATAGAACACAGAATGGCCTTTACGTTCAAGTAACGCAAAGACTTCTAATTGGATTTTTAAAACCCCCCTCCAGAGGTGCGTTGCCTCTGCACTACTTTAGCAGAAGCTCCGTGGAGTGCTCTGAAATGCTGTGTCACGGGACCCCGAACCACGTGACTGCAGCACGCACGGCAGCACAAGATGCCGCGGACAAGGCCTCACCTGGGAAGGCTGGGGGCCGGGGTGGAAGCAGCTGATGACTGGGATGGCGTTGTGGGTTGAGAGGAGTCGTGATTCCTTGGCACTCTGCCCATTCGGTACCAGATCCCCATGCTGTTCAGTTCCCTTTGGGAGAAGAGAGAAATCTTCACAGTGCTGTTCAGCACACTGCACTTACCCGAGCGACACAGCAAAGCAACTCCTTCAAAAGAATCGCAGCCTCGAACCCCAGGGAATCGGTTCTTGCCCGCAGATCGGTGACATCGCCTCCCTTTGTGCTCTGGGGGTCGCAGGTCAGAGCCGAGTGTGTGGGCAGCCGTGCCAGCGAGGCGGGCCTTTATGGCACCGCCCTCTCCTTCACCACCTGGGGCGGCCTTCCTCCTGTACTACTGCATTTCCCTGGGCTCTCAGTCTTGAACATTCTCTCTTATTTTGTCACTTAATTGGAGGGTTTACCAGACAAGCCACTTCAAGTCCCTTGTATGGTTTGGGTGAGACAGAGGGCAACGGTTCTTAGCTATGAGCAGAATGAGCGCCCCTGCCTCCTGGACCGGCCCCGGCTTCAGGGTGGAGCTCCCTACAGCCCGCGTGTTGCCTGCCGCCGGCCTCATTCTCAGGGCCAGCTTGGGAGACATCTCCCAACCTCGAGGTATGTGCCCCCTAAGCCTGGGCACAGAAGGGCCTGGGACTTGACGTGCCTGCCCAGCGCAGCCAGTTGCACACCACGGCCACAAGCATTTATGAGATGGGTTTGTTCTGAGGAATTATAAAGAGATTATTTCAGCCACATCCAACTCACAACTTCTCAACGGCCCCACGGAACTGCACCTGGGGATATACAAGAGTATCAGCTCTTAAAAAAACGAGAGCAGATGTATTCCAGGGGATAGTTCTAGCAGCTTCTCAGTACACTACAGAACGACTCGAAACCACAGTCACGTCTCATTAGACGGGTGGCTGGCTCCAGCCCGCTGCACCGACTCCGCCGCCGCTCGGTCGGGCTCCAGGGTCAGGCCGTGGCGGAGCCATTCTCGCTCTGAGGTTTCCGTCTCCCCCAACCGACCCCCCAACCCTTGCAGAGTAACGTGTGGAATTGTGCCTGTTTTTAAGAAAATGTGTCTTGAGAGTTCTGCACTGGATTCTCTTTCCTTACTTAAAAGTAACATTGAAATTGTCTGCCTCTAAAAAAGAATTTTTGCCCCAGGATGAAACAAAAAATACATGTTATTTTAGCAACCTTTTCAAAATGATATAAAAGAAGATTCTAGTTTCAATTATTAAGACATACATATATGGTAAGGGTCTATTCTTTAGAATTTTAAAAATTAGTTAATAATTGAATCTTTTAAAGTAGTATAGTAATTAAAAATACACATCGTTAACTGAAATTAAACTTTAAAAGTCCATCATTAAATTGTTGGCTTCTACGATTTGTATGTAAATGGTTGCTTCTAAGGTGACCGAATGTGGTTATTCTCGACCGTTTGCTATTCCTGTTTACACAATCGACTTCCATCATGTGGCAAAGAGGGTCTGGAGCGTGCAGGAAGGGCACGGCCACAGAGTCCTTCTTAAGGACACAAGACCTGAGACAGAGCTGAAGAGCCTGCACACACTCTGCACCAAGACGGAAACAGTCTGTCTGTGACGCTGGCTCCCCTCGCACTCGCGGCAAACGCCACAGCTCACCGGTCACCGAGCCCGTGTCAGGCCTGTGGGGACAGGCCCTGGCTTTCCGAGTGCAGAGGAGGGTTTGGATTAACATGAACAAGGAGCAAAACAGAACACAAACCAGATCTAGAAGGCCGACCTCAAAAGCCAAGCAGGAGAACTCATTCGTGGGACCCACAGGGTGGAGTGAGGTGCCTGCAAAACCAGCTGGGGAGAGAGGCCGGAAACCACCTCCCGCACGGATTCCCTGGGAAAACCTGAACTTCGGCTGACTGAGTAGAATGGACATACACTGTCTTCAGGACACCCATTCATTCCCCATTCTGACTTTTTACCTCCCCTCTGTATCTCGGGCACAGCTACCCTCTCATTCTTGGTCCCTGAGTGACAATGGCTCAGGCCTGGAAGAGAGAAGGGCACTTTCCACATAGCAGTGACGGGTTCAGGGTGCACAGCACCCCAGTGAGGTCAGTCAGGACCAATGAGACTGAATTCTAGAACTCCTGTTTGAGTTACCGAGAACACAGACTTGCTCTTTGCCTCGGGACTTGAACCTGGAGGAAAAGAGGGTAAATGGACCAGGCCACCATTCCTCCACTGGGGCGAATGTGTGCAGGAATGGGGCCACCCACCCCGGAATCAGAGCAAGGAGGAGCGAGGGGAAACCAGAGCCTAGTGACATCCTCTCAGCGCCTCCTTCCAGCCACATGTGAAGCCAACCTGTTCCCCAGACTCTGCTGTGATGTCAGCCAACAAATTCTTCCTTCTGCTTAAGCCAGCCTGGATTGGGTTTCCTGTCACTGACACTCAAAAGAGCCCAAAGTGGAGGCCCGAGATTCCTTGTACTTCGCATCTGTGATGCGGCTTCAGAGCCAGGCCTGTGCCCAGGCCCGAGGCCACCAGGAGAACGTGGCACAGTGGGCCCAGCCCTCTGCTCATCAGGGAGGAGGAACATCAGACCAAAACTCTGCACAAGGGACTGTCAGGTGGTCGTGTGCTAATACCACATCTTCCCCGACTCAGAGCCCTCCAACAGCACCTGGTGCGCCGGAGTAAGCCCACACTGCCACCGCATCCCACGGGGCCCTGCCAGCGCTCTCCTCGCCCACCCCAGCCTCGCTACTCCCCGGGCGTGCCACGCCCGTTCCCAGGGTACCCCTCTCCCTCTCCTCTGCCCACAAGGCCCTGTCTTCAACTCTCTGCGGGGCGGGTTTCTCCTTGAGCTGGAGGGCTCTGCTCAAACCTCACCTTCCTGACCCCCTAGGGAAGAGCCCCTGTCCGTTGCTGTTTCATTTTTGTCGCTCGCTAAAATGATCTGATTATTAATTCCATTTGTTGCCCCTCTTCCTGTTTGAACATAGACTCCGTGAGAGCAGACTCTTCGTTTGCCTCAGTCACCACCTGTCCAGGGTCTTTGGCCCGTGGAACCAACGTGGGGGTGAGTGAACAGTGTGGAGAGCTGAGGCCGATCGGTCGCCAAGGAGAGAACTCCTGGGCTTCTGCACATCTGGAAAGACCCACGGAGCCTCAAGGACAAACACACAGGGCAAGGGGACGGAGGGACCGTGGCCATAGCAGGCAGCACGAACAAACGCTCGGAGGGTCGCCAGCATGGTGACTGGGACTGGCTGAGGCCGAGCCTCGCGGGTCACGGATCCTCAGTGCTCTGTCCCCGGGGGCGGCCTGAGCACGCTCGGCAGAGAGAGGAGATGAGCTCTGGGGTATGGAGACTCACCCAATAAACGTGTACTGAGGAGGGGCCTGCTTGGTCCGGCCCATGATCCGAATGTCACAGATGGCAGCTTCCGTGGAATCTCGTGGGATAAATTTAATGCACAGCCTCTTCTTCCTAAAAGCCACTTCCTCTGAAGGAAAGGACAAGACAAGGCGTGAGTGAGTCTCTATTCAGAACACCATGCTTCCCATCACATTCCCTGCGTGGCTGTGGAAGTGAGCGGTCGTCCAAATGCCTGACAGAGGGGGTGGGCTGCACCCTTCCTGCCCTCCACAGGCCCACAGTGGACAGGCAGAGACTGCAGGACCTGACCACAGACCGTCCCTGCTGAGAAGGGAGGGGCTCCCAGGGGCCACCCACCTCTGCAAGGACGAGCCACCTGGAATGAACCCACCGGGCCGGCTTCCAAAAGCCACAACAACTTGCTCCCTGCTCCAGATCCATGTGCCTGCACACCCTGAGTATTAACACATTTTACCACACGGAGTCTTTTCCTTCTGACTTTTCACTGTAGAAAGTCTGAAACACTCCCCAAAGTGCAAGAACCCACACATTCCCATCACCTTGTTTCAACACTGCCAAAACCAGACGGGCTGCTTCCCCCTCCCCCGCCCGCCTCAGTCTGGCTGGAGCATGTGAAAGCGATCTCTAACCCTGTGTCTTGTCACCCATCCATGGCTCAGTGAGTATCCACGGCAGACAATTTTTTTTTTAACACAACCACCATGCCATTAGCATTCCAGCAAAATGAACAATGATTCCTTAATATCATCCGATAAATAGCCTACATTCGAGTTTCCTCCCGTATCTCAAAGACGTCATTTCATTGTTGGTCTGTCTGAATTTGGTTGTTAGGTCTCTTAAGTCCCTTTTATTCTGTAAGACCCTCTCCCCCATCCCTTTGTTTTCAGGGCAGTGGTGAGTTAGAGAAACTGAGTCATTCCCTGTTCCTCCTCGAAACTGGCAGTTTCAGCTAGAGGCTCAATGAGATTCAGGCTAGAATTTTTTAGGCAAAACGCCTCACAGGCAGTCCGGTGATGTCACATCATGAGGCATGGCGCCCAGCCCTGCCCCCTTGGCTTCCGGGGGTGTTGGCCCGCTGCCCCTGCGATAAAGTCCCCACACCCGTTCTCCGAGCAGAGTTCCCTTCCCCTGATGACTGTCTCCTAGACCCACCATTTCAGTACAGGTCCTAAAATGGTGATTCGGTAAATCTGTCCTTCCTTCTGCATTTATCAGCTGGAATTCTTGTAGATAAACAAACAACTTTTCTTCAACTACTTGGTGTCCCTGAAATATGCTTCGTATAGGAAAAAACAAATAAATACGTGATTCTGTTATTATCAAGTGTTAGAGTGATGGGTCGGTGCCTTCGCAACCGCCAGTGCCTACCGACCAGGGGTCCGTCTGCTCCTCTGTAGTTTTTAAACACAAGCTGCAGTCACCTGCAGTCACCCACTGCATGAATCAGAGGGATCGGCTGGAATCCCGGCTCGGCCGCTTTCCCGCGCCAGGGCCATTGGAGCTTCAGTTCTGTTATCTGTGAAGGGAGTTAACAGAACCCCGCCTCACAGGGGCTGGGACATAGGTTAGGCAAAATGGGGTGACGTTTGCCAGCCCAGTGCCCGGCACACGTAAGTGCTCAGTAAAGAGTGGCCATGAGTGACCATCACTGTTACGAGTGCATACAACGTAAGTCAGGGTCTGGCATTGATCTCCAAGACCTTCCAGTTCCAGGGCAGGAGATGAGCCCGTTCAAATCAGGGGGCAGAATGCGGGGGGAACCGGCAGGCCCGTGCTGGTCGTGACTTTCCTGGGGGGGAGACCAGAAACCGTGGTGCTGCTTTCCTGTTCTTGGGGGGCTGTTTTCACAAGAGCCAGGTGGGCATTTGGAAACTTTGTGGTTTCTCTTCCCGGGTGAGGAAACTGAGGGCTACATCAGACCTACAAGCTAGAGTGACAATGGCCTAAATCCAGACCCCGCACGTTGTCCTCAACGAGGCAGGGTGGTTTCCTGGGGGAAAACCATTCAGAGCGACCCTGCACCCTGGAAGACCATCAGCTGGTAAGATCAGACCTTTGACAGTGTGAGAAGGCCGGACCTGTCCAGGCTGCTCTGCTCCATTGCTCCCTCTACAGCAAACTCGGGGTAGGAGGCGGAGCCACTAACTGCACTAGTTGCCTAATCAGGCCTAAGGGCAAGCAAAGGCATCACACAGAGCCCACGGAAATGTGTTCAGTCACGCCAGTGAACGCAGAGAGAGACGACACGGCACTTGCCGAAAGCAACCAGTCTTCCAGTCTTCAAGTACTGTATGGATTGCCACAAGCTGTATTTTAAACTAATTACAGGAGTGTCATCTTTTTGGCTGACTTTGTAAAATCAGGGCCTTATGGGCGCTCACCTGCACAGAGCGGACCAGAGGTGTATGTAGTCAGCTTGGGCTCACCTGTGCCCTGGGTAAAGGCTCCAGGAAATGACCGTATGACCCAAAATGAAGAGGCTACCCTGAGCCCACCCTCCTTGTATGACAAGACACCTGTTGGAGATGCCACAACCACCCCTGGAAGTCCACGGCACAGCAACCTACATGCCGCAGTCAATCCCTGCCCAGGATCACCCCATAGCAGCTAGCCTGGACGGCCGTCTACTCCGGCCTTCCTTGCTTAACTGGTTCAACGAGAGGAAAATACAGAATGGGAAGCCCCTTGTGGCTCTACCATGTATCAAGATGTTATAAGTTGATTAGTTGTCAAAAACAAACACCAATGCAAATTTTAAAACTAAGAAAAACATGGGAGGGAAGTGGGAAATTAACACAAGCCTACAATTTCAGTTCTCCAGCAGACAAGCCACTTAAGAATAAGCAGTGGTATTTCTGGAAGCAGCGAGCCAACACTGTGAAACGTCCGGTCTTGCTAATAAATAACGAAGTGAAAGTTAAATAAAATTAGGAGAGCAAAAGTAAATTAAAAACTTAAAACCTACGCTGGTAGGTCTGTGGAAAACAGGCACAAGCCTGCATCATTAGTGGCACTGTGAACTGGCATTTCTGGAAGTTAATTTGGCAACAGAGTAATAAAGCTTATCTTTATGGAGCCCATCCCTTAGGTGGGCCAAGGATGAATTAGACGTGGACCTTGCCCTCAAAGGAAGAGATAAGTAGCAAAGACAGGAAGAAAACATGTACATGGCTGAAATGCAAGCTGCAAACATTATTATGAGGTAGGCAATATTCTCCCCATTTTACAGATGAGGAAACTGAGGCCCAGGAGGGTGAAGTCCTACAGCTGTAAGTGCAGAGCCTGACTCCAGAGCCCAAGTTCTCCACCTCACCAAGCCACACCCCGTCCTCACGGAGGTAAAGCCAGGACTTCAGAGGCAGAATCGATCACTCTCTTTGGCTTCCCACCACTGTCACCTGCACGGGCTTCCTTCCCTCCCTCCCTGCCACAAACGTGTGCTGTGCCAGGTGCGATGACTGTGCTGTAATGTGGTTCCCTGTGTTCAGGTCCAGGCCACTCACTAGACTAAGGTCCTGAGGGAAAGGACCAGTATCTCAGCCACCTTTGAATCGCAAAGCCCGCAGGCCCACTAGGCGCTCATCAGTCTTAGCTCGTCGTGGAGGGGAGAGAGGGCCTGCTTCACACCAGAGACTGTCTGACGCAGGTGGGAGAACGCAGGCTCACCCTCGACAGAGACGGGCGTGGACATTCAGAGTTGAGGGAAGGGGCACTGCAGGCAGGGAAAAGAGCAAGCAAGTACGTAGTCAGAAAAGAAAGGAGCCTGGAGAGCGCAAGTCGGTGGCTCCGTCCGGGTCCAGTACAGGTGTTGGCAGATAAGGGACACAGTTGCAGAGGACGGCTGGTGGCAGACCACAGGGGACCCAGGGCCCAGTGGCCTCAAGTGCTTGGGAACCTATCACAAGGAAGTTGTTCAAAATCTACACATACCCAACGTGACCTACTGATTCAACACCATTCCTGTCAAAATCCCAGTTGGCCTCTTTGCAGAAATGGACAAGTCCTAAAATTTATATGAAAAGTCAAGGGACCCAAAATGGCCAAATTATCTTGAAAAATTGGAGGACTAGTTTCAAACCCTGCTACAAAGCTACAGTAGTCAAGACTGGCACAAGTAAGACAGACAGATCAACGGAGGAGAACCCAGAGTCTAGAAACAAACTCTCACGTTTATGGTCACCTGGTTTTCAACAAGGATGCTGAGACCAGTCAGCTGGGGGAAGGAGCGGTTATGCAACTGGCTATTCACATGCAAAAGAATAAAGGTGGACTCGTATCTCACACCATTCACAAAAATTAACTCGAAATGGATTAAAGACACATATGCAAGAGCTGAAACTATAAACCTCTTAGAAGAAAACACAGACGTAAATCTTGACCGTGGATTAGGCAGTGGTTTCTTACGTGTATCACCAAAAAACATAAGCAAAAAAAGGAAAAAATAGATAAATGGACTCCATCAAAATTAAAAAAAACTTTTCAAAGGACACCAAGGAAGTGAAATGAAAACCCCTAAATGGGAGAAAATACTGCAGATCATACAATTGACAAAGTACTTATAGCTAGAACACAGTTAGCCCCTGAAAAATGCAGAAGTTAGGGGCACTGACCTTCCACACAGCCAAAAATCCAGGTAAAACTTTTGACTCCCCCAAAACTTAACTACTATTAGCCTACCGTTGACAGAAGCTTTGCCAATAGTGTAAGCTGTCAATTAACACAGTTTGTATGTTACATGTATTATGTACCGTATTCTTACAATAAAGTAAGACAGAGAAAAGAAAATGTTAAGAAAATCATCAAGGAGAGAAAATATAGTTACAGTATTTATTGGAAAAAATGTGGATATAACTGGACCCACACAGTCCAAACCCGTGTTCAAGGGCCACTGTATATTAAAATAGTCTTGTAACTCAATAATACAAAGACAACCCACTTTAAAATGGCAAAGGATCAGAAGAGACATTTCTCCAGGGAAGACACACAAATGGCCAACAAGCACCTGAAAAGGTGTTCGAAGTCATTGGCTAACAGGAAACACAAATCCAAACCACAACGAGGGGCCAATCATAGCCACCGAGACGACTGGGCTAAAAAGAACGTGAATAACGTGTGTTGGTGAGGATGTGAAGACAATGGACCCTCACACACTGCTGGTGAAAATGGGAGATGGCGCTGCTCCCTCGGTAAACAGTGTGGCAGTTCCTCAAAAAGTTACAGAGAGAGATGATGACCCAGCAATTCCGCGCCTAGGCATGTGCCGAGGAGCAATGAAAACACGTGTCCACACAAAACCTTGCACATGAATGCTCACAGCAGCCGGAAGCAGGAACAGCCCAAATGCCCACCACCTGGGTACAGAGAGTGCAGCACACGCCTAGAAATGGCACGTTGTTTGGCAATAAAAAGGAATGAAGTGCTGACACACGCCGCGACACGGACGAACCTTGAAAACATACGCCAAGTAAAAGCAGCCAGTCATGAAAGACCCCACACTGCATACTTCTGCTCAGTGAAATGTCGGAGTAGGCAAAGCTACATACAAAGCAGGCTGCTGCCTGCCTGCCTAGGGTTGGCAGGGGCAGGAGAGAAACGAAGAGTGATTGATAATGGGCATGGGGGTTTTTTTGGGGGGGGGATGAAATGTTCTGAAATTGATTGTGGTAATGGTTGCGAAACTCTGTGCATATACTAAAACCCTCTAATTTGCATACTTTAAATGGGTAAATTGTATGGTATGTGAATTATATCCAATAAAGCTGTTATCAAAGATCCCTGATTCAGAAGTATATAAAACCTTTCTGTAAAAGGGGCGTAAACACATGCTTTTACACAGTGACCCGGGTTAAAGGTGGGGCTGGTATCAGGCGTGTGTGTGTGTTCTAGTTACTCCCCCCTTCCCCAAGTGCATGCCCTTGGATAAATTCTTTAATCCCTAAGTAGGTACTGTGCCTCATTCACTGCATATATGAAATGGGTTTAATACTATCCATTTCCAAGGAGGGGGTCTTCTGAAGATTCAATGGTATCGGTTATGTAAAGCATTTATCACAAGGGGTAGCATATGGTAAATACATACTAAATATAAGCTATTGCAATTATTAGCTAATGCATATAATAACAAGTAAAAGCAAAATACCCAAAAGTAAGGAGATTGTTTTAAAGAATGAAAATACGCTGGGCAATGGAGTCCATTTGCTTCACTAAAATAAGAGGTATGTGGGGTCTTATACAGATGTGAAAAGTCTGGTCTACATGAAATGCTAGCAAAAAAAAACAAACCCAGCAAAAACAGTGGGTCCACAATGGGGCTAACTATGGAAAAATCAGGTAAGTGTGACACAGAATGAGACCGAACTTCACAAGGAAGTCATGAGTCACAAAGAAAGGAGACGCTGGGTTTGTTTTATTTACTCCTCCTGTGTGTACGCCCTAAGGTTAGCTGGTGAGAGTAGAAAAACAAAGCAAGTGCTTTTCCCTCAGAAGGAGGAGGCTCCAAAGCTCAGAGGTCCGCCAGCACTAGTTAGTACGTGACGTGCATGAGAGGACCCGGACGAAGTTCTGATTCATCAGCGCCTCTCAGTCTGCTCGGCTCTGTTCGGGGCTCAGGTTGAACCCTGTGCACTCTCACTGCAGTCTCTCTGGTTCCAGCCTTTCTCACGAGCTCTAGGAGCCCAAAACAGGGACATTATTGCACTTGTATCCCCTGGGCATCTTCTGATTTTTTCCCTTTTGCTTCTCAGTCGTGTGCCAAGCTTGGCTTCAGCAACACAGAGGATGTACTTAAGGGCAGACTACCGCCAGTTTCGCCACTCCCGAGTGACCGACTCAGCAGGGAGCCCCACTCTGGGAGAGAAGGACTTTGCTCACTGGCTTGGCGCTAGCCAGACCACCACAAACTCCTTGGAGAACCAAGTCAGACACGTGCCAAAAGCTGCAGGGTTTACTCATGGGCACGCAGTGAGGACTCCTAAAATGTTTCCAAAGAAAAATGCACATTAAAACGTCTAAAAATACGCCTGGAGGAAGGAAACTCTCACTGTGATGAGCGGCACTAAAGGGTGACTCACGCGTGTCCACCGTCTCCTGAATCGGGATGAAGCCCACAGGCAGAGTGTCCTTGATGTCAATGAGCTTCATGTCCACCAACACGTTCCCTAAATGGCTCTTGGGAAGAGAAAAAAAAGAGACACAGAGAATTAATCTGAACACGCCTGTGGTGGGCTTGCCATCTTGGCTTCAAGATACATATTTAACACAATGACTCTTGTAGCTTTACGACAGCAAATTAATTAGAGTAGGTGGCACTTAGTGCTCCCCAGCAGTTACACGGGGACTCGGTGGCCCCCGGGAAGTGGTTTTTCATCTGCAGAACTTCAAAGCCACTCGCTCAGACATGGCCTTAGTGGATGAGCAAGCCAGGAGACACTTGCAACATAACCCAGCAGAGGGCAGCTGAACGCATGTCCCGGGACCAGGCTGACCCTCTGCCTGGGGCAGCAGGGTGGGGAGAGAGCTGCATCTAAACCAAACAGAGAACCAATCACACTCCTAAATGATCGCCAGTCTGCATATCGACACACATCTTGGTTGCTAGATGCATTCCGTAAAGTCCCAAGAATCATAAAATACGGAGCGAAAGGCCCTGCTGCCTCCGTATTGCACATCTTCTAAAATGACACGCACCAGGGCCTCTTAAAGCTCCTATTTAGTGGTGGTGTACGGGGTCCACAGCGCGCAGTTCCCATAACCGGTGCAAAAATATCTTCCGAAGACGGCACGCAGCCTTCTGTAACTGCGAGAGAGAATTCTCTGCGAACACGTCGGCACTTGCAGCCCTCATTTCAGGCTGCAAATGAGCTCTAAAGATTTGTATTCTACAACTTAAATATGTGGGGCCACCCCAGAGAGTTCATTAAAATCTTCGGAGTCATTTGCAGCTTACTTCCCCCCCTTCTCCAGTTAGATCCAGTTAAGCAAAGACTTATGGCTCCTGATCCCAAACCTCTCCTGCTAGGGTACTAGCGGTGCCCTCTGCTCGCCCATTCCCCGGAAGCTCCGCATCCCCCGAAGCCCTGCATGAGCACACTCCTAGCTTCCTTGTTCTGTGCCCAGAGAAGCCTCCGGACGGCCAACCCATCACTGTGGCCTCCGCAGCCACGCCGCAGGCCTGGCTTCCGTCTAGCTCCGAGAAGGGATCTCGCCTCCGTCTCTGCGCACAGGCGGCCAGCCCCCCCTGCCCCCTGCCCAGTGCCAACCAGCACTCTCTCTGAAGGCCAACCAGGGAGTTCTTACCATCTGAACGCTCCATTCTATTCTCTCTTGGCACTGTCCATTTTCTTTCATATCGATTTATGATGGCACATTTGTGAGGTTATTTAACATCTGTCTCCCCACTAGAGTTTAAGAACCATGAGGACTTTAGGGGACTAAGTGGCAATGGGAAAAAAATACAATAAAGATTAAATTAAAAAAAAAAAAAAGAACCACGAGGACCAAAACTATCTGTCAGTACTGTAAATGCAAGCCTAGCACAGTTCTTGGCACACAGCTGGTGCTCGGTCATTATTTGCTGAATAAATTAATGTTTTCTGGTACATTTTCAACTGGGTGGTTCACTCAAAGTCAGAAATCAGATTGGATTTGCTGTGATGACAAACCTAAACCATGAGAATAAAAACACTAAACGTATATTTAATAACTACATCATAAATGAATACATACATTATACAAAAGCACACAAATGAAATGAATTCTTTCAAATGTAACCAAAGGTCGACGTGCCCAGTGTAAACTATGGCTGGTGCTTTGGTGGCCCCGCTGTCACAAAACCGTTTCTCTCCCTGCTTGCCATCCACTCCCCGTTAGTCCACCTCAGGCGCCGGGCCCCGGGAAAACATCGCACAGAGCGGCCCAGCGAGTGGAAGGTGGCCCCTTGCGGGCGCGGAATCCATCTGACCGTGTGGGCAGGGTTTGAACCGTGAACTGACTGCAGACGTCAGCCGCTTCCAGAGTCGCCTCATCCAATCTATCATAATTTTTTTTCACGGCACTTGCGTCTCCATGCCATCGCTGCTTTCTGCATTGAGAAATTAACAGCTGGGTATGTTTCCCTGCCCCGGAGATGGATGGGCATTCATCAATACCCTTCTCAAGTGTCTTCTGCTTGACAAGTTGGGTTTTACAGAAGTCAACTGCACACCACTTAGCACGGCCTCGCCGTCCGCACTCTACGATGTCCCTGGTCATTAAGCCAGAACGTTGGTGGTACGGCCATTTTTTAAAAAAGCATCAAAAAACCCTCCCATGCATACAAAATGGGAGGCTGCCCTGCCAGAGCCTCCCGCAGCCCGAGAGGGGCCCCTCTGCGCAGGGGGCTGCGCTGCACCGGGTGTAATACAGTAGGTCTGCGACACCATTAATTCTGCGTGTTCCTCTCCCCTCCCCCACCCCGTGCTCCCTTTCATTTCCTCCTCATAAATATGAAGAACGTATCCCCAATCCTTGTTGAGCAAATGATTCATGCCAAAAGCCCAATATGCACTGACTCAGGGTATTTATATTGCCTCTGGTAGCCAGTATTTGCTAGTATACTGTAATTATTTTTGACAACCTTGCATTTAAGGTAGCCACAGATAACCAACTTAATATTCAAATGTTCATAAATCCTTCTGTTTAATATCCTCCCTACCTAATCTATGTACATTATTATTACAGGTAATGCAGAAAGTACAGGGCATGAAAAGTGCAATTAATCTCGATCCTTCCCCAGGAAGCAACGTCACTCCACAGCCAGGTTTCTGTATTAACAGCATTATTGGGAGAAAGAAATTTAGGTGCCGAAGGAGTCTCCCAAAACTCCTACACTGGGAGTCTCAAGTCACCTAATTAAGAACCTGTCCAGTCTTGAGGCCCCACATCCCTCCTTTACGGCTGTAAAAAATCGCGCTCCGCCAAGTCTTGGCCCTGACAGCAGGCGGGCACAGGCTGGCTGCAGCCGATTAAAATACGCCTCACTCCCACCTACTCCTGGCCCGGCAAGTGGGCTCCGCCTTCCTCTTGAAATGGATCCCTTTGGATCTCGCTACAGGACCCATTCAATCTTTTTCTGAAAACAAAATGCACCTATGTCCTATACTGCTTCCAAAGACAGGCAGAGGTCTCTCCTGCTGCCCAGGTCCGCATCTGACAGCCCTTGTCACAGCCCACTGCCACCCTGGTCCCCGTGGAGGAAGAGAGGCAAAGGGGGCACGCAACCAACACGTCTCTAATGTCCAACAAATGTTGACTGAATCAGTGCATTTTCTATAATACGTTTACCTATGACACCCAAAATTAACAAGCTCCGGTGACTCCTCTGTCATTTTTAGACTCGTCACTGTCCCCACACCAAGGGATGGGGGACTCTTCTGGCCTAGAGTACCAACAACCCACAGCCTTCAGGGGAAATGCAACAAAAACAGAAATCAAAAACAATCAAAGAACCTTGGCTGGTGTGGCTCAGTGGACTGAGTGCTGGCCTGCGACCCAAACAGTCACTGGTTCGATTCCCAGTCAGGGCACAGGCCTGGGTTGCGGGCCAGGTCCCCAGTTAGGGGCACTTGGGAGGCAGCCACATATTGGTATTTCTCTCCCTCTCTTTCTCCCTCCCTCTCTCCAAAAATAAATAAATAAAATCTTAAAACAAGAACAAAAAAAGATCAGAGATTGTGGCTGGCCTGGGAGGCCAGGGCTTTAACCTGGAGCCTCTTCAGTCAGGACAGGTGATGCCTGAGCAGAGGTCAGTAACGACACCACGCAACCGCCGAGCAGAGTGAGCACGTGAACACGGGCTGTCAATCCCCGGGAGCGCGTCCTCACGGCCCTGAGCAGCAGTGAGCGCGCCGACATGCACGAGGGGGACAGGACAGAGGGGACAAAAGCTAAACGCATAAACGGTTTCTAAACAGGGCTCAGGTGAACTCCAGGGACAAAGGGGCGGGGAGTGGGCTGTGCGAACGCGGATGTGGGAGGGAAGCTGGGGCGATGGGGGACTACCCCTAACTTCATGAGCCCACGTCTGTGAAGGCAGCCCGACCTCCAGGCCTGCCCCTGAGTGGCCGCTCAGGCTGCACAGCGAGCCCCAGGGACCTGCTCAGCAGACTCATCAGAGGCGCAGCTGCCGCCGCCCGGCCTGCCTGGAGGACGGAGGAGATCCCCAGTGTCCACACCAGGACTCCCCCCACTCCCTGAGAAGCTGTACTTTACAACCAGCATGCGTCATGACTGGGGGAAGTTAAAGCATGGACTTCTCCCCAGCCCTGAATATGGTAGAAATAATTTTCCCACCTCAGGCTTAGCAATAAACACAGGAATGGCAAGTGGAAGAGAATGAGATGCAGAGAAGCGTGCGACGGTCCACATCCAGAAAACAAAGGCAGAAGGGACAGGCAAGGACCCTGTGACAGGACCATGGGGCCGTGGGGATGCATGACAGGGGGAGAAAGACCACTTCTTTTCCTTGTCACGCTTCTGAATGAAGATGTTCAAAGTTGTTGGTTTTAAAAATAATTTTAAACCATGAACATAAATTAATGAAAATATTTCCAAAAAACTTTGCGTTAGAAAGAGACAGTAACATTTAGGCCCAAAATGAAATGACATCCCTGAAAATCAAAATCTGCTCCCTATGTGGGGCCAGGAAAGACAGCCGACCTCGGAGAAGCCCCCACCCGTGATGTCAGGAAGGAGCTAATACTCAGGATGGGGTCCTGGGACGGGAGAGGCGCATCTGCAGGGCGGCTCAGGCAGGTCCCACGCAACGCAGGGGTTCAGGAAAGCTATTTCCCCCTGTTTTCAAGCGGCCCAGTAAAACACTATTGGAAAAGCTTTAGATATCTTTTGAAGTAGATATCTTCAAAAATGTCCTTCTTTATGGGCCTGACATGAAAAACAGCATAATAAAAAGAAATCTGCACTCGGTGGGTACCCACCTGCAGAAACAATGAAGCGTCCTCTGTCACACGGAGACTGGGAGGGAAAGAGTCACTTTGGTAACAGGGCTGTGTCTGCGCAGAGGGGTGACCAGGCAGTACCTTTCCAGCTATGCCTCCATTTGTGGGTCGGCTTTCAGTCCAGCTTCACTGGAAAGTTCTCACGTCCACACTACCTGCGATGTGCTACTTGGAAGCAAGGTGGGCAAACAAGAGCTGCGAGGGAAATTTCCTGGTTTCCTTGCGAGGACCCAGGCTGACGGAATTCACGGCGCACTTGGGTGCAGGGTTAATAATACTGCTAATAAATGAAGCGCAGCGCTAGCTGCCGATTCCACCCAGTTCGCTAAAAGCGCAGATGAATTAACATGGCGATGAAAATAAACCACAACAAAAAACACGAGGACATTTCAGACAGGAATGTAAGTGGCTTGTGCTCACTCAGCAAAAGGAAAAGCACTGCTGGACTTACATTTTCTTTGGAAAATGATCTTGTGAAACACAGGTATCTGGTAACCTTGGATTTAAATAAGCCGTCTTTCCAGAGGTCAGCATCCACACCATCTGCCGTCTGTGCAACCTACACCAGAGAGACAGAGAAGGACCGCAGGTAAGGCGGGATGGCACCGAAGGCGCGCGAGTGCGCGCTGCGTCGTACCTGTGCCAATTAACACCGGCCCGAACCCTCCTGGCATCTCATTAGTTCATCTCACTAGGCCCCGGGAAGAGATTTTCCAAAAGGGGAAAAGGGAGAGTGTGAAAAATACAACTTCTAAAAATATGGTCCCCGGGGAAGCCCTTGATTAAAGACACCCTGACAAAAATGGTTCTAATGAGAAAAGAGCAACTTTTGTTGTAACGGACCAAGGAGGGATCGGGGAAGTCAGCACATTAAGTCGCTCATTACCACTTACTTGGGGGGATGGGAGGGGAGCAGGAAAAAGTCCAATGGGGTGTGAAATACCACCTGAGGGGGGCGCTGCCGGTGGGGACCCTGACTGGCCCCCTGCTCCAGGACCCCGGGGCCAGCCACAGTGCTTCCGTCCATGGGAGTCTACTAGGGACAGGGGGATGGGGGCAGGAGGCAGGAAAATTTCCTCCTCACTGTGTCTTCTTGGTACAAGCTCTGCGAGGGGTATTCAAGGTCAGAAACTGAATCATCATAGAAAAATAAGGACGATCCAGGGCCTGGTGTATAGGCTCACCAGGAAGCCATTTCCTCGTGTGTTTTCCTCGAAGAAGAGTTCAAAGAGGCAGCTAGCCTTGATTTGGGCCTACAGGACCTGTGAACTGGACTACACTGCAGGGTGGGGGACTGGCGTGAAGGCCCCCGGTTGTGGGGGAGAGTTTACTCCAAGACTAGAGGAGGGCAGAAAAGGCCGGACGCGAAAGTGTTCCTGCTGGTTCTTCCAGACTGTGCTCAGTGGGGACTGTCAGGGCTGGGCCTGCTCTCGCACCGGCAGCCCCCCACATCAGCACTCCCAGCATCCTACCAGAGGATCCATCAGCCTCCAGCACCGTGGCCGGCACCCCGAGGGGCACTCCCGGAAGGCTCAGGCAGCAGCGTCTGTTCAGGGTGCACCCAGAGCCTCCCTGCCTGTCCCTGTGAGGTGCAGTTGGGATGCAGCCCTTGACCTGACAAGCCCCCCACCGTGCTGACAAACTGCTGAAAGCATCTCCATTCTCCACCCTCCAACACTGCCCGAGTCAGCCCCATCCCACGAACACGCTCACAGGCACAACAGCGGCCTCTGTCACATACACAGGCTGGGGGCGCGCGGGCGGGGTGGCTCCACAAGGCCATTCCCGGAGCCCCCACGGCCACATTCTCTGAGGCTGCCTGAGAACAGCCCACAGGCCACGAGGCAAAAGAAAAATGCTTTTCTTTTCCCAAACCCAGCGGTCGTAAATGAGCAAATGCTACAAAGGGAGAAGAAAGGCCCTTCTGCGAAATGTGCACGTACGCCTCACCTGAAATCTGCAGGAGGAGGGCATGGGGGCAATCTGAGGGCACTGGTCGCTCCAAGTCCATCACCCCCACAGAAGCAACTTGGGGGCACAGGGTGGGGCCGCATCAGCATTTTCCCCATGATGGTTGTACGTAAAGTTTCTTGGAAAACACGGCATTTTAGGCAGTGGCCCCAGCCCCCCACCGCCAAGGACCCCTGTCATTTGTCTTCTCCCTCGGGTCCCCTGTCTTAGAAGATTCTTTTGTTTCCGAAACTCTACTTTTACTGTCCTTCCTCAGTTCTAGGATGTAGTCACTTGGGAATCACCCGTGTATTTAATAAACACCCCTTTAAGAAAAAAAGAAATAGTATCATATCAAAATATACAAATCTCTTTTAAGGGGCATTGCAATTTCAGAACCACTAAAACAGGAAAATAAAAAATGCGTAGGGACAAAGAAATAAGGACACCTACTTGACTTCTCTATAATAAATGCATTATTTAAAAAATATTTTTAAAAATAAGTCTGCAGAACACTGGAAGTGTGTGGAACCGCAGGCTGGGACCTCGGGAGGAGGAAAGCTGTGTCCAACCTCCCACCGGAAAGGGAGGGAGGCCAGCGGGCTCTCCTGCGCATGTGGCGAGTCCACGGAGGGTGGGGTACGCCCTGCATCAAGGCGATTGTTTCCAAGGTTTGAAAAGCATGATTCCCGCCTCGCACCATTGCTAGAGTTTTTCTTTTTCTGAGTGAGAAGACACCTCGGCGTGATAAAGAGGAGAGTGCAGGCCTGTCGTGGGCGGCAGGCCCCCTTCTCCCTCCTGGGAGTTAGCATCTCCGACCCGAGCTGAGGAGCATTATACACGGACAACCAAACCGAAGGTCCAGTCTGAGCCCACAACTCACCTGCAGGGGAGTAAAAATGTGTGATGCCCTCCAACCCCCGTCAAGGGAAAGCAAGGAAGGGGGAGGAGAGAAGGAGGGAGGGAGAGAGAATATGTGTGTGGGGGGAGGAGGGGTCTGGGCAGAATGCAGAGACACTGGAATCCTGGGCCACTGAGCTGGACCCATGCAGGGGCCACGGCTCCACGAGCAGGAGCCGCAGTGAGAAGGTCCCAGGCCTGTCTCACCGGGAGCTCTAGCGAAGAAGCCTTGGGGTCAGGGGGCTGGACATTCCCAGCCTAGCCTTCTCTGCAGCAATCCAACGTACCGAGAAACTTCTGTCTAATCCAGTCATGTAAGGTGCTTCCTAGCCTAAATTCTTCCCACCCCTAGGTGGATGAGCTATGATGAGCTAACAACCTACGAGATAAATTACGGGGAAGGCAGGCATCGGCATGGGGTGCCCCTGTAGAAGTTCATGTCTAAAGTCTGACCCTGTGAACTGGGCAGCCAGTCTCTGGCTCCTGAGATGCGGACTGCGTGCGTTCGTGGGGAAGAGGGCTCCTCCTGAGCACGGAGGGGTTAGAGGAGCCCATGAGCGTGCAAAGTGCCTGCCTCGGTGCTCACCAGAGAGCGCCCACAAAGCCTGTGCTAACATGTCCAAACTAAAACTGAGGACAAACACCAAGCCAAATAATGAAAGCGATGTCGTGCTACACGGGGATTCGAAAAGTCCGGAACTGTCGCATCAGAGCTCAGCTCCAACCTCCGGTCGTCTGGGGGTCCTGCCCCACCTCTCGGAGATCAGTGTTCCGATACTAAGACGTACTTGTGCGGTAGCGCCCGCCCGCCCCACTGTGTGCAAGGACGCCGCCTGCTCGGGCCGCCACTCACCCTGTGCACTAGGCGGAGTGCCTGGTGCGTACTTGGGCGCAATCTGAATTTGCTGAAGGAATCTAAGTTTGGCTGAACAAGGCAGCCATTCAATCAGGGGCCAAGTGTGAAAAGCCCCAGGCCCTATCAGCCACCCAAGTAGGGGAAGAATCTGAAAACACGGAATATTCAGGGTTTACTCTCTGGCACTCACACATTTTAACAATCAGGCCGTGTATCTTCGTGGTTGCCTTGTCTGTGCCCTGCCTTGTCCCCCAAATGACTAGAGTGTGGTCAGTGATGCCGCTGACTGCAGTGCCTCCCCAGTGTCTGTTATAGGGTTTCACACACACGGACACACTCACACACACAGACACACACGGACATACTCACACACAGACACACACAGAGAGACACACATGCACGCACACACTCACATACAGAGACACACTCACACAGAGACACAGGCACTCACATGCACTCACACTCTCTTACACACACACACTCACACTCATACCCTCTCTCTCTCTCTCTCTCTCTCTCGTTCTAGCAACTGCCTGGGTACAGGAGCTGCCTCTGAGGAGGAGTAGGTTGAACACGTGGGTTTCTCTCTCTTCTCTGCTAAAGTGACAAGCAGGTGGAGAAAGTATGAACCTGCTGAAATAAGGAGCAAGAGAGGAGCACACACCAGAGAGATGCCAGTCAGCGCCTGCAGGGGTGGGAAGTGGAAGGCACGGACTGAGCAGAGTGGAGGGGTTAGCACCCAAGGGTCTGACGGGACCTCGCAGAGCTCCAGGGCTCGGAGCCACCAGACACCAGTGGGGATGACGGTGGAGGGCGTGGAGGTGGCGGGTGTGAGTTTAGGGCTGAAACAGGTCTTTAAACAAAGTAGTAATTAAGCTCCCAAAACCCTCATTTTGGATGTATTTTCTGCAGAAAAGAATCCAGTAAGACTCAGGACTCCAAAACACAGCTTGCTGGGTGAGGAAGGAGGTGAGGAGGAAGTAAGACTCCAGAGTGAAAACAGGGGGCCTAACAATGCACCCTGAACAGTGGGTCCCCCTCCCCTGCCGCCACCAGGCTCGCCTCGCCAGGCGTTGTACCCCCTACACGCTGGATAATGAGGGATTCGTCCCCGGAGAAACTAAGGAGTGCCAGCGAGTAGACCGTCACACGCAGACTCTGGGGGTCTCCTGTCACAGAAGCTCGTCCCTGCAGCATCCCCTGTGTCCCCCCACCCCACCCTCACCCGCACAGCTCCAACACCAGGAGGTAGCACCTCGCTCTTAAATATAAACTGACAAGGAAGGACCGGCAGGCGCTGAGGGGAAGTCAGGTGGCACAGGTGATGGGAGGAAACAATGAAAGCTACCAAACAAACAACGAAATCTATAATTAACATCCTCTGAGGGATGAGGGAGCATATGGCAGCCATGAAACCAGAGGGGAACGTTGTGGAAATGTCCTTAAAAGGAACAGTTTGAGAATATGAAGAGCCTAGAAATCAAAAAAGTTACAGGTAAAATGTAAACATTCAAAAATAAAATGCTGGAAGAGAAAATGGAGGAAATCTTCCAGAAAGTAAACTACAAAGATGAGAGAAACTGTAGGACCAATACAGCGTCCAACCAGCGACCTTTCCGGAAAGAGCAATAAAAAAAATGGAAGAGAACCGAGCCTCCACATTAAAGGGGGGCCTGAACGTTCTACTCCCTCAACCAAAAAGTCCTCCCCTGAAGCAAGACAACAGAGAATCCCACCAAACCGGGGCTTTAAAAAACCACCATTAACACTCCCAGAGAGAAATAACAGGTCACACACAAAGGAAATAACAGGTCACAGACAATGCTGTACATTACATGCCCTTGACCTAATTATTTTATAACTGGGAGTTTGTACCTTCCGACTCTATATAACTTTTATATTAAGGAAAACAGCCATTTAAAAGACTCCACTTGATGGGGTGAGAAGTAAGGATGTGCCCGAGAGACACTTTGTAAATCAGCTGTCCAATCGAGCTGCCCGGGCAGGCGCTGTGCAGTTAACCCTTCGAACTGCCGGAGGTTCCCCAACGTCAGACTCCAGCGCTCTTTGCCCAAAGGGAAGCTCTTGAACGTACCACCCCACTAACCACCAGATTCGTCAACCTGTTCACACCCTGGTGTTTTAAGAGAGCCCGCCCACAGTTCAAAGATGTATTTGGCAGACAGAAAGCAATCAAAGGGGCCAGGAAACTCTGCAGACATTCCAAAGGAAATATCTGGCTGACACTATGAATACGAATGAAGTTCAAAGGGCCCTGGCTGTGTTAGATCATGCACCGTGGAAGCATACACTTGGCCCGGGTCAGACAGTGGCCAACCGTGCAGCCACTTAAACTCTTCATCACAGCAGTGTGGACACAGCCAGGAGGCAGGGAGCCGAAGTTACCAGCTTCTAGGACCCTACCAGGAGGTATGCCCGAAATGCTTTCCAAAAACTATAAAGTGAAAAGAGCCATTCCACTCATCTGGTGCCAAGTCGAAGAACTCTGGGCTGTTTTCTTTTTGTTCTCATTTCATTTGCATTCCATCATTTTGTATCCTGAATGCAGAGCTCAAGTCGGCCACAGAGCTTCAGCTGAAAATCTCTAATAGTTTTTAAGCAAAAAAAACCCACACAGGTGTCTCTGTCCCTGAGACTGCTGCCTGTCCCTTGGCCCTGGGCTGCTCCCTCTGCCCCATCACAGAGCACAAGACATGACCGGCCACTCCTCTCCCGCCTCCGTGACACTGCACCATCCCGGTTGGCCCTCTACCTCTCCCTCTTCAAGCCTATCTTTCCTACATCTGCCAGTGATTTCCTGCCTCCCAGGCTTTGCTCCAGTTCCCTCTCAGACCCCATCACAAGGAAGCTTCTCATCACTCAGGACCTGTGAAAGAACACTGACCCTGCATAGCCTCCCCGATGACATCGGCCAGAAGCATACTCTGTCCTCCCAGGACCTACCCTTCCCTTCGGCTTCTTGCATCAAACCTTGTCTAATTTGGAAGAAAGCATGTCACTCTTTTGTAATACAAGTTTTAATTAAAAAATATCAGATAGTAGAGACCTAGGAAAAAAAGGGGGGTGGGGTTTCAAATGCTTGCGCATGTGTACAAGGAGGGGCGCTGCCAGAGAAAGCACGGGGCCTCCCAGTCAACTCAGAATCTCAGATGAACAATGAATGACTTTTCAAACTGAAGGAACTTCAAAACTTTCAGATGTAAGTGGGCATCCTGTATTTTTAGGTGCTAAATCTGGCCCGGACACAAAGGATACACCTAGCTAAGTGAAAAACCAGAACCAAACAGGGAGTGGGGTGGCACCTCCAGCCCGCCGCACAGCCCCACGTCTGGACGGGACACACTCACCTGGAAAGGTCTAAGGAACACGTGCATCATCCGGGAAAGATCAGCAAGAGCTACTGCACAGTCTAACTGATAGTAAAAGCACAGTTATGATTTGTTTCTATGACATTTACACATGCAAATGCAGCGGGAAAGGCAGGCCAAAGAGCAAACCAATGACAGGGGCTACTGGAAACTAGGGGTGTGGTCAAAAGGAATTTGAGCTTTGGTTGTATTATTTGTTAAAATAAGAAGACTTTTGTATTCCTTACTTAATCAAAAGTAAATACAATTTTTTGCAAAACGAAAAGAACAAGTCTAGAAGGATAGCACCAAACTGTGTAGGGTCAGAGAGAAGGAAAGGTAATGTTTCACTCTTTAGTTTATATAATTCTACAGGATTTGAAAATGAGCTTTCATAACTTAAAAATGTCATGAGGCTATTTTAAATGAAGTTTTACAAGGCAGGGCTCACTGACCCTCTCTCCATAGATCCTGGGAGTAAGAGAAAGTTCCGTCATGGGAAATGCGTCTGGTGAGCCCAGAAGGGAAAGAGAGGCTGGTGCGTGAGGCTGGTTCCTGCAGACCTCCCTCGGTCTGCTGACCACGCCCACTGATCCAAAGTCCTTCTCTGGCTGGACTCTGATAACAATTTGTGCCTTGTAGCACCCAATACCTACTCTCCTGGGCCAGGGAAGGAGGGAACACAGCACATTAAAACATGGGCTTTTCCTGGCTGGTGTGGCTCAGTGGATTGAGTACCAGCCTGCAAACCAAAGGGTTGCCAGTTCGATTCCCAGTCAGGGCACATGCCTGGGATGCGGGCTGGGTCCCCAGTAGGGGATGTGCGAGGCAACCGCACACTAATGTTTCTCTCCCTCTTTCTCTTTTCCTTCTCCTCTCTCTAAAAATAAATACATAAAATCTTAAAAAACAAACAAAGAAACAAGGGCTTTGGTATCAGAAATATGTGAATCCAAATCCTGGCTTCACCACTCAGTAGCTGTGGACCTTGCTGAGCTCCTCGACCTCTCTGAGCCTCAGCCTTGGACCTCTGTACATGGAGACGACAGGTTCTACCTGCTGCAGCTGCAGCAGTTACAGAGCGAGATGATGCAAATGAAGTGCGCTGCCCAGCAGCACCCGGCCCCAGTAACCTCTTGATAGGCGGTAAATATTGGTGTTGGCATTCCATGGAAAGTAGTGCCCCCCTCCCACACCCGGCGGGCGGGCTGACCTGGCTGTGAACAGAGACCTCTCCCTGCATGGGCTGTCATCACTAGGGTGCAGTTCATCTCCTCAAGCCACAGGTCCTTACTTTCTTTCAGCAAATATTTACTAAGCACTCCCGACGTGGGAGGCACTGGCACCATGCCCTTCTGCACGTACAAATACGAGTGGCGCGGCCCCTCCCTCAGAGGGAAGCCGGCAGGCACAGCGAGTTGCACAGAGGGCACAGAGCCGAGGAGGGACACTAGGTTTGACCTTAGCTCATCCACACCTGTTGTGTGACCTAAGAAGTGCGCTCCAGCTCCCTGAGGCTTCATTTTCTTATTTGCAAAATGAAATTATAAATGGTAATTCCGCAGGGTCATTGTGTGAAGTACAGAGCACAGAGCAGCTGGCACGGGGACAGATGGACGCAGCACAGACATCCAGTGTGACTGGAAGTGCAAGGCAGAATAGCAGGAGCGCTAAAAGGAACGAACGAGAGGAATAACAAAGCACATCGGGGTGCGGGAAGGGGTTAGGGCGGGGCAGAGAGAGGAGACTCGAGGCGGTGAGCGGAGGAAGGGGGCAGGCGTGCCCCCTGACCTGCTGGATCAGAGTAGCACTTGTGGGAAGAGCAGGCTGGCTGGACTGTGGCCAGCGCAGCATGGGAGAAGAGCCAGGGGCAGAGGTGGACAGAGCGGGGCAGGTGTGGGAGGCGGGGCTGCCCTTGTACAAGGGGCGTGTCTCTGCAGGACAGGCAGCAGGAGGAGGAATTCCAAGTGATGCTTCAGGAGACACCTGGAGCTGAGAGGCGAGGACTGGAGTCTCTTGGAAGAGGCTATGTGGGACAAGGATGGTGTGGACTGAGCTGCGGCGGGAGGAGAGGCAGGAAAGGCTGAGGCAAAAATGAAGCAGAGATAGACATAAAACTGCCTGCTGGGGGTGGGGGGTGGGGTTGCGGAATAGGCGGAGGAGCCCCAGGATGATTCTGGCCTCGGTCTCGCAGGAACAGTTCAGGGGCAGTTGTGGGTTGGGGTACTGGGTCGGGGGTGGGAAGGAAACAGAAGACAGCTGAGTTCCAGAACATTCAGGTTTAGGGTAAGACAGCTATGCTATGTGGGCTTGTCTACCAGGCAGGTGGAAACATGGGCTGGTGAAGACCTGAGGCCTGAGCACAGGTCATCTGGGGGAGGGTGGAAGCCACCCCCCCCCCATGTGGCTGGGACCCCAGCTGGAGGAGACCAACTTCCTCGCAGGACATGATTAAGAAAATAGTAAAAACTCGTGATCCCGGGATGAGCAGAACATCCAGTGACCCTTCCTGGCTTCCCCAGCTTTGAGTAAGGACTCCGTCTGTGCACTGGCCCAGGCTCCCCGCCACACTGCCGGCTCCACCTGTGTCCTGGCTCTCGGCAAAGACCGCCTGCCTGGAGTGGTGGCACAGGTTCCTGCTGGAGCAGAGCCAAGCTACTCAGACCCCACGGCCAGGCTCTGGGCTCTGGGCTGGCTTTAACAAAGGGGCCCTGAAAGAGACCCAGCGAGACAGGGAGGACAGGAAGAGTTAAAGTGATGGGATTTAAGAGGAGACAAGCTGAACTTGTGAGCTCATGAGTCACACTCAATGACAGGAGCAAGAAAGCAAAGGAGATGAACTGGCACTTGTGGCTAAGTCACCCCTCCTATTTACTCTATTACTCAGCTCTCAAACCACACTGCCAGCTCTAATTGCATTTCAATTCATGTTTAACACAAACATAACTTAGTTGGATGTTAGCATCCAATACTCCGAACACAGAAAGGCAAAACAGAAAGGAGCCTGCTAATTCAATTCAATAAACGCCCTTTGCTTGCTCGGTGGTGCATGCGTGCACCCAGGCACGGGGCTGAGGACTGGGGGTGCAGCTCTGGGAAAGGAACCATTCCACAGCCTCCAGGGGGCCTACGATGCAGACAGAGACACACACAGGCTGACAACTGCAGTTAAAGAGTGGTAAGAGCTGCAAGAGAGGAAAGTGAACACAGCATCAAAAGGCAAAGAGTTAGAACATCATGCCATGTGGAGAGGCACAGAGGCAGGAATGGGGACAGCACATTTGAGGCACCACATAGAGTTCAAGGGGATAGGATGAGGGCTGCAAGGTAGGGACAAGCAAATTTAAGTCTTAGGTTCCAGGGAAGTCCATCTGTTTGATAAACACCTTCTGAGTGCTAACTGCTGAACATCCAGTAGTAAATACAACAATGAACTCGCCTTTGAATCTAAAAACAAGGTGAATAAACTGATCTTTTAGACAGTTTCGAGGCTGGGATGGGGTTGGAGAGATGTACTGGAGACAGTTCCACTGGCTGTAACGAAGGAGAGTGGAGAGTGATTACTGGATATTTGCTTAGTCAACAGATCAATCCCTTCTTAAGCTCCTGCCCTCTCCTCTGGCCCTCTCTACAAACACAGTGGAATCTGCAATCACGCAATTCCCTGTAACATCAACCTCACACACCAGTCAGCCTAAACCATGACCAAAAGGGTCATGGAACAGCTAAGAAACTCGGCGTGGGCGGGGGTGAGGACAGAGTCGGAATTAGGAACAGTAACAGAATTTGATGAGATTGTTTGACACAAGAAAAGTCCGTATTAAAAAAATTAGCTTTTCTCTCTAAAAAATAAGAAACTTCCCATATCTTTTTCAAAGCTTTAAGATAGTTTGCAGAATGTGGGAATTACCGGTTCCTTGACAATTTTAGAGAATGCTACATTAAAACAATTTGGGCTTAGTACTTTTGTCAGAAATAATTCTCTGATGACTTCTCCAGTTTCTTCCTGTGATACAGGTTTGTTATTGGAGTTCTTCTTAAGCAGCTGTGCACTGATCTAGCTCGTCAAGATTTTCAATCTTAGTCACATCAAGCTGCACACAGGAGCGATTCATCATATTCTCTTACAAATTTCCAGTCTCCTTAGGTTCCTACTTCCCTCTCCTTAATCTAAATTCTGCTTATATTTCTTTTTACTATCATACCGGGCAAAAAAGTTTATCTATTATGCTTCTTACAAAGAATCAATTCTCAATTAACAACTCTCCCTCCTCTCTTACTTCTGATTTCTCATTCAATCTCTATTATTTCCTTCCATGTGTTTTTCTAGCTACCTCAGCTGGGGGAAAATACTGATCAGTCTAATATACATGTAATTGGAGCCCCCGAAAAAGGAGGGGTTAGGAGAACCATTTTAATAATGCCCAACATTTTCCGACTGCAACAGCAGCAGCATATCCGTTCTTTTCGGGCGTCTGCAGAACATTCACCAAGACAGATCCAGGCTGGGTCGAAACTGCAGCCCACAGGCCAAGTCCAGCCGGTGGCCTCTTTGTGTACCGCCTATGAATTACAAATGGTTTTTATGTTTTTATGGGTCAAAAAAATAAATATGCAGCAGGGAACACATGTGGCCCACAAAGCTTAAAATATTAACTATCTGGACCTTTCCAGAAAAAGTTTGCTCACTCCTATTCTAAGCCATAAAACTGAGTTTGTTCTCTGATGACATGGAATTAAATAAGATGTTAATAACAGAAATATACCTAGAAAGCCCCCAAGTACATGGAATTGAGACAACACACATCTAAATAACACATGAGTCAAAGAACTCAAAGGGGAAATTACATAGTATTGTAAATGGCACTGAAATTAAATACAAAATAACAAAATTCAGGGATGCAGTTAAGGCAGAGTTTAAAGGGAAATTCATAGCATTAAAATGCTTATATTAGAAATGAAGAGAGTTCTGAAATCAATAACTAAAATTTCTGCCCTGGCTGGTGTGGCTCAGTGGATTGAGTGCTGGCCTGTGAACCAAAGGGTTGCTGGTTGGATTCCCAGTCTAGGGCACATGCCTGGGTTGCGGGCCAGCCCCAGCAGGGGCACGCGAGAGGCAACTACATATTGATGTTTCTCTCCCTCTCTTTCTCCCTCCCTTCCCCTCTCTAAAAAATAAATAAATCAAATATTTTTTAAAATTACCAAAACTTCTATCTTAAAAAAACTAGAACATTAAACCCAAAGTAAACAGAAGAAAGGAAATAATAAACAGAAAACAATACAACAGAAAACATAAAATTAATAAAGAAAATAAGTAAAATCAATTGCTGGTTCTTTGACAAGATCAATGAAATTGATCAAAGTCTAGGCAGCCTGAGGAGGAAAAACGAGAGGCAACACCTGTGAGCATTATTAGGCATGGATAAGAGCACGCCCGGCAGGTCCTTGATACATTCAAAGGATAAGAAAATACTGTGAACAACTGTATGCCCAGGCGCTGGGAAACTTAAATTGAAAAATTCCTTGACAGACAGAAATTACCAAAGCTCATTCAAAAATATCTCATTTGAATAGCACTGTATCTATGTAAAAACTTGAACTGTGGTTAAAAACCTACCTAGATCCAGGCCCAGACAGCTTCACTAGCAAACTTTACAAACATTTAAAGAAATATAATTCCAATTCTACATGAAGTAGTCCAGAAAACAAATGAGGAAGGAACCCTTCCCAACTCCTTATATGAGACCAACACTAACCTAATTCCAAAACCAGACAAAGATGTTGTAAGAAAACCACAAGTCAATCAATATTTGTCATGAACATAAAATGTCTTAGCAAACCTTAGCAAATCGAATGTAACAATAAATGAAAAGGCAATGTAGTGTGTGCATGCGGGGTTTGTCCCAGAAACCCAAGTTCGGTTCAACATCGAAGGTCAATCGGTGTATTTCATCATATTAAAAGACGACAAGGGGAAAGTGATATGATTATCACAGAAGATATACAGGTAAGGCATTTGACAAAATTCAGTACCCATGTATGATGAAAACTCTGTGGAAGCATACTTCCTAAGCTTGTTAAGTACTATCCACAAAGAAACAAAAAAAGCTACAGCCAACACTACGTTTAAGTGGTGAGACACTGAGGGTGTCTCCCCTGGGATCTGGAAGAAGGCAAAGCTGTCTGCTCTCCCCAGTTCACCCGTGTTCTGGGGGTTCTGGTCAGTGCCGCAGGGCGAGAGAAATGAATCAAAAGGCATACAGAGTGCGCAGCTGAAAGGAAAACTGAATACAACTTACAAATAGCACCAAAAATATGAAATGCTTAAGAATAAATTTGGCCAAATATCTGCATGACTTACACGCTGAAAACTGAAAAAGACTGATGAGAAAAACTGAGGAGGACTTAAATAAATGAAAGGCTATAACGTGTTATTTGGGAATAATGTAAGATTTAGGGGTAAGCTACAAAAATAACATAAAAAATTCCTGTGCTCTACTCTTTACCCAGAGTCTCTAAAATGTTAACATTTTACCACATTTCCTTTCTCTCTCTTCCTTTCTCCCTCTATGGAATATATATATATATTCGCACATTTATTTATATGCTATATTCTCCACACAGATCAAGAGGCACATGATGTCCATTTGTCTCATTACTGGTAATGTTAACCAGTAACTTGCTTAAGGTGGTATGTGTTTGATTCCCCACTTTTACTCTTTGCAACTGACAGGTATTTTGTGAGAGAGACTGTGAGACTATGTAAATATACTACTTCTCATACAATTTTCAGCTGGTGGTTCTGACATCTCCATGTATCTTTTAAGACCAAGATGAAATTGACAGATGTGACTAAATCAAAACTTCATAAGATGAACAATAATCAACAAACTTTGATACTATAAACAAAGTGGAAAGACAATGACAGACTGAGAGAAAAATACCTATAATGTATACGACAGTCAAAGAATGAACAGAACAAAGGGAACCCTACAAATCAGTAAGAAAAAGCCAACCAAGTGAGTCAACTTTGAAAACAGAAAATTAATAGAAAAAATACAAATGGCCAATAAACATGAAAACATTACCGATAACAGAACTGCAAATTCACACAATGTGCTCCTACTTTGGAAAAATAAAAATAAGAAGACAGATGTACAGAGTGGCGGTAAGAATGAGGGTAAATAGAAACTTCTGTATACCATCTACTGGGGGGCATATATAAACTGGTAAAGCATTTTTGAAAAGCTAGTGGTGGTAACTACTAAAATGTACCAGGAGCACACACCCAGAGATGTATGTGCGGGAATACTTATCACAGCACCGCTTTTCAAAAACCAAAGAAAAAATTAAATTTCCAATAGTGGGGCAGTGGCTAACAAGTTACAGAGGAAAAAGAGCCATTAAAAAGAAGGAGGTCGATACGGAAAGATTTCCTACATACACTGTTCAGGAAAAGAGGAAAGACGGAACATCATGTAGAGCACATGCATTAATAATAACAGAAGTGATACAATAATAGCTACATAGCTCAAGGTATTGCCAGTTAAACTGTTTGAAGCACTTTGTGAACATGAGTTCATTTAACCCTCTCCACCATTCTAGGAGGACAGTTCTGTGAATAATCCCCACTTCAGAGACAAGGAAACTGACACTCTACTAAGGGGTAAAGTACCTCAACCAAGGTCACACAGCTCGTAAGTGGCAGAGCCAAGATATGAACTGAGGTAAGAGGGTTCTGCTTTTGATCACTAAACCATACAGCCTCTCTCTATGCATATATATAAAGGTATTTGCAAAATTACAGAAAAGGGACTGGAGGGGTATAGACCAAACTTTTAACAATAGCTATGTTACTAAAACAAAACACTACTTCACAATAACCAACTAATTAATGAATGGAACTGATTACCAGATCCTCTGGAGGTCTGACTACTTTAGGAACCAGAACAGATTCTTCCTTCTAGTCTCTTGTCCCTTACCTGGAGGTCTCTCGCAGGCTCTTTGTCCCCTGCAGTGACCCTGATCTCTCGATAATACAGCTCACCCCCCCACAATTCTCAGCTCTAGCCACACCCCTCTTCCCCATACACACCATCTCTCATGCAAACAATCTCTGAATACTTACTTAAACGTGGACCACAAAAATTGAAAAAGGTGGCCTGAAGCATGAGCCGTGTAGAAATTAAGGAGTAACTGGCAAGTATTTTACAAGCATGCAGTAGCATATTTCTTCCCTATATAGATAAGGCTGAAACACAAATATTTAGGAAAGATTTCTGACAGGCTTAAAGATAAACGGATTCTCTTGTTAACCCTGAGTTAACATAAAATTAAAGCAAGCCAGGGCTTCCCCTTCTAGGAATATGGAATAAGATACACTTTTTCCTAGTCTTTCCACTGAAAACAACAAAAAGTCCTGGACAGTATATGAAAGAAACGTAAGTGGACTCTGAAAGGTAAGAGAAGAAGGCAGGCAGCTGGAGACCTCAGGACCCAAAGAACAACAATGTGGTGAGCTCTCTGGTTTCCTCTCTCACCACATATCCCAGACCTGGAGCTAAAGAAGTCAGCAACCCAGAAACAGCAGCAGACACAGACCCCCCCAAAAAGCCCTAACAAAAGGTTGCTTTCTCTAGACAATAGCAGATCATTTAGCCAATAACAGTTCATGCCAACCAAACACCATAAAAACATTGTGGCCCCACCCCCACTATGCCAGTATAACCAGAGTAGGGGGGCTAGGTGTCCATCCTCACAAGGCTGTAACAAGGCATCCCAACACTTCTGAAAAGATGGTGTCAGGGAAGGCCAACGGCATAGCCAGGCCACTCACCCCCACCAGGCAGTTATGAGGCTTCCCTGCCTCTGCCCCTCCCTCTCTCCGGGGGAGTGATAATGGAGAGACCTTGGGAGAGTCGGGACTTTCATCACGCTCTCCAACAAGGCCACCTCCCCTACCCGGTAACGTCAGTAGGGTCCACGAGGGGAGCTGGAAAGAGGCATTCTCGCTACGGAGCTGGGAGTCAGAACTCCCATCACCACCCAGCAGGAACACAGAGCCCCATCTCCTTGGGTGTCAACAGAAGCTAAGTGGGAAACTGAATTCCTACTCCTGCCTGGCAGTAAAGAGATGGCGCCCTCCTTTTCCTGCCAGAGCAATGTCATAAGAGCCGACTAAAATAAAAGGTTTAAATAAGACCCAGAGTCTCGTAATACAATATGTACCCACAATTTCCAGGTTTCAATCAAAACCCACTCATCAAGGAAAAGCACCAAGAAACAGAACAGTCTCAGACTGAATAATAAGGCGGCAATCTACAGAGGCAAAATCAGGATGACAGAAAGGTTAGAATTATCGGGGGGCAGGGGGGGACTTTAAAGCAGCCATCATGAAAATGCTTCACTGAGCAACTACGAACATGCTTGAAACAAAAGAAAGTCTCAGCAAAGAAACAGAAAATATAAAGAAGAACCAAACTGAAATTTTAGAAATGAAAACTACAGTAACTGAAATAAACTTAATGGATGGACTCGGCAGCAGAATGGAAAAGAGAGAAGAAAGAATCAGTGAACTGGGAGATGGAATAGAAATGACCTAATGTGAACCACAGAGAGAAAATAGACTGAACAAAAAATGAATAGAGCCTCGGGGAACTGTGGGCTGTAACAAAAGACCTGAGACGCCTTTCATCAGACTTCCAGGAGAGGAGGAACAGGGTGAGGCTGAAAGGTACCTGAAGAAATAATGGCTAAAAAGTTCCTAAATTTAACAACAGACATAAATCTACAAAGTGAGGAAGGTAAGCAAACCTCAAACTTGATAAATCCAAATAAACCCTCACCAGGACACATCATAATCAAACTCCTGGAAAAAACGGGACAAAGAAAAATTTGTGAAGAATTGAGAGTGGAACAACACTTTACTTATAGGGAACAACAATTCGAACGATGGCAGATTTCTCGTTAGAAATCACAGCGGCCAGAAGGAAATAACACAACATTTTTCAAGTGCTAAAAGAACTGTCAACCCAGAGTCCTATATTCAGTGAAATATCCTTCAGAAATGAACAGGAAATAAAGACATTCTCAGACAGAGGAAAACTAGGAGAATTTGTCACCAGCAGACATACTCTAAAAGAACTGTTAAGAAGTTCTCTAAATAGAAAAGAAATGATTAAAAAAAAAAAAGGAACTGTGAAACATCAGGAAGGAAGAAAAAAACATGTTATATAAAAATATGAGTAAACCGACTTCTCCTTTTGAATTTTTCTAAATTATGTTTTATGGTAGAAGCAGACATTGTAACACCGATATGGAAATATTTAAGAAAATTATATTATGAGTGAGGGAGGGGAAAGGGGCCCAAGGGTGAGGGTTCCACACTTCAGTCTAACTGGTGAAGTGAGGTCACCAGATACACACGTGCGTGCTCGCTCACACACGATGTAATACCTGAAACAACCACTGAACATGCTACACCAAGAATTACACTCCAAGAACGCTTCGACAAGCCACAGTGAAATTCTAACAAATGTTTAGGTGACCCACAGGAGGGCCAGGAAAAGGATACTGAAAAATAAAACAATGAAGACAGCACAGAATAAACAGAAAATAAATAAAATGGCAGGTTTAAGTCCCAACATATCAATAATTACATTAAATATAAGAGATCTAAATATATCAGTCAGAAGAGAGAGAGTTGCAGGTTTAACCATGTGATCTAACTACATGCTGTCTACAAGAAACTTATTTCCAGGAGAATGGTATAAGCAGGTCGAAAGGAAAAGCATGGCAAAAGGTATACCATGAAAACATTAATCTAAAAAGGAAGCAGGAGTAGCTACACTGACTTCAGAGCCAAGACAATCACAAGACAGAAAGGGACAGTAAATAGTGATAAAATGGTCAATAGGCCAAAAAGACACAGCCATCCTAAGTCTGCATGGTCCAGACAACGGTGCTGAAATCCATGGGAAGCAAAAATGGGTAAAACGAAAGGAACGAAAGATAATACCAAAATTACTGTTGGAAACGTCACTGCTCTATAAAACTGATAGAATAACGATACAGAAAATCAGCAAGGACACAAAAGAGCACAGTGACTCTATCTACCAAGGGGATCTAGTCTGTATTTTTACAAAATCTCACTCAATAACAGCTGAGGGCACAGTCTTTTCAAGTGACCGTGGAAAATACGCCAAAATAGACCGTTTCATGGACCATAAGACAAACCTCAACACATTTTTAAAGACTGAAACCGTACAGAGTGTGTTCTGCAATCACAATCAAACTAGAAAACAATGACAAAGAGATTGCTGGAAAATGTCTAAATGCTCAGAACCTAAACAACACAATTCTAAACAACCCACAGGTCAGAGAAGTGTAAAGAAAAATTAAAAATCCACGGAACAGAGCAAAAATGAAAATAAAGCATATGGAAACTTGTTGGGAATAGCTAAGGCAGTGCCGACAGAGAAATTTACAGCACTACAAGTATACATTAGAAATCAGGGAAAATCTGAAATAAATAATCTAAACTCCTACCTCAATAACCCAGAAATGGAGCAAAATGAACCCAAAACCAGTAGAAGGAAGTAAATAACAAAGATAAAAGCAGAAATCAATGAAATTGAAAACAGAAAAATACAAAAGAATCAACAAAACAAAGAGCTGGTTGTTTTGAAATGGTTAATAAAACTGACAAACTTCTAGAAAGATTGACCAAGAAAGAGAGAGAGAAGACACCAATGACCAGTATCAGAAACAGAGAATATTGGAGACTACGCAGACGTCAAAAGAATAAGGAGGGAATGCTACAAATAATTCTGCACAGAAATTTGGAACTTTTAGTCCAACCCTTTCCTTGAGTTCCAGGGAGGGAAGAGGACTGGTATTTAAACCAATCACCAGTGACTGATACTTTAATCAACCATGCCTATGTAATGGAGCCACGCAAAAGCCCCAAAGTGGTAAGAGTTCGGAGAGCGTCCAGGGTGGGGAACGCGTGGAGATTTAGGGGACAGTGGCATGCTGGGACAGATGGCCTGGCAGCTCTGGTGCTTTCCACACACCTTGCCCTATGCATCTCTTCCAGCTGGCTGTCTCAGAGTTATATTCTTGTATAATAAATCGGTGACCGAGTAAGTAAAAGGTTTCAGTGAGTCCTATGGGCCACTCAAATTAATCGAACCTCAGAAGGGGGTCATTGGAATTCCTGATCTACGGCCAATCAGAAGCACAGGTGACAAGCTGGTCTTGCAACTGTCGTCTGAAGTGAGGTGTTGGGAGTTTTATGGGGCTGAGCCCTTGGTCTGTGGACTCTGATGCTGTCCCCAGGGAGACAGTGTCAGAATTGCTGACCTGTCAGACACCTGCAACGTGTTCGTGGGGGCGCCACCCCTATGTCAGAATTGGGTCTAGAACCCTTTTAAATATGAATTATCATCTAAATTCCAGCAACAACTTTTATAGATATAGATGAGATTACTCTAAAGTTTATATGGAAAGATAAATGAGCCTGAATAGCTAAAATAATTTTTAAAAAGTGGGAGGTATCATCCTACCCAATTTCAAGACTTACTGTGAAGCCCCAGTAATCAATACTGTGTGGTATTGGCAAAAGGCTAGACACACAGAATGGAGCTGAGGAGAGATCCACCCAAATATGCCCAATTAATTTCTTATAAGGGTTCGGAAGCAAGTCAGAAGGAAAGACTATGTTTTCAATGAATGGTACCAAGCAGCTGTTCATCCAAGGGGTGAAAAAAGAACTCTGACCTAAATCCACACCTCATGTAAAATTAAATCAAAATGTACCAGCCTTAAATGTTAAATGCAAGACCATCAAACTTGTAGAAAAAAAAAAACAGGAGAGTCTTCAGGATCTAGGACTAGGCTTGGATTCGACCCCAAAAACATGATTGATAAATGGAAACATTGATACTTGGACTTCATGAAAACTTTAAACATTGGCTCTGAAAAGGGCCCTGTTAAGATAAAAAGTACAGACTAGAGAAAAAAAATATTTGCAAATCACAAAATCAACAAAACACTCATACCAAAATATATTAAAAAAAACTCTTAAAGCTCGATAGTACAAAACCAAACAATTCAATTAGAAAATGAGTATGACATGAAGTGACATTTTATCGAAGATACAGAGATGGCAAATAAGCACATGAAGAGATGCTCAACATCATCACCCACTTGAGGAACACAAATTAAAACCAAATGAGTTCTCACTGCATACCCATTGGCGTGGCTAACAGAAAACACTGACAGTAACAAATGCTGGAAAGGATGCGGAGAAGCTGGATCGTTCATACATTACTGGTGGAAACATAAAAGTTTAGAGCCGCACAGGAAAGCAGTTGAGCATTCTCATTAAAGAGCCAAATATGCGGCTGCCACATGACCAGCAATTACTCCTGGACATTCATCCCAGAGGAATGAAGACTCAGGTCAATGCAAACCTGTCCGCGAGCACTTATAGAGCCTTATTCACGGTAGCACCAAATAAAACCACCGAGATGCCCGTCAGCGGGTAAATGGTTAAGCAAATCATGGTACAGGCTAATTGATGAACACTGCACGGCAATGAAAAGGGGAAAACTATTGATGCGCACAACAGATTCTCCAGATGACTCTCCAGAGAATAATGCTGAGTTTTTGGAAAAAAAAAAACCAATCCCAAAAGGCTACATGCTGTATGTATGATTCCATGTCTATAACATTTCTGAAATGACAAAATTATAGAAATGGAGAACAAATTACTCGTTGTTAGTGGTTAAAAAAGAGTTAGCTAATCCCTACAGACAATAAAAAATTTACCTGTGAGCACTTTTGAATATAAACCAATCAATCCTGAGTGCCTATCTCCACCCGCCTCCTTGCATCGGGCTCCTTCCGTCCAGGACACTCTCCCGCTTTCCGAAATCAGCCCAGGGCCGGGTATCTGACCACTAGAGACCATCTGCGTAGCCCAGAGCCCACTGAAATGATTTCAACCAGACAGTTGGCTTCACCTGCCTTGCCCTTCCTTTCCTGCAGAGGCCACAGTGCGGGCTGCTGCCTCTGCCTTCCCCTCGCCCCCGTGGCCCTGAGTGGAGAGCTGTGCCCCTCCTCCAGGGATCCATGACAACAAACTCTCTTCCCAAAGAACTTGTGTCCTGATCTGCCGGCCTCACCATACCTGAGTAAAAACAAAATCCCGGGGACATTTAAAAACAGAAATGTTCTGTATCTTCGCCATGTGCACGTCCATGTCCAGGCTGCAATCTTGTACTAGAGTTTGCAAGTTGTTACATCGGGGGGGGGGGGGGGGGGGGAATGGGTAAAAAAGTAAACAAGATCTCTCCACATTACTTCCTAAAACTCCATGTGAATTCTACAATGATCTCCAAATAGAAAATTTATCTGAAAAGAAATGAAAGTAAAATGAAAGCAGGCCCCTCTTTTCCATTAATCCAACTAATCGAGGTTTCATTGCAAGCAGCTTTTCCCAATAATGAACAGGAAGTTGCAGGGAACAGGAGGAAATACTGGAACACGGCATTGTTCCCCAAGGGTCCTCTCCACTTTCCAAATAAACCAACTGTGGATTAAGTCCTTACTGCTGTCTATGGGGCAAAACCAGGATTCCTGGCTGGTAGAGGAGAAAAGCCAAGAAGGAGGCAACTTTTGCCACCATTTCTGATGGAACAGCCCTAACGACAGCCAGTGTTTGCTCCTCGCCTGCCTCCTGGATGCCAGGCACTGTGCTAAGCACAGGCAGTCACGTGCATCCGCCCTGGCACGCTCCACTCCCCGAGCCGGGGCTCTGCAGGGCACAGCGGAATGGGCCGGGAGGGGAAGACACAAGACTTACACAAAGGCTGGTCCTAAAACCGCTTTCTGTGTTTTCAGTAAATCTCAGCTTAATGTGTTTCCTCACAAAACTAAAGGGAAGAGCACCTGGTACCTTTTATCAAAACAAGCTCTGGTTCTGAAAATAAACCACTGTGTGAGGCCGGATTTAGTCCGCAGTTATTTCTGAACTGGGAGTCGGCCCTGGACGGCAGAGCTTCAGGAGGGGCAGCTGCCTGTGTCCTCTCTGGCCGTGAGGAAGAAGGGTGGTCTTCCTGCCCTGCTCACCCCCTTCCCCAGCATCAGCTTTCTGGACATCCAAGTGGCAGCTGTGATCAGATTGGACATATGAATATGTCCCCCATTTCCCACTTGCTATCTACCCTATTTTTTGAAAATAAGATGTCGTTTCCATCTTTATATGCTTTTCATGTGATCTTTAAAATACCTTGATCACTACTGAAAAATACCAGCTTGCTTGAATCTGCATTTAGAAGATTTGTTTCTTTTACTGTCTCGGTGAGTAAAATACAGGGCCTCACTTCCAGGTTTGGGATTTTAAAGGTATCTGTCTCTATGTCCTCTGGACCCAGCCCACGGGTCCAGAGGGGGCCGATCTCCTCTAGCACCCCCAAAGCCCTCCCATGTAACAGTTCAAGCACTGGAAACTTCCAATTATTTAGAAACTCCCAAATATATTTAGGGCCTATATAACGTATACAGCTCCAGCAGTCTTTAAGAAATGTCTTCTTGCCTAACCAGTTTCAGAAATAAACAAGTATTGAGAGAAAGAGAGATGGAGGGTGAAAGAGAGAAGAAAGGAAGAAATGCCAGTGGAGACTTCCGGGATGACTGGCCCATGTGCTGCCCGGGGGGCTTGGTCAGGGGTCCGAGGCGGTGAGCAGAGCTGGCTTCCCAGCGGCGCATCGAGCGGAAGGATGGGAACTAAACAAACACGACTCCCTGGCTTCTCTCTGCAGGCTCGGATGCTGAGTCGTCTGCCCCCCTCAGGGGCTGTGCTTCATCAGACAGCCGCTCTCTCCTATATTGCCAGGCCCCCCTCACCCTGCCCCTGGTTCCTTCCCATGAGCAACTAAATGTGCTCATCACTTTCCACCTTTAAACAAAGGAACAGGGGTCTGTGACCCCATGTCATCCTCTAGGTGCCACTTGCCTCGCGCCTCCATCCTTCAAAGGCCGCCCGCACTGCCTCCCATTTCTACTGGACTCTTCAAGTCCACTCCAATCTTGCTTCTGAGCCTGCCAGGTTCACAGCCACCTCCACCTTTTGGTCTCATTTCACTTGCCCTTTAGGCAACTTTGAATACAAAGGACCATCTCTTCTTCCAGAAATAATATTTTCCCTTCAGTTTCTTAGTAATTTTCCACCTGCCCCTCTGGATACTTGGCCCTGGTCACTTCTGAGCGCCTTCTTCACGCCCACCCCTCATCAGTGACACTCAAGGGCACTCGGACCTGGAGTCAGACGTGGCACCTCGTCTCTGCCGGTTCCACACCCTCTCCCTGGACCAAGTCAGTGTTGCCTGGTCTCTGCTATGCAAGGACGATGCCCACACCTCTCCCCAGACCACTGAGCTAGGGCTCCTCAACATCTCCACCTAGACGTCTCATAAACGCCTCGACCTCGGCGAGTCCAAACCTGGCCCAACTGCCCTCTTCCACCCCCAACACCCTGGTGGCCTCTGTTCCTGTCTTGACTGACAGCACCCATACCCACCCAGCTTCCCAGCAAGACACACTGGTGTCATGCTGGTCCTTCCCTTCCCTCACCTCTGCACCCATCCCCCAACACTGAATCTATTTTTCTCTGTGAAAGAGTGAGTTCGGCCCCTCAGATCCGGCCACTCCTCTCCACGTCCCCTGCTAAGGGGCTAGGCCACTGCCCTCTCGCCCTACTCTGGCAGAGCCCCCAAACTCACGCACTTGCCGCGGTGCCTGCACCCTCTGATTACTGCCCGTGCTGCACGCGACGAGCAAACTCTGGAAAGCAGGAGCCGCAGAACCGCTTCCCCTTCATGTCCTTTGGTGACTCCCACCGCCCTCCTAGTAACGAACAGACTCCTTCGGGTGGCTCGCAGGGCTCGACTGTGGCCTGGCCCCGTCCTCCTGTCCATCTGCATCTCTCACCTTTCACCTCATGGGGCCCGACCTTCCAGAACACTGGGACTCTCAGTGCCTTGCACAAAAGTAGGTAGTCAATAAATATTTGTGTCACAAATGCACGAATGAATGAATGAGTAATGTCAGGAAAAGTGGGCTATGAAGCTATCTGAACTGGGTTTTGAAGGGTGAGTAGAACTTTACCAAAACAAGAGGAGTATAGGAACCTTGGGAGTATGGAAAAATATGGAAAGCTCGAGAATCCCCCACCTGGATGTCTGGGAACAGTCACTGACCTAGGGATGATCTGTCAGAAAGACTCTGATGTGTGGGGTGGGGTGTCTCAGCAAGGGAACGGAGGACTCTTACACTGGCATGAGGAAGGAGAAAAAGTCTCCTAGTCCACTGGAGGCCAGGACTCTCTGGGCTGCAGTTCTGAACTCGGCTCTGGGGTAGAGGGATGAGGGCAGCCAATAGCGTGGCAGAGGCTGGGCAAGGCGGGGATCAGGGGCCAGCCTGGGCCTCAGCAGCAGGCATCAAAGCTCTCCGGTTTTACTCCCTCATGCCCATCATCCTCAAAGCTCCAGCAAAGCCTCATTAAAAGTAACTCTGGTCTCAGCTATTGTAGGGAAACCACGAAAGGTCACGGAAGAAGGGAAAGCAGTGTCTGTCCCCTCTCAGGCCAGGTGAGCAGGGGTGCTGTGCCCGGCCAAGGGTGACCTTATAGATGTCACCAGTGAAAACAGTGCAGCTGGAAAAGCCTGAGCCCACGTGAGGCGGTGCCCAGGAAAGGCTCAGGGAAGCTGGAGGACAGACACCTGGGCGGTCTCCAGGTACAGAAGGGAGCCGTGTCTGGAAGTAAGCTGGAGGGGGCTCAGGCTGTCGTAATCTGGGGTTCAGCAAGGGAAAAGGACAGATCTGCAAAGCCAGGTGTGAAAGAAAAAATGGTCTGTTAGGACCTCCCTTCGAGGGACGCATCACAGGTTTATGTTACATTTATTTGGGACCCATTCCATTGCCCTTGTCCCCTTCTAGACTGCGAGCGTCTCACGGGCAGGGCTGGTGCGCCTTCACTCGCCACTGCCGCCCCGGCGTCCAGCTGGGGTGTGATAGGTGCTCGAACGTAGGTTGGATATGTTAAAAATTTTAAATTACACCACTCTGCAGTGCGTGATCATTCTTTCTCTGTATTGTTGACTTTTTGTTTTGTTCTTCCCCCCCAAAAGTATATTAGGATGCATGGGTATATTCCCAAAAAGCGCATTATCAAAGAAGAAAACTCCCTGTCTGGAAAGAGAGTCACCTCACAAATACAGAATTGTGGCGCTGGTCTCAGAGCTGTGAAGGGACAGAAGAAATTTTAGAAAGGCAAAGGAACTGTTAAAGGTAGGACGTACTTCACTGGAAAGACAAAGGAGTGCACCCACAATGGTCCTCGGTGAAGTCCACCGTGATGCCCTTGGACGCTGCAGCTTCCCGGCGTGACACCGGAATCACAGGTTCATTCTGTGCGGAGGAGTTTTAGAGCGAACTGCTGCTGTGGCATTACGAGTCACCGGAAACTGACCCTCCACACGTGGCGGAAGAACACGTATGACCTTGGGCAACCACCAGGCATCTGCGACAGTCATTGTACCAGGTACTGTGGCGTTACCAGGACACTCGAGACCCACCCACCCTGGCGGCAGGGAGCTTCGCCGCCAGCCACTCCGAGGCCTGACAGCCTGGCCACGGAGCAGAAGGGGAGGCCATTTCAGAGAGGACTGCAGACGTCGGGACAATAAATGGAGGAGTTGTTTCGCCAATAACCCTCAGCCTCGAGCCTAAGACGCTGTCCCTGACCTACAGAGAAGCTGCAAAATTACATTTTTGCAAACAAACGTTTGGCATCTTTTACTTTCAGCAGCAATGGGGCCTTTGCTCATTTGGAAACTGCCGCGCTGGCTAGGGTTGGCCGGCCACCTGGTGCCTGCCTCACAGGGCTCACAGTGCTTACTGTGGCTGCACACAGGGACAGGTCCCTCCCACAGCAGATGTGACAGAGAGGGGTCTCACCGCAATCCGCAGCAGGGCGTCCTTGGCCACAGCAGCTCTGCCTGAGCACCTCCCGCCCAGCCACCGTAAGACACCTTACATTTCAGTGTGAAGATGACTTCACACGAAACTCCAGATAAAGGGAACGGGGAGCTCTTCTCCCCCCGCTCCCCGCCCCAACTCAGGGTCAGACCTCTGGGGAACCAGACGCTTATCTAGAAGAGTCCAGCGGTCAATACGACGAGATGTCCCCAGCGCTCTCCCTGGAAGGGCTTCCGAAGGGAGCTCGGCCACGCTCCAGCCCGGCACAAAGGCTGGGTAATTGCCAGGCTGACCCCTGCAGCCTCTTGCCCTGCTCACCTTTCGCTATAATGCACGGCCCAGCGCAATCATGAGATGTGCTTATTAATTTTACGCGTTTGACACTGTGCTCTTCTGCCCTGAGCGAGATGTGAGGAGAAAATGATAGGGATAGATTCTGCTCCTGTCAGGCCTGCCGAGACTTCCGGAAAACCAGACTGTCGAAGGCCGTCTGCCGCCCACTGGCCAAGCGTTCGAGATGACCCCAAAGGTACAGGCAGAAGTGAGAGACACAGATCGACCGAGGAGCAGCACAGCACGAAGGCGTGAGACCCAGGCCCTGGTACGGGCCCCCACAGGGCACCCCCTCCAGGCTCACCCCCCCCCACCCCCCGGCCTAGGGGCCGGTCCTCAAAGCGAGCGCCTGGCCGCCCCATGCACAGGCAGTGCCGTTTCCTGTCCAATTCATCAAAAGACACTTTGGCCTCTCCAATCGCAACACTTTTATTAGCTTCCCCAAGAGTTTTATGGCACAAAGCCATACCTAACGATTCTATTTTACAGCAAGTTATACATTCAAGCAGTACTTTGAAGTCAGGCAGCAGGTAAGACTCAAACCTTTGTCAAAAAAGATTCCCGCATTCTTTCACTCTTAAAATGTTTATAAGCTTTCAAACAGTTAGGAAAGTGATGGGGAGCATTTGAACAGGCCTCCCCCTCCTCACGCAGGACCCAGTGCTGGGCGGGCCTGAGACATGTGGCACTTTTCCCAATGGGGCTGATTTTGCCCACTCACACCCGTCCTCGGCCTGGGGACAGTTGGCAATTTCTGGACAGTTTTTGGTGGTCTGTCTTGGGGGCTTGGTGCCATTGGCATCTAGGAGGTAGACGCCAGGGATGCTGCTAGGCAGCCTGCGAGCACAGAGCAACCCCACAGCACAGAAGTATCTGATCATCCGCCCCCAAACGTGCCCAGGCTGAGAAGCACTGCCTCGGGGGTCCCCCTGGACCAGGCCTTGTCCCCCCGCCCCCGCCATGCCTGGGACATCAAACACTAATCTAATCACTGCAGCGGGTCCTCAGTGCTGGCCACGAAGGCTCTCATTCTTTTACTCTCAACGTGTTCTCGGTACACACACACTTGCAAGGAACAAGAACAAACTGCGGCCGTAAACAAAACGAGGAAAGTGAAAATAGGACCACTTCAGAATCTCTGAACGCTGTACTAGACCCTCCGAATGTTCCTCTGCATTTTTTTAAAGCTCCAGCCAAATGGGAATTTATCTACTGAAACAACAAAACCAGTCCCAGCCACGGGTACCACCTAACACCACAGGCGTCTGCTGAAAAGCAAGGCGAGGTCTCTGCTAAGCAGTGGTGGTGTGGTCAGTCCCAGCAGGGACTTGGGAGGGGGTGTGGTCCTGACTCACCACCCCCAAGGAGAGGCAGGGGCTCTGCCACTTCACTTCCCAGAGCGTGGGTTCTCCACGTCAGCAAAGTGGAAACAAAGCCGCTTGCCCACCCCCCACGCTGGCCGTGAGAGCTCTGTGAGCTCCTGGGTGGGAGTCGGCTTTGCGAGCCACGGGGAGCTGTGCGATTGCAGGGCAACACATTCGGACACTTGTACACGGGGGGCAACCGATGACAAACGCCAGGGTCTTCCAGCCTCTTGAATCCTTTTCACGAAATGTCACAACTAGAAGTGACTGGAAACCAACTAGCCCAACCCCTGAATTCTGCAAAAGGTGACAATGAGCATCACAGAGGTCAAGCGACTGGGATCTGGGCACAGCCTGGATAGGCTCAGGTCTCCTGACTCCCAGCCCAGGACACTCCCAGGGCCTGCCCAACTGGGGCTTCTCCCTCCCTGCTTCCATTCCCAGAGGGAAGGAACACATCTTACACGCGAGGTTCGGAGGGCCTGGGGCACAGGAGGTAAATTTCTGGGGAACCCGGGAACAAAAGGTACAAAGCAGCACCCTGACTTACTACGTCATAGCCTGTCGGGGCTCGGTTCCGAGAAGCCACCACCCCCACTCCCGTGATGGGGTCCATTGACGTCTCTGGCAAGGCTTCCGAAAGGTCTTTGACTTCAGGCATGGTGGATGGGTCCTGGTTCCGAAAAGGAAAAAGAAAGCACAAAATTCAAACTGAGCGTTTAACATGAACAATGCAAAGTCTCAAACAGATAGGACCAGACTCTCGGCGAATGCCCTGAGCTCGGCTCCACCTGCCTGAACTGGCGAAAGGAGCCCTGACCTCACCCGGCTCGTTCCTCAGACCAAGAATTCAAAGCATGCCTGGCCCCTACTCGTCTGGAGTCAGCTTTGAAGCTGAGCTAACACAGCTACTGAGGGCTTGTCCCTTCCCTGAGTAGGTCATTTTAACTCAAAACCAAAAGCAAACCATTCTCGGATCTCCCATCCAGCTGCCCAACTTCTGAACAGATACCAGAGGATTCTCTGAGGATAAATCAGACCCACCTCGCCTTTCTGTCCCTTACACTATCTCCTTATGGAGGGGCAGACTTCCAAACCCTTGGTCTCCACCACAACCCAGGGTGGACTGCTCAGTAGGCAGAGCTTTGTGAACAAATGCAGGGGAGAGTGTCTTCTGGGCGTGGAGGCGAGGGAACGGAGCTCAGCCCAGGCTCCAGGGCTTTGAGCAAACAGGGACCACGGCACTGACAGTCGCAGAGTTGCTGTGAGAACTAAGAGTCACGTGAAGGAAGGGCCTGGAGGCACACAGTAGGCCCCCTACAAAAAGCACATGAGGCTGGCGGGGTCTGGGGCACACAGGTCTGGTATAACTGACCAGAAACGTGGCAGGTGCCCCTCCAGAGAGGACGGGCAGGCGCCTACGTGTGTTTAATCCCACAGGCCGTGGGCATTTACTCAAAGCTGAACACTAACAATGACCATAATTCTTGCTGGGCACTTTGGGAAAATGGGAGGGAAATGGAATTATTATTCTGCAGCTCACTGCCTCCTGATGTGACCAGAGGAGACAAGCAGTATATAGAGAGCACCGGGTCTGGGCAGTGCGAGTGGCAGTGCACCAGAAAGCAAATAAAGGTAACACCTTATGTAAATGACTTTTAGTACTCGTAAAAGGACAAGCCTTGGAAAAGAGCAAGTTAAATTCCACCTCCTTCTGCAGCAATTAAATTCCACTGGCGGTAGGTCTGCCAGAACTCTCAAGGCTGGTTACTGCTTCTACAGCAAACCGAACACCCTGCCTAACCAGGCAGGCAGGAGGAATATTCTCGGTTCTCAGCCCAGAATCAGAAAAGGCAGAGGCTATTAAAAATGACTGTGCCTCCTAAATAGGAACAAGCAAAATGCTCTATGCAAGTCACCCCACAGAAGGTGTAATCGGCCTTCCCCGGACCCCACAGAAGGCTCCGGAGCAGACTTAATGCAATGGAGCCAAGCCTCCAACCCAGGTGCTCCTTAGCCTGACAGCGGCCGCACTCTCAGCACCTGCTTATGACAAAAGCCAAACTAAGTATTGCTTTACTTAGTTCTACTGAAAATAAGCTTCTGGAAGCCCAGGGTAGAGCCCAGGAAACCACGCTGCATCACTGCATCGTCTTCTGTTTTCAAATTTCATTTACCAGCTGGGGTTTATCTGCATTAAAGCACAGGGGTTAGGGCTTCTTGCACACAGTAGGCATAAAGAAAACATTTAATGAGTGGACACCCACGCACGCCCCCAATAAAGGAGGTTTAGAATTAAATAGCAGCACCCGCCCAATCCAAAGCACACACTGATCTAAAAAGTATCTTCGCATGGAAAACCCTATTGGTAACAAAACAATAACAATGCTGCAGTTTGCAAAATATTGGTACCTGCTGTTGGTTACCAAAATGCTTTGCAATTAACAACTCATTAACAGAATGTATGAATTCTGCCTGTGCTGAAATATCATGCTGTGAATTTAATAAAGAACATGCGAGGTAAGTTTTTTTTTTATTATTTTTATTAAGATAGCACTGCCTCTACTATCTAAGAGAGAGGGAGGGGGAGGTAAGCATGGAAATAAATAAGACATATTTTATTTGCTGATAGATTCACGTCCTTGGGTTACAATATCCTCCACGAGGCACCGATGACAAAGGCTCTCTTTCGCTCCGAAGCATGCTCTCAAGTGCAGTAGGAGAAATTTGCTCCGAAAGCAAGGATGCTGCTCCCAGAATGCACCAGAGAGGCAGCCCAGCTGCAGGTTCCAAGATGGCTGCAGGCTGCCTCCAGCCCAGGCAGACAAAGGACCGGCGGCCTGTGCCCGCTCTCAGTCGCGTCGCAGCCTAGCCTGCAGGATGGAGGACGCTCTGAGCAGAGCGGTACACAGAGCATCTCGCATGCCTTCTTCTTTCCTTTCCCCCCCAGTTGCCGTACCCTGGGGATCAAGGCAGCCTTTGTGAAATACAGACAAATGACTCCTCGCTGCTGCACGGGGCTGAGGCCAGCGCAGCAGTGGAGGGAGCACCACCACCACCAGCAAAGGAAGCTTTTAATGAGAAACGCCCAAGATATCCATGGCAGAGGCAATCACTCAAAGCAGCTTGCCCTGAATTACATATTTTCTGACTGCAAATTACTTTTAACAGCGTCTCTACCGTCAGTTCAATTGACCTTCCTAACAAAAGGCCATTTATTAACTAGCACTCCACGTTTCCTGGGCTGTGTGGAGCCTCGAGCCAGGCGGGATGGCACTGCCTCCGAGTACTCAGCTGCCCAGGGTCACAGGCCAGGCCTCTGTGAGGGGGAGAAGAGGCCATTAACGCTGGCCTGCAGAGCAAATCTGCCGGGGAGGGGAGGAGAGCAGGGGCAGGGTGTTTAAAACCGACATTAACCTGTCTGGCAAGAGGCGATGCTGGTCGGAAACATGAAATTCCAGGGCCTACTTGCACAACTCCTGGCTTCACCCTCAGCAGCTCCTCACCAGCATCCACCTCTCTCAAAACCCTAACTGTGCACAGATACACTAACACACCTCTGCTGCACGGGTGCGGAGCTTTACAAGTCTCAGAAAGCTTTCGCAGGCCCTGGCTGGTATGGCCCAGTTGTTGGGAGCGTCGTCCTGTAGACAGAAAGGTCACGGGTTCGATTCTCGGTCAGGGCGCATACCCAGGTGGCAGGTTTGATCCCTGGTCAATGTACATAAGAGAAGGCAACTAATTGGTGTTTCTTTCTAACATCGATGTTGCTCTCTCTCTCTCTTTCTCTCTCTTCCTTCCTCTTTCTCTAAAAAGCAATGGAAAAAAATGTCCTCTAAGATTAAAAAAAAAAAAGCTTCCTTAAGCTCTATCTCAATCAACACTCACTCTAAACCTGGGAGGTGGCGGGGTTGTATTATCTCTGTGTTAGAGGGGAAAAAAACACAAAAAACCTGAGGCCTGGAGTTCTCAGACACCGTGCAGCTGGCAGACAAAGAGGACCTCTGGCCCCCCTTTCCCAGTCTGGTCTGCTTTCCGCGACACTGTGCAGAGAGAGGCCAACACCCGATCCGATATCGGATTGAGAAAGCAGTTTCAACACTAATTCTATTCAAAATGTCACGGCGCTTCTTTCTGTCGTCGTAGCCCAGTAAGTTCAGCAAGGGGAAGAAAAGTACAGAAAGATAAAAGTAACATGGGATTAATTTCCCTCACACCTCAGTTTCAAGATTCAACATTTCCCTCATAAATAATTTACAACAATAAAAATGAGCTAAGGCCATGTTTGTGTAGGACGGAGGTAAATTTAGGCCTAATGAGGGAGATCGGAGCACTGCGCAGGAGGGAATAGGTTGATGCATGGTGCGAGCGAGCCCATCGACAGCACACAGGGGCTCCATTACCGACTGCAAGTCGCAGGGCCAGCTAGGGGAGGGAGCAATTTGCAAAACTTCCACCGTGCTCACTGTCGCTGCGCGTCTATAGTGAAAACCAAAAGTTGACCCAGTATTTTAGATGACAAGATAACGGATGCTGAAATTACTCAGAACTATAGGATGGAGCCAACTCAAACTAAGTGGGCTCTCAGCAAGTGCCAGGTAAGGAACGAAGGTGGTGGCAGCACCGGGAGTCCGTCTGCTCTTGGGTGTGGGGAGAGCACAGTGACCTTGAGCTGGTTCTCTTAATGGAACCTCGGAGGTCATCTGGTCCCAATCCCCATCCTAATCTCTAACCCTGGTGCTGGGCAACCTCTGCTAGATCATTTGCAGGTCTGGGGGCTGCAGAGCCTGGCTCTGTTTCTGTGCCCTCCCCAGGAGGGTTTCTCTGCAAGGTGGGAGGGCGTGGGTGCACGCATGTGAGTGCAGTGTGGGGTAAGGTGTGTTCTCCAAGCCAGGAGGATTTTTCCTATGTCATGCTGGATGGATACTATGCAACAACACTGGGTGGAAGAAAACCACTTCCTGCCTCTGCCTGCAATGCCGCAAACAGTGCCTGGGGTGGGGCGGGGGGGCCGGGGGGGGGGGGCGGTGGCGGGCGGCTCAGGCACTGCAGCAAGGCACCAACACTGTCAGAGCCGGTTCACAGAGAAATGAACTTTAACTATAAAGCCCCTTCATACAGACAGCACACTGCTCCCTTGTAGCTGATCAAAGAATTACTACAACAGTTTGCTTAATCCCTAAAAGTCAGCAGTGCCGGGCTTAACTGATGCTGAGCATTGTTTCAGAATCAAAGGCGTGCCTCCTGGCCCCAGTCTGGGAGAAAACTAAGCTACTGTATCAGAGTTGAAAACTCAGGGGAACTTTGATATCATCTCTGTTTAATTTCCCCAGCCCTGTGAGCCTGGGGTTTATCTCATTTTATCAACTCCTTTACTGAAATCAAAACCCAACTAACACAGCTCAGACCTCTCCTCACCGAGGCCCCTTCAGCGGGGGTGAGGTGCGGGCTGAGGAGTTTAAAGATGGAGTGGGGGGGCAACAACTGCAGGGGGCAGGGGGTGCTGCCTTCAAAGGAGGCACAGCAGGAACCCCAGCTCAACTCGGCCTCCCTGCCGGCTCAGAAGCCACAGCAGCCAGCACTGCTCACCAGGGCCGAAGGCATGACTCTCGCACAACTTTTCAGCAGAGTAATTTCAAAGTATTGCGGGAGGGGCCTGTTAAATTGGGCTACTGTAATTGAAACAGCAAAAACAGTGGGTTAATTAAATCCCCACAGAAGAGCAACATTGCGATCAGCTCGTTTGAAATCCAAAGTCAAAGGCACAGAAGACATAAAGTGTCTGCCCACAGCTCCCAGTGTGCAGGACTGGGAAGAAGCAGTGGATGATATTTCACTCTGTGGGAAACGGCCCAAGAGCAGGGTCTCGGCTTAAAATGGCTGTGCCCCAGGAAATGCTGCTGCTGTGGCTGACAGCCCTGCCTGTTTCCCAGGGGTGGCGGTGGTCTGCAGGAGTCCACACCCCTCTCTGTTGCCCCATGACTATTGGCAACAGGACTTAAGCCGGGGACAGAAGGACACTGCCCCATCCCCAAGGGAGGGAGCCCGCAGCCAGGCTTCGCCAGTGCACGCCGCAACACACACAAACCCACAAACCGGGCCCCCTCCGTGCAGCGGAGGTGCAGAGACCTACCTCCTCGGGAGACTGCGAGCTGAGCCCAGGGTCCATGCAGCACCCTGGCGAATGGCTAGCTGGCTCTCAGAGGACAGTGCGCAGGCTGCGGCGTCACTGTGGACCGCAGGATAGCATCGGAGAGCATCCTGGCGCCTCCTGCACTTCGGCCCAGGCCACTTATCTAGCGAGCAGTCGGAAGCCAAACCTCTCTGACAAATGCTGTGGAGTGCGCCCGGTGGCAACGGGCCACAGGCTACTGGGGCGGCTGCTAAGATGCTGGGAAATGCAGGCAAGCATCTCTCCAAGCACACCTAGATCACCAGGGATTTTCCAGCCCGGGGACTAACAATGGCGAGCATTTCCTTTTCCCCAGTAAAGGTTTGTGGCTTCTAATAGAAGAAACTGGTGTACAAATGCATCCACTCCATCTGACCTAAGATTACATTTATAGTAACCATTTGATTACCAAATTTCCCAAAAAGCACGTGAGGCAGGCCTGGGGTTCAGGTGGCTGCAGTCCAGTACGGTGCAAAGCTAGATCCGGGAATTCACTCTCCAAAAATAAATCCAGGGTCAAGTTCTACAGCGCCGCAATGGCCAAAGTCCTGTCCCTTGCAAGCCTGACTCTGCAAAACCAGGGCTCCTGGTGCTGGTGGGGTCGGGAGGAGGGGTGGCAGTGTTCTCCAGTGCACTGTGGGCCCTGTACCCACTTGCCCACAATTACTGTAAATGAGGTCGTCCCTACCCACCCCCTTCAGGTCTTGGTGCCATATTGGCCCCTGGAGAGAAGGAAGAAGGACGACCCCAACAAAATGCAGATGCCCTACAAATGAAACCATCCCAGGAGGCCCCAAGAGCAATGCTTTCTGGATATTAAGTGACACAGATGAGTCACACCCTTGCCCTGATGGCCCCAGTGTCTGCAGAGAAAAAAAAAGCCAATGTCATCTCAACACTGGACAAACGGGCTCCCGGGCCAGAATCATCAGAACACACAGCTTCAGGTGAGCCAGGCGCGCCCCATCACCACCCCCCTCTGACTTTCACATGGGTGTTAAGAGCTTCTTTTCAGACATTTGGGCATCTATTCCTTCTACCTGTATGCTGATGACTTCCAAAACACCTCCACAGCCCGGAGTTTCCTCCTGAGGCTCAGGTGTGTATCTCGTGTCTCTCATCACCTGCACGTCCCATTCACACCTCAAGCACGCTGACCTTGCCATCCTCCCCCTGAAGCACCTCCCACATTCCCAGAGCCTAACAGGACCTGGCACAAAGCGGTCAGTCCACAGGCATTTACGGGGAGCCTCTGAGCTGGGCACTGAGGGAGGGTGTGCACCGATGAGGACGGAAAACCCGCCGCGCTGGAGCAGGAGTTCCCGGGTTCTGGCAGGAATAAGAGCCATCTGGAGAGCTAGTTAAAACAGAGATTCTTGAACCCACCCCCAGGGAACAATTCAGTGGGTCTAGGATGGAGCCTGAGAAGCTGCGTTTCTCACAAGCTCCAGCGATGCTCAGACAGCTGGGCCACTGCGCAAACTTGGAATACGAGGCAGCCGTGACTCATTAGATGTTTGATGCCTGACCGAATGAATGAACGAAGGAATGGAAAGAACCTGAAGGCGATCACCCAGGAGGGACAGCCTCAGGGTAAGTCCCCCAGTCTCCTCTCCCTCCGCAGCACAGCTCACCTAGTTCCTTCCCTATGACTCTCACCACCCCTGCTTCCAAATCTGGGTCCTGTCTTCCATTCTCCCCAAAACTTCCCCAACTGCCCAGCCAGGCAGGTAGGTGCTTTTCCCTGAGAATCCTGATGTTGTCTAAGGACACGGTCTTAGCACACACGTGTACACACACAGCCTTATCTTTCGGGTCAGAACACGCCTCCCCTAGAAGAACATAAGTTGCCCGAAGGGGTTATGCCCACCAGTGCCTTGCTCACAGGGGTACTCGACAAGTAGCCGTCGATAGATGGATGGAAGGACGAATGCATGAAGTTCCTATCATCCTCTCAAAATGGCCCATGTTTCATTGGATTCAGGAGGGCGCATAACTCAGCCCCACGCAGGACAAGCAGCACCGCTCCGGGGATGGCCCTCTGCAGGGGGGGGAAGGTGGCCGCAGCGCTCCAGGCTGGCTGCACAGAAGCACGCCTAAGGAGTGTGTAAGAACCACACTGCCCACTCCAGCCCTGGGTTCTGATTTAACTGGTCTGAGGCCGACACTGGGTAATGCCACCATGCAGGGTGACACGGCCACCAAAAGGACATGGCTGCCACTCGTGGAGCTCAGCAGCTGGAGGACATATCCCAAAAGAAAGGGACTACAGATGAGGGCATTCTTCCTTCTGCTTGGTGAGTCACTGAGACTAAGAGAGCCTGAGAGAGGAGCCGCGCCTGGAGCTGGCCTCCAGGAAAGACGGAGGGTGCAGAGCGGTGAGGGGGTCGCAGGCAGAAGACACAGCATCCATGGCAGCGCGGACGACACAGACGGTGGGGAGAGGCGTGAGTGGTAGATGGGCTCTGAAACAAGCTTATGAAATGTTTCAACGAACAAGCAAATAAACAAGAGTGCACTTCTCTGCTCTTTCTAAGGTCTGAGCAACAACGCAGGTCTACAGGGAGGGGTGCCCCACTGGTCAGAAGGGAGAGATTCCCAAGTCATCTGTTCACAGTTCCTCTCCTGTAACTGAATGCTTCTCAATCCAATGCCACTCGCTGCAGACCCCGATGGGGCCTCCTTATGCCATCAGCTCAGCGGGGTGGGTGGGGGGAAGTAAAGCAGAGGGACTGAAATGCTGCAAGCTTTGGAGTCAGAGGGACCCAAGCTTGAATGCCAGCCCTGACACTTACTAGCTGTGTGACCTCAGGCAAGTTGCCTAAACTGGCCCTAAGTCTCCACCCCTAAAACACTGGAATGAGAGATACTACTACTTTTTCTACAGGGTTATCATGTGTGTAAAGAACTTGTAGAACCTGCCTCAAAAGATACAATCCACAGAGTGGAAAAGACAACCTACGGAATGGGGGAAAACATTTGCAAATGACAGACAGCATCTGGACAGTATAGGGGATTAAAATCCAGATCTGCTAAGAACTCCTATTACTCAACCCCAAAAGGCACTGAAATGATTAAATGACAAACGGGCAAAGGGCTTGACTAAACGTTTCTCCAGAGATGGCACACGAATGGCCAACCAGCACAGGAAAGAAAGGACGTCATTAGGGAAATGCAGACCAAGACCACGATGCGGTACCAACTCATACCCGTGAGGATGGCTACGATCCAAAAACGAAAAACAGGTGTTGGCAAGGATGTGGAGAAGGCGGCACCCTGGTGCACTGTTGGTGGAAATGAAAACGCAGCCATCATGGAAAACAGTACGGCAATTCCTCAAAAAATTTAAAATAAAGTTTCTGTATGATCTGGCAGATTACACTGGGTACATATCCGAAAGAACTGAAAACAGGGTCTCGAGGAGACACTTGTACATCCACATTCACAGTGGCATTATTCACAATGGCCAGAAGGGGGAAGCAACCCAGGTACCCACAAATGAGTGAATGGGTCAGCAAAATGTGGCACGTCCATACAATGGAGTATTATTCAGCCGTAAAAAGCCAGGAAACTCGAGCGCATACTTCAATATGAGTGACCCTGACGACATCATGCTAAGTGAAATAAACCAGTCACGACAGGTCAACTACTGCATGATTCCACTTATATGAGGTACCTAGAGGACCAGCCAAACTCACAGAAACAGAAAGGAGAATGGTAGTTGCCAGGGACTGGGGGAGGAGGAAACGAGAGTTATTTAAAGGGTACAGAGTTTCAGTTTCTCAGGATGAAGAAGTTCTGGAGATCACTCGTTCAACAAGAACGCACTTAGTGCCACCGCTCCGCACAGTTAAAAATGGATAAAATGGTAAATGTTATGTTTGGTGTATTATACAACTGTTTGGCTTTTTTTCTAAAGCATCTACCATTGCGGTTCTCCTGTGTCAATAAGCACAGGGACAACCCGAGATTGGTCTTAAACACGCAGATGTGGGGCCCCTTCCTCAGATATTCTGAATCTCGGCCTGGGTTTGAGGTCCTGGCATCTGCATTTTCATAAATATCGTAGGGAAGTGTGTATTCATTTACATATCTCTCCTAAAGGATCGGGGGATACTCTTTTGAATGGTCTGCTTTGCTGATAAGTATCCGTTTTTTAAAAAATACGTGTGTGGAACAACCTCACACTGTTGACTCTGGCCGCGGGCTCGACAAGATGGTCATCGGGTCCGCAGGGACGTGCGAGCTACGAAGCTCCAATACGGGGCCCCTGGGCTCCAGGCCCATGGGCCTCTCGCGTTTCAGCCTGGACAAGCTCTGCCTCTCGCCAGCAGTGTGTCAAGTAAACCACACACATGCCCACAGGATGTCCCCAGCAAGGAGGTAATGTCAAACACACCCTGCAGTGTCTCTGCCTCCCAAGCAGCCAGGGAGAGGAGATCCGACACGGGCAACCCCACTGCAAACAGAGCAGACAAGGCAGGGAAACCGCAATCCTCCAGGGCAGCCCAGCAGCAGGAGACCAAGGAGAGCCAGGGAGGGCCTCCGAGCGAGGCAAGAACAGCCTGGGGGAGAGGCGGCTCGCTCAAGGAACCCAGGCCTCCCCTCCCACAGCCTAACAAGCAAAGGAGACTCTGCTCACTCAACCGCAGCCCACTAAGTACAGAGTTCTCAGCCCACCACATCCAGCCATGTAGTCATTTGTTATCTTCATCATCATAATAGCACCTTTGACATCTCCCCTGTTGACTCCAACGCCATCATTACTTTCCAGTGTGGCGAGGGTGTCGCTCTTTGACCATGAGGCATGGAGCACTTCCAACCTGCTAGGGCAGAGGGGCCCAGGACACCTGCATTCGGATGCTCCCAGAAGCAGATCTCCTGCGAAACTGACAGAGACCAACTTTCAGCCCCCACCCCCACCCCTTCCAAGGCCCTGAGAAGGGATCCAGGAATGTATTCAGACATTCAGTTTTGGCAAATGTACTAAAGCGAGATATTCTTATATTTCTTTTTCTTATAGCTGCTCCCCACTCCCCACCCCCACCACATATTGTCTAAATGGCAGACCCACAAAATTGGGGTTTGTCCCTGAATCCCATTGAAGCTTAGTGAGGACCCCCATCCTCCACAATGTCACATGCATTCCCATACATCGGCTCATTCAGACTCACAGGGTAGGATTTATTCTTAAGCCACTTTAGCAGATAAGGAAATAGGGATTCAGAAAGGTTCCCTGAGGTTCCATGTCTTGCCTAGAGAGACCTGAGTTCCAGGAGGTAGAATGGGATTCAAATCCAAGCCCCTAAGCTCGAACCCAGTGTTCTTCCTGCTCCAGCATCCCTTCCTGTTTGCCCCGAAGAAGAGCTAAATAATAACCACAGAAAGGCTTTCTAAAAAAAAAAAAAAAGATGGAGCTATTCTCCTGATTACTCAGTTAACAAGCCTTAATAACCACTAACTTTTATTGAACACTCCTGGCCCCCCCACCCCCCCCACCCCGTGGCAGGAACAGAACTAAGCGCTTCTCCTGCAATAATAGTTCATCGAATTCCCACCACAATTCCATTCGAGCGAGTTCATCATTGGCCTCTCTCTACAGGTGAGGCAACTGAGGCTCAGAAAAGTTAATTAATTTGCCTAAGAACACACAATGGGTAGGTAATCCACGGCTTAAGATGAAGTCTAATTCCAGAGCCCTTGCATTCCATTAACCACAGTGCACTACTCCAACTACAATGGGGAAAGCCCACCAGCAGGACGGCGGCAGGGCAGGGAAAACGCCTTCCGCATAAATCAGGAGTGCGGCCAGAAATGCTAGAAGGAAGGGATGAAAACAGTGCATGAGTGAAGATGATTCTAGGCTCAGATGAACCCGTAACTGCCATGTCAACTGCTTCACGTCAGTCTGGGTGCCCCAGCCCGGGCCCCAGCAGAGGCCCTCTCTCTCAGAGGCCCCATTTAAATAGTCTACATAAGGCACAATATCCCAAAGTACCCTGCACATTTTCTGGAGAGCAAGAACGGTGTCACCCACCTCCTGTAACTACCCTTCCGAGGACACTGAGTTTTCCAGTTAGCCTAGGCTTCCACAGAGCTTATCTCCTAACTTTTCTAAGGCTTTTCTGGTGCCACTGATAAGATTTTCTAGCCCTGTTAAAATGAGATGAGACCCAGCCAGCTGTCGAGAAATGTACAATGAGATTATGTTGAGGAGGAACCACCAGAGACAAAGGCCGAGGAAGAGGCACGGCCTGCTGTCTGCTTTTGTGGCAGAAATCTGAGGGGCGCTGCTTGTTGGGTGGGGGCAGGGAGCAGAGAAGGGGCAACAGTCACTTGCTTTTTGCCCTGGTGTGGCCTTCCTCTGCACCTTGCTGAAAAGGCTGCTGAGAAGCCGGGAACGGAAGAGGCACATTTTTTATGGTGAGAAAGGCTGATAATTTAGGAAGAGTTATGCGTTGGTAACAAAGAGGACAAAGATGCTCACGAGCCTGTCTTCTTCACCTGGGCCTGGCTCTCGGGATTTCATGTCCCCTGGCACTAGGCCATAGCTCTTGTCCCAACCACTGCCCTTGAGCCCCACTTGAGCTGGAGTCCCTGTGGGGTGCTCATCAACACAGCCACCATCCTTCCAGGATGAGTATCCTGAGTCTCAGGTGCCCAGGTCAGGCGCCTCATCTTGCAGACAGGCGCCCTGGCTACTGGGTTTCCTCTCGGCTGCACCCAGGTCACAGATGAGGCCACACCCCAGATGATGCCGGAGGCTCAGGTGCACGCTGGTCTGCACCCACGTGATTACAGAGAGCTGGACCCCAGGCCAGGCCAGTCAAATGTCTGTCCTAAGTCTGTTCCCCGGGCGGCCTGGGCACTGGTGAGCTGCCTCGCCTCTCAGGCAGGCAGAGGGGGCTCTCGGGAGGCCATCACCTGTCCCAGCCCTGGGGGCGCTGCTTGCACTCGAGTCCCCAAACTCCCTACCTCCTGCCCGCCGCAAGGCCAAGCCGGGACGGGAAGCCGCGGCGCGCAGGGCCGGGCAGAGGCCGCCGGGCCTGTCCCCGCGGCGGGCCGGGCACGGAGCCCGCAGGCCTCGGCGCGCTCGGCTCCGCCCGCCCGCCCGCCCCTCGGCCCCGGGCCCGCGCCCGCCCGCCCGCCCGCCCGCCGGGGCAGCAGGGCCGGCTCGGCCAAGCCTCCACGGCGCCCGGCCCGCGCGGCCTCACTTAACTGTTCCCCGCTGGGGCGGCGGCGGCTGCGGCGGCGGCGGGTCCCGGCTCCGTCTCACGCAGAAGCAGCTTCTCATCGCCCGGGCGGCGCGGGAGGGGCCGGGCCCGGGGCCCAGGCGGCGGGGCCGGCGCCGCAGCTCGAGCGCGAGCCTCACCGGGAGCGGCGGCGGCGGGGGCGGGGCGCGGCCTGGCGGCGGCGACAACAGCGGCGGCGCTCCCGACGCGGGCCGGGCTCCGGGCCTCCTGGCTCTGGCGTGGGCTCGGGCGGCGGCAGCCGGCGCCCCAGGCTGGCTCGGGCGAGAGGATGGAGCGGGAACCCTGAGACCCCGGCGTCCGGAGCCCGTGCTGCCACCTAACCCTAACCTGCCTGCCCCCAACCCCGGCCTCACCCACGGCTGCGCCGCCGACCCGGGCCTCGCTCCGGAGCCTGCAGGCGGCCTCAGTGCGAGCCTCAGACCCCCGGGATCCCCGGGCCTCTTGGAGCCTGGGACACCAGTATCCCCTCCCCTAAGTTGGTCTCTTCCAGGGACCAGCAGCCCACTCTGCTTGCCTAGGCCTCACTGCATCCTTGACCAGTCATAACGCACTGCCTCCGATCCCTGGAAGCCCCCAGGCCGCTTGGAGCCTCGGCTAACCGTTACACGTGTACACACACGCCTCCAACACGCCTCTTGCAGGGACACTGGCCCACACAGCCCTTCTAGGCTTTACTGAAGCCCAGGCCAATTCCTCTGCTCGTCTCCAGTTCAGGGGACCCCACTGCCCCACCTGACTCAACACAAGTTTAGTCAGACCCTAGAACACACGATTAGTTGCAGGCCTCTGAAACTGACCCCAATCTCCTAGCAAATTTCCACTTCCCCATATGCTGCGCCCACAGAGGCCTAGAGCCAAGGTTACAGGCCGGCCTCAGGGAAGCATCTAGAGGAAAAGGTTTAAGCAGAGGTGCTACCCTACAATGTTTAGGGAAAGGAACAAGCCACATATGCCCTACACCGCCCCAGCAAGGCACCCCCAAGCAGACGCCAGCATGCTATTTGAAAGGATTCTTTTCACAAGGCTGGAGCATTTGGAGCTGAGAACCACGTAGGAGTGGATATGCATCAATTTGCTAATGCATCAAGTCTCATTTTCACACATTCCAGGCTTTTCCAAAATAGCTGTCTGTTCCTAAAGAAAAAAGGCGGCCAAGCAGAGCTGGCTGTTGAAGAAAAGGTCTTGTGGGGAAGCCGGGCCAGTGTGTCCATTCCAAGTACATGTGTCACTCAAATGCCACTGTTTTGAAAGGTCTCACAGGCAAGTTCTAGCAAACCATTAAGGGACAGACAACCCCTGTGTTATTTAAACTGTTACACAGGAAAAAAAAAAAAAAGACAAAAAGTTTTTAATTTCACTTCCCAAGTTTAGCCTAACCAGATACCAAAATCCAACAGAGATAACACCAAAAAGAGAAGTGCAGACTTCTGCAGAACACTAGATCAGATATTATCTGCAGCCAGATAATTTGAGGAGATGCTGCACGCCATTTATAACCTAACTTTTAGAGAATCACAATAAGTGTTAGTATATTAAGACCCGCGTGAAGCCCAGGAGTAAAGAAACCTGTTTAACTTGGCATTCCTCAAACTCATCTGAGCCAGGACCAGAAGTTCACTAATTAATCTCCAATATGTAAATCACTGCTATAGACCAACCTACTTAAGTATATAGTAGTTGTAAAACTACTACATAAAATTTTAGCAATTTAAACCCGGATTGCTGTAAAGCAAATCAAAACCCACCATGAACAAGCAAGATTCATTCCTAAAGTACAAGGATAATTCAACATTAGGGAATCTGTAAATTCACCACACTGTTAAAGGAAAATAAATCACAGGATCTTATCAACAGGTGCTTTAAACAGATGCTTTAAAAGCATTTAATAAACTTCAGCCAGTTATAAAATCTTAAAAAACTCTTAGTAAACTAGGAAGAAAATTTAAACTTCTTAACGTGACAAAGCTTACCAAAAGCCATCAACAAACTTTCTAATGGTGAAACACTAAAGTTTTTCTCATTTAAGTAAAAAACAAAACAAGGATGCCTGCTATAATTGCTAAAAACTGAAGCCAATGCAATATAATAAGAAAAGTAAATAAGAAATGCAAATATTGGAAAAGAAGAGACAAATGTGTCATTATTTATTCATGTGCATACCTAAAAATAAAAATTGAAGAGAATTAACTGAGAATTTTAGAGGTTCTGGTAAAGGCCAGTTTGAGGTAAACATTAAACTCAATGGCTTTCCTAAATGCTAAGGGGAAAAACGTCTCCATACAGAAGGACTTCCATTAGAATAAGACTCTTGGCTTCTCTCGGGCTGGATACATGGAACAGACTGACAGCTATCGCGGTGCAGGGGGACTGGATGAGAGAAGGTGAAGGGATTAGTCAAAGAACACATATGAGTGACCCACAGACACAGACAACAGTGTGGTGATGGCCTGAGGGAAGGGGGAGTGAGGGCTGGGTGGAGATGGGCAAAGGGGGAGAAATGGGGACTACTGTAATAGTGTAAACAATAAAAATAAAGTTCAAAGAAAGGCTCTTGGTCTCTCTCCACTCTTGGTGGGGGAGGAGGGATGAGTGACTTCGCTGACTAGTGAGTTTGGGAGAAGGAGGTAGAGATGAATAGATGCTTCGGAGTTCTCTTTTTGGCTTTGGGGTGATGGCAGGGAGCACATATTTTCACGTACTCTCCACCGTGTGGTAAGTGGACCTAGTTCTGGGCAGAAAGATAGTACTGTCCAGTGCTGCCTGATACTATAGCGGAAAATCTATCCAATTCAAGGGGAAATATAGGAAGCCCACTTGGCTACAGAACTAAAGCTACATTTTCCAGTCAACTTTATTAGTAGTAAAAGAAGTATGTTTATTTCTTATGTCTCTTTCCTATATCTATGCCTCAGTTTCTTCCAAACGGAGAATAGGGAGCAAGGTACTACTTACAGGGGTCCCTAAATAAACCACTAAATACCAGTAATTTCCATTTTAAAAGTATATATATATATATATATATATATATATATATATATTTAATTTGTATTCACATTAGCAAAGTACACACTAAAATACCTAGGCATAAACTTAACGAGAAATGGCAAGGCACACAGAAAGAAACTGAAAAACCTTACATAAGGACATGCAAGAGGTCCTCAGTCAATGGAAAGGCACACAAATCCCTGGGCAGGAAGTCTCAGGGTGGCAAAGATGTCGTATCTCCCCAACTCAATTTATAAACTGAGTATAATCCCAATCAAAGAACCGACACGATCGGGGGTGGGATACTATGGAATGTGACAAAGTTATCTTACAATTTATCTTGATAAATAAATATAGGGAAAAATCCAGGAAATTTTTGAAATTGAATAATTATATTAATATTATAATAAGATTACAATAATAATGAATACAAAACATAATGTAAGCTTCACATTATATTTAAATATCTGTTACAGCAGTATTGCGTGTAGGAATACACACTTTGATCATATATTAAATTCCCTGTTTATAAATGCTTTGTTTCTATCCACTGATCTATTTGTGTGTTCTTTGTTTTAAAGATGCTATTTATTTATTTATTTATTTAGACGGGGGGAAGGGAGGAAGAAAGAGAGGGGGAGAAAGATCAATGTGCCAGAGAGACATTAATGTGTAGTTTTCTCTCATGCGCCCCCTACTGGGGGCCTGGCCCACAACCCAGGCATGTGCACTGACCAGGAGTTGAACTGGTGACCCTTTGGTTCTCAGGCTGGCACTCAACCCACTGAGCCACACTGGCCAGAGCATATTTGTATATTTTTAATACCCCACTCCAAACTATATTCTCTTGCCTCAACCACTTCAATTTCTTTACTAGTCTCCTGGCTTTGCCTTCATCCAAACAATGGAAAGCAACAACCAGAATGATCATTAAAAAATAATGAAATGCAGCAAGTCACTCACGTGCTTAAAGCCCTCCAATGACCTTCCATAAAATTAAGTAAAATTCAAATGCTCCCGCATGACCTACAAGATCTCGCGTTACCTGGACCTTGCCTGCCACTCCACCCTCATCTCAGCTACGCTAGCCCCACCGGTTTCCCTTTAGATCCTTAAGTATCAACGCGCTTTCTTCACTGGGGATTTTATCCAGAGGGGTAAAATTTTACCTCCTCTCTATCCTTACAGGCTGGGTCCTCTCACCCTTAAACTCTCCGCTTCAATGTCACCTCCTTGGAAGCCATCACTGGTCATCCACCTAAGTAGGTCCCTGATGTTTTCATACCACAACAGTTCGTTTCCCGCTTATCACTCATCACAATTTGTAACTGCCTACTATTTGTTCACCTGTTCGACTGTCAGTCTCCCCACCAGACTAAAAGCTCTGCCAAGGTATCTGCTCATCAAGCGTAAATGGGCAACACATACTAGCCCCTCAGTAAACATTTGCTTAACAGACAGATATGTCAACACTTAATATGTGCATACCTTTTGCCCATGTCTAATAATTATCCAGAGTAAACAATCAGGCAAGTGCACACAGATGTATGTTCAAGGATAATTATTTCAGCATTGCTGATAATGAGAAAATATTGGATATATCCTAAATGTCTAGCAATAGAAGATCAAGTCATTAAAAAAAAAAGGCTGTATTAGCATAGAGCTATACCACATATTTTGTTAAGTGAAAAAGCAGGCTATAGAACAGAATGTATTTATTATACCAGCCTGTTAATTTTATATTTAATTGTGATTATTTATATGTATTAATATATGCTTATTGATTTCAGAGGGAGAGGAAAGGAGGGAGGGAGAGAGAGAGAGAGAAACATCAATAAGTTGCCTCTCACTGGAGCCCAGAACAAGGACTGACCCCACAACCCAGGCATGTGCCCTGACTGGGAATCAAACCTGTGGCCCTTCAGTTAATGGGCCAAAGCTGCAACCAACTGAGCCACACCAGCCAGGGTGAGGGTAGAGACTTTTATCTTCTGTTTCAACATATCTATATCTACATTTTAATGTATCTTAGAAATTTCGATGCAAGTAACAGAACACCCAACAGCAGTGGCTTGTCCCACAGACACTGGTTGGACAGGCCAGCATCCATCTGCCTCAGTCTCTTCTTACAGGAGAATGAAGACATTAAGAACACACATCCTCCCATCCTTTGCTGACATCCTCAGACGGTTCCGTCTTTCCTGCTTCTGTTTGTTGCCTCATGGGACAGGTGACTCCTCCAGCTTCAGAGTCATGGGAGGGGGTGGGAGCAAAATCTTTCCCAGAAACTCCCCGCAGACCTGCTAACATCCCATGGGCCAGAAATGGGTAACATGGAGCTCCTAACTGCAGGGGAGGCTGGAAAATTGGCTTTGTCAATTATGGTCACCTCCTAAGTCTGGCCATATTGCCAATCCAAAAAAAAAAACCCCACCATTCCCTTGGAAAACAATGTGGAGGATCCTCAAAAAAAAATTAAAAATAAAACTACCATTTGATCCAGCAACTCTTCTTCTGGGTATCTCTCTGAAGGAAAGGAAAGCAGGATAGCGAAGAGATGTCCGCACTCCCGTGTTCACCGAAGCATTACTTACAGGAGCCGAGACATGGAGACAACCTGGTGTCGGTGATGGGTGAATGGATAGAGAAAACGTAGGGGGGAGACACAACGGAACATCACTCGGCCATAAAAGTAAAAGAAATCCTGCCATTTGTAACAACATGCACGAACCTTGAGGACATTATGTTAAGTGGAACAAGCCAGACAAGGAAAGGCAACCACTATATGAGCTCACTTACACGTGGAATCTGAAAACCCACACTCATAGAAGCGGAGAGTAGGCTGCTGGTCGCCAGGGGTGGAGGTGGCGGGAGTGCGGGGAGAAGCATGAAGGCAGTCAAAGGTCTGTACTTCTTGGTACAAGGTGTGTGGGATCCAGGGACCTAATGTACAGAATGGCGACTACAGTTAATAATCCTGCACTGTATGTGTGGACATTGCCCAGACAATAGGTCTTAAAAGTTGTTGCCACAAAAAAATTTAAAAATGTACCTAAGTAAGGTGACAGTTGTGTTAGCTGACCTTATTGTGGCCATCACTTTACAGTGGTTAATATTAAATCATCACGTTGTACACCTTCAACTTACACAATGCCATGTGTCAATTATATTTCAGGAAGCTGAAAAAAACAAAATAAAGTAAGTCACTGTTTTGTTATCAGGAAGGAAGGCAGTTAAGACTTAAAAATTTTTTTACAGTGCTTGTTCCGAAAAAAGTGGATGAGGGTGGCCAACAGTTTGGAGAGCAGGTCCTTGCTGCTTACCAGGCCTCGCCCACGCGGGTCAAGGACCACCTCGGGCAGCTTCCTGAACCGGAGATCTCCATGGCTCACTTCTGTCCTCTCTGGCCCTCCATTCAGGGTCCTCTCAGTTAATAAATACATCCTTACTTCTAGGGCTGCATTCTGGTATTGATCCGTGGGAACCGAAATGGATTGATTCTGCCTCGAGAGAGCGAGGGTAAAATTCCATCAGTTGTCAGCCTTGCTGGCAAAATAGAACTTTTCCCTGGTCTGAAGCCTTGCCGATCCGATCTGTGCTCTCAGATTGAACCCAGATGCCTGTGGGAGCAGGAGGGAAGGAGGTGGGATTAGCATGTTTGTGGGGCAGGTGTGCAAATGTAGCTGGCTCTTTTTCACAAGAGTGTGACTGGAAGGATGTGAAAAATAAACACAGAATAACCACAAACAGTGCTGTTGAAACTAAGAAACCATAACCACGTGCAGAATTGCTTTTCTGACAAGGAGACGCCACATAATGACAGACCCAGAATGTAATTCTTTCCATACCCTCCCTAATCAAGAGGAGCTTGACCTGGAGAGCTGGCAGAAAGAAGGCAATGGAGATATACACATCCACATACCCACTGCACCCTTACTTACAGTAGCCAAGATATGGCAGCAACCTAAGTGTCCACCAATAGATGAGCGGATAAAGAAGAAGTGGTGTGTATATACAACAGACTATGACTTGGACATAAAGAGAAACAAAACTTGCCATCAGCATCGACGTGGATGGACCTAGAAGGTATTGTGCTGAGTGAAGTTAAGTCAGACAGAGGAAGACAAATGCCAAATGATTTCACTTATATGTGGAATCTAAAAACCCAAATAAATGAACAGGCAGAAACAGAAACAGACTCGTAGATACAGAGAATAGTTTGATGGTTGCCAGATGAGAGGGCGTTGGGCGATGGGTGTAAAAGGCAAAGGGATTAAGAAGTACAAATTGGCAGTCACAGAACAGTCACAGGGATGTAAAATACAGCACAGGGAATATAGCCGTAACATTGTAATAACTATGTGTGGTGTCAGATATGTACTAGATTCATAGGGGCGATCACTTAATAAGTTATATAATGTCGCATCCCTGGGCTGTACACCTGAAACTAATGTAATACTGTGTCAGCTGTAATTAAAATATGAAAAATTAATTTTAAAAAAAGAGGGCATTGAAGAAAAGCTGCTTCTTTTTCTTTTCCTTTTCCTTTTCCTTGTATTGTTGACACTATTACAGATGTCCCCCTCCACCCAGCCGCCACTGCACCCCTGGCCTTCACCACATTGTTGTCTGTGTCCATGGACTCTGCACGAGCCACTTCCTCTCCTTCCGACTGTAAGCTTCATGAGGGCAGGCACCGTAAGAGTCTTTCTCCAGGACACGGTGGGCATGCGACAAACGTGTCTTGAATGATTAATGTCAGTTCTCAATGGCAGTTGTTAAAAATCATGGTAACTTCCTTGCACAAGGCATTTCCTCCATGCCAGGCACCAGGCTAGACCTGCCTGCAGAAATTAGCTCACTCACTGCTGACATGGGTCCTGTGAGGCAGGATGGGGACCTCCACATTATTACGATGATGGATAATCCGGGCTTCCTGAGTCACCCTGGTGATGTCAAACTCCAAAGTGAGGGCTTGTAACTTTGCTATGCAAAACTCTCGGGTGGGATCCCCAGAGTCCGGGAGAACCTTCTGATGGGCGGAGCCACGACGGTCTGGCTAACAATGCTCCTTCAACCCCTCACTGGGGTCCTGGCCAGCCTCCTGGGTGTGAGAGAGACGAACAGAGCCAGTTTTTCCCTCAGGGTGCTCCCAGTCTGGAGGGGATTCAGATGTTGCTGGTCCACACTCACCTGGTCGTCAGGAACAGAAATGCACTCAAACGAGGGCGAGCGCAAAGGAATTCACAGAAGAAACAGGGCTTCTCACTGGAGCAGTCACGAGGCAGGAAAATTCCAGGGCTTTTCCGGGGCCACATGCCCTCCTGTTACTCCTGCTCACCGTGTGTCTGCCTGTGTTCGCTGGCCTTTCTAACAGACCATCCTCCTCCTCCCCATCCACAATCTAACCTGGCAGCCCCCAGGTGCCCCCAGCCCCTGTTAACATCCTGTCAGTTCCAGGGACCTGCAGACACTGACAAGCATCTCTAAGCCCCAATTTCAGGGGAAGAGAATCTCGTAGGCCAAGTAACGGTCAGGTCTACACCGGACCCAATGAACTGAGACACGGGAAGACCGCATCTATTCACCCCCTCCATGTGCCAGGCACTGTCGTTGGCCAGAATTTCCTCCTAATCCACGTCTTGTCTTCTTAGTCTCTCGATGCCGTGGATTTTTAACAGTGAAACCTAAAAACGGGAAGCCAAACAGTTCACCCTTTGTTTTTACTGTTTGTTTGTTTTTCGGTTCTGCTCCATATCATTTCTACCCTGAGGTGCTAAGCCTCGGGAAAGAAGCCTTAAAGAGGGAAGCAGCTCAGGTTGAGGTGCTAGAAGGAACTGCCAGGGAAAAAACACATTGGGTAATCTTTCAAAATATTTATGAATGGCACAGGTATTACAATATGGTGTGAAGTAATCCACTCAGGGGTATTCATACACAGAGGCCAGCTGCTGTCGTACCGGTGAGAAGAGAAACAGTCACTCTTCCAGGAAGAAGTTATAGAGTAAAAGGACGCATATGCTGGGCCGCGAACAGTGAGGAGCAGTCAACAGCAGGCACAGGAGGGACGCTGCGCAAATGTGGAGGGCGAGAGGCCTGCTGGAGCCGCTGTGAAGGGTAGACGGCCGGCAGGGAAGCAAGTGCAGTGAAGTGGTGGGCAAGGCCAGCTGGGCGCTTCTGGTGACCCAGAGTGAAGGTCTTTGGGAGCCACATCCCACAAAATCTCATCCAAGAAAAACTGGTTTTAAATACCAGACACGTACTGAGGACTCCCAGATTTATATCTCTAGCCCAGATTGTCCCTAAACTCCGAACGTGTACATTCAACAGCCTCCCTGATGTGCCCTTGACTGTCTAGTGGGAGTCTCCAATGCAACACTTCCGGCACTCAGCTCCCGAGCATCTCTCCCAAACCCCCGCCCTCCCTCAGTCTCCATCTCAGCCACTGGAAACGCGTTCTTTTCCGGTTGCTCAGCCAAACACCTGGACCCCACCCCTGCCTCCTCTTTTTCTCCTGCACATTGTATCTACTATGTCAGCCTAGGCTCAGGACAGTAAAGGAGGTGCTTCTACTTAGCACCTCATTTATTCTGATCTGTGAGAGAAGACAGAGCATGTCCCATTGGAAGAATGCATGCCAGTTGGCCAGGCAGGAAATGGTGGGGTCAGGGCACAGGAAGGAGGTGCTCCAGGCAGAAAGGACAAGCGCAAAGGGCACAAAAGTAGAAGGAGGTCTTGTGCGGAGATGACAGGGAGGTCAGTGTGACGGCAGGGGACAGGTGAAGTAAGATGGAGAAGCAGGTGGAGTCCGGCCAGGTCCTGCAGGTCCTGACCAGGGTTCTCTAGGTGCCCCCAGCTCACCCTACCGGCCCCTCCCGAGCCTGTCACCAATCACCCAGGTATGCGCCTGCCCCTCCTGCATTCACCCAGACGTCTGCCCTGTGCCAGTTCGGCCGCTCGGCTTGCAGGCTCCTAAACCTCCGTGTTGGGCTCTGGACCTTGGCTGCTGTGGTTCATCCAGTCCTGTATCCTCCAAGTACCAGTCCGTGGACCCGTGCTTGTCAGCAAAACAAAAAATGCAAATAGGCAAATGAGAAAAGTAAGGACAATGTGGAATTACCCAAGCAGAACTGCATTTCCATCTGCCTGATAGATACCACATCACAGGAGAACGGCTGGACATACCGAATGTGTGTGGCATGCCTGGAATGCACCGGCTTAAAATCGAAGCTACACGGAGAGCACAAAATCCACTTTAGGGGTGCTGAGGGGGAAAGACACTTCAAACAGGTAAGCAGTTATTACAACAAGAGGCCTGTATGGCTACCCATGGAGAGGGACATGGTGTGAGCATTAACATATCACCGTAAAAGAAGACAAGCAGTGATTTCGAATGTGCCTCCCAAATCGAAAGTTTGGGGGTTGTTCTTCGAATGAAAGTGGTCATTTGACTCAAGCAGCTTCTCACACAGGCAACTCCCAGTAGGTCTACAGTGGGTCATGGCACAGACTCAGTTATTTAATGATGATCAGAGATGCTCATGGGCGAGTCCAGGAAGCCAACCAACATACAGCATCTGTGTATGCCTGGCTAATGTGTTCATGCATGTGCTTGGTGCGTGCATGTGTGTGTGTCTCTGTGAAGCTGACAACCGTCTTTTCTATGACAGGAATGTTCTTTATTATCCTCTTCCTTCCAGCTTATAAATACTAAGGTTTCCTTTATTTTATGAAAAGATGACAACAGTGTGGACTTCTAAGACAAAACAGCTCTTTGTTAGTTTCCCAACTATTTCTGGAATTTACCAATCCATGACCCCAAAGTCTGGGAATCAGGGCCTCCCTGATAAAACATTCGGTTCTAAACTCTGGACTCCAGCTTTGACCTGAGCATGCCTTAAGGATACAACACTCTGGTGTATTTTTTTTTCCCAAGAGGTAAAATTTGCATGGCATTTAAAGCCACAAGGGACAAGTTCAAAAGGCAAGGAGTTGGGTTACAATTTCAGAGCCTAGTCAAAGCCGGGACTCCCGCTACTGTCATGCATGATTCATATTTTCACACAGTCATCAAAGTGCCAGTTTGAAACAGAAATCAGATCCTATTCCTATCGATGGCAGAGACTGCTGGGGCTCACCAATGTATTGGCATGCTCATTTACATTTCCCAGCTGCCCCTGTGGTTAGCTTGACCATGTGACTAGTTCTGGCCAATGGGATGTGAGTAGAGTGATTTGTATTACTTCTAGGCTAAGGTGGATAAGTATCTTGTGTGCCTTCTCCATTCTCTCCTCTCCTTCTACCTGTCCCTAGGGAGATGACATCAGGGTGACCTTGAAGCTGCAAGATGATGGAGCAACAAGATGGAGGCAGGCTGACTTCCTGAGCTGTCATTTAGATGAAGTCCTCCAGACACTCAGTAGACTGTGACATAGAGAGAAATAAACTCGTATTGTGGAAAGCCACCGAGATTCAAGTGCTTGTTTGTTACTGCGGCACAGCCTATCCTATTCTGACTGACAAACACCCTTGCTAAAACACACACCAGCGCCTTCCCATGGCCTTCAGAGAAAGATCCAAAAGGTTTTCCTTGGCCTACAAAGCCCTACCGGTTGTGCCCCTGCCTACCCCTTGGTGTTCCCCGCCTGACCCTGGCTCCCACATTCACTCTGCTCCAGGCGCACCAGCCATAGAAGGATGCCCAACACACCACGCTCATCCCCACTGTAGGGCGTTTCCTCCAGCAATTCTCTCTGCCTGCAGTGCTCTGCTGCCACATCTTACTCGCTCTTGACATTCATCTCAACTTAACTGCCTCAGAGAAGTCTTCCTCCATCACCTGGGCTGGAAGGCTCCATTCGTCACTCTGTCTCATCATGTTTCATCTTCATCCCGGCATTTATCACCACCTGGTATTTCCTTCTTTTATTTAATTGTTTGTTTCCCATCTTGCCCATCTGGTTTACCACTGAATCTCCAGTGCCCAGCGAAGAGCCTGCGGCACAAGCGGGGCTCCAAAGACACATGTTTGGTGACCGAGTGGGTGAATGAACAGATGACTTGGCACAGTCTCCTCCGTCTGCCCAGAGGGTTAACTGTGCCTGGGAAGCAATGGGAGGGGTGTTCCTGTTACCTACTGCGTCCCCAACGGTGGCTTCCAATGGAACAGTTGTTCACTTTGCTCATGAATCTGGGGGTCGAGTGGGTTCTGCTAGACAGTTCTCACTCGGGGTGTCACATAAGGGCACTCAGATGGTGACTGAGCCTGGGTCACTCTACAGACCTCTTCACTCACATGTCTGGCTCCTGGACTAAGAAGACTCAACTGTATGGGGTTCATTCCACTGATCAGCCATGTGACTTTAGGCAAGTTCCTTAATCTCCCTGTGCCCCAGATCTTTATATGCCAAATAGGACCAGAAAGACAACACCTACCATTTATTGGTCACCTACTGTGTTCTAGGCACCATATGCGCTAAACTCCTTGTGCACCTGTCTCAATCACCGTTATATAACAACTTATTCTGTAGATGTTCCTATTAAAGAACCTGCTTATTTTACAGGTGAAAAAACCGAGGTTCAGAGAAGTTTAAGTGTCTTGCTCAAAGGTCTATAATAGCTAATCACGCCAGAAATTTCTAGTTAATGTGGTACATTAAGCCAATATGGGAAATCCCCTCTCCTACTCTCAACTCATTAAAATACTAGATAAAATATGACCCCAAAATGTAAATGCACAGCAGCATTCAAAGAGGATGTCCCAGGAACCAGACACAGAGGGAACTCGATGCTGGTAAGATGACCAGGATCTGAGGTTGAGGGGCTCCCTGGGCCGGGGGAGCAGTGGCGCCTCGGATGCAATGGGTTGGAACTGACCTACAAGTACAAAGCCAGGAGCCCCAGGGAGGGAAGGGCCTTCTAAGAGGAAGAGCACTCGGCCCAGGGCTGTCGTGCCGCCAGTTCCCCGTGGGCAGCCAGGGGCTTCAAAACCTTTAGCGGAGCTGGAACATCCAAGTGACACGGCTAAGTCAGGGTCAGGCCGGGGTCCCACCTGCTCACATGACTGCCTGCCCCTGTGCTGACCACCAGGCAGTTTAACTAAACCATCTCCAGACACCTCTGGTTGTCCTTTCTCTTTGCTATCTACTCTAAAAGTCTGTCAGAACTGACAGAAGATAAAGAAGAAAAAGGAAACCTCGGAAAGTAAACAAGGCACTTCTAAATCAATGAAGGGTCGTTAGGGCTGGAAAACACTCCTTATCAAAATTTGTAGATTGTGAGCCAAAGCCACCGTTACCAGGGGGCTTTTACCTTGAAAGACATCAAGGGGGAAGAAGCAGGCTGCCAATAAGGCTGCACAGCAGGACTTAGGTAAGAAAACAGAGTACAAACAAGGGGAATGGAAAGGGAAGAAGGAGCCAGTCGCAAAGACATTTCCAGTTACTTGGGTCCGAGAAGACACATCGTGGCAGTTAGAAAGCGTCGTACTTACAAATAAGCAAAGACAGAAATTCTACTGGTTAAAACTCATGGGGGGGAAATTCTGCCCACTTGTCTGCGAAAGAGGCCAGAAGACTTGCCATCCGCCTGGGCCGTGGGTGGCAAAGAAAACAGGAGTCCAGGGCTGCACCACGCTCCAGGGAAAACCTGGAGTCCTGGGGACTGATCCTGGGAAATTAACAAACAGCCTCATCTGGGATCCGAGACTGACGATGGGATCCCCAGCGGAGGTGAGCTTCAAACTGCTCTGTAGATACAACCCAGGGCACGTGGCCCCCCCAGGGGAACCAAGCGCTGCTTAGTGTGAGTTTGGGCACAGCAATTACAAAGCACTCAAGGAAACAACCCACCAAGACAAAGACCCTGTGAATACATCCAAGGGGCCATTTGCACCCCAAGACCTGGAGATAAAAGAATAGCCTGAAAGAGCTGTGCATTTCAATCTGTTCAATGAAATAAAAGGAGGAATGAAGCAGAAAGCAAAGAGTGTGAGAAGAATGGACAGGACAAGCTCGTGTGGGGCAGAGCTGATATTCAAACCCAGGTCCACAGCAGAGCCAAACCAATAATGGCGTTTAGTGTCTGTGTGACGGTGGGGGAAGGGCAGGAGACAAAGGAATCTGTTTCCCGACCTCCCTTTCCTGTTTGTTTCCCAAGGACAAGTCTGCTCCCTGGATTAGAAGCCACCAGTCTTGCGAATGACATTGATTTTCCAAAAAGATCAGATCCAAGTGATCAACCCCATTTATTACAGGACCAGTAGGTGTGGTGGGGAGACTCAGGGTTAGCTGCTGCCCTTCAGGGTTTGCAGTAGGGCCTGAACTACCTCCAAGCAAAAGGAATACTCTATCGTTTCATTTGTTCAATTATTCATTCATTCATTCATTCTGGTTTGTTTTTTTTAACCAAACACCATCCCAAGAATCCTGAGAGCAGTTAGGTGGACCTCAGTTCAAATCCCAGCTGCTAGAGCTTTGACCTTTGACCAACGCCCTGTGTCAGTCTGGGCCTCAATTTTCTCAACTCTTAGCCGGAGATGATAATGACCTTCTTGCAGGCTTGTAGGGAAGAATAAAGGAAATGCGTGTAAAGCACAGTGTGTGAGCTGAGTGTGTGAGGGTCACGCCCACCCCAGCGCTCCAGGGTTCAGGGTGCAGATTTGTTTCAGCTGGAAGGAAGTGGGTGGACAGCAAGGAGAGGTTCAGTGTCAGAGTGGCCCCTCAGATGCTCGGATGGGGCTGAGACACAGCAACCTGGCCTTCAGGATGAGGCCACTTCCCAGACCCACCTCTCCCTGGCCCCACCGTGGGTTCCACTCAGCCCCATTGTTTTGCTTCTGTATCTGGTTTTGTGACAGTTTTAAAGACACCAACATGCCACAGAATTCAGACTGCAGCCAGCCCGGCCTCAGCTGCTGTCCTCACCGGCATCGCCAACCTATGTTTAACCCGCTGTTCTCCCGCTTTTGTAAACACGCTGTCTTCATTCAAATCTCTAATCAACATGACCCTTCCCCTCTCCTTTCAAATCCTGCCTTCCAGCCGCACGCCTGGTCAGATTTCGGATTTACACACACACACACACACACACACACACACACACACACACACGTGTGTGCGCCCACATGAGGACCCACGTGCACAGAGACCAGAGGTGAGCAGATCCCCCCGGTCTTCCAGGCCTGCGATGTCCTGGGTGACAGATCGACTCAGACACCCTCCCGGCCCAGTCGGGTGGACACAGAACACTGCCAAGGTCTCATGAACACAGGCACGCCGAGACCCAGGAGCCCCGGCGTCACTCACAAGGACCAAGTCCCCAAAGGTCAGACCTCAGAAGAACAGAGACACAGACACAGAAACACAGATGTACAGTCACGTGGTCACAGGGACCCACAGAACCTCCATGCACTCACAGTGCCCCCCAAAACCCACATGTTGACGTCCTAAGCCCCCGGTGCTTCGGAATGAGATTGTATTTGGACACAGGGCCTTTGAAGGGGAAATTATGGGTGGGCCCTGATCCAATACGATTGGAGTCCTTATAAGGAGAGACAAGGACACAGACACACGCAGCGGCATGGCCCTGCGAGGACACAGAGAAGACGGTCATCTACATGCTGGGGGCAGAGGCCTCAGAAGAAACCAACCCTGCCAACGCCCTGAGCTCCGACTTTTAGCCTCCAGAACTGTGGGATGATGCACTTCTGCCGTTTCAGCCACTGGCCTGTGGCAGTGTGTGTGGCAGCCCTAGCAGACTCATAGAGACCTGGGGACCGAGGGACACAACCCACCGCCTCCTTCACAGCCTCACACAGAGCCCCCAGGCAGCATCCCCGTGCGCAGACCCGAAGCCTGGGGCCTGCCGGTGTACCCCACCCCCCAACGACCCCTTCCTCCACACAGACACTGAGTTGTGTTCACTTTTCCAGCAAGAGGAGAAGGCGCCCAGGGATTTCCTTGACTGGACAGTGAAACTGTGGAAAATGCTATCCTGATAACGGCTCAAACATATGGAGTCTCAATTCTAGGTTACGAGGGCTGCCCCAAACACTTGGGAGGCATTGATTCATCCAACCTTCTCAACAGCCCTCTGAGGTCGGTACTTTTATCAAAATCCCCATTCAAGAGATGGCAAAACCATGGCCCAGGGAGGTCAAGTAATTTGCCTGAGATCACACAGCCAGCAAAAGCAGAGCTGATACTTGAATCAAGGCAGCCTGGCTCCGGAATCAAGGCAGCCTGGCTCCGGCTTAGCTCTGAACCTCGGAGCAATCTGCCAACAGGATCAGAGACAGGGCCAAATTACAGAAGAGGTCAAATGCTTGGTCAAGAAGGAAATGAGCCAAGATGCTTTCCCCAGGGCACAGAACTGCCTTGGGCGAAACCCTGCACTGTGCGCCAGCAACATAATTTGCAGGACCCAGTGCGAAATGAAAACACAGGTCTCTTGTTCAAAAAGCAGGGAAAACGTGCAATAAAAAAAAATATTATAATATAAAGTTTTTCCTTTCTTCAGTGGTTTCCTTCTCAACTTATCATAATACTTTTTATTTGCTATTTAATGCCACACTAAGTAAAGAAATAATACAATTTTAAATTACTGGCATGAATTTGACTTTACATTTTGCAATGCCAGTTTTAAATGCAAATATAAGAGCATTTAACTCATACGCCGACTCACCAAAAACACACATATTTTGTAGCTCATAGACAGGTATTTCAGAAGAGTGGGAATGCTGCATAAAACGAAGTCAGCTGTGTTTATTTCACTCCCTGATATATGCACATTCTCCGACCACCACTACCTGTAGCTTACTGATTAGCGAGGAAGGGTCGGGAGGGAAAGGAACTATGGCTGTTCTGGTGTTTTCTTTCCTCCTATGTCATGGTTTTCAACTCTGAGTGGTTGGCTGACACCGGGAGGTAACAAGAACAAGAAAAGATGGGATAGGGTTTGCTTGGTAGCTTGGGTGTCTTAGAACACCATTATCTTCTATGTTCCAAGCAAATTCTTATCTGAAGGGGAAGTGTGGCCTCTTGGGGCTGTGGGCGCCCCACTGAGCTGTAGAAATAACACACTTACCATCCAATTGCCTTGCGTCTCACTGGGTTCCCAGGCATCGGGGTCCCCCGGAATTCTGTGCTCAGGGGGCACCACGAACACAGCCTGCCAGCAGGGAGGCAAGGGGCAGGCAGGGGCTGGCACGCTGTGCATGTCTCTTCTGCTCATGTGAGAGCTTCATCAACCCATTGAACTTAACCTGCAAAACACAAGTTCAAAGACATAATTACTTACACAAATATGGAATCATGCTGTATACCTGGAACTAACATAATGGTATATGTCAATTATACCTCAACTTAAGAAAAAATAAAATTATTAAGAATTTTTAAACGACAACAGCAAAGCACTCAGGCAAGCTCACGGCCCCCCAGAGTGTGAGTGTGACGGCAGGGTCACCTGCCTGTGACACCAGCCCCGCCTGCCCTGGCTGTGTTCTTGCACCCACAACAGCCTGGGCTCATGGCATCTTCTCCCTGAGACCCGGCTTCTCTGTCTCAGAAAGACTAGGGCCCTCCCAGGCCTCCCTCTGCTGCCAGGTGCTTCCCGGACGCGGTCTAGCTCTGTGCCCTGTGACAGAGGTTGCTCTGTGTCTGGAAGCCCATCCCTTCAGCTGACCTAGTTCCAGAATGCTGGAATCACCGACACCGTCTTTGCCTGTTTTGAGGAGAGCTGAGTGACTCAGTCTTCTTTCGACGCAGACTGGCCTGGGATCCAATCGCTCCAAGTGCCATCTCTAACCCCCAAATCTTTTGCTGCAGCCCAGACCTTGCTTCTGAGTTGCAGAGGGTGCTCGTTCACCCAGCGCTCTGTGGGAAGCTTATGTCTGAAACGTCCACAGACTTTTCGGGCCTGGAGTTACTCACCCACCTCCTGTCTCAAACCTGTTCCTCATCTCCGTGCTTGGGGTTGATATCCTTCTGAAACCCAGGAGCTGCACCCCGCACATCCTACAGCCTACCTGCGTTACGACCTGTCACACCTACTCCGGGGCACTCCCTCCCACACCACGTCCCTGCCGCCGCCTGGACACAGATCTCCTTACCCATCACAAGGACCTAGGCAGGAGCTCCCCTCACGGTCTCCTCACCCAGTCCACCCTCCTTACCTTCTTGAAACGTGGAATCCACCACGGATTTCATCAGGTACCCTACTCAAAATCTCAGAACCAGAGCTTCCCATAGCGTCTGGGTGAAATCTGGACTCCTTGGCCCTGAGTAACCAAGCACATTTTCCTCCTGGGAAAAATAATGTCCTGGGGACTAAAACTAGGGTGGGCATTCGGACATGGGGTATGGGGAGGGATTTCTCCGCTCTCCAGGCCCAGGACACAGGAAGGGGGGAATAGAGGGTGGGTGCAAATTCAGGACTCAGAGAAACAAGCTCCTGTGTGAAGGCACTGAGATGCTGGTGGTGGAAGTGAGAGCCGGTGGTTTGTCCTAACGCCCCGTCTGCCCTCCTTGCATCTGAGGAATGATTGCCCCTCCAAGGTGCTGACGTGTGTGCTCCCGGGTCCCCAAGGTTTGTTAGTGGGGAGGGGACTCGTAAGCCAGACAACCTGCTTTTCTCTTTATAAATAATTCATTTCTGATTGTGCAAGCAGTCCCTAAGTACCTTCTCCTTTCTTCTGTAAAAAAAAAAAAAAAAATACAGAAACAATAATCAAGCTACGTCCTCTTGACCCCTTGCCACTCTCCCTCGTCTGCCACCTCCCACACCACCGCAGTCTCACAGGCGGCTACTCTTACTCCCCCGAGCCATCCTCGTATTTCCTATACGTCTGCATCTATACAATTTTTAAAGTGATTGTGCATGTTTCTCTTTCTCTGTGTCTATTCATAGAAGTGTCCTGCTATATGTATTTTTGCCACTTGTTCTATTCACACCACAGTATTTCTTCATGCTACGTCATGGGTGTACCTTCCTCCCTTAGACAGCTCCACGGTACTACTCAGTGTGGCTACGTTACGGTTTGTGCAGCTGATCCCCTACTCGAGGGCGTTTCGGTTTTCTCCATTTTACACAAGTCTCCTTAGGCGCACGCGCCAACACTTTCTCAGGGGAGATGTAGAAAGTGGATTTGTTGTCCTTCAAAGCTGCTGTGCCAACTTGCACTGTGACCAGCAGTGTGCAAGAGTCCCTATTTCCACACACCAACACTAACGTTTAATATCAAGCTTTAATTTGGTGTGCGTCCCAGTCTGATGAGTGACATGTAGTTCTTGGTAGTTTAATGTTTTATTTCTTTGATTACTAGTGAAACTGAACATTCTTCAAGTTTATTGGCCATTTGAATTTCCTTTTCCATAAATCGACAGATTTTATTATTTGCTGAGTGTTCTATTGGGCCATTTGTCTTTTTCTTATTGATTTGTTAGAATTCTTTATATATTCTGGATGCTAATCCCTTATCTGTTATATAAATTGCAAATATTTTCTCCCCGGCTATTGCTTGTTTTTAGCTTGTTTATGGTGTCTGCTGTCATTAGAAGTTTTACATTTTAGTGTGGCGAGATCTGTCAGTCGTTTCTCTCATGCTGCTTGCATTTGGCCGGTCTGTTTTCGGCTGTGAAGCGGCGACGCAGGGAAACCGGCAGCTGGGAACCCAGGTCCTTTCTCTGGCGGACAGATGAGACTTCCTGCCCCTCTCCCTGAGACAACGGTGATGTCAACAGACACCTGCTGGGACCTCAGACTTAACTTGGGGTGAGGGGGCAAGACTTAGGGAGCAGGTGCTGTGAAGACACTCTTTCTTTGATGGGATAATGGGGTCTTAGAGCCACTGGATGTTAAAAGGTGACTTGATTTTATACCCTCTATGCTGGTTAAGCCAGGCGTATAACTTATAGTCCAAGTTCTTTATGGTCTGGCTCTCCCTTTTCACTTTCATGCTCAACTCCTCGCCTTCATGTAACCTTCACTCCAGTTATATTGAATTCTTTACCAAACCAAAATCATACTTTCTGCCTCCAAGCCGTTTGAGTCTGACTCTTTGGCTTTCAAGGGACAGGAAAAAAATGATAATGGCACTTATTCTGAGCCAGGCTCTGTGCAAAGCTATTTGCATAGCATCTTGTCAGTTAGGATAAGTCAAGCTACATTGCAGTAACAAATGACTCCGAAATTCCAGGGTCTTACAACGGCCAGAGTCTATTTCTCACTCATGCTACCTGTCAAGGGCACAATGGCGGTGGCTGGGCAACATTTTTTTTCTTTCTTCCAGGACACAGGCTTCTGGAGCACCTTATGTCTGGAACACTGCTGGTTGTATCATCTTTTCAGCAAGAAAGAGTGTGGCAAAGTGTATACTAGCTCTTAAGAGTTTCTGTCTAGAGCGATATGGCTCATGTCCTCACATTTCATTGGCCAAAGTAAGTTGTGAGGCCAAGACTGACCTCAAAGGGCTGGGGGTGTTAGTGACCAACAAAATCATCTACCAGTCTACCTTTACGGTCACCACATGTCCAATCCCCTCTGTCGCCTACATGTAGAACCTGTTCGCTTCTCTTTTTCTTTTAAAGATTTTATGTATTTACCTTTAAAGAGAGGGGAAGGGAAAGAGAAAGAGAGGGAGAGAGACATCAATGTGGGTTGCCTCTCACATGCCCCCTACTGGGGACCTGGCCCACAACCCAGGCATGTGCCCTGACTGGGAATCAAACCGATGACCCTTCGGTTCTCTATCTGGCACTGAATCCACTAAGCCATACCAGCCAGGGCAGAACCTGTTCACTTGTAAGCAAGCAACCCAAAGTCCTATCCAGTCACTATATACCAGCAGGTCTGATGGCACCTCTACCTGGAAGCCTCTCCTGATTTCCCCTTGTTGAAGTGGCTTCTCTTTACCGAAACTTTCTCTGGCTCTTGGGATCTGAGCACATTTTGCCTCGTGCTAGGTCTGAGGGTTATATGGGATTCATCTCTGCATCTTCATTTGTACATTCGTTCATTCGTGCCTTCCTTCCTTCCTTGAATAGTTACTGAGCGCCAGGCCCTGTGCAAGGCACTAGGGATACATTCAAACAGAGTCTCTGCTTTCACAGAGTTTATTGTCCAGTGGGGAAGATAGACATTAAACAGATAACGACACCACTAATTATTTAATTACAATGGTTAGAAACGTTATGAAGAGGTCCGGGGGGGATCCGAGCATTTATAACAGGGGACCTGACTCTGGAGGACGGGAGGATGCCTCTGAGAAAGTGGTATTTCAGCTGAGTCCTGGAAGGGTAGATAGAAACTGGCCAGGGCAAGACAAGGGTGGGAGTAGGGGGTGTGGGGGAGGGGGGAAGGGAGAGCTTTCAAGGCAGAGGAAACAGCTGGAGCCAGGCCCTGAGGCTGGAAGAAGGTGGTAAGCTGAGCCGGGCCAGGAGGGTAGGGGAAGGAGGCCAGCCCGTGCCTGGCGCTGCTGTTTGGACGAATCTCCCTGCTGCCTCCCTGCTGCCAGCCCAGCCAGAGGCTCCTGGCCTTGGTTGCAGGGGCTGAAGCAAGGGGTTGTGGGCATTTTGTCCCTGGCAAGCCGGTGTCTGGAAGTGGCTGCTCTTCTCTGGCCATAGCCCATGCTCCTGGGTCAGGAGGAGGGAGGGAGCAGAGGACGTGCACAGCACACTTTTTATATATATGTGGGGCCATAACATTTAAGTGTCTTGGCTGTAAGCCTGCAACTAGGTCCCCCGACAGCCCAGCCTTGCTCCACACGCTCTAACAGCTGTCTGTAAAACCCGTTTATGGTGCCTCCATAAATTTCCCAGCTGCTGCAAACACAGGGCTGGGGACAAAGCGTCTCGGGGAGGGAGATGTGGGAGAGCTGAAGCTTCAGCGTCTCTGCTGGCTCGTCCTGTGGGCCCCAGCTTGCCCCCTGCCCACCGGGGCTGCCTTACCCTAAATTCTTTTATTGAAGCTGATCTTAACATCGACCCCGAGGGGGCCCGGCTGGGCAATCCAGCTCGGCACAGACGCAGGCACTTTCAAGATTGCAGCAAAAGGTACAGTAAATCAGAATTAAGTGTCATGATAGTGATTTGAACTGACACTGTTTTCACCTTGTCCATTTACTGGGAAATATATAACAGGAATAGATTGAGCCTGTCATATTGGGCCTGAAAAATACAGCTGTTAGGGTAAGAGAGGCAGCTGGCACCAAGGCAGTCCCCGTGGACAGTGGGGTCTACGGGGGGGGGCTTGTTGGCAGCGTCCCCTTGGGGTGAAAGCTTGTCAGGGAACACTGAGAACCAGATGACACAGGGACCCTGCGGCCAGCCCCATTGCCGTGACAACCTGAAGCACCTGGACTGCAGGGCCTTAAAAAACTTTCCATGAAGTATAACATACATACAGAGACGGACACAAATCCCAAGTGTATCACATGACTTATCGTAACCAACTGAATAGACCAGTGTACACCACACCCAGGTCAAGAAATGGAGAACCGCCAGATGCCCCCACCCCGAGGCAGCCCTCCACCCCCGCCCTCCCCACCGTGCCCTCCCTCCAGCCTCTTCTCTCCCCCCCCCCCCCCCCCCCCGCCCCAAGGCGACCACTATTCTGATATCTCAGGCTGTGGGTTGATTTTGTGAGTGGCATTTTAATGAGAGCATTTTTGAAGTTCCCACCTTATATTTTTGGCCCCCAAAGAAAACAGGAAGCTCTCATTTTAAAAATAATATATAAAGAATATGAGCAACAGATCCCCGCCCCCGTCTCATCTTCCCGAACATCTCACAGGATTTGGGCCCCAATTCTGAAGCAGGGTGGGGGAGGAGGGGGAAAGAATCTGGGATGGGTGTGAGGTGGCAGGGTGGGGCAGGAGTCAGAGATGGTGTAACTGAACAGGGGAGGGGTGAAGCTAGGGACTGAAGTGGGATGAGGAGGGGGTAGAGGGTCAGGGAGGAGCTAAGGCTCAGAGATGGAAGAAATTTCAGGATGGGAGTGGGGCTCAGGAATGGGGCCCACGGCCAGGATAAGGGTCAAGGATGAATTGAGGGTCAGGTTCAGGGCACATTCAGGAGCAGGTGGAGCCATGTGGGAGGGGTTCAGCGAGGGAGAGGGTGAGAGGCTCTGATGGGCCCAAACCTTAGGATACAAGAAGCTGAAGTCCTCGGGCCAAACCACTAGCAAAATGCAGAGAAAGGACAAGCTCTCTGCAGCCAGGACTGAGGCTGCTTCCCTCCCCATCCTCCCAGCTCCTGGCAGCCCTGGGCATGGAGGGGCTCTGCCTCCCTACCCACCCAATCCTAACTGGCTGGAGAGAAGGTTGGTGGCTACAGCGCTACCAGCAGGTGGCCTCCAGTATTACTCTTATCACCCAAGCTCAGACTCTGGATGTGCTCCAATTTGGCCACCACCCTCAGCCTCATCTTCCCTGCTGGACCATGAACCGTGCCCTAAACCTACCCTACTTGGTTGGGTGCTTGAACTCCCAGCACAACTCATGCCTGCTCCCATCCCCCAAAGTCACCACTGCTCCCCGAGCCTCTGGCTGCTGGCTGGCAGCCTCCCCCACACCTATCATCCTGTCTCTGTGACCTGACCCTAAATGTCTCCTATTCATGAAGGACATGCTCCGGAGGAAGTACCCCTCTTGGGTGTGGATAGCTGTCCTTACTGACCCCCACGTTTAAGCCGGCCCATCCTGCCGCCCAGCCAGGTGCTGTACAGCACAGATTCTTCACACAGGACACCCCTGCTTCCTCCCACACCCATGCCCTGAACCCCGTCTTCTGCCACAGCTGCGCAGGAGGGGCACTCTCTTCGCTGTGGCTTTGGCTTTCAGTGCTTTGACCTTTAGCCCTGGATTCTGTCTACCTTTGGCCACTTCAAGGGGACTTGTCCTCAAGACCCACTACTTGGGAGTGACTGGTTTCTCCCTGTGTAAGGCACGATACTTGCCCTCCTGGCAAGAAATTCCTTGAATGTCCTGTTCACACCCACATTCTCAATGAGGCAACAGTCACCTCGTTTGCTGTCAGTTCCGCAGGGGACTGCAGACTCCGTGAGGGCAGGGGCGGGGCCTGGCTCGGGTATCCCCCGAAGGCTTGCGTGCCTGGCACAAAGACACCACTCCACCGAGATCCGTGGGATGACTGGACGACCTCGGCTGCAGGCACAGGTCTGAAGGTAGGGGGACCTAGCGCTGAATCCTGACACCTCTGGAGTATCATTTAACTGCCGCAGGCCTCACTGTTCTCATCTGTAAAACAGGCCAGTACCACCGCCCCGCACGGGGCTCTGTGAGGACTGACTGCAGTAACAAATGTCAGCGCCAGCGCCACGCCTGGCACGTGGTAAGGGCTCAGCGAACGGCATGGTTATTGCCTCTGTTTTTGTCTTACTGCAGCAACAACCAGTGTTTCGGTTTCTAGAGTCACTTGGTTCCAGCGTCCTCCACAGCCCTCGACGTCCTGTTTTCTTAAACAGGCATTTGCCCATAGCCTTGGACTACATGCTACAGCCTTCCTTGGGCTCACTGGGGCTTCAAAGTCAAGGCAAAATGTTAGTAGATCCTGCCCCTTCGCTCTGATCCCCAAGGGCCCTGACCTCGGTGGCAGGGCTGGAGAAGGCCTGTCCCTCCCTTCCCAGAGCTCTCTGTCCCTTTGTCCGATAGGCAGTCCAGGGCCAGCCCCAGGGACCAGCACAGCTAGGGGAACCAGGGCCTGCGACCCGCCTGGAGAGGCCGAGGCCGCAGTTCCGCTGACGAAGGGCCTTTATCGACCTCCCTGTGCGAACTCCTGCCGCATCACTCACGGACCTGGGACGGGAGCCCATTCATCTGGGTCCCGGAACGCCAAGCGGCTGGGATTTCTCATTCTGGGGCGACACAGAGTTCACATCAGGAAATATTAGTCTGATGAGTTCCCTGCAAGTGGAAGGACTGTCAGGCATTAATCACGGGCCGAGGGGGAGGCAGCGCCGGTCCTCGGTCCAACTCCCCAGGGTCTCATCCTTTCTGGGAACTTCAGAACCTCGCTGGGCCTGGAGACAAGGATGAAAATTACCCTTGAAGCACCTCAGGCTGCTCTTTCTCACTCTGAGGCCTTTCTGCCTGGGGCTAGAACCCTTTGTGAGGAGTTGGACAGGTGGCTTCCCTCCCTGGGCCTCAGTCTTCTTGTCTGTGAAATGGGATGGGAATTCCCTCCCAAGAACAGATCAGGTAGTTCAGCTGCCCAAGTCGGTGTCCTGACTACAACAGTCCTCGCCCACCTCGGCCCTCCACCGTGCTGACTCACAGCTGTGTTACAGGGTCCCTGAACAAACTGTGCCCTCTCCAGCCTCTAGGCTGGAACATAGGATTGGGGCCCTTATGGGACCTGGCCCTCCACTTCCTGAGTCCAGCAGAGGGTGTCCCCCAGAGGCTCCTATAAATAGGAGGCTGCCAAAGGGCTGGCCACGCATTTCCTTAGGGTCTGCCACCTGGGTGACAGAGGCGCCCAGCCCTCTGAAGACCTCACGAGCTCAGGTTGGAGTCCTATGCAGACTGGGCAGGCAGCCATCGGCGGGCTGCACCAGCCACTGGGTTCTGGGGCTGGTCTGCTCCTCAGTGTCTGGCCCTGAGCGTGCCTCGGGCATTCCAGGCCCCAGCCGAGCCCACGTCGGGGGCAGGTGCCCTCGCAGACCCTCCCCTGGGAGCCAGAGCCCTCTCCAGACCCGGCTGGTTGTGGACAGAATATAAACCATTTTGCCTCAAATTGCTGAGGACCGTTATCCTCTGACCTCTACCCCACAGGGTCATCCTCTCCCAGCTGAGTGGCTAGACACCTCAGGAGCCCCGGGACTCTCCCTGCTGCCTTTGTCTCCTTAGTGTGTGGCTGAGAGGCCCCTGTCTTGGTACTCAGGTGCTACCCTGGGCAGGCAGGGTGACTGCAGAGGTGAGTGCGGCCGGAGGACAGCGTGCCAGCCAGGCATGTTTTACAGCTCTGCCCAGACAGCTAATGGCCTCTGTGACATTGCTGCTCCAAACGGTGGCCCTGGAGCAGTCATATATCAGGGGGTGCTTGCCCAGCAGGCCCTGCCCCTCCCAGATCACCTGTGCTGGGGAGGGGAGCACTGTGAGGGGGGCGGGGGCTCTCCCGGCCAAGGGGTACAGAGTGGCCCAGCAGTGCCCACCCAAGCCAGGCTTACCAAGGATGGGAAAGCAAAGGGGAGATGTGTGCATGCACACACACGTGCAAGAGTGTGGCAGGTGGTCATTTATGCCCCATGCTTGAATGTCTGTATCTCTGTGTATGTGTTGTGTGTGTGAGAGAGACAGGCTGTGTGAAAATGTTTGTCTGTGTACATCAATGTGTCAATGTATATGGACTAGTGGACATACGTCTAAGGTAAGTGTGGATTGTTGTGTGAGCGTATCTGTGTCTGCATGTCCCGTATGAGTGTATGCGTACCAATTACAGGAACCATAATTGTATGTGTGTTCATGGATGTTCCTATGTGATTTTGTCTCTCTGCATGTACCTCACGAGCATCCGTGTGCACTGCTCTGTGTGAGTGTGCAATTGTGTGTGCAAACACATCTATGCATTTGTGTGTGTATCAGTGAACGTCCACACCATTTTATTCAGGAGGTATTTACGGTACAGCTACTCTGTGTTAGGCTGTGTTCTCGGTGCTGAGGATACAGGGTCGCACAGACAAAGTCTCTGCTTCGAGCGAGCCACACCCCAGCAGGGGAGGCAGGAACCAAACTAGCACCGAGAAGGGAACGAAGGGAAGGAAGTCGGGTGGGGGCAGAGTGTGACTAGGTGAGAGTGGGAAGCGACTGAAGTGAGAGGGGCAGAGAGGGCTTCGCAGGGGTGAGTGGTAAGACAAAGGAAGCCATGTGCAAATGTGAGGTAAGAGCGTTCCATGGCAGGGTGGCCCGTGTAAAAGCTGAAGCTGGGGTGGAGCAGGGGTGGGGGGAGGGCAAGAGGCAGGGACAGAAGGCAGGGAGGGTAAGACCTTGGTGAGGAACTGGGGTGTTTTTTTCAAGTCCTCACCTGAGGACTTATTTATTGATTTTGAGAGAAAGAGGAAGGGGGAGAGAGAGAAACATCAATATGAGAGAGAAACACTGATCAGTTGCCTCCTGTATGTGCTCCGATCGGGGATTGAACCCTCAACCTAGATACGTGCCCTGACTGGGGCTCCAACCCACAACCTGAATAGGACGACACTCCCACCAGCTGAGCCACCGGCCGGGGCATAGGACGTATGTGAACGCAGCCCTGACAGGGGTGGCCTTTGGGTTGAATGTGGGATGGAAGAGAGCGAGAAGAATCGGGACGGACATCCAGATGCGGGGCCTGGCCGGCTAGTTGAATAGTGGTGCCATTTGCCAAGACTGAAAGACTGAAGCAAGAGCCCGCTGAGGAGGAGACCAAGCCGCACAGGCTGGTGGATCGGGCCGGCGTGAGATGCCCACGCAGGCGGAGCTGATGGACAGGCGTCTTAGTCCGTGAACCTGTAGCGCTTGACCGCGGTTCGAAGTGGAGATGGACATTCGGGTCATGGGCGTGCGGGTGGCCCTGGGCTGGATGACATCATCCAGGGAGGAAGTCAGCTTCAGTAGTTTTAAGTCTTTCTTCATTTAAAAAATGGCTTAAATCTTTCCATTGTGGGATTTATACATACTTTAAAGGATTTTTAAAAAGTAGAAGTATATAAAGGATGAATCGACAATCCCCCAAACCTAACGATTCCCATTTTGAAGATCACTCCTCACACACTTTGTTATTCTGCTTCCACATGCCTGTTTATACATAAATGGAGCAAATCGTACGTGTTTTTTACAGACACTTTTAAAAGAGTTTTCAAACACTATTTTATTGTACCCCCTTTTCCATCTCCCTGGCCCTTCCCTGATATTCCGGCAGCCAATGTTAAAATCTGGTTGGAATCCCTCCGTACCCTTTCGTATATATGAGGGCTGTACAGAAAGTACCCAACCACACAGAAGGAAAAATAGAGACATTTATCAAAGAACATACAAGATATAAGAAAGGTTGTACACGGGACAATGACACCACAGTCCCCTTCAAAGTTATGACCCTCTGGAGGAAATCTGGCTCATTGGTAGCGGTTTGAATCAAGTCATCAGCAACTGCAGCACGATGTTCCCTCTGCTCTGGTAGCAGAAGCCGCGGAATGAATTTTGCCACGACATGTTTCATGCTAAGATCCTGCGTCAAAATCTCGGACACAGCGGTTTTTGGAATCCCCGGATCAGCTTCTAGTTCTCACCTGTCAGTCGCCGATCTCTGATTGCAGCCCGAACACGTTCAACATTCTCAGGTGCTCTGCTTGTTGCAGGCCTTTCAGAACCTGGATCACTTCCAACAGATTCTTGACCACCTTTGAAGCATTTGTGCCACATTTTTATTTGCCCTGCACTTATTGCATCATCCGCAAAAGCCTTCTGAATCATCCAAATAGTTTCTGTGGAGCCATGTTCAAGCTTAACGCAAAATGTGATGCGGACTTGTTGCTCTATTTGCTCAGTTATTTTTTAATGCGACGGCCACACAGTGCACAGGCTCACTCAACAGTGTCTACCGCCCCCACTGACTAGTACAGTGAAGTCATCGTTGTTCACGCACCTGCACTCCAGTCCACTCTCCTTGGCTGCTGGTTACCTCAATGTTGTGCAAGCTGTTCGCGTTATATTAACAATGGCTGGACTTTTTCCGGACGGACCATTTTATATACATGACTCTTGCAAGCCACTGTCAAGTGACTCTCTTCTTTTTAGTGGCTACATCTTGTTCCACGACATAAACGTGCCGTGACTGAAACACTGTCCTGTTCGCGGACTCTTTCTAGCTCTTCGGACGCTGCAAATACTTCTGCACTGAACACCTTTGTATGTCCCACATTTGCGTGCTCCTGTTCACGCCTCTGGGGCAAATTCTTACTAGAGAGGTTGCTGGGTTGAGAAGAATGTACATTTGAATTTTTTAAATAGATTTTTTTCCACGTTGCTTTCCAAAAAGGCAGGATCAGTTCTCTTTTTCACCAGTTACACATGAAAATGTACTTTTCCTTTCACCCCTCAGTAGTGGATGTTAACATTCTTTTGGATTTCTGCCCATCTGATGGGCAAGGAGCTACTCCAATTTGCATTTCCCTGAGTACTAGGAGGGTGAGCCGTATGTTTACTGGCCATGTGGGTTTACTCTTCTTTGAGCCTATTCTTGTCCTGGGGACACTTTTCTATTAGATCCTTGGTCTCTTTCTTAACGATTTGTAAGAGCTGGGAATTAACCCTTTATCTATCGCACTGCATGGCAAATGTATTGTTCCCAACTTAGAGTTGGTCTTTTAACTTTGTTTATGGGAATCTCTAGCCATGGAAAAAGTTTCAATTTTATGTCATCAGAAAGTTCCACCTAAAGTGCTCTCCCTGAAAGGTAGCAAGGATACAAACTCTGGCCCAGACATTTAAAAGGCTATGAAGGCACTGAAAGTAATCCAAAGCAGGCCAAAACTGGAGAGACTGACACTGGGAAGAAGGGAACAACGTTGAGTGAGTTTCTCATCTTTGTGCCTCAAGGCAGACCCAAGGCAGTGCCACATGAGTCAGCTAAAAATCTGGACAGCAACCCGAATTCTTACTTGTCAAGGAACCAGAGGGAAATTTCGGGGCTTCCATAGTCGTTGGAAAGTGAAGGAGGAAGTCCCAGGGAGGAGAAATCTATGGGGATGGGGGGAGGGTTCCAAATCCTGCTGATAAACTACACTGAAACCTCAGGGTTTTTTTTTTCTGAACTAGGAATTCGGTGGGAAAACTCCGGGAAGCCTAACTGTGCCTTCTGAACAGAGACTTCAGCTGTGCCTACCACAGGAAGGCCAAATCCGGAGTCCGAGTTCAGCCAAGTGAACGGCCTGGTAAAATTAAAAAAATCAACCATCTTCCAGAGGAGCATAACAGAATCCAGAAGTCTCTATAACTTATCATCAACAGTATCCAGGATACAATCCAAGATTACTAGACATATGAAGAAATAGAACAATGTGACCCATATTCAAGAAAAAAAAAAAAGGAAAAAATAAACCATTTTCAAAAAGAAAAACGACAGCCATTGAGACCAACCTCAAAGGGACCCAGGTCTTGGAACTAAGAAGCGAGCCTTTTAAGGCGGCTAGTGTAACTATAACTTGCGAGGCCATGAAGGAAAATATGCTAGTAATGAATGATTAAATAGAAAAACTCGGCAAAGAAATGGACTATAAAAATAAGCAAACGGGAGCTCTAGAACCAAGATGTATAATATCCAATAAAATATTAACTGGGTGAGATTAAATTTTATGTATTAAAAAATGATTCTTTTTTTGACAGACTCTGGGTTTCCTGCCATAGGTAAAAATGTCCCCTCTAGTCCCCATATTCTACATATATTCACCTAAAATTTCTTCTAAGGTTTTTATATTTCAGTTTTACATTTAAGTCCTATCAATCCCCTGGGATCTATTTTTTATATGAAGTGAGGCTCCCACTTCACTGTCTCACAAATGGATAAGGTGCTTTTTTCTAGCATTATTTATTAATTCACCTTTTTTTTCCTTACTGAGGTGAAATATTTACTACGTATCGAATTGTCATATATACTGGGATACATTTTGGGGATCTTTATTCTGTTCCAAAATTTTCTGTCAATTCAACAATCCTATTCCAACACTACATTGTTGGACTCTAGTAGCTTTATAGTTTATTTTAATATCTTTCAGGCAAGACCTCGTCCTTTGAATACTTTGGGCCATTCTCAGTCACTTATTTTCCCACATAAACTTTATGATCATTTCATCTAATTAAAATGGTACTAAAATTGGGATTACATAAAATTTATACATGAATGTTAGAAGAATGGACATTTTTATATTAAGATTTTCCATCCACCTGCATCCTTAGTTAACTGTTGACCTCTGTTTCAATTAAGGGCAAATTTTTATTCAAAGATAAAGATTAATGACTTAAAATACTGTTTAAAAAAAAAAGATAGTCAAGCTCAGGATTGTAAGCCAGCAGGTGCACTTCCCGTGCCTGCTCTCCATCCTTCCACTTCCTCTCCTGACAGGTACATCAGCCTTGGTCCCACCGCACTCACCCCCCCACCTTTTGGTGGGTCTGTTACGGTCTTTTTTATGTTTTGAATTTGGCTCCGTTCAGGGCAAGGCTTCCTTTACCCCATTTCTGTCCACCCCCAATAAAACCACTTTCACATTCCTAAAAACAAGATTCCATCCAACAATACTGTACATATTTCCCATTTTTTCATAATTTTTAAAATGAATTTTCATAATTTAGTGGTTAAGGAGATTGACAAGAGACTTTATTTTATATATTTCTCTGTTATTTGAATAATAATGAACACATTTTTTTGGAAATAACTTAAAATCATTTTTCTTTCAATCAAAGGAAGATACGGGTGAAGCTAATTAGTGGTTTCATGATATTTCATTACCTTATCAATAGTGTTTGTATGTCTAAAAGCTTTATTTTTAAAACCTAGGCCTGGGGCTTCTGTCCGTTGCTGCCTCTGCACATGCTCGCTGACACCAGGTGGATAGCTGGCCCAGCCACGGGGTCCAGAGGCAGACCCGCCCCTGAGGAGCACCCCGGCAGCTCATAAACACTAGCTGGAACCCACTGGTCTGTCGGAGGCCAGCGACGTGGCATCAACCAGCCAAAGAGCCCAGAGTCCCTGCGGAAGCCCTGCCGGACGGCAGCATGTGCTGCTTTCACAGCCACAGGCCCACAGAGCCGCATGGCTGCCATTCCCAGAAGGAGGTCCAGCATCTCCAGGCTCACCTCCAGCAGAGAGGGTCCTGGAGGAGGGGCTGCTCCATGGTGGGACCCAACCCCTTAGTCTCGGCTGAACTCCTCAGACAGTCACAGTGAGGTGAGGAAGGCCTGGCCTTGATTCCTCCTAGAGGGACCACCCCCAGGACCCCACCCTGACTTCCCCTCTCCACCACCCACGTTTCCTGACCTCGGGCCTCCAAGGGCTGGCAACACCACGGGCCCTGTGTGAGTTTCCTAGTGCTGCCATGGAAAATGACCACGAACTTACTGACTTGATCAATATAGATTTGTTAACTTACAGTTCTGGGGGTCAGAGGTCTGAAATAGGTCTCCCTGGGCTGTAGTCAAGGTGTGGGTGGTTCCTTCCAGAGGCTTCCGGGGAGAAGGCTTTCCTTGCCTTGCTCAGCATTGACTAGCTGTGGGCATTCCGTGGCTCTGGGTCCTGTCCGCCTTCAAAGCCAGCGTCACGGCCCTCTGCCCTCTGCTTCAGCTGTCACACCTCCCCTGACTCTCCCGTTTCCTTCTTTCTGTTTTTAAAAATATACTATTTATTTATTTTTAGAGAGAGGGAAAGGAAGGAGAGAGGGAGAGAAACATTGAAATGATGAACCTGCAATCCAGGGATGGACCCTGACCAGGATTTGAACCGGTGACCTTTCTCTTTGCAGGTCGACGCCCAACCATCTGAGACACACCCATCGTGGACTATTTCCCTCTTTCCCTTCTGACTGCTGTGGTTACATGGGGCCCAGCCCCCATCTCAGATTGCTAGCCTGACCACATCTGCAGCCTCCCTTTGCCACATGAGGTGAGACTATCCAAAGGTTCTGGGAATTAAAATGTGGACATCTTTGGGGGACCCTCATTTTGCTGGCTTGTGTCTCAGGGTGGGGCTGCTGTTGTGATGCTGTGAGTGTGTGATGTTTCAGAGCCCACTGCCACTGTTTTCAGGCTCGCTAGCTCAGTTCTTATCTCTGGGCTGAGAAAACACCTCTTCCCCAGGGGCCAGGCACCAGCCCAAGAACAGAAGACTCCCTTAAGGCAGCTCAAGGCCCAGAGCAGCCAAGAAGAGGTGCACACGTAGGCACACCACTCACAGACACACGCAGGTGCAACAGGGTGGGTGGGGTTGACCTCAGGCAATGGATCAGGATCGACCCCTGGGTGCTATTATTAAAAGCCTGGAAGTCTGCATGTCCAAGGGTTTGCAAACGTGTGTATACAGCGTGAACATGCAGTTATGGGTGTGCACACCCAGGTAGCAGTTGTAGTTGTGAAAGCACAAGCAGGTGTGTACACGAATGAATGGCCAGGTGCGTGTGCACAGCTGCATGTGAGTGTATGTGTGTGAGTGCTTTTTAAGGAATGAACAGAAGCCAGTTTACCATTCAAGGGGATGAATGTGATTCTTCTCAGGGGAAATGGCTCTTTGTTTTGACGAGTACATTATTGGCCCTCTTGTGTGTTGTTAGTGGCCTGGCAAGGCCTGGACTGCACGGGATGGGAGAGAGAGCTGAATCTCTCAGCAGAAGTTCTGAGAACAGCCTGGGAGGCTTCAGGGAGGCAGTGGTGACAGTGAGGGACACAGAGATGAGATAAAAGGAGGGGGGGAAGGCCAGCAGCAGGAAGAGGACCCCAACAGGAAGTGGGGCAGGAATTCCATGCAAGGCCATGGCCAGAGCGACATCCCCTGTGGTGGTTACAGCAAGTGCACTCCTAGGAATGGTGGTGTCTGCTGCTGAGCTGTAATTTGCCTCCTGTCGTGTATAACTGTCCCCACTGCCCCCAGATCTTCTTCGGGGAGAGTAACAGGGCATGGGTGGGTGAGAACAGCAGAAATTGGAGTTCATGGCCACTGTTAGGGCCCGGGAATAGTGGCAAGGGCAGCTACAGTGGGAATGGACCCTGGAGAGACTGCCCGGAAACCCATGGAGACACTGGGGGATCTTCCATGGCGCATGGGATGGGAGCTTGAACTATCTGGTTTTAATGTAAAGTGAGGGGCAGTCCTTGGGTGTCTGGGTCACAAAGTGCCTGTAAAGGACCTCGTGACTGTGAATGTGCTATCTGGAACTGCGTGCTGGGTGTATCTAACGTGAGACTCTGTGTCAGCTGCACACCATTCAGTGTCATCGCTGGATCCCCACCTTTGTCACCGTCCCTTTATCCAGCTTCCATCTCCTTTAGCGGCTATTTACAGTATCTCTGATCCCTCCCAGCCATATGCCTCCATTTCTGGGGCTTGATTTATGCATCTTAGACATCAGTTGAATTCCTGCTGCAATAGGTGGGGGTTTAGCCCGTAGAAAACACTATTTAAATACTGTTCATTACAGAGCAAAGTCGTGTATTATGTTTACATCCTCCTTTTTGAATGCCGTCTCCTCCCTGGAATTGTCACCTGTCCTCTTCCTCTTCTGCTTTGCTATTGTCCTATTTTCACTCATTTCCAGCCCATCCAGTTGTGTCTTGTCACGCTCTCCCTTCCCAGGACACCCCATCTCCCATGTGGCCTGGCTGCTCCTGATTGCAGTCGCATTGCTTCTTTTCGGGGGGTTCTCTCTGCTGTTTTTCCGGGCTACCCCCAGTCTCCTTGGCCATGATGTTTTCCTTTTCTTTGGTTTATTATTTTGCTGGAGCACATTCTCAGGTAATTTCCTTTAAAAGGGTTGCAGTGGAGGTAAATTTTCTGAGACGATCTTTCTTCTAACCTCACCTGGATCAATAGTTTGGCTGGGCATATAAATTGTAGTCGAAAAGTATTTCTTTCAAAATTTTGATGCTATTGAAAAGATTGCGTCCAGGGTTGCTAGGAGAAATTTGATGGCATTTTGGTACTCAGTCCTTTCTGGGTAACGTATTTTTTTTTCTTTTTTGAGGCTTTTAATAGCTTCTCTCTGTGTGTGGCATCCTGACATTTCATGACACCAAGCGCGGATCTTTACATCTCCACTCTGTCGAGCCCTCAGTGGGTCTGTCTGTTCTCAAGACTTGCATCCTTCAGCTGTATTTCTCTGTTAATTCTTTCTTTCACCACCACCTCTTCTAAATGCACTGTTTTCTGTTAACTACCATTAGTCAGCTACTGAAACCCCTAAACAGATCCTTTATTTTTCTTCTCCTATTTTCTGCCTCTTTACCTTGATCTTACGTTCTGGGAGATTACCTGGAATTTATTTTTCAGTTCTAGTGAATTTTTCATTTGAGCAATTCATTGTTTAATTTCTGAGTCCTTTCTTACTCTTCTTTTTCTGTTCATTCTCTGAGTAGGAATGGGGTGGAGAGGTAGAGGAGTCGATGGCTTTATCTGCCAGCTTTCAAGTAATCCCTTTGCTTTAAGCCCTGCGTGTCCCTCCCTCCCTCCTTTCCACACTGCATCTTTGAGACCGAGCCTATTCCAGCTTCTGTGGGAGCAAATCCTTTTGTAACAGGAACCCCTCGGACTGCATAGGAGCTGCAGCACCCTCTGAGCAGCTGCTTGGCGCCCCTCTACCATCCACTGTCTGGCTCCCAGAAGCTCGGTGAAAGGTTGTGGCCCACAACAGCCCCTCTCCTGGCTGTTCTCATCCCTGCAAGTGTAGACCCTGTTTCTTTCTTTCCATGCATTTTGGTGGCATTTCAGGAGGAAAAGGAGGTAAGTATACCTTGAACTGAGTCAAACTTAAACAAAGGTCCAGGGTGACATTGAAAAGTCCTTTCCCACCAGACTATCAGGAGGCCTTTGTCATAAATACAGTAATCATACGTGGGTGGGTCTGCTTCCAGACCCTGTCCTCTGTTCCACTGCTCAATTTGTTTATCCTTGCACCAGTACCACACTGTCTTAATCACTATAGCTTAAAAAAAAAGAATCTGGCATCTAAGGTCATTTCTCTTCTTCATGGTTGCCTTAGCTGTTCTTGGTCATGGGCCTCCTGTTAGATGCATGTCTTTGCCATGCCCCCGTGCCCCGTGCCATGCCCCCGTGCCCCGTGCCATGCCCCCGTGCAGTCCCAGGGCCTTTGCACATGCCCTCCTGCTGAACCGCCCTCCATGCTCTCATCGCCAGATCAGCTCTTCCTCTTCAGGTCACACCTCCGCTGTCACTTCCCCTGAGCAGGTCAAATGCCCTGCAGAAGCCCCCATAATGCCACCTAATTCAACTGGGTAACACTGCTCACAATATAATTCTACATTTATTCTTGTGATTGTTTAATCAATGTTTAATCCTTTTCTAGCCTGTTGAGCCCCACAAGGAAGGGGACCACATCTGCTTTATTTATCAATATATTCCCAGAGCTTAGAACAACTAGTCACTTAATCAGAATTGTTGAATTAAGGAGGGAAGGAGTCCCTGGTTTATGGCAGTCTGGGTGTTTGTGTTTGTGGGTGTCTGTGTGTGTACGGGTACGGCAAAACTTTTCAGGGGGTTGAAAAGGAGGCCCACTTAGGAGCAGCAGATCGGGGTGATGGGCCCCTCGCCTCCTCTCCAGTGCTGCTCATCCCGCCCTCTTCCCTTCCCACCCTGCAGGGCCCAGCTCTCCCAGCCGCCTCCCCTCCTTTCTCGGTGGCTGGAGGAAGACGCTGGTCTCCAGCTGCCTCTGCTCGGCTGCCCTTGTGCAGTTGTCTGCCAGTTGTGCACGCCGATTACTATGAATGCCACCATCTGGTACGCCACGTGGACATCATAATCTTTTCTTAATTACATTAGCAGCGCAATCAGTTACTGCATTACAAGGCCGGCGATGAGCTTTTAAATCTTGGTGGAAATCATAAATAATTGCACTAAGTACCAGGCGCCAGATGTGTGTGCCAACTCTGGTTGCACTAGATAAATAGTAACCTTACAAGAATGTTAGACAGCAGGCGGTCCGGCCGGCCACCAGGCCACACCGCACCTGGGGCCCTGCTGCGAGAAAGCCCCCACCGAGCACGCACCTGAAGAGAGGCAGGGGAAGGACTCTGAGGAGCCCTCTGAGTGTGTGGGTGCCAGGGAGAGAGAGGAGTTCTCAGGACCAGAGCCAGAGGGGGCAGGAGGAATGTGGAGAAAGACAAAGGGAAGAATGGGTGGGAGGACTGAGGGGGAGACGAAGAATGAGAGAGGAGAAGGCGGGAGGGGAGGAGCACAGAACAGCGGAGACAGAACAGGGGTGCAGAGGAAGGGAGGGAGGCAGACACTGAGACAGAGGCAGAGAAACACAGAGAAAGGCTGAGACCAGAGAGAGAGCGCCAGGACAGAGAAAGACAGGGTGTGAGGGAAACGTCCCACGTGTGCGCTGAGGCTGCTGGAACAAAGGGAAGGCCTTGTTACTTCTGACCTTTTGCTCTTAGCCGGCAGCTGGGAGGGATCCCAGGGACCAGCTCAGCACACATACAGTCACAGGGTGGATGAGGCCGTGGCCAGGCCTGAATGGCTTTCTAGCGGGATGCTCAGGGCTCTGGGAAGGAAGCTCTCCTCCTTGCTGCCTCTTTCTGAACAGCTCCTGAGTCTGAGAGGGAGCAGGCAGGACACAGAAGATCCAGAGGAAGCAGCTCTGGTTGGAGCAGAGGGGGCCCCTGAAGGTACTTTAAGTAGTTAGAAGGCCCAGGATTGGGGAAGTCTCTCTGAGGGCATGACTTCTAATTGAGACGTAGATGATAAGTCACAGTGAGCCAGGGGAAGAGCAGGGGAAGGAAAGGAAGAGTGTTCCAGGAGATGGGGAACAGGATGTGCAAAGGCCCAGAGGCAGGAAGAAACGCAGCGTACTTAAGAATCGCAGTAAGAGCAGACGTGGCTCAAGCGAATAGTGGAGAAAGGTACAGAACCTTACGTGTTTGTTTCTACTCACTCTTGAGATCTCACCCAAATGAATTTTAATGGAATGTAGGGATGTATAAATCCACAGGATAAAGCGAACAGGAGAGGAGACAAAGCAGACAAGTGTTATTAACTAAATCTGGGAAGCCAGAAAGATGGCGGTCACTGACTTGCAGAGCTGGGAAGCTGCAACCTGAGCCTGGGGGAAGAGAAGCCCAGGGGAGCAAACCAGTTCACCGCACGGAGCAGAAAAAGGCCCGGGGCTGGCAGGCTGAGTACCTCCGAAGGGGCTGGAGGGAGGATAAGGGAGAACAGGTTAGAGCCTCATTCAGCCAGGGGACCAGCCACCTTCCATCACAGCTGAAGACGAGAAGTTTGCCCTCTGAGAGGCTGACTGGGGAGGCTCTGGACTTGGGGCATTAGCCAAGGAAAGAGTGAGGCACAGACTAGAACTGAGAGGAAAATAAATGAAAGAACTCATGGGCAGGATGTCCTCCTATGCAGCTCACAGGATACTGGCCGTTGGGGCTACCTCTGTCCTCCTCTCCCTCCAGGTCAGGTGATTACAGAATTCTTTTCTAGGGAAACCAGCTGGCACCGGCAAAGAGCTCAACGGACACCATCTAAGGCCCTCCAGGGAAACAGCCAGAACCTGCCTGATCACCCTTGGGTGAGCCCCGCCCAGGTGCACCGTTTCCGGTCAGCTCGTTACATCATTTTAAATATGAGTGACAGCCCATCGTCACCAGACATGGGTGGAAAAGTCTAAGATGAAAGACGAGACCAAAGATGCAGGAAAAGAGGAGAAGACAACTAGGAGGAAAGAGAGACAGTACAGGGAGCAAGGAAACATTTATATAAACACCTATAAATAATATCCTTTGAAAGATAAGAAAAGGCCTTACAGCCATAAAATAAGATTAAAACACTCTCTATGTGTTTTTAAAGAGAATGTTGAGAGAATGTGAAAGGACTGGAAGGTAAAATCAGGATAACCCACAATTTAGACTAAAATGAAAGAGAAAAAATTTTTAAATAGGGAGTAAAATAAAGAGGAAATAAGAGCATCGATCCAGAAGGTCTAACATCCAAATACCCAGAAATCAAGAAAGAGGAGAAATGAAATCAATTTGGGAAGTCGAGAATGAGGCGGAAGCTGTTCTGAAAAAAAGAAAAGAAAACATTACCGAAGAAATAGTGCAAGAAAATCCCCGTAGTTAAAGGGCATGAATTTGCAGATTGAAATCAAACAGTTCAGCCGGATGAAAAAGGACCCACAATCAGTCATATTATTGGGTATTTTAGAACACCAAGAATAAAGAGAGATCCTAGAAACTTCCAGAAAGGAAGAAAGTTGTATGCAACGAACTGGGAACCAGGATAGTACCAAACTTTCCAATAGCAACCCTGGAAGCTGGAAAACATGAATCAAAGACTTACAAAGTAATAGGGAAAAAAATTTCCAACCAAGAATTCCGAATCTCACCCAGTCATCAATGAACTGTGAAAGAAGAATAAATACATTTTCAGACATTCAAGATTGAAAACAATGTATATTAGCTCCTCTGCATTTCTGCTCAGGATGCTACCAGAAGACGTGCTACAGCTAAGTCAGGGAGAAAACCAAGAAAGAGAAAAGCTTGGGATACAGGAAATGAGACCCAACAGAAAGGCCAAAGGAAAAGCTGAGATGATGGGAAGGAAGTTGTGCAGCAGGCCTTGAGAAAAATCACCCTGGATTATGGCGGGAATACGGAAGGCCACAGGAGAGCTGCCTCCGGTGCAGAAAAAAACAACGACAGATTAACTGAGGAGTTTGGCCATATTGGAAGGAGTTTTAGAGTTCCTGGAAAGTTGAGGCTGAAGTGGTGAAAGAGTCACAGAACCTGGGCGAGTGAAAAAAGGCAAAGCAACTATTAACTCTGGGAAAAACAAATGTTGTACAAAAAAAGAATGTATTAATAGTACACTACATGGCTCAGCTATGGCCAATATTTACACAGTCCTAATTATATACATATCAAATATTCGATTAACAGAAATTGTGATGTAACTATGTTGGAAGGACATAAAGAGGGTATGTTTAATGTGACATAAGGAACTAAATCCTCATCTCTCTTACTAGAAAGTCAATACATAGTTCTTCCAAAAGGTAGAACTAGCAGCATAAAAAGTTGTTTAGAAATACAGCACAAAGCTAAAGAGCAGAAGAGAAGAAAGTTTTTTCATGGGAGCTGAAAACGGAGGATGAAGCAGGGGCCACTGGTTTTTTTATTATAAGCCTTATGCTGCCCTTTGACTCTCTTAAAACATGTACACACACTTTGATATAAATTTTACAATTTGGTTAAAAAGAAGAAATAGGGAGGTGGTTTGAAATGAGGCTAGCAAGATGAGCTGTCCCCAGACCCGGCAGGGCCACATGGGCCACCTTTGACAGGTGGCACTTTTCCCAAGGGCCATGTGGAGCCACAGAAGGGTTTTCTCAGCAAGGGAGTGGCAATGTCAGACCGATTTTTCTAACATAAGACTTCGCTCCCAGTGGTAATGCTCAGGGCTGACCTTCTTCCCGAATTACCCAGGGCTCAAATATAGAGAGATGGTTTGCTATCAGGTTAGTCCCCCAATCCGGGGGCCTCCTGCCTTGCAAGTTCCACAAGGACACACGAGGCTGCAGGCCAGGTGCAGATCAATGGGGGGGTTCCACAGCAAATGGAAAAGAGGGGATGCAAAGCCAACCCCCCCCTTAGCCCCATTGCTCACTGGAGCTCGACCACAAAGCTGCCCTTGTTGCTGGAGGAGACGTCACGTGGAGCCAAGTCAAGAACACGGCAGAACGCATTTCCTGCTGAACGAGTTGGCTGGAAGCACAGAATTATTTTCATAGCTGTTGTCATGCTGGTATACGAACCTCATCTTTCATCAGACAACAGCGCTAAGTACAGAGGTATTTCACATTTATCTTTTCATGAAGTTTTGAAAGTTAGGGGCCAATTCACAACAGAGCATTACAAATATTTCGGTCACTGTCCCTCTTTGGTGACTAGATGTCTGATTTGTTTCCCCTTGTGCAACAGGTCATTTTGTTTCCTCTTGGAGGGGAATTATTTTAAGTCCTGGAAAGTGTCAGATGCTGACTCTGCTTCCCTGGAGCCAGGACACCTCGGTGACTGGGCCTGGCGTGGGACCCACTGCATTGGCAGTGCCTGGGCAGTCGCTGCTCCCACGGAGTCCACGTCTAAGGGTGGGACGTGGCAAGAAGATTCCATGTGGTTTTTAAATGTTTGATAAGTGCCTAAAACCCCTAAATCTTGGCAAAAAGTCATATCCCATGTAATACCAACCTCCACAGTGCTCATTAACCCATAATGCTATTTGTCAGAGAACTAGTTTTCTTTAAAAATACGCATGTCACAGATAAAAGACAACCACCTACAATATACTATATAGGGTTTTTTTCCATGTCCAAGTGCTACTTTCTAATTCAGCCAACCAGAGCCTAAGAGGCAGGCTGCCTGTACCCTTCCAGGTTTGCACACAGAATTAAAGGTGCTTTTAGCCAGTCAGTGTTCTCCTGCCCTACATGGAAGCAATGCTTTCTGCAAAGAGGGTGGACTGCTCCGTTCTAGCCCTCCTTTCTGCCATTTATTTTAGTGGCAGTGGGACTATGGACAGGACACATGGACTCCTCGTCTGCCACCTTTCAGCTATGTGACCACGGGCAGGTTGTGACAGTCTTTCTGAGCCTCAGTTTCCTCATCCGAAAAAATGAGGACAACAATAGAATGTAATTCACGTGCTTGCCATGGGATTTTAAAATGGGCATAGGATAAACTGCCGGGTAAATCGGAAGGAGAAAAAAAAAAAACAAACCCTGAAACAATCTATCGTTTCCATGTGCTCCTGTCCAGGCTGATCTCACCTATTTCAAACAAACAAAAAAACTTTAAATTTCATTCAGTGACCTGGGTTTGAATCCCGTCTGTGCCACTTACTCATGCAGGAGAGCCGCTTCACTTTTCTGAGCCCCCTCTTCTGGACAACAACAGGAAGAGACTCCATCATCTCCCTCCCGCTGCCGCGGGGGTTCAGTAGGTGGATCACACAGCGCCTTGGGCTTCATGCTTGGTGCACAGTTAGTGCCCAAGAACTGTGCTGAGGGAGCTGTCACCCCCACCCCTGGTGCATCCTTCTGCGAGGAAGGGGCTCCATGGGCGTAACACCCCGGCATCTCTGCGTGCTCCCCCAGTTCTCCCTGGAGAAGAAGAATGACGTTTTGGGTAGATGAGTTCAGGATGAGGAACTGAGCATGTGCAGCTCCGTCCCTTCCTCCCTCCCTTCTCTGAGCCTTCTCCATAGGGAGCACCCATTCTGGCTGTCCTCCCCACGCCTTAAATGTGCAGGGATGGGCTTGATTCTCAGGGGGGAAAGGCTGCACCTGGGTGGGTGGTAGGTCAGCTCATTCAGGGGAGGGTGACTGTCTGCTACATTGGGCCCAGCACCTAGTGGACCAGGAGTAAAATTTGAGGAGCAAATGAATACTCAAGGACCTGAGGCTTTGGTGGCGTCAGCCATCGGGTTGTTTCCACTGGCAAGCTGCTGCCTTCACACAGGCACGGGCGTCCGTAAAAGTGGGGTGTGCCGGTACTTCCAGGCCCGAGGGCAGGGGTGCTGCAGCTGGACCTGGGGTATACAGTGCCCGCTTCAGTTTGGGCCACAAGGCTCTCCCAGGTGCCAGCAGGCTGTGGGGCCTCAGTGCGCACAAGGACGGCAAAGGGGATGCTTTGATTAGAAGGGAAAGAATGTGCATTTATCATTTACCCATATACAGACTGCATTTGTTTCTCAGGCTGTTGTAACAAATTACCACCAACTTAGTGGCTGAAAACAACATAAATGTACTGGGGTCAGAAGTCCAAAATGGGGGTCACTGGGCCAAAGTCAAGGTGCTGGGAGGGCTATGCCTACCTAGAGTCTCTAGGAAGAATCTGTGTCCTTCCCTTTTCCAGCTTCTAAAAGCGCTCTGCACTCCTTGGCTGGTGAGCGCTTCCTCCGTCTTCAAGTCCAATCACAGAGCATCCTCCAATCTCCCTGTCTCCCTCTGCTCCTGTTATTACCTCAGCTTTTCTCCCCTCTGCCCCTCCTGCCTCCTTCTTACAGGGACCCTTGTGATGATTCCACTGAGGGCCCACTGGGATAATCTAGTCTAATCTCTCCACCTGCACTTAAATACATCTCTTCACTTTAATATATCTGTCACATCCCTTTTACCGTGGAAGGTAACACAGTCACAGGTTCCAGAGACTAAGACGTGAACATCTCAGGAGGCTGTCATCTAGCCTCCTGCATGACCCCGTTAGACATTACAGGGGAGGAACAACTACTTTTTATTTATTCTTTTTCAATAACATTTATACTGCACCCAAGTTCCACGCATGCTACAGAGGGTGCACGTGTAAGCCTTCACCTTCACCTGGTTAGTATGAGGCTCAGGTGAGCTGCCAAAATTCCACGCCCATGTATGTTATCTTATGGTATATGCAGAGCCATGGGAAGCTGTGTGTCTACCTGGCTTCCCCACAGGTGCTTATGGGTCACCCACCCCACCCTGTGGTCTAAAGTTGGCTCTGGCATAATCATGGCCTTGTATTTTAGAGCCAGCTTGCGGCTTCGCTCTCAGAAGAACAGCATAGTTCATCAATGCACAGATCAAAAGGAAAAGGCATCTGCTATAAAGAGATGTGCTATTTCCTTAGATTCACAAGGAAACGATTCAGTACAATTATTGCAAACCCAAACCCCACAGAGGCAGTTAAGGAAGCCTGTCCTTGGAGGGCTCTTGTCTCTCAGAACTAGGTTGTTCAGCAAATCAAGGTACACCGAGAAAAGTATGCCACAGACTATAGATCAGGAGCAGTGGAAGAAGAGAGAATCAAAACAGGCCCCCCTAACGGGAAGAACAGAAAGATGGAGACAGTGGGAGCAGACTGGATGGATACGATGTGATCTTGAGGGCAGAACAGGCTGGTATGAAAGGGAGAAGTAGATTAGACACAGCATTAGGGGAGGGGCCACCTTTTAGCCATTACTACACCAGAAATAGTGATTGAGGGACTGTACCAGAGGAGGAGAAACGAGACCTCAGAGACAAGATTCTCCCCAAGGGAACCATATCCAGGAAAGCACCAGGAGATGGCCCCTCACACACACACACACACACACACAGGATGTCATCGGAGCAACTGGGAACTCTCCCCTTCCATACTGGGCATCTACGGAAGGAGTTGCAGAGAATCCAGACAAATTTGAGAGGGAAGAGGGAGAAGATCAGCTTTACATTTAAATAGTCTTAGTCTGCTCAGGCTGCCCTAACAAAACACCATAGACTGGGTGTCTGAAACAACAGAAATTCCTTTTCTCACAGTTCTGGAGGCCAGACATCCAGGATCAGGGTGTGCACAGCGTTGGTTTCCCTGGCTTGCAGATGGCCTTCTCTCTGCATCCTCACCTGGTGCTCTGGTGTCTCTTAGGCTTCTTACAAAGACACCAGTACTATTGGATTAGAGTCCGAGCCTTATAACCTAATTTAACATTACTTACTCTCCTAACAGCCAAATACAATTACATTATGGGTCAGGGCCTCAACATATGAATTTGGGGGGACAAACCCGAGCCCATAACAACAACCAAATATAAGGGGAATAACAAAGATGGCTTCTAGGATTCTGCCTTCGCAGAGACTGGGGAAGCCAAGAACTTGGTGTGTTCACTTGTGTTCAGGAAAGGAAAGAGAAAAGTAAATGGATGAATTCTACATGGATACATGAAAGTTTAGAGACGCATCAACAGAGAGCAAGCTGATGGCTCTGGGAGGGGGGTTGGGGTAGAGGAAACGAGCAAAACAGAGGGGCACATGGACAACAGTGTGGTTATTGTGGGGGAGAGGGTGGTGAGTGGAGGTGCAAGGAGATGAGTCATTGGAGATAAGATCAGCTTCACAAGGTGAGTGTCAAGGTGACAGAACGACTGTACCTGGAGATCAGGTTACTACCTGGCTCCCAAGAAAGTGGCCAGAGAAATCAAAGGAATTGGGACCCTCTAAGGCAGTGGTTCATAGTCCTGGCTGCACCTTAGAATCAGCTGGGGAAACTTTTCAACATAGTGATGTTTGAGCACCACCCCAGATCAAACAAAGGAGTCCTCACCTGACTGCTGCTCCTGGACCCTCAGACTTGAGTGGGCACAGAATCCCCGGGGGGCCTGCAAAAACACTGCTTCCAGGGCCCTACTCTCAAAGTTTCTGATCACTAGGGCTGGGGTGGTGCTTGAGGTTTTTGAATTTCTAAGCAATTCCTGGGTGATGCTGACGCTGCCACCCAGGAACCCCGCTTTGAGAACTTTTTCTAAGGGAAGACACTGCAAAGATAGGACAGATGAAATGGGGGCCAGACAGGACAATGACAGGTTGAGGCAAGCCTAGGATAGATGCAGGTGGATGGACAACCTCTCCTGACCAGGACTGTCCACTTTAGGAGGTGACGACGGGGCAAGATGTGTTTGCTCAACAGATGCGTTTAGCACAACCATAACTTTCTGATTTCATTCTCTCTCTCTCAGGGACCTACCCCAAGATAAAAACAGTGCCACCTGAAAGGACAAAGGGAACACACGGATATGAAATGGCAGGGACATAGCCCACAGCTGCAGAAGAAGACAAAGTAAAAAGTCTCCTTTGAGGTCCTAGTGAAGTCTGCCCTGGAAAGCACCCGGTCAAGGGCCTGGTCCTCACCTGGGACCCTGTGGAACAGGTCACAGGAGCACCAATCACAGCTTTGGTTCAAGCATCTGCTGAGAGCAAGTCTGCAGCAAAAGCAAGGTGTGGCGATGGAGAAGCAGGCTTCCTTAGACCGCGGGCTCTCGTGCGCGGCCGCATAGTAGAATTACCTGGGTCCACAAGCCACACCGATGGTATCAGAATTTCCGGGGGTGGTTCCCAGGCATCCATGTTTTAGAAAACTCCCCCAGTGGATCCCAAAGTGCAGTCAAGTTTAAGGATAGGACCTTACTACTCAGAGTGTGGCCCATGAACCAGCAGCATGGGTGTTAGCTGGGATCTTATGAGAAATGCAGAATCTCAGGTCTTACCCCAGGCCCACTGAATTAAAATCTGCTTTTTATCGGTATCTCTAGGCATTTGGGCACACATAAATGTCTGAGAGGCACCACTCTAGAAGGTGGGTTGCTGAGGCCTATGCAGTTCCAAGGCAAGAGGCACTGGCCACAGGAGCTGGGGTGCATCCCCGAGAACACCCACCCCCAGATGCTGGGGCCCGTGCAGTGAGAGACCACATGTTCTGTCCATCACAGGTGTCCCGGAAACACAGGGCTCCCCGGAACAATGCTACAGGAAGGAAGGCGACTTCAGACAAAGTTCTCGAAAATGTTAGTAGTGGCAACCTTTGGGAAGAGGGATAGCGAAGCAGGAAACCTGAGTTTTTTGTTCTCCGATTTTCGATACCATTTGAATTTTGTAAGTGAGTGTGTGTGTGTGTGTGTGTGTGCGCTTTAGTGTGTTTGGGAACTGGTAAAGATTATGCTGATGGTGGGATCATGGGATATTCTTTAACATTTTCTTTATTAAAAAATCTAATAAATGGTATTTTAAAAAAGCAATATACAAGGCAAAAGCTATTAGAAATACCAAGATGAATTTGGCAAAATCATAATCTTAATAGGATACCTTAATATTATTGCACTGCTTTGTCTTTGTCAAATCAAGTATGCAAAAAGAAATAAAAATATGGGCGATATGAATAACTTCATTAATAAGGTTATTTACTAGATCTATTTCAAAATCTGTAACCTACCTACATAGAATACATAATCTTAACACACCCCACATATCATTTTTTTTAAACAAAACATTTTTCTAGCCCACGAAGGAAATGCTAATACCTCGCAAAAGGCAGGAAGTTTAAGCCACGTGAGGGCAGAGGGCAAGTCCGTCTCATCACCATCAACCCCAAGTGCCCAGCATGGCCGCTGCCACAAAGTAGATGCCCAATACACAGTTCTTGTTGGAAGAAGTCTATCTTTTCCCATTTAAATGCAATAACATAAAAAATTTATAATGAAAGTTTGAACAAATAAAAGGCTCTAGGCATCTGGAAATTTGCCTTCTAATAACCTTCAAAGTCAATATAATATCAATTGCAACTCGATAGGATTTTTCATGGAATTTGACAAGCTGATTCTGAAATTAATATGGAAGAACGGATATATGTGAATCAACCAGATAAATACTAAACATAATCTATTTTTCATTCTACAAGATTCCTGACTTTATACAATTATAGAAATTAAAATGGTGTGATTTTAGTGTAGGAAAACTATTTGATGGATATACAGTTCAACTGAGTAGAAAGTTCAGATGTATCCTGTCCACTGATTTATTCACGCAAACAAGATACAGTGTCGACAGCATGAGGAAAGTATGTACCATTCAGTAAATGACACCGGGACAACTGTCTCCCATTCAGGAAATATAAAACCGGATCCTTACCTCACACTCTCCGTAAGGAAGAAGTCCCAATGGATTAAAGTCCTAAAAGCAAAACAAAACAACCGTGTTAGAAGAAGCACAGGAGACTGTATTTTCAACTTGAGGAATGAACAGTTTCTTAAAGCACAAAAATCAAAAGCCATAAACGCAAAGTTTACCAAAATCGACTACATTATAAGCCGTAATTGTGGTGTGACAAATAACCCCACAGAAGTTTCTGAAAAATGACAAACATGTTAAGAACATTGACCATCTATTTAAGAGACAAAGGATTAGGATCAAGAATGAATAAAGAATTCATAAAAGTCACCCTGGCTGGTGTGGCTCATGGATTGAGTACCGGCCTGTGAACCAAAGAGTCACGGGTTCGATTCCCAGTCAGGGCATATGCCTGGGTTGCAGCCCAGTTCCCCAATAGGGGGCGCATGAGAGGCAACCACACACTGATATTTCCTTCTCTTTCTCCCTTCCTTCCCCTTTCTCTAAAAATAAATAAATAAAATCTTTAAAATAAGAATTCATAAAAGTCAATAAGAAAAAGATGAACAATCTAATAGAAAATGAACAAAGGATATCAATAGGCAAGTCACAAAAAATAAAATACAAATGGTCAGTAATCATATTTAAAAAGATGTTTATTTCACTGGTAATCAGGAAACTAACTGCAAAGTAAAATAGAGATCCTATTTCTCATTCGTTAGTTTAACATCTTTTTCAAGTTTGACTAATAACAAGTGTGGGCAGGAAGGGGTAACAGATTCATGCATTATGAGAGGAAACGTAAAATGTATATGACGTGTACAAATGCCCTCCAAAGCAGAAATGTCACTTTAAGAATAACACGGACATTGTGGAGGAGAGTGCCTATCAGATCTCTGAACAGTCTGAGATAAGGGTATGGATTTTGATTACCTCACACTTTTGTAATTCACGCATGCATTGTAATTTAAGCACACCTTCTGAAAGCAGAGGAATAGATGTTAAACCACCAAGTAGATTCAAAACCCCTGGGAGAGAAAAAAGGAGGGAAGGGAATAAAGAAATCTGATTGATCAAATAGAGGCAGAAAATGAGGTGAAAAAAAGAAAGAAAGAAAAAGCACAGCAAACGGTACAAAGTAAGATAGCAGACATATGAGATCGGTCCAGAAGGAATCCAGCCATGTAATATGAAAAATAGAGACATTTATTGAAGAAGATACAAGAAACATTGTACATAGGACAGTGACACCTCAGTCCCCTTCAAAGTAGGCACCTTAGGACCTTACACAGTTCTCCCAATCGCCACCAGCTGCCCCTTCATATTTTCCTGAATCTCATCAACGGTCTGAAATCTCTTCCCTTTCAAAGGTCATTTTAGTTTTGGGAAAAGCCAGAAGTTGCAGGGTGCCAAATTTGGGCTGTAGCGGGACTGAGTGATGTTTCACCAAAAAGCTCTGCACAAGACGTGATGCATGAGTGGGCATGTTGTTGTGATGAAGCTGCCAATCACCAGCTGCCCATAGCTGCAGTCTTCTGAATCATCCAAATAGTTTCTGCAGAGGAATGTTCAAGTTTAACGCAAAATTTGATACAGATTTGTTGCTCTATTCGCACAGTCATTTTGAATGCAGTGGCCACACCATACACATGCTCACTCAACAGCGCCTACCACCCTCAGTGACTAGTACAGTGAAGTCGTCATTGTTCACACATGCTTGTTCCAGTCCACTCTCCTTGGCTGCCAGGTTACATCGATGTTGCACAAACCATTCTCATATTAATAATGGCTGGACTTTTTCTGGACAGACCTTGTATTCAAAATAAGTATAAGTGGACCTACCCTGCCAGTTAAAAGACAAAGATGCTTAGATTGGAGATGAGGAGGGGGAAGCAAACAGCTATATACAGAGTAAGATTGTCTCAGAAGGACTGAAAAAAACCCCAGAAATTGTTATGTCAGAGAAATTTCATCAAAAAATAACTTAAAAGCTGGTGTAGCTGTATTAAGATCTGGTAAAATAGGTTTTGAGGCAAAGGGATTAATAGAGATAAAGAGTGATGTTGCATAATAAGAAGAAATAAATAACCAGGAAGATGCAAGAATCCTACACTTGTATGCACCGAAAAAAAGCACCAGATTTTAAAAACATATGAGGAGCAACACGGAAAGAAGAAAGTACTCTAAAACAATGGAAAAATCAATGCACATCCAATTCCAGGAGTTAAAAAAATAGAAACTAAACCAAAGGATGATAATAAAAATGATAACAAAGGAGATAACAAATCAATTAAATATGAAACAAATTAACAGTAGAGGAGATTTTTAGAAACCTTAAGATGGTTTTTCACAAACTCCAGCATGGTTTATCAAGAAAAAGAAAAAAGCACAAACCAACAATGCTAAAACTGGGAAGGGAGCAGGAAGAAAACTTCAAATACAATCAATCATAGGAGGATACTACAAAGAATTTAAAACAGATTAAAAATTTGAACAATTTCATAGATAAATATAATTTATAAGCCTGATCCAAGAGAGGATAAACTTGAACAGATCTTTAACCATTAATAAAATTACATCAGTAGTTTAGACCCTACCCACAAAAATAAAACCAAACAAAATTCTTAGGTACAAATGATTTTGTAAGTGGGAGGTATCACAACTTAAAGGAACAGCCAATCTTTATTATTTACAACATGTTCTCATGAATTACAAAAGAGGGAACACTCCTTAACGCATCTGACGAAGCCGGTGCGGCCTTAAAACAGACTAGAAGGCTACAAGGACTTCGTGTTATGAGGCACCCTTCCTTATGGGAACAGGTGCACAAATCCCAAGTACAACATTGAGTCATGAGTGAAAAAGAGGAAAATACCTTATAACAAACAGTAATTATTGAAGGGATGCACAGATAATGTAGCCTCTAGAAATATCAGTGTCATTACCCTAGGAATACATTAGAGGAGAAAAGCCACGTTATCATCTCCGTAAGTGTGGGGAAAAGCATGTGGTAGACCTGCATGCTCCTCTATGAAAAGTTATCTACTAGGGAACACAGTGGCGTTTCCCTGGTCTCAGAGGGGTATTTATGGGTCAAAGGCACAAACTTCCAGCTGTAACATGAGTATGTTCTGGGGTCTAGCGTACAGCATGGGGACTATACACTCACTGTGTCTTTGAAAGTTGCTAAGAGAGTAGATCAGGGAAAATCAGGTTTTAGAAAGAGGTGAACCGTGCGCTACTATTCACGTAAACTCAGAGTACACCAAAGAATTCTGTGTATCGTTTGTGGATATAAACTTACGTTGTCAGCACATGGGAAGGATGCCCAACAACTTGGGACAGTGGTGTCCACAGGGGAAGGAGGGTAAGAATAGGATTGGGGGTCAGGGAAGGGACCCCAAAACTCTGATGATGGTAAAACAGATGTCTGTTATATCATTTTCTGTCCTTTTTTGTATGTTTTAAGTATGTCATAATTATGATTCTTTTTTAAAGAAAATGCATTGGTTTAATATCCTCAAAACATTAGCCTTGTCATAGATTCACGAAAGATGATATGATTTTTCTGTCTGGGAAACTCCAGAAAATTAACTGAAAAATACTCAAAACTAATAAGAAACAGTGGATATCCCTAGAGGTAAAATTATTGAGGTACTTTCACTTTCTAATCTACACTGTTTGAATTTTAAAATGATGAACATGTATTACTTTTATATTCAGAAAATACTAATGATATTTTCATTTTGAAAATTAAATAAAATGGAGGGGTAAAAAGTCAAAAAAACTAATAAAGTTCAGTAAGGTAGCAGCTTATAAAATAAATGTGGCAGCGATAAAAATTTATAAAGCAATATTGGAATAAAAATACAATGCAAGAAAGCAACCCAAATTATTAAACAACCAAAAAAATGTGCAGACATATGAAGAGAACCATAAAACTCCACATAAAAGGAGATTTGAATAAATGAGAAATGTACAGGAATGGGAGGAGTTGATATTTTGCAGATGTTTGTTCTCCCCAACGCCTGCATGCATACCCACCCTAGAAGCAAACTCGTTCTAATCATTCTACCTTTATAAACCAGCACTTTGTACTTCATAACAATTAATGAATGTACTTTCATATCACTAAGTATTTCACAGCAGTTCTTAATCTGAGCCACATGGACTTCTAGGGACTCTAGGGGGTCCTTAAACTCACTGAAATTAATGCAAACTTTTCTGGCCCTGGCCAGTGTTGTCCGGTAACTGAAAGGTTGTGGGTTCAATTCCCAGTCTGGGCACATGTCTAGGATGTGGGTTCCATCCCTGGTCCAAGCTCAGGTGAGGATAAAAAAAAAAACTTTTCTGCATATGTGCATTTTTCTGAAACGGTATCCATAGCTTTTAAGAGATCACCAAGTGGCTCATTGTGAAGAAAGACTGAGAACCCCTATTATTGACCTTTTCTTTCTCTCTCTCTCTCTCTCTCTCTTTTGGTAACAGCTTTACTAGATATAATTCACATACCACACAATCCACCCATTTAAAATGCACAATTAGTGCCTCCTGGTACATTTTCAAAGTTGGGCAACCATCACCACAATCAATTGTAGAACACTTCCTCACCCCCAAAAGAAGTCCAGACTGGTTATAATTTCCCAAACACCCATTGCTCCCAGCCCTCATCAACAACTCATGTACTTCGCCTCTACAGATTTGCCTTTTCTGGACATTGCATATAAATAAAATCGTACAATATGTAGTCCACTGTGAATGGCTTCTTTCCCTTAGCGTAGTGTGGCCAAGGTTCCTCCATATTGTACGTGTACTGCTGCTTCCTTTTTGAGGCTGAATAATATTCTGTTTTTCATTATTCATTCAACAGTTGGTGGACACTTGGGCCGTTTCCATTACGTGGCTGTTATGAACATTTTGATCATTTATGTGCATTTTTGTGTGAGCCTATTACACATCAACAACTATTAGCCATTTGTTTAGATTCGAATTTCTAAACCCTCTTTCATTCTCCACCCCACAAGGAGAAAACTTTAATTAATTTAAATAGTAAAATGAATTCACTTGGAATTATTTTAATTATTAAATTATTATGTCAATTCATGTTATAATGAATCAATTTGTTTAAATAACCAATTAAGTGATTAAGTGTAATTTTTTTCTTAACAAAAGAAATTAAGCACTAAGGAATAAAACTTATTTCTTAAGAGTTGAGCATTGGCGGGCCCCAGGGCATTGTAATATCTATTTTCCTCCCAAGAAACAATTTTGCCCCCCTGGGGCTGTTACAGCCACTGAGGGAAATGTACGCTTTGGAGCAGGGGTGTCAAACTCATTCTCACCAGAGGCCACATCAGTCTCGTGGTTGCCCTCAAAGGGCCAAATGTAATTTCAACTCCTTAACAGTTAAGAAGTGGTTACATTTATACAGTCCTAAAATTATTTCGGCCCGCTTTCCGCCACGGGGCTGTCATCCTTACTCCATTTTTTAGGAATGCTTCATATGTAAGAGAGCCTGGCTCTCTCTAATGTAAGTTGCAAATAACTTCCCCAGTTTGTAGTTTCTTGGGATTTAGCTTCTGATGGGTTTGGCCTTATAGATTTTTTTTAAAGTACTTGAATTTATCAATCTTTTTATGGCTTCTGGGTTTCAGTCATACTTAGAAAGGCCTTTGCCATTCCAAAATTATAGAAACATTGTTCTGTGGCTGTTTCATTTTTCGCGTTTAAACCTCTGACCCACCTAAAATTGATGTTGCTGTAAGGTACAAACTGGTGTGGACGAGAAAGGGGCTAAGCCTGGTAGGGGCAGGTGTGGCAGGCCTCACAAGCTCACACAGGCCACTGAACATAAAAATTCCTGACTAAAGGCAAGTTGTGGCAGGTGGTCACATCCTAGACCTCCAGCCTCCCTGACAAAAGTCCATCTTTACCTGAAGTAAGCCTGTCTATCGTCTTTTTGCATCTACGATAACACAGCTTTGGAACGTCACAGTAACCCCGTTTCCAGACCCCTCAGGGCCTAGCCTCCCACCAGAGCATGGACCAGAGCCCCTCATTGTTATTTGGTCCCCGAGTACCATCTCCATGTGCTATAAAGGTTCATCATTAACTACCCTGTACCCACCGACAACTGTTTCTCTATTTGCTTTTTTATCCAATCCCAGAGATTTCCCCACTTCGCCTTCTCCCACCCCCTCGATCTCCCACCTGTGGGTCTCACGTGACCCTCCCCAGGTCTCCTCCTTTGATTCTGCATAAAACAAGCTGCGAAACTGCCCTTCTCTGGAGCGTTTGCTCAGTCCACTGGGATTTTGCTCCCCTGCAATTGTCGTTAGTCCGACTCTAATAAACTCCCCAAAATTCTAAGTCTGGATGTTTCTTATGTCCACGTTAGGGAGTGAACTTTTTTCCCCACCAGATGACTTTCCAACGATCGATCTCAAGACGTACTGTCGGACGATCAACCGTTCCTTCCTGCAGGGACACAAGATGCCCTTTCTATCACACACTAAATTGCTGAGCATGTTTGGGTCCAATGCCGAACTTTCAGTCTGCGCCACCGCTCGACCTACTGGAGGCCTACACCGTGCGCTGCTGTTTTGCATCCTGTTCCCCCCCAGTTTCTTGACATTTAAAAACCTGGTTTCCTAGTTTGATGGCTCATTTCTATCTGAACTTTAGAATCACCATCGCCTGGTTTCATTAAGTAATACTGTTGGCATTTGGGTAAGACCCCATTACACTGTAAATTAATTTAAAAAGAACTGCCATCTTTATTTTGAGTCTTCCACCCTGGAACACGAAATAACTTTCCACTTCTAAAGTCATCATTTGTGATGCTCGGTATTTCGACATTTCATTCATACAGATATCACACATTTCTTATTTTGATAAAACACTATGGTAAGCGTCAAGAATGTGTATATACAGGTTATATGTACACAGGCATTCTCGATACTTCTTTCACTTTTGTACCCAACCACGTCACGGAGCTATCTTTTTTTTTTTTAATTTTTCAGAGCTATCTTATTTTAATAATGGCTTTTCAGTGGAATCTCCTGGGTCTTACAGCTGTACAATTATATCATCTCATCTATACCCACTGCAAATAAAGATAATTTAATGTCCCACTTTCTTATTTTCATACCTCTAATATCTTTCTTTAATTACACTGGTTATTTCTTTTAGAACAATGCTAAATAATAGTCCAATAATGATATTGGATGTTTTTGTTTTATCCTGACTTTAATGGGAATGCTTTTAGTGTTTTTCCCATTAAGCATAATGCTGGCTTATGGGTTAAGATGAATCTACTTTATATGTTAAAGAAATAACTATCTCTTCCTATTTTATTAAATGTTTTAAAAATTAAGACTAGATATTGAATTTTGTCAAATGCCTTTTCAGTGTTCATGAAGATGATCTTATGATCTCTCTCCTTAGACCTCTTACCATGATAAATTACGTTAATAGATATTTTCCCAACATTATGAAATTCTTCAAACACACCAAAGTTGAAATAATGTTACACTGAACAAGCACGTACATACCACCTACATTCTACCACGAGTTGCTACCCTTGCTTTGCCACATGACAGATCGTAGGTTTTAAAAGATCTTAACTGATTCTATTTGAAAATATCAAACCATTATTGCATGACTGTCCACTGGTCACAGTGTATTAGTTTTGTTTTTAAGCAAATTTGGACTTATTGTCTCATTATTTATAAATGTATGTACATGTGATGTGGATGTATATCTGTATGTCTTTGTGTCACAAAAACAATGTAAACAGTTAAAAAAATTTAGGCACTAAAAATTCTAGTAGCATTGGAATTATTTGTCCCTCAAAAGCTGGTAGAATTCCCCTGTGAAACTGTTTGGGATGGGTTATTTTTTCAAGAAAGTGGGTACATCTCTAAGAGCATTTTCTATTATTTCCTCTCTGGTAATTTGGCTATTTATTATTTCTTTCTCTTCTTGAGTCAGTTTTGTTAAATTATTTTTTCCTAATAGAAGTATCAATTTCTTCTAGTGGTCAAATGTATTTCCATAAAGTTGAACAAAGTGTCCTTTACCGTGCTTGTAATTGCCTCTGCATTTAGTTTCCGGTTGTCATGGCTATATTGTGTATTTTTACCTTCTCATTTTTGATTCCTTTACCAAACTACTGACACACTCTACTTGCCCTGCCAAGAACCAGCGTCTGGAGTTAGTAGTGCTCTTTTTTCCTCTTTTCTAATTCATGGGTGTCTGCTTTCCCCTTTATGACTCCTTCCTTTGGATTTTTGAAGTTTTATTCTTTCTAACCTCTTGGGTTAAACATGATACATTTTGTTCATTTGTACTTAATTATTAATATGCTTCGCAAAGGCTATGGATTTTCCTCGGATCACTATTCTATCTCATAGGTCTAATATTTAGGATTCTTGTCATCACTCTTTTTAAAATATTTTGAAGTGTGGGGTTTGATTTCTTCTTGACCTAAGAATTGTTTGAAAGTTCTAAATTTTATAGTCAGATTTTTTTTTTTTTTGCATTGGGGTATAGTTATCAATGTTTAGCTTTACTACATTGTGATCAGAGAACACGGTCTCACTGTTCCCACCTTTGTTTTCCTTTTGAATCAATATATGGTCAATTCTGTGAACCAGCAGGAGCGCTTAGAAGGCCTGCGGAGGCACCATGTTGAACAGTTAGTCAGTGTTGTTATAGATTAGACTTAACTCATTCATTGTATTTTTAGGTGTTTTATATTATTACTTTTTAATATGTCATAAACTTAGGTGAGTCTGAGCTTCCTGCTACTCATCTGTCTCTATGTGCTTCTTCTTGTAGCTCCTGTTGCTAAGTGCCCAGATATGCGTAACTGTGTTTTCATTATGTATTGGAGTATTTGACATAAACTGTTTACCTTTGTCTTTTTTATGGCTGAGAACACCATTGAATCACAACTATTTAGTTACATTATATTGCAAGGTATTCAGGTTTTCCTAATTTTTCTCTAATGTGAAGGAATCCTATTAGCTGGAAAAGTGAAATGGTATTTCATTGCCATTTTGATTCTCAGTGCTGAGATTTTTTGATCGTTTGCATTCATCTATTAATGAATTCTTAATGTTTCCGATAGGCAAAAACTGGAGATAACCGAGATGTTCAACAACAGGTGAGATTTATAAATGCTGGTATATTAATAGAATGAAATAATACTTATCATTTATTGTACTTTACATACATTATATCATTTTATTCCAATACAGTCCCATAAGGTCATTATTACCACTTTGAATTGACTCTAAGATTAAATTTTTATATATCAACATACCTAAAATTGATTGCTTATGTGTCCATTTTTTTAATTTAATTTTTTTCACAATTTTTATTGTTGTTTAAGTACAGTTGTCTCCATTTTATGTGTCATAGTTTAATCGGCAGGGTTTTTTTTTTTAATTTCTCAGTGGCAAAAAAAAGGTAATTCTTACAATTAATGGCACGTTAGGCTTAATGGAGTATGTTATTTCCTCTGTTTCATAGGTGACAGTACTGAAGTTCAAAGATGTTAAGTGATTTGTCCAAGGTCAGCCAACTTAAAAACCCCTGGAAGCACGTAGATCAAAATGTTGAAATGATTCTCACTCGGTGGAAGAATTATAATTCATTTTTTCCTTTCGTTCATCCATGAGTACTTCAATATATACAATGTAACTCTTACAAAAATTTAAAAAATTACTTTAAAAGATGGAATAAAGCTATCCAGTACACAATGTTCATCAAAATAAACCCTACATAGGTTAAAGAATTCAATATAGAAAACGAGAGGATTCTAGCCAGAGTGAGACTGTGGCAGCAGTTTTTTTAAATTAACACAAAACATTTTCTGAAAATCAAAAGAGCAGCAAAAGAAAAAAACAAAACAGATAATCTCTTCAACAAAACTTGGTGATGAAGATTCTCCATCACTCCAGGGTGCGGGCAGATGGGGCTGAAGTACTGAGTACCAGGAAGTACAGGACAGATGGCAGCTGTGAATCTGGTGCACCAGGCATTGGAGGTGGACTCCTGATGGTTTTAGAGCCCCCAGCCCTCTACAACAGTTGCACACCCAAACGAGAATACTCTGTCCTGGGTGGGCTCCGGGCAGGCAGGTATGAGAATCAGTGACAAAACCGGGTTGTGTGCCCTCCCCAGACTGCAGAAAGCTGGTGCCCAGGGCAGAGTGGATGCCACTGGGCTCTGATCCTCAGGGGTTTCATAGACACCCAGAGGAAACGCACTGCCTGAGAGAAAACTGCTAGAAGCAGAAAACAAACTGCACAAGGAAGGACCACTGGCGGGGGTGGGAAGTGAGAGAAAATGTTCAGATAATAGGGACGGGGTGGTTGAGAGGAGGCAGATTTTGCTGTCTTATAACAGCAAATACGAAGTCTAAAGCAGAGCAGTCTAATGGAGTGTATTTCCACAAACGTAAGCCACGCACGTTACATTTTCTAGTAGCCACGTTAAAGAAGTCATTGAAGACATGTAAAATTAATTTTAGTAATGTATTTTATTTACTCCACTCAAAACATTATTCCAACATGTAATCAGTATGAATTATTAATGAGCTATCATACTTTTTTCATACTAAGTCTTTGAACTCTGGTGTGTATTTAACATCTCAACTCAGATTCCACGTATTTCGAGTGTGCCATCACTGCAGGGGGCTAGTGGCTACCCTACTGGACAGTGAAAATCTAAAGATTAAGAGCACTGCCTTAAAGGGTAAGACCCACAGAGCAATAGGAACCCAGGGATGGAGGCAGTAAGACTTGATTCAGGCTTAGTTCTGAGAAGCGAGAAAACAGTTACACAGAGAAAGCACCACATGAGTATTTCATAGCAATAACAGAAAATGTAGGGAAAGCCACCTGGCCCATTTCTGCCCCTTCCACAGCAACCTTCTCCCAAGAATTGAGGGAAAAAAATCCTTTTTTTATTCAAGAAATGAAGAGAATACGATATAAATTCAAGCAAAGGTTTTTTTTACAAGGGGAAAAAAAGATGCAACCTGATAGAATTGGAAAACATAGAAAAAACAATTCAGAAATAAGGGTTAAATTAGAAGGAACACAAGGGTGAGTAAACACCTCGATGGGAACAGTAAGGAAAACAGGCTGTATAGACCAGAGAAGTGAAGAAAATCAAGAAGAAATGAAGAAAGAGATAAAAAGGACTTGAGAGAAAGTGACAGATATAGAAGTTAGGAAAAGGAAATCCAACATATGTACAATTGAAGGGCCTAAAGAATAAAGCCTAAACACTAAAACAGGATAAATATTTAAAAACTGAATTAAAAATATTTCCTGACCTATAAGATCTTAATCTAAACATTGAAAGGGCATACTCCCATGAGAAGTAACCTAAATGGCCAACACTGACACTTAGCTTAGTGATATTATTACTTAAAGGTAAAATAAAAGTCCTTTTGGCATTTAAGTTATGTCTAATTTACTTCTAAGAAAAACAAAATCAGGAAGACATCAAAAGTCTAGAGAGTATCATTTTATGTTTTAAAAATGAAGCAACATTTTAAAGATAGCTAATGGGTGGGAAATGGGCTAAAGATTTTGCACCCAGGCAAACTCAAACCTAAAGGCTACCAACCAACCAGTTATGAACACGTAAGACCCATGGACCGCGGGTCCACCCGCATTCTGTGCTCCTCGGCCGTCTCAAACAGCAGGGCACCGTGGCAGACAAACACACTGCGCACATCTCCTCTGCTCAGGCACGTGCTCTCTGGTTCCACCAGACTTGACTTACAAAACCCAAGTTCAAAGACAAAATTATTAAGAATCTCAAGACTGCAAAAGCAGAGCAATAAGCCAAGTGTGGACTCCTTTGGATTGCAGGGTCCCGGAGGTGCCTGATGTCTGGTAAGGCCGAATCTCTTCCAACTTGTCCCCCCACGCTGCTCTCTCTTCCTACAACCCGTTCTCCATACTCCAGTCAGCGGCATTCCTAAAACGATGACTAAGCATGCCCGGCTCCTGCTCACACTGCTTCCCACCATTCCCTCCATCCTCACGAGAATATTCATGATTGCTAAGACGGGTTACCTGGAACAGCCACCTTTCTCCTCTACCATCCCATCCTCCTCGCCCTGGCCAAACCAAACCCCAAGCATCACATGCCCCAGACTGAATCCCAGTTCTGCATCTCACCTCCCAAATTGCTCCTTTTCCGCTTTTCCTGTCTCAGGAACCAGCACTTCTGTCTCATCCTTGTCCCCTCTTCTCTCTCAACACCCCACCCCCATTCAGTCTGCTCTGTCTTCAGGAAGCATCGCTGGACCCTTCTCTTGTCAGCGTCCGTGACACTCTTGCCCATTTGTCCTTCCTTTTCCTCTGCCTTGCAGTCTTCCACTCTAGAAGCAACCTTACTCCTTCTTGCTCAAACCCAGCAAGGAATCCTTCAAGGGAGATTGCCACAGCCACCAAAACAGGTGCCTCTGAGAAATCAAGGTCTCCAACCTCACAGGGGCACACAGTTCCTCCCTTGTGTCTTCTAGGAGGACCCAGGCTAGCTTCCCTGTCTACAATTACCATCTCACTAGAAATTCACAATTAAAAGATCGCTACAGTGTCCCACATGCTTGCAAACTTTAATAGCTATCATTTACATAGCATTTGCCATAAGCAGGCATGTGCCGAGGTGGTCTTTCCATGAGCTAATACTGTTATAGAAATTTTACAAACTGAGGCACCGAGAGGTAAAGTAACTTGCCCAAGGCCTAACAGCTAGTGAGGAGTACAGCAGGGATTCAAACCCAGGTAGACAGGCTCCAGGGCCCCTAAACTTTACCACCTATAACATGGTGCTTTGAAATTGAGAAAGTGTTTTGAGCAAATGATAATAGGCCATGTCAAGACTATGGCCAGGGCTGAGAACAATAGTTGGTGAGAAATTTATGGCATCAAATAAATGTATTTATTTATCAAGAAATAAGAAAATGAAAAATAACAAAACAATACAAATCAGATCAGGAAAGCAATCATAAAGACATTAATCAATGAAACAGTGAAGAAGAAGAATAGAGAAAATTAACAAAACCAAAAGTTTGTTCTAGAAAAAAAATCTAAAATGAGAAGTTAATACTAAAAGACTATTGTAAAGAGCTAGATGCTAACAAATTTAAGAACCTACGTGAACTGCTTAAACAGAAAAATATAAAAATGTCAAAATTTGTGCAAGAGGAAGTATAACTTGACCAGACATATCAATAACCTTGAATGGACAAATAAATATTAAAGACTTTTTTTTTCTTTCCCTCCATCCCCCCAAACACTTAGACCCAGCTGGTTTTAGATGATGCCACATGTATATTCTACTAAACTTCTAAGGAACAGTTATTCTCTGATTTATTCAAGTTGTGCTAGAAAATAAAATTTAAAAAAGCTAATTTTGTGAGGCTAAAATAATCCTGCCTCCACAACCAGATAGGAACTACGCAAAAAAAAGGAAAAATGAAATATGTCACAAAAGCAACAGAAATTAAATGGTATCTGAGAATTAAACCAAGAACATGTAAGACCTCTATGAACTGAATTTTTAAAGTTCAATAATTGACAACCCCTGGATAGGGTGACTTCATATTGTAACCAAGTCACCTCTCCCCGGATTAATTCACAAATTCACTGCAACCCCAGCCATGAGTTCAGTTATATGTGTACATATGTGTGTATTTTCTTTAGAGAAAGAAACTTGGTAAATCTGTTCTACAAACTACATGGAGTAACGGAAGTAAACTTTAAACTTAAAAAAAAAGGAATGAAGTGAGGAGACTTTTCCTACTCACTACAAAGCCATAGTAATAAAAAAAAAAACAAAAACTGTAGCAATGGAACAAAATGGAAAAGTCAAGACCCCCCTCTGTATCTGTGGGAACTTGCTAGGATAAAGGAAGTGCGCTAGAAATCGACGGGAAAACAATGAGCTGTTTTGAACAACAGTGAAAACGGCTCAGTCTACTAAGAAAACTATTACTGGATCCCTGTTTGGCCTCATGTGAAGGGGCACTGTAGGTGAATTACAGATCTCGGTGTGAATGTTAAGAGTCAGAGGGTTAATAGAAACAAACGTTGGTAAGATTATCTTTGGGCTTAGGAAAAGGCAAGGAGGCTTGCTTATTTAACAAAACTTTAAAAGCACAAATCATAATGCACAAATTTACTGAATTCGATTACATCAGAAATAAGAAGTCGTGTTTAATTTTTTTAAAAATGGGCCAATTAAGAGCCAGATGATAGGATTGAGATTTTTTTCAAAGTCTGAAAGTGACAAGGGGTTAACATCTAGAATATACAAGGAACTCTGTAAAGCAACAAGAAGAGAACATCAACTCCAATAGACAAATGGGCAAATGATATGACAGGCAATTTACAGAAAAGGAAACCCCAAAAGCTAATAAGCACATGAAGTGATGCTCAAACTCATTAGTCGTCAAAGAAATGCAAATTAAAATGGAATCGCACTTTACGCCTTTAGACAGGCAAAGACTAGAACCCTGGGTGATACCAATTAATGGCAGAAATGAGGAAGATAGGCTCCCTCACACATGGCCGATGGGGAGTGTAAATCGGTAAAGCCTGTTTGGAGAGTGATCCCAGAGTACTTATACAAATTAAGCACACACACACACACACACACACACACACACACACGGACCCAGAGAAATTCTAACACGTGCACAACGTGAAATCTACAAGGATATATGTGCATGCACAACGTGAAATCTACAAGGATGTGCGTGTGCACAATGTGAAATCTACAAGGATGTATGTGCATGCACAACGTGAAATCTACAAGGATATATGCGAGTGCACAACGTGAAATCTACAAGGATGTGTGCGGCAGGTTCGTTGGAGGAGGAGAGAGATAGCAATCTGGTTGGCCCTCACTATTATTATGAAGCAAAGAATCATCATATGTACAGATAACACAAATAGATCTTTAAAACATAGTGACAATTAAAAAAATATGAGAATGGTAATGTTATACAATGCTATTTACATTAATTTTAAGTACACACACACCCTCTGGTGTGCATGGGGCTTCCCCAAACCTCCAGCAAACTGGCCACATTCTGCTCGTTCGTATCAGCGTGATGCCATTAATGTACTAGATTAACATGATTTTTTTCCTGCGATCTGGAAGTCGTCCAGATCTCCTTGGACTATTTTACGACAGAGGCTGGGAGAGTTAATATAGCCCTGGGGCAAAACCACAGATAACTATGGTTATTCTGTTTCAGATCCTCTTTTCTGATCACAAGAGAAAAGAATGAGTCCACACCAAATCAATAGCCACACACCGCATAGCTGAGGCTTTGTTAACCGGCCCCAGTGATGACACCACACGTACCTGAGGCTTTATCAATGCACTCTAGCAATGATACCACACCCCACGTGGCAGCTGCAACCAGGACCGCAGTGACTGATGGGCAGAACGGGGTTCTTCTGGGGCAGGGGGTTGCCTCCGGAGGGGCAGCTCCTCTTATCAGCCTGGTGGGAGGTAAGAAAGCACCCGCAGGCACAGGTCCTACAGCCAAGCTGTTTGGTGGCTGTGAGTTGAGGGAACAGGCATCTGATGGCTTCTCTCTCTCCTTTTTTTTTTTTCATTTTATTTTTTTTTTATGAAGAGCCACCTTTTACTTTTATCAGGACCTGGGGGGAATTTTCCCAAGTAATTAACTCGTACTTGAAGCTGCCATTTTTGAAGGCAACCCCACATTCCAGCCCATGGAGATGCCCAATCCATTTGGCCAATCCCCCGTCATTGGCATGTGGGTGCCGCTTGCTCAGCCCCCACCCATAGAGGCCCACCCCTTTCAGCACCTCCTTCTCCATAAGATTCTGGATGGATGGGTCCTCCCTGCCCTGGGGTCCTGCTTCTATGAACTTCTTGGGCACAGCCCTGCCTGTGTGAACCCCACCGGGACCCCACACAAGCTCTTTGGCAGAGGGCTGGCCTCCCTAGCACGGTCCCTCCACAGATGTGCACGTACAGACAGATAGGCACTTGTGCTCTTCTTAAAGACAAAAACGTTATCCACAAACAAATACGAAAGCATACAGACCCATCTGAGCTCACAGTGCATCCAAAATACATGCAGGTGTGTGCACACACTTATACACACCAACGTATGTGCATGTTCACATATACCACCTATACATACACATGTGCCAACATGTACACACACATTCGCATGCCCAGCCCTAGGAACCTCTATTCTGAGACACACTGGGGCATACACACCTACTCAGTACTCACATGCGTACATACACACCCGCACATGCATGTCACACGCACATGCTCTTCCAGCTATCTACTGCCACAAGCAAGCCGCCCAAACCTCGTGGCTTGAGGCCACAGACATTTTACGATGCTCGTGGATTCTGTGGGGACAGCTTGTCTCTGCTCCACCATAGCCAGGGCCTCAGCTGGGAAGACTCGAAGGGCTGGAGGCATCTTCGCTCACATGTCCGACACCAGGGCTGGGATGACTTGAATGGCTGGGTGCTCGTCAGGCATCTCTCTCTCTCTCCTTGAGCTCTCAGGGCCTCTCTAGCACTGTGGCCTGGGAGTAGGTGAGCCTCTCAAATGGCAGCTCGGGCCTCCAAGAGTGAGTGTCCAGTGAACAAGGTGACAGAGCATCACATCCATCATAGTCACTTAGTCGAAGCAGTTCCAAGTCACCCAGACTCCGGGGGTGGAGGACATGGACCCAGCTCTCAATGGGAGGAATGTGAAGGAATCAATGGCCATATTTACAATGGCCACACATGTGTACACACAGATACATTACGTACATACACAATAAACACCCATAAACGCACACACACATGCACACACTCAGGCCTTGTCCTTGGGACCTCTTTTCAAGAGCGGATTAGGCCAACACATATATGCATATGCACACACATATAATACAGACACATTCATACAAGTACACTCTCGTCATACCTAGGCACACCTGTGCATACACACACACACACGTGCTCAGAGCCACTGGCCCTGCCCTGGAGATGCTTTCTCCAATACCTGCAGCCACACCTGCACGTGCCTTGCCCCATGCCTGGCTGAGCCGGGGGCCAGGGTGAGGCAGGCCTTTTCTCCTCGCCACCCTTTCCTTGTGGCAGGGGCCTGGCAAGAAGAAAAACAAATAACCTTGCAGTGTTTAAATAAGCAAAGTTTTGTGCAAAGCAGAGGTTAATGTACTTTATTGTTCAATGTCATGTTTATAGTGGATTGGTGGAGGGAAAAATGTGATTAATTGCCCCGAAGCCCACGGATCTACAATTATTTGGTTGTTGTGAACAAATAAAGGACTACAGTATTCATCATATTCAAATGAGGCAGCAGAATAAATGATGGGGGGCCGGGCAGGAACAAAACCGAGGCGTGTTCCCGCACAATTGGAAGGCGACTGGCGCCTTGTCAACCAGACGCAGGGTGGTGGCGGGAGCGGAACCCGTTTGTCTCTGTACCGCCGGCAAGGGCTGGGCTGACCCTGCAGGTGCCAGCGTTAATTCATGTCACACCTCGTGCTCCATCCTGCGTGGGATGGAAACCAGGCGCCAATTTCATAATAAAGACTTGTTTCCGAGGAGGCCCCGTTTGGGGCGGGGGCACAGATCTTCATTAGAGCCCCTTCCTGGGCCGCGCTCGTTACAGAGCACAGGTACTGGCTAACTGTGTCCGATCATTCATCATGATTTTGCCCTGCACTTTGTCACAGCGTGGGGATTTAAGGAAGATAGATGGTACAAGATGTTGTCTCCTCCACAGACGCTTTCTGCTCTGGTAAGTGTGTCCGATGCAGAATTATTTTGCCACTTTATTATTTCCTAGTGAGTGTTTGTCAGAGCTTCGCCTCTTGGAAGGAGCGAGTTGTTCCCTGTCACTCAGGGATGTCGCGGGAGCTGTGACGCTTGGCTGGGCTCGCCAGCCAGCTGGAACCCGGGCAGGGTCCCCAGGCAGGGCTGTGGGGGGTCCTGGGAGTCCAGGCCACAGGGCGAATGTCAAATCCAACAGAGATGGGGCGGGGGGGGGGGGGAAGGGTTTGGGAGAAGGCGGGGCATAGAGGCTTTGCACAGGCTGGGTTGGGGGAGATAAGGAGGTATATTTCAGGACCTGGCCTGGCTGTAGGCCAGCCCACTGGATGGGGAGCTGATTGAACCAGTGTGCAAAGGGCTGTAAGAGCTTGGCCTTGAGCTGAGCCAGCTGGAAAGGGTATGGGCAAGGATGGGGCCCCCTGGGGCTGCTGATGGCCTTTGGGCAGCATGGCCAATGCTGGTGCCTGGTACCAGCATCAGATGAGCTTCCTGCCCTGATCAGGTCAGCCCAGGGACCGTGGGGCGACCAGCAGGGATGCCAGGTGGGAGAAGATCACACAAGGCTAAAGATGGGGAGGAGTTCAGCCTGAAGCCCACAGTCCAGCCCAGAGCCCCAGGAACTTGGGAATGTGAGAACTTCATTTGGGCAGTGCAGAACCACACAGGAGTGGGCTCTGGGACCTGAAGGTGAATCTGGTCCCAGGGAAATGTGGGGTGTCCAGGAGCACCAGCCTGGCCTGCGGGCCTTCTGCACTGGGGTTTGCTCTGCAAGGCTCTCTCCACTGGCTCTATCCTCCAAGGTATCGGCTTCCCACGGCCACCACTGGCCGGGCCAGTGACACTCAGCTGCCCCAGGCTCTCGGGCACACAGGAGGGAAGTTTACTTTTTCTTTGCTCCCCTCCCTCCCGCCCCCAGTCTAGGCTGATTTGAACCCAGAAGGAACCCTTCTTGGAAGTTTAGGGGAAACTTATAGGGACCAACTCAGGAGGAACCCAAGCAGAGGTGCCTGAGGGACAGGGACCTAGGTGAGGATGCCCTGTCTTTCTCTGATTCCAAGATGCCCCTGCTGGAGTCCACCTTGCCAACACGCCCATGTCCCCCTAAGTCTCTCCAGAGGCAAAGTGATGTCAGAAAACAAGCACAGTTTTGGAACCACACAGATAGGCCTAGGTTTGAGGCACTGACCGGTCATAATGCTTCTCAATCTGTAAACAAGGATGAGGAGGTAACATCCTCCTGGGAAGGCCCGTGGCTCCTGGAACTCAGACCCTCCCTGCCTCCTCTGTTTGGTTTCTGGCTGCTGGGGGTCCCTGAGGCGTTTCCCACCGAGCTGGCCAGCTGTGCTGGGTGGTCTCCGGGGCCCCCGGCTTCCTGGCTGGCACCCAGAGGGTCTGCAGAGGAGGCAGCCTGCCTAAGACGGTGGCTGCCTTTCCGCCTCATCCACTCCCCTCCTCCCTTTGTGGACAGCCCCTTAGGGAACTACCAGTTCACGGCTAACTCCCCAGCCACCCCCCAGCCGGCCCCGCTGGACCCTGGGACAGAGTCCCTGCCCTTAAGCAGTTGGGAGACTGGCGGGAGGGGGGGGACGCTAAGAAATGTGAGTAGATTTTTACTCCAACACAAGTCACCACCACGGGCCTCGTGGGTGCAGGTTCCAGGCCCAAAGTCCCAGGTGGGACTTGCCCGGGTTGGGCAATCACTTACCGAGCCCCCACTTCATCTGGATTCGGTGCTGGTACTTTCCCAACAGTTCCTCACTGCGTCTGCCGCCACACTAGGCGGGAGACGCCGCTCTCACCCCCACTTTCCCACTGAGAAGACTGAGTCTGCCAAGTGCTCGAGATCATGCGACAATCAGTAGAGGGGCAGGGAGAGATTTGAACCCAGGGGCTTCTGAAGCCCTAAGTGGGCCTTTGCAGACCAGATGATTGACTAATCCTCGGAGCCGCCATGACTGACACCCGATGCAGCCAATCAGAATTCAGCCCTGCCCTGCACAGGTTTTCCACTTTGTTCATTTCTGGAAGCGGTTTACACTCTCGTTCTTTATTCCTGCTGGGGTTTCCATTTAGAAACCCCAAATCTGCTATTCCGTGCAGTTTTATATTAAAAATATATTTTCCTTTTCTTCTCTGTTAGCTCATTAGAATTTTTTTGTGGCTTGTCTCCCATTCATTCGTTTCTCCCTCCACTCATTCATTTGTTCACTCAGCAAATACTAAGGACCGATTATGCGCAGTGAGATCAAACCAGCAGGTGATGAGAGCCAGCGAAACGGACTGGCAGCGCCCCAGCCAGGCGTCCTGAAGGTGGTGGCAGAGCCTCCTGAAAGATATCCTGTGAGGCAGTAGATCCTGGAAGGACAGAGGGAGTGCGGAGCTCTGCCGGTCCGCCGAGGGGCGGGAAGGGCACTATTCCCCACTCCGAGGCCTCGGAGGAGCAGCAGCTGGACCCCGCCCTCCATTCCCCAGCGCTGCCCAGGGTTGGGCCGTGTTCGCTCTCTGTGGGACTGTGGTCGCAGCCTCCAGACCCTCCTCGTCCCTTTCTTTCTATTGAGGCCAGAGTGATTTTGCTTAAAGGCAGATCTAATAATGTCACCTTCCGTTCAAAAACCTCAGTGGCTCCCCATGGCCCACCTACTTTAAACCTAAACCTTGAACTCGGCATTTGAGGCCTTAAATGATCCAGCACCAACCTACCCAATGCCACCACCTACAAGCTTGACCTTAGCTGTCCTTCAAGCTTTTTCTCTGTGTTTCCTCAACTGTAAAATAGGGATTATAGTCATGCCTACTATGGCAGACTGCGTTTGTCAAAGATTTAAGCCGTCATATAAATCCCAGCCCACACGTTCTTCTTACAAGAACCATTGACTTTTCCCAGGGAATGGTGGGAACAACGTTCCCTCCCCGTGAACTTGGGTGGACCTTTGTCACTACCTTAACAGGTAGGGCAAAGGTGATGCCACATGACTCCCAAGTCTAGGTCATGAAAATGCCACACACTTCCATCCTGCTCTCTTGGGTTACTGACTCTCGGAATCCTGCGGCCATGCTGTGAGGAAGCCAAGCAGCCACGTGGACGTTCTGATGATTGACAGGGCACCCAGCCAATGTCATGTGGAGCCTGGATGAGCTGACCCTGACAAGCTCTAGGATGGCTGTACATGTGGCCCAACACAAAATCGTAAATTTACTTAAAACATTATGTGATTTTTGTGTGTGATTACGTGTTGTGATGCATTTACTGTGTGACCCAAGAAAATTCTTCTTCCCAGGGGGGCCCCAAGACACCAAAAGGGTGGACACCCCTGCCCTAGAGCAAAAGAAGTAATTGTTGTTATAAGTCACTACATTTTAGGGCAGCTTGTTATGCTGCAAAAGGTAACTGAAACAGCTACTATCATAGGGTTGCTGGGGGACAAGTAAGTGTACTAGCTTGCTGGGGCTGCTATAGCAAAATGCCACAGACCGGGAGGCTTGAACAACAGAAATCTATTCTCTCAGTTCCGGACGCTGGCAATCTGAGATTGAGGTGCCAGTGGGGCTGGTTCCCTCTGAGACCCCTCTCCTTGTGTCTAGAGGGCCAGGCCTCTCCTCCCCTGATCTTCGCTCTGTACCTCTGTGTGCTAACCTCCTCCCCTCCTAAGGATAGCCGTCCTCCGGGTTGGCCCACCCCAGTGACCTCATTTTAGCTTATTGCCTCTTTAAAGACCCTATATCAGCCCTGGCTGGGGTGGCTCAGTGGATTGAGTGCCAGCCTGTGAACCAAAGAGTTGCTGGTTCAATTCCCAGTCAGGGCACATGTCTGGGTTGCAGGCCAGGTTCCCAGTTGGGGGCGTGCAGAAGGCAACCACACATGGATGTTTCTCTCCCTCTCTTCCCTTCTGTCTAAAAATAAATGAATACAATCTTTTTTAAAAAGACCCTACATCATATGACAGTTATATCTCAATAAAACTGGGGGGAATAGACCCGTCTCCAAATACAGTTGCGCTCTGAGGTACGCTGGGTTAGGGCTTCAGCATATGAACATGGGGGAGTACGGTTCAGCCTGTGACAACAAGCAAATATACATGAAACACTTAGAGCAGTACCTTGCCCAGAGTAAACACTCAATAAATGGCAGCTGTGCTACTATTCTGCCTGCTGTACCAATGCCACCACTGTCATCTGTGTGGTCACACGACCTGCCTCCATCCACGGCGACAGTGCTGGATGCCCAGGCCTTGTCTCAGTCTGTCTCCTCATCTGTTCTCCATGGATACCCAAACTCTCGCTGTCTCAGGAAGCCCAGCCCCTTCTGCACCCCTGCCCAGGAGCCTCCCTGATTCCCCCTCTTCTGCCTTTGTGTTCCTACAGCTCGAGTTGGGGACTGATTAGCAAGTATTCTGGCTCGCTGGGTGTGAGAAGCTTTGGCTTTTTGATCTGTGCTTTGTTTTCCAACATAGAAATAGGTGTTTTAAACATTAAAATAACTGGTTATAAAAATAAGTTGTGCTCGATATATAAAATTCAGATAGTACAGAAAGGTTTAAAGAGGGAAGTAGAATTAATGACTTTGAACATTTTGGTTTATGCCTTTCTGGAATTGTGTGTGTGTGTGTGTGTATTTTTTTCTTGATTCCAGGACATCACTGATTGTGGGACGCACCATTGACTTAATGCCATAGTTTACAGGGAGAAAAGAACTACTGCATTAAACATACACAAGTAGATTAATTGCAATGCATTTCCTGATTTCAGAAATTTAAGATGTAAAAAACATGTACATCTTAGAATCAAGAAAACATAAGCATACATCTATGTTTTTCAAATGGGACTCTCTATGAACAGCATTTTATGGCTTACTTTTTAAACATCGGAGCATCAAATCTCGGCCATCTTTCTGCATCAATAAATTAATACCCACACCATCTATTTTAATGGCTGCATAGTATTCCATTAAACCGATATATGATAGAACATTTATTTCTCACTAAAGGGCATGCATTTTTGATTGCCATTCTGACACAAACACATTTATAAACCCTCATCCTTATTTTCCTTAAGATAAATTCCTCCCATCAGCACAGCTTGGTGGGAGTTGAAGCTCTTTGCCCACAAGGACAGGAACCATAGCCAAATGGCCTGTGGGTCCTCCAGCATGGGGTCTTATCACTGAGCCTGGAGCACAGTGCGGCTTTGGGAATAGCTGACGCTTCTCAATCAGTAATAACCAGGCCCTCCTGAGTGGACAGCTCTGGTCCACAGGAGCTGGCTCCAGCTGACACACAATATGACCCCAATTTTCCAAGGCTACGTCTGGTTACACTGGGAAGTGGCCAAAATGGTGGCCACTTCCAGACAAAAAAGCCCAAGTTTGGGGTGGGGGGCAAGACCTGGGTGATGTCCCTCCCCGTCTGGTCCCTGCTGGCCAGGCCTTCCAGCCTTGCAGCCTGTGCACCGTGCCCCTGCAGCCACATGGTGGCACTGTTGGCACCTACTGGGCTCCAGAGAAGCAGAAGCCACAGCCAGGCTCCTGCAAGATGCCCTTATAGGCCACATCCTCACGTGTGCCCACTGTGTGCACAAAGGGTGTCTATGCAGGGTGGGCTGTGAGTGTGCGTTTGTGTCAACACGCACGGGTACTTGTGTGTGGGGGGGAATGTCGGGGGAGGGGGTTCTGCATGGACGGGAACAAACGTGTATTAGTATTTCTGTGTGTGCTGTGTTTGTCTGTCTGTTTAACGATGCACCTTTGTGTCTCTGGCTCTGTCTGGGTGTCTGTGTATCTTTGTACCTAACAGGGTATAAGAGCGTCTGTGATCTCTTCAGTGCCTGTCTTTGCTTTGTGACTGCGTTGATCTACGGGAGTGTTTCCTCCTGGGCTTCTGGGTGCAATCAGGAGAGAGCCAGCATGGGGGGGGGGGGGGTCATCTACCAGGGTATGTCTGGATGTCAGAATACACCAAAGTTAGAAACCTCTGAGACTCAGTCTCTCCCTCCTCTGGCCCCTGCCCCCACCCATCACCTGCTCTAATTCCAACCCCTCAGCCCCCAGCCTCAGGTTCCACCAGTCGGGCACCCCTGGCAAGTGCCCTGTCCCTCCCCCTGACCTTACAGCTTTCTCTCTGATGCTTTCTCCACCAAACACCAGATATACCTACGGGGCTCAAGTCACCCCTGACCCAATTACCCTGATGGAACCAGATCCGGTCCCCGGCACCCGGCTTCTAGCAGCCTCAGGTTGGCCTACAGCCAGGCCGGATGAGGTCCTGCCACGCCTCCCCTCCCTGGGGACGCTGCACCTCCTCTTGGGCCCTGGGTGGGTCCTGAAGGAGCAGACGTCAGGGCATGGCATGTCTCCACCTCAGACTGGAGGTGCCTGTAGATGGGGCTCTGCCTATCCCCTCTGACCTCACATGTCTTAGATTCTATTGCCCTGCCCTGGAGAGAATGTGGGCATCCTGGTTCCTTCTCCAGGCCCCACCTCTTGCCCTGTGCAAGGATTTCACAACATGGGTGCCAGCTTCCTCCCAGCCCTCCCCTCCCCCTGCCAGGCAAAGGCCCAGAGTACCACGTCTGGCCACGTCTGGCCACCCTTCCCCGTGGTTATTAATAATTGGGTATTAGGCGAGAGGCAACTATTGATTCCGGCGCAGGCGGCTCCGGGTTGGGGTAATTTATGGAAACACTGGCGTCCCTGGTGATAAATAATGAGGTGATCGCAGAGACAGGTCACTAGTGAGTGGCCTCCAGCCCGCTGCCCTGTCCACTAACACAGAGGCTCATAAATGGAGGGAGGGTGGGAGAGAGGGAGAGAGACCGAGCTGGCCCTGAAGACAAAGGACGAGTTGGTGGTGAGAGGCGTCGGCAAGACAGGGGAAGCAAGACCGGGCGGCAGTGGGGGTCATGCAGCGGGTCTGCTGGGAAAGGGGCAGGGATTTACAGAGAGGACAGAGTGACAGACAAGGACAGGGTTGCAGCGAGAGAAAGGGCAGAAGGAAAGGGCAGGTGTGAGGACAGAGAGCTGGGCAGTGAGAGGGGGCAAAGGCACAAAGCCAGAGAGCAGGGGCAGCGATGGGAGACGCAGGGGCAGAGGCAGAGAGGTGCGGCTGTGGAATTAAGGCTACTGTGCTGAGCCCCTACTATGTGCTGGTTCGGCTCTGCTCTGGGTTCTCATCTCAGTGTCCTAGCAGCTCCGAGCCATGATTCAGAGCACAGACTCCCGAATCAGCCTGCGTAGGTTCAAATCCCAGCTCTACCCTGACCCAGCTGCATGGCCTCGGGAAGCTCACGCCTCTCCTGGCCCCCCATCTGGACGTGGAGCCATCAGGACACCTATGCCAACGGTATTTGGGAGGATTGCCCAGGTGCACGGACAGGCGCCTGCACTAGTGTGTGTGACGTAGGTGCGTGCTGCCATTGGTCCCAGCTCTAGTCGACGTCACACAGTTCCATCTGATTGGATGCTGTCCCTTTTGATAAGGTGTCTAGTTCATCTCCCTGCAAGATGTAGGGTTGGATTTGGATCTTGAGGTGGACTTGGAAGGAAGGTATTCCCAGGGGCAGGCATGGTTAATGGGAAAGCTTCAGAAATTTGCAGGTTGGAGGAACCCTTGAAGGCATAGTGCATCCAGTAATACCTGGATTCCTCTACCTCTAGCCCCACTGTCACCCAGCTTTAACTTGGCCACCTCCAGGGATGGGGAACTCATTACTATCCTTGGGGAGCTCAGACTTGAGAATATCCTGCCTAAAAATCGACCTCACATGCTGCCCCCATTCTCCCCACCCCTTCACCCACCCCAGTTCAGGCCTGCAGAGCTCTGCAGTCAGCAACTGGGAACTATTCATAGCACCCCACTCCCTCCCACATTCTGATAATCAGGCACAAGCACTCTAAGCTGCTCCAAATATTCCTCCTAGGACGGCCAGTCAGTCCCGTTCCAGCACTGGCTTTTCTCCTGGGCAGCTCTAGCCAGGCAGGAAGGCCTCCCAGGGCAGAGCCAGGGGCCTGCTATGTGCTGAGAAGGGCAGATGGGGCTGGGCTGTTTCCTTTACCCCAGGTGTGCATGTTTGGAGGGCTCCCCAGAGCCCTGAGGTTTCTCAGTGAGGTGCCCCAGAGTCCTCTCCCCATCCAGCTCTTCTGTGATTTGTTTCACGTAGCCCAAGACATGAAACCCCTAGTCTACAGGCTACTGAGGCTGCCGCCCCAAGGGGAGGAGCTTAGAGCAGCAGGCACTAACGCAGTGTGCTCTGGGTTTGGGTCCTGGCCTGCCACCCATCGCCCAGGTGGCCTGGCACAGTCCTTGACCCCCTGGAGGCCCGTTTCCTCCAGTATGATAGAGCCTGTGTGTATCTGGGGCTGAACAACAGAGGAAAAGCTCAGGGGTAGTCATGACCGTTACTATCACCCTCCCCACCCCCACGCACACTGGGTAGCTTGGGACTCTCTCCTTTAAGTCATTTCCAGGTAGAACAGCTCCCATGGGTCCCTGGTACATGTCTGGATGTGACTGAGCTTGTCTCCCTTTGCCCTGGTTCGAGAGTCAGCCCTATGGGACCAGCAAAGCTACCTGCACTTCATGTGCGAGGAACTGAGAAGAGAGCTGAACGGAACTGACCCTGGGCATTCCCCTGGGGACCCCCTGGGGACAGGGCTCTTCGTCCTCCCCTCCCATGTTTCCCATTGTGCCCCCCTTCTAGGCATCTGGATGCCTCCTCTCAGCCCCCCTGCTCTGGCCTCCTGGACCAGCCATCCTGTGGACAGGAACAGGGGACACTCAGATGAGGCCTTTCCCGAACAAACGCGCCCACCTCCCGGCTGCCGAAGACCGTCGCCCTCCATTCCATCCTAGAATCGTAACTGGGACACCAAAACTCATACAACAATGGTACCAGTGCTGATAACGGCAGTTATTTTGTTTGTTTTCCCATTTTATAGATGAGGAGGCTCGGAAGGGCTAAACAGCGTGCCCCAAGAAATGCAGGCGGTTGGTCTGGACTTTTCTAATTCCTCCTTCTTCTGCCTTAAAAAGATTATATCCAAGGGACATGGCTGAGGATGGTGACTGGACCAGTGCGCGCGCGTGTGTGTGTGTGTGTGTGTGTGTGTCGGGGCCTGGGTGTGGAGGGAACTACCGGGTGGGCAAACGTAGGTTCACAGTTGTTCGCACGGAAAACAATACAATAAGGAATAATGACACAAGAAGAAACTGTGTTTCGCATACTCACAACTGTAAACCTACGTTTGCCCCACCTGCATGTTTAGAATATCGGGTGGGGACCAGCTGGTGGGTGGGGAGGATGTCAATGTCAGGCTCCCGAGCCCGAGTTGTCTCTTGTGGGCAGTGCAGAGCCCTGGAGCCTTCCGAGGGTGCGCCCGAGTGGCTGGCGGTCACCTGGCAGTGGAGGTAGAGTGAATGGGGGTGGGGGAGAGTAGACCTAGGGAGGGTCTGGGTGCCAGGGCAGTGGGAACAGGTGGAAGGGACAGGAAAGGTTTGAGAGCCCGCTCAGAGGCAGGACTGGGTGAATTTCAGTGAACTGGGGGGGCCTGGGCATGGGAGAGCCCCAACAGTGGAGGCACGGTGCCGCCATTCATAAAGAGGAAGCGGTTTACCCCAGCGCGAAGGCTGAGGGGCAGGTGGACCATTCAGGGTGGCCCTGTAGGGTCAGAAGGGCCTGGGAGATGTCATGTCCACCAATGGTGTGATGGCGGTGGGACATCCTGGATTAGGTACCCCAAGACCATCCATTGGAGTCTCCGGGGGAGTCGAGGGGGTGGACCAGAAGAAGACCATGGTTTCAGGGGGAAGTGATGGGAACAGACCTATTAGGCAGCCACTATGTGCTCTTAATGCCAAATTGTTCCCTGAAGGTTGTTGGAGACCACGCGAATGCAGCCTGGGATTCTGCCTCTGCAGATGAGTGATTCAGTCCAGATCTTTCAGACAGACAAATCCTGGCTGAGAGAAAAGGAGGGACACACTTGGACCCCTACCCTGGGCCTCAGGCTCCTCTGGGTCCCTACCCCTTCTGCTCCTGGAGGAGCCCTGTCTATCTCCAGGGCCCCTCCTGGCTTTCTGCTCAGCAAACTCTCCAGCCTTGTTTGTTCCTTGTCCTCTCTAGACCCTGGGACAGAAAGGAGACAGTCCCAAGGCCACATGGCTGGTGGCAGAAGCAGGGCTGACACCAGGTGGGTCTGACTCTGGGCTGCTCTGCTCAGCAGTGTGGGGAAGGGCTTCCCCTTGTCCTGAGGGACACGGCCAGGACTCGGTGACCATCATTCCCATCGGTGAAGCCCTTCTCTCCTGCCTGGAGATGCTTGTCCCCTCCTCCCCACAGCTCAGCCCTCTGTGCCTCGCACTGCTCACTCCCAAAGACAGTGGTTTGTGTAGGGGTCTGTCATCACCTTCCCCTGTCCAGGAGCCCCTCACAGCGGGAACGGGGTCCCAGCCATCTCCATGTCCCCCTGCGCAGGGCCTGGCCCAGAGAAGGATCCCGGGCACCTTGTGCTGATGGAACAAAATAATGGTGAAGACAGATGGGTCCCCTCCAGCCCTCTGGGAGGGGGCGGCCCCCAGCCCCTGCTGCAGGCCCGAGGTGGAGCGGGGAGAGCTTTGTTCCCGACCTCCAACCACAGGGAGAATAAAAGTTTGTGAAATATTAGTTTAATAAGACATGCGACTACTATCAAGGATCCGAGCGGTCCTTATTTATTATTCATGCGGCCGTGTGATTTAGGGGCCAGCGGGTCCGCGGAGGCTCCAGCTCTGGCCGCCTCTTCCCTTCCCTGCCTACCCCTCCCCTGTGCTCCTCCTGGCTCACCTCGCCCCCCTCCCCAGACTGCACAGGCGCATCCTCCTACCTCTTGCAAGGTTGGGGGAGGGCTGTGACTACCACTCCTTGGTAACCTGGTAACCCTTTCATTATGTTGGATTCCCCTAAAAAGCAGGATGGTTCCAGGCTGCCCAAGCCTGGCGTGCAAAAAACCTTTCCCGGGCTTTGCAGGAGCAGTGTGGGGGTGGGGGCCCTTACTCCATCTTTCTTTCCTTCTTCCTCCCCTCATCTCTTGTCTGGGTGGGAGACCTCCTAGGGTCAGACATGTAGGAGGTGGCCCAAGCAGTGGACACACTGGGAGAGTTGGGAGGGAACGAGGGTCCAGCACTTACTTCTGCCCCAGCTTGCTGAGTGACCTTAGGCTGGTCCTTTGCCTTCTCTGGGTCTCAGGGATCCCTCTGAAACTAGAGGTCGGAGTGAATCGCCTGAAAGTCTCCCAGCTTTAGGGGAGAGGAAAGGATCGCATGCCATGAAATGCACAGACCTTACGCGTACAATCCATGGAAGTCACCACCCCAAACAAGACACACAACACTTGCATTATTCTGTGACATTCTTCTCTTGCTCCTTTGCTGTCGACTTCCTCCCCCTAGTCCCAAAGACAACCACTGTTTTCATTTCTCTCGCGACAAATTAGTTGGCATTGTTTTTTGAACTTCATATCCATGCAGTCATATAGTGTGTGCTCTTGTGATTTACATCAGTGGTTTGTGCACTTTTTATTCCTGAATAACACTGCATTGTGCGGCCGTGCCCTGGTTTGCTGATTCCTTTACCTGTCCACGACCACTCGTCTCGGATGTATGGCTAGGAGGAAAAACAGCTTCCACGAACATTTGTATACAATTTTTGTGTGTGTGGGAATGCTTTTTCTTTCTCTTGGGTAAATACTTAGAAGGGAGATTGGTAGGTAGACTAACTGTGTATTAACCTTTCCAAGTAACTCTTAAACTGCTTTCCAAAAGGCTATTTTACACTCTCACCAGCAAAGTTAGTTTTCTGGTTGCCCCATGTCCCCGCCAACATTTGATATTGTCGATTTAAGAAATTTTCTGCATTCTGTTAGGTGCAGTGGTATTTCACTGTGGCTTTAACTCACATTTTCTTACGACTAATGCTATTGATCAGCTTTTCACCTGACTATTGGCCATTTATATATTTCCTTTTGTGAAGTGCTAAGTATTTTGCTCGGTTTTATTTAGATTGTCTTTTTATTACTGATTTGTAGGACATATTTGTATATATTAATACAAGCCCTCTGCTAGGTAATGTTAATGTTTTCCCCTAATCTGCTTTGCCCACTTATTTTCAAACAATGTCCCTTGATAAGAAGTTTTTAACTTTGACAATGTCCAATTTACCAACTTTTTCTTTTATAGTCGATGCTCTTGTGTCCTCTCTAATAAATTTTTGACTACTCCAGAGTTGTGAATGTATTTCTCCTACATTTCCTTTTTACTTGTTGCTTTTATGGCCTGTCTCTAAGTAAGCTTTGTGTGTGCGTGAGGTGGGGTCAAGGGATTGTCTCCCCCATAAACTGATCTGGTTGTTTCATGATTATTTGTTGAAAAGACTTTCTGTTCACCTTGAATATCCTTGTTGCCTTTGTCAAAAATAAAATCACCTGACTCACCTGTGTGGGAGTCTGTTCTAGACTCTGCTTGGTTCTGTGGGTCCATGTGATTGGCCCTTATGCCACATCTCACCATCTTAATTCCTGTACCTTTACAGTAAGTTTGAAAATCAGGTAAAGTAACTTTTCCAGCTTTATTTCCCTTTTACAAGATTGTTTTGACTATGTTGGGTCCTTTGCGGTTCTATAAATATTTTAGAATCCATTTGTCAACTTCTACTGGCAAGCCTGTTGGGATTTTGATAAGGATCTGAGTTTTTCTGTGAGTCCCTTTGGAGAGGATCTCAGAAGGCTGCCTGGCTCCTCACCCCCTGTTTTGTGCCCCACCCAGCCAGGTTGGCCCGAGCTCCAGGTGTGGCCCTCTGAAAGTCCCTGGCCCCGAGCAGCCACTCTCAACTGCCCTCTTCGGCAACATAATTTCCTGAAAGATCAGAATTCTACCTGGGACACTGTCCTTTACTACATACCCAGCCCAGAGCGTGAATGCTGGGGTGTCCAAGAAACTGCAAACCCAGACCATAGCCTGGACTCAGAGCCCAGTCTGATCCTGGGAGTAAAGAAGCGAGAGATTGCCTGGCCCATGGGGGCGGCCCTGGGTGAAATCTAAACCCCATGCATCACTAAGATACTGAAGGTTAAAATGTTACCATGACTGGGATCTGCTTCAAAATAATCGAGGGGGGTGTGAATGACAATATGGATGAAACAAAATTGGCCATGAGTTAATAATTGTTGAAACTGGTGGATGGCTACAGAACGTTCATTATGCCTGGCAATTTTGAATGCTTGAATTTTTTATGATAAAAAAATTTTTAATATACCCTCTCCAGTGATACAACCCCCTCCCCCATCATTTTCCCCAAGCCAGGCACCTGGACCCTGCTGCTCTCTGGCTAATGACAACCCCTTTGCCATCTGCAGCGTCCCCAGCGGCTGCTCCACGCCCCCATGGCCTGTGCTTCACGGAGCAGATGCTGACCCGGTGGGAGCATGACCCGGCTGTGCAGTTGGCCGTGTCCGGGCATCTCCTGATGTGGTGTTGGCAGGTGGGTTTCCACATCACCTCAAATGAGTTCTAAGATGATTGAACCACAGCAGCTGCCACCCACAACCCAAAGCATGGCCCCAGGCTGGCCCCAGGCAGTGACAGCCAGGGTGGCAGGAATGGCGAGAGCAGGCAGAACGTGGTCGGAGATGATGGCAGAAAAGTGAGCAGGGAGAGGCATGGAGAGCTGATCTCCTAGGGCTTTAGAGGTCATGGCAAACTTTGGCTTTTACTGCAAGTGAGTGAGACCCCTGGAGGAGGCGAGAAGTGACCTTATCTGACCCATGCTTGGAAAGGGTGCCTCTGGCTGCTATGTGGGGAAGTGTTGGGAAGAACTGGGTGGAGCAGAGGTGGGTGAGGAGGCGGCTGCGGGATCCAGGTTAGAGAGGACGTGGGCTTACACCAGGGTGGTGGCAGCGAAGGCCCTCGAAGGTGGTCTGGTTGGGGATGTATTTTGAAAGTATGGATCCCGGTTTCCATATGGATTGGATGCGGGTTGAGAGAGAAAGGGAAGCGTCAGGAATGACTGCAAGGGTTCTGGCCCGAGCCATTGGTGAAAAGGAGTTGCCACGTGTCATTTGGGGGCGACGAGGAGGAGTGGGTTTAGGGAGGCTGCTCAAGACTGTGGGTGTGGACGCATTAGGTTTGCCGTGTCTGGTACGCAGTTGTGTGGCTGCTGAGCAGACAGTTGGATAGCTGAGCCTGGAGTGGGGGCACCTGGGCTGGAGAGGGCACCCCACGTGACAGGGTTTAAGCCATGAAGGCGTCACCTGAGAGTGAGTGTCCCCAGATGTCTGAAGCCTGAGCACCCAAGTGTTTTAGGATGAGTAGAGGGGAATCAGCAAAGGAGAGCAAGGAGCAGCAGCTGGGGGGTGGGAGGACCGAGGGTGTCTTATAAATCACTCCAAGACCAGGTTAGAGGGAGGGAAGGAGGGAATGCCCACGTCCTGTGCTGGTGGGCGCGTCTGAGTGGATTGAGAACTGACCTTGAACTGGGCAACTCGTGGAGGCCACAGGTGAGCCACACTCACAGAGCGGCTTTGGGGACGTGGCGGAGTGAAAGCCTGGCCAGAGCAGGTACAGAGAGGATGTTGGACCCCTCTCCTACTCCCTCAGAAGTTCCTTTAATTTTTCACCATGCTTCCCAGCCCCCTCCCACTGCACCCCTTCATACACTCTCAGGAGCCCACCTTGTCCACAGTGAGTGGAAAGGACAGAGCCTTGGGCCAGAGCTCCCCCCAACCCCCCGAACTCCCCAATCCCCCCCCCAGCTTGCATCTAACAAACCTGCCCAACCTCCTGCACGCCCGTGCTCCACCCTGGTGCCTCCTGCCTCAGAACACGTGGCTCCCCACCTGCCAGGGGGCGCAGCTCCCCTGCCCTCTTCCATCTCACCTCCCCGGAGACCTCACTCCACCAATAACCCTCACCTCCACCCGCCCCACCCACTCGCCAGCATGTCCCATCATGAAACACCGTGCTCAGGTCTGCACCATCTTAAATGATTTTTCCTGAAAATATTTTTCTTTCCACCAAGCTCTCGATCCTTTCTCTGCCAGTTTTTTTAAAGTTATCTACATATGATCCCTCGTGGGCTCACCCACCCACTCCTGCCCGGTCAGGACACGTCGGGGAGGGCAGCAGGGCCGGCAGGTGCTGCCTCTGAACCCGTTCGGCCAAAGTGGCACCTTTTCAGACGTGAGAGACACAGAGAAGGTAATACAGGGCAGCACCTGGCTATGGGGATGGCCCTCCGCTGTGGATCCCGGCGCCCTCCTGTGTCCTTCACCCCCTGCAGCCTGGCTTGGTTGCCCATCTCTTCATCACTGAAGCCCTCTAGAAAGATGACTCACTGGTCCCTTCTGCATCCCCTTGGCACACAGCCAGGGATAAGGGGCTGGAGAAGAGGAGCAGGTCTTTACCCAGCATGCTCCACAGAGACCAGAAGCCCTCCATAGTCACAGCCGACACCCACCTGAGTCTGGCTGGACTAGGCTGGAAAAAGGCACAGATCAAGGTCAGAGGTGCAGGAAGAAGGCTGTTGCTGGGACAAGGAAGGGGGAGCCTTGTGCATGGTGCTGGCTGCGTGGACAGGGCTGATGTCCAGGTATAACTAAGACGTGTGCAGGGCTGACAGTTTGCCCCAAAGAAAGAAGCCACGTGTCATCCCAGGGGGCCAAGTCCAGGGATTCAGAGCCAAGCCCTGTACCTCACCCCAGAATCCCCTTCCCAAATGTGCCACACAGGAGTCAGCTGGAGTGAGAAGTCCAGCGCCATGGCCCCCATTGCCCCCACACACCAATCGGGGGCTCCTTCCCCAGCTCGTCCCCCTCCCCTTCCCTGGAGGAGGTCGGGCTGCAAACATCATCACTGCACCCCCCCATACTCCAAGGCAGGAGAGGGGAGCTGAATATTCAGTGTCTGGGGAGACAATAAAAGTCCCAGGAAGAACCTGGCTAAGGCAATTACCTCTGCATAAATGCATATATTATTCATCCGTGGCTTTGAATATATAAATAATACTGATACAATTTGCATGTGTTAAAAGGAGATGTAATTACCCACTGATGCCTGTGAGCGCCTGGTACCCACTGGCCACATCCTGGGCCTGCTGCCCCGCCCCCGGTAGCCCACCTTTGCCCTTTCTGGAGGCAGAATATATCACGCGTGGGTTTTCTGCCATTGTGAGGAAACCAATCTTTGATGTCCTTGGGGCTTTGTTGGGAGTCTGCTCCTTTATGAGCCTATGGGCTGTGCGGTTACCTGAGTTTATTCCTAAAACTTTGGGCGATTTTAATATGCTCACTATATTGTTACTTCTAAAATCACATTTTTGGTTGCAAAAATAATGCCCGCTCATTGTACAAAATTAGGAAAATACACAAAAGTTTGAAAAATAAAACTCACTCCTTATCCCACTGCCCCCACATCCATATTTATGTTTTCTTTCCCGCCAGTCTTATTTCTCTACGCACACATAACCTTTTTTTTACAAACTTAGGATCCTATTGTACATAACGTTTTATAACCTGTTTTTATCTTTTACAATATGTCGTGAACAGATGAAGAAATATAAAAGGTGAGTAAATGTGAAAAGATGCTCAACCTCACTAGTAATTAAGGAAAATACCAACCACAGTAAGAGTGAGATCGGTTTCCCCTGCCACATTGTTAAAGATTTAAAATAATGATAACGCCCGCTCCTGGAGTCTGCGCGCAGACGCAGACTCTCCCAAACAGCTGTTGCTGGGAGGAGTGTAAACTGGAATACTTTTCTTGAAGGGTAATTTAGTAACATGTATCAGAAGGCTTAGAAGTATACATGCCTTTTGGCCTCTGAAAATCCACTTCTTAGAATTTAAATAATCACAAAGACAGAAGATACATTGTAACAATGGGAATTATAGTATTTTATCATAACAAAAAAATTAGAAACAACTTTAATAGGTCAGTGCTGGGAACTGGTGTGATCAGTGACGGTCTGTCTACACAGGCCAGTCCCAGGCAGCCAATTCCAGTGGAAACACACACATACGGACCGGCACCCTATCCAGTCAGGGGTAAAAGGGTGTTCCTCGAAACATTATGCTGGGACTCAACAACTAAATGTGGTAGGTTGAAAGAAGTTTTGTTTTTTTTTTAAATTTCTGCTTCCTTCTGAAACCTCTCTAAAAGAAAAGGCATGAAAATTACATAAGCCCATGAACACAAAGTGAATGTGAAAGCAGATGAGAGACGTCAGTGCGTTTTGGGAAAGGACATAAGGATGAGGGGTTAGAAAAGCCAGAAGAGACGAACATCAAGAGCCAGCGGAGGGCACCGCAAAGCACAGCACCCCAGAAAGATGCCGAGCCTGGGGGCACCGGTTTCCCAGGACACAAGGAAGATGGGGCTGGAGCAGCAGGACTTGCTCGGTCACTCATGGGACATCAGCGATGCTGGGTTTGGGCTTTCACAGAGCCTCCATTCCCGCTGGGGAGTAGACTAGTGAAACAGAGGATAGCAGATGGAGCTCAGGAGAAAAGGGAAGGAGGAAAAGGATGCAGAGTCCTGCGTGGGGAGGGGTGTGGCTTTAAAGAGAGTGGGGAGGGAGGCCTCCCTGACAAGGTCACAGGTGAGTAGAGACTTGCAGGGGGAAAGGGAAAGAGTGGTTCAGAAAGCTGAGGAAAGAATATTCCATCAGAGGCAACAAACAGTGAATGCAAAGCCTGGGCTGTGTTAGCAGTTGGGGAAGGAAGCCAGCCTGGGGGAGGCTGGTGGGAGGCGAGGTCAGTGGCCCCAGTCACGTACAGATAGAATCTAAAGGTGAGAGTGGATGAGATCACCAAGGGAACAAGTGTGGACAGAGAAGAAACCTGAGCTCTGGAGCGTGGCAGCACGTAGACGTAGGGCAAAGGGGAGGAATCAGCAAGGGGCCTGGGCAGGGGGCCTCAAAGAGACAGGAGGGAGACCAGGGGTGTGTGCTGTCCCGGGGTTCAAGTGATCACAAGTGATAACAAGTGGCTCGAGTCAGAGAGAGTGACCAGGTGTGGCTCGTGCAGCTGAGATGCCAAATAACCCGGGGCATGAGCTTTGGGGGTTAGCAACACGGCAGTTGTCAGCGAACCTTAACAGAGCCGTTTCAGGGGAAGGGCCGGGGTGGGGACCTCAAGAGGGCGCAACAAGGGAGAAACCGGAGCATGAATTCAGACCAACCCTGCCCAATACAAACAGAACACAAGTTATGTATCACATTTAAACATTTTTAGTAGCCACATTTTAAAAAAGGGAAAAGAAACAGTGAGATTAATTTTAGTGACAGGTTTTGCTCTAACCCAATCCATACAAAATATTATCACTTCCACATGTAACCAACATGAAGAATTATTCATGAGACAGTTTGTGTTTTTGTCATACCAACTCTTTGAAATCTGGTGTGTGTTTTCCCTTTATAGCTCTGGCTGGCTGGCCACATTCCAAGGGCTCAAAAGCCACATGTAAGGAGTGGCCGCCATATTGGACAGAAGACAATTCTTTCAATGAGATTTGGTATAAATGGGAAAGAGATGAGACCAGAAGCTGAGAGAGGGAGAGGAAGTGAGGCTTTTTGTTGTTGCTGCTGTTGTTTTAAATGACACAAATAGAAGGTGGTTCATATGTTGATGGGTTTGGTTGAGTCTGCGTAAGGAGCTACCAGATCTCCCATCCCCTCTCTGGTCTATTTTTCTAACCCCCACACCAGCTGTCCCTCCCCCGCGCAGCAGGAGACAAGGTATGTGTTCTATGGACAAGCCAGACAGGCTCAGACCCGGGATCCTGGTTCAGAAGAGGGATCCCATGGGAACAGGGGACCCCTGCTGAGAACAGGATGAAACCAAAGACCACACTCGAGATGGTGAGCCTCTCATCGCCAACTTCAGCCCGTACCCCTCCTACCACCTACCCCCCCAAGCTCCAACAGCCAGGAGTCTGCCCCCAAGAACAGGGGTCCCCCAGCCCTGGGCCATAGGCAGGTATGGGTTGGTGGCCTGTTAGGAACTGGGCTGCACAGTAGGTGGTGAATGGCAGGCAAGTGAGCAAACGAGTCCCTGGGCCACAGAGGTTGAGGACCACCACCCAAGAAGAAATGGGAGGATTTTCGAGTGTGCTTTGTTTTGGTTTAGTGTGGTTTTTTATTTTTGAGGGATGTGAGTTCCTAGAGAAGACTGACAGGAACAAACGTTTGGGGGTCCCCAGGGAAATGACCACAGCCCCACCTGGTCACTCCTGGGGAAGCCCGCCAGTTTACAGGCACCCCCGCGCACGGGGCCTCTGAACTGCTTTTTGAAGCCCATCGTCTCAAGCATAAAAGAAAGTAGAAAAGGCTCATCAAACATCACCTTCTGGTATGCAATATGGCGGACAGTCCTCAACTGCTGGAATTTAAAGCATGGTGACAGAAATTTAAAAATTAAGAGAAAGATTCAAAGATAAAATTGAAGAAATCTCCCACTCATCCCAAAGGAGCAGAAATGAAAAAAAAAAAAAAAAAAGATGGGAAAAAAGATTTAAAACTCGGAGGGCCAGTTGAGGAAATTCCACATCTCACAAAGAGCACCTCCAAACAGGGAGGACAGAGCCCACAGCAGGGAGGAAACTGGAAGGAGCGATGGAAGGCAGGCTCCAGCACTCAAGGACACGTGCCTCCCAACTGAAGGAAGGGCTCGCAGAATGTCCAGAGCAGCGACTGAAAACGTCCTCCCATAAAGCCCATCCCTGTGGGACTCCAGAGCGTTAGCCCCGCCCCCAATCAATCCTAGAAGCTTCCATAGACGGAAAGAAACAGGCCACCTGCCAAGAATGGCATCCAAGTTCTCAACAGTTACAGTGAAACCAGCAGGCAACAGAGCAAATGTCCTCGCAGTTCTGACGGGAAATGATTTTTTAATCTGAAGGTCTATACACACCCCAAATAGTAATCAGTTGTGAGAAAGGAATAAAACATAGGAAAGTCTTGAAAAATGTTCTTCCCGTACACCGTTTTCAGGGAGTAATTGAAGGATGGGCCCTGTAACGTGGAGTAAAGGAGGAAGGAGGAAGCCTCGGAGTCTAGGACACAAGGGAGAGGAGAAGGGACCACGGCCAGCCTTGCAACCGGTCCGAGAGCAGGCGAACCAGCACCACACGTGGCCGAACGCCTGATGTGTTCAGTCATGTGCAAAGGGCTATGCGGGCCTTACAGTTCTTTTGAATAGTCATAGTGCCATAAAAATCTAACCAAATAAAAGAAAGCCAGCAGCTGTCAACTCCAAGCTGCATAAGAAAGGACTATAAATACAGTACATGACCCAATTGAGCAGTGAAGAAGATACGGACTGTGAGACCCTAAGCAGTGAACCCAACTGGACCCACCCTGACTTTGAACCTAGAGAACTGTGAGCTAATAAATGGGTGATGCTTTAGGCTACTAAGTTCAAGGTGACTTGTTCCACAGTAAGAGGAACAAATCACAGCAAGACAGCTTACAACCAAAAGCATGTGTTCGGTTCATGAGTTTCCGGGTCTGCTGGGTGGTTCTAGTGTTAGCTGGGCTCACCCGATTGGCTCTGGCCAGCGGGGCCTCGCACAGGCGGCCCTGCAGATCCGCAGGCTGAGGTTGGATGGCCTCGGCTGGGATGACCCGGTTCTGCCTCATGGACCAGCCTCTGGAGAGCCAGCCCATGTTCCCTCATACGACAGCTGGACAGGGCTCCAAGAAAGAGTGGGAGGTACTGGCACACCATTGCTTCTGCTGCGTTCTATTGGCCAAGGCAACCGAAAAGGCCAGCCCAGATGCAAGGTGTAGGGAACGGACTTGCCCTCTTGGCAGAAGTTTCTTCAAAGTCACATCGCAATGGGCATAGACGCGGGAGGGTGGGAAAAACTGGGGCCACCATCAATGTTCCTCACCCTCTCATCCCCGAACAACCCCCGCTGTGAATCTCAAGTTGTCACACGAATCTGCTCTCCGCTCCGATCACTGCTGCCACGTCACTCCACGCCTCTCGCTGAGTTCAGCTCCTGGAGTGCTGGTACGTACTCTTTATGGTTTCAGTGGGCCCTGAGATGATCCTTCTAACACCTGGGCTTCCAGCGTCGGCGTTTTTTCCCTCCAATCACCCCCTTCACCCTACCTCAGCCACTCTACCCCGTGGCCATATCCTAGACGTCCTCATTACCGGCAGCATCTCCATAATTCCCATTTTATGCACCTCACTCTCTGAACATCCTCTGTCTCTCCGGCCGGTTCCTTCTACCGTGTCACCCCATAGACTTGTGGTCCTTGATGCCACCTTTTCATGGTCTCTACCTGCTTTCCTTCTGACTCAGCTGCAAATTCACAGCCAATTACTAAAGCCTCTACTTGTCTCCATCCTATTCCTCTCTCACACTAGGATACATATGCGGCAAAAACCTTGATTCCAGTTAAAGCCAGTTCCTTCCCTGCTTCCCATCAGCTCAGTGGGATGTGAGAAAAACATACCACCCTGATCACGGCCCTCTCTTCCGCATTGTGACCCGGAGTCTCGATGGGCCTGGGCGGGGCCCAGCAACTGTGCCGTATTGCCCCAGTCCATTCCTCCTCCCATCTCTGAGATGCTTTCAAACCTTCTCCTCTTTCCTCACCCTTCAGACACCTCCTCTGCCATTCCCCCTCTCTCAGAACCCAGCACATCCACCACCCACCAGCATATACAACGTCTACCTCTGGCTTCTTTCCCATCACACTACACCAGCTCCCCAACCCTCCACTACAGCATTAGATTCTACCCTTCCTCCCACTCAAGGGCGGGCATGGCCCTCCTCTCTCCCGCATCGCCAAATTTCCCTCCCAATGACTCATCCCCCCCCCCCCCCCGTCCTACTCCTGACATTTCTTCCATCCTGTGAAAAAAAACTTTGCATTCTTTTTTCCCCTCCAGCTGCCCCCCAGGACTCAACTCCCTTTTGCAGCAAAATCCTCAGAAGCATTATCTGCCATTATCTCTCCACTTGTCTTCCATTCTCTGATAAACCCACTAGTCCTCGGAAATCACCCACATCCAAGCCACCAGTGACATCCATGATGCTGATTCTGGGGGCTGGTTCTTGGTCCTCACTTCCCCTGGCCTCTCAGCAGCATTCAGCTCGTGGACCCACGTCTTTCCCGTGGACTTCTGGTTGTCCTCCAGCTCACAGCTGCCCACCTTACTGAGACACCTTCCTGACTGCTCTGTGCTCCCCGTCTTGTTGCCCTAATCTGTTCTACTCGCACGACCAGAATGATCTGCCCAGGCCCAGCTCTCTTTCTACCGACCCCAGTGGCAGCAGACTTCCTCCAACCAGTGACTGCCACAGATGTCATCACCTTGTTCTCCCACCATCGCAAGGACAAGGTTAGGAAGAACTGAGCTACGACATTTCTTAAAGTATGTTTTCGGCATGAGCCCGGGGTGTAGACTTTCCGGGTCTCTTCTTGTCTGTAGAAGCACGCCAGCTGCTTTCGCACCAGACAACACAGGCATAAAATTCTTACGCCAAAAAGCTCTTTTGCTTCCTTGCTGTGTTTAGTGTTTTGGATAAGTCTGAATACTCTGAACCCTCTGTAGTTCTTTCCTTACAGGAAATTATTAATGAACAACTACAACCCCCAGAATGCACCTCTCCTGTCCTCTCCTGCTGTTCATTCTGGCTCAGTTTCCTTAAGTGCCTCTCAAGCCCTCATGGGTGGCACCCAGCAGCACTTCTCCACTGGGATCTCTACTTCAGGGAGGCCTTGCTGGGAGAATGATGTGCATATGGGGGGGGGGGGGGGGCGGGGGAGGGCGCCCTTGCATTGGCTACTGGAAGTCTTGCCCATGGGCTGGCAGATGTTTGAACCAAGCTCTGGTCCCAAGCACTGTTGAAATTTGCCTGTGTGTGTGTTGGGGGGTGGGGGGTGTGTCTTGGGATGGAGGAGACTGTAAGGCACATCTATTCATAGAAAGTCCTTTTGCTTATTTTACAAACTGGCTGAGTTCCTATTATGGTCTAGGTACTCTCAAATGCATCTCATCATTTTCTCCAGAACAATACGACAGGTGAGGGCTAAGCTTATCCCATTTTACAGAGGAGGACAGTGAAGCTCAGGGTGTAACAGAAATGTTTCCAATGTTACCCAGCTAAAGGGCAGGTGCATAGAGCTAGATGACCAATCTCTCTCTCTCTCTCTCTCTCTCTCTCTCTCTCTCTGTCTCTCAAACATAAAATTAACCTTTTAAAAGTGTACAATCAGTGGCATTTAGTCCTTTCTTGGTGTTGCCCAAACATTACCTCTATCTGGTTCCCAAACATTTTCCTGACCCCAAAATAAAACCCCAAGCCCATTAAGCAGTCACTCCGCATCCCCTCTCAGCCACGCTGGAAACTCCATTCTTGCTGGTGGCCCTGCGGCCACTGCAGTGGGGGTACAGTGAGCCCTGTCCCCCCACGCCTGCCTCAGGCCCTTCCTGACACCCCCCAGCAGCCTCGTCCCAGGCGGTCACCTCACCAGCAGGGAGAAAGAAGCCCCGCCCCAGGTCAGTCCTGCTTCCTGCATGATGGCTGCAGCCTGGGGCCCTTCCCCGATGCTCTGTCCTCACTGCTAGTTGCCTGCCTCAGTTTCCTGCCCAGGCCCAGGTTCTTTCGTGCAAGGTCTGGAGTGCCACTCAGGTGGAGCCCGGGCTCCCTGCCCTCGCTACCACGTCCACAAGGCCATGCAGCTTGGGGCACAGAGGACACTTTTCCCAGCCCTGGTCCTGCCAACTCCCACCCCCAGATTCTCCCTCCCTTCCTGTCCTGTGACCCACATCCTGCACAGCTCCCTTGGGGCTTCTGCTCTTGTGGGGACAGTTCTTAGCCCCACCATGGCCTCCCGTTACCCAGACTGCCTCAGGGTCAGCGGCTCTGAGTGGTCATTGAGCCTTGTGCTCGACTCAGCACAAGGGGCGGAGGAAATCTGGTTGAAGTCCATCTTCCTTGAACACACACACTTGGCAGGAATCCACTTGTCCCTTTGGAACCCTTGTCTCCACAGAGAGAGGCTTCTGGAGCCAAAACATCTTCGGTCTGACCTTGCTGCAGCCAGAGAGAAGCCCTGCCTGACCAGCCCCCAGACGGGTCACCTGCTCCTGTCTGCATTTGGTCCACATTAATGGCCACATAGCGGCCTGAAATTAATGATGAGGAGACCCGAAGACCTCTCCCATTAGCTGGCCTTGACGGCAGCCTGGCTGACGGGCATCTCTTCGCCCTTCCCTTCCCAGCTGACTCAGCCAGGTCGGGAGCCCTGCCTGTGTGGGGCCAGGCATAATCCCATCAACAAGACTGTGGGGGAATGGAGAGGACTGTCTGCCCAGGGTTTCCGACGCTCCGATCCCTGGTCCCTGGCATGTGGTGAGCCCTCAAGAAATGCTGGCGGTTATCAGCAATACTGCGTGTGCCACGGGCAGAGGCTAAGGGTAGGTCCTGGGCTCGAGGGGTGAATCAGCTCAGCCTGTCTTCAGCTGTGACATCTCTTCTGACATCTCTCGGTTCTCTCTGCAGTGTCCATGCTTCTCAGAGTTGAAAAGTCGAAAATGAGGCGACACTGGGGAGATGCCTGGCTCAAAGTGAACTCTATAAATGCCAACTGCATTTATTTAGAGTAAGCCGGTCTTGCAGGAGTTATTTTTATTAATTATAGAACTTGTGCATGTGGGGGTAGGAGTGTCTGTATGCACATATCTACAGGTTTACGTTCCTACAGCACACGCTCCTGTCTGCATCCCCTTGCCCTCCCTGACCCCCAGGTCACCAGCCCATCACCGAGCAGCTCCTTAGGGCTTGGGGTCGACCAGGGGAGATGCTGCCTTGGTCTAGCCAGGTCGGCGTATGTCCCTGTGTGCCTGTGTCTCAGTTTAGCCAACTGGTGCACGGCTGTGGGTGCGTGTCTGCGGTGACGTCTGCACAGGTCTGTGCTCCTGTGCATGGGTGTGTCCCTGTGTGTGTTAGTCTACTCGAGCTGACATGAAATTCCACAGACGGAGGGGCCTGAACAGTCCATTTGTTTTCTCATCATCCTGGAGGCTGAGAGTCCATGGTTTCGGAGCTGGAAAATTCAGTTTCTGGTGGGAACTCTCTTCCTGACTTGTAGGTGGCCACCTTCCCACTGAGGCCTCATGAGGCCTCCTCTCTGCACAGACACACACACACACACAGAGAGAGAGAGAGAGAGAGAGAGAGAGAGAGAGAGAGAGAGAGAGAGAGAGAGAGATATCTTTGGTGTCTCCTCCTTTTCTTACAAAGGCACCAGTCCTATGAGGGCTCCACCCTATGACCTCATTTAACCTTGTTATCTCCCTAGAGGTCTTGTCTCCAAATACAGTTGACCTTGGCCAACGTGGTTTGAACTGCACGAATCCGCTTAACCTGGATTTTTTTCAACAAATGCCCGCACTGTTGCTGATCCACATGCGGGCGTCTGCAGATGTGGAGGGGCAACCACACGCACTGACCTGCACCGTGTCATGCAGGTAAGTTGAGCATCTGTGGGTTTCGGTATTTGCAGGGGGTCCTGGAACCAACCCCTGTGGATTCCACGTGTTTGGGGGGAGCAAAAAGTTATATGCAGACTTTTTACTGTGTGGGGGCTTGGCACCCCGGCCTCCTCATTGTTCGAAGGTCCGCTGTATAGTTGCACTGGGGGGTTAGGAGTTTACACATGAATTTGGAAGGAATAGGGCACAAGTCAGTGCGTAGGAATGTGGGACTTGGGGTGTGTGTGTGTGTGTGTGTGTGTGTGTGTTTGCTCGTGCTCCTGTGAATGCATCTGTGCCTGTCCTGCATTACTGCCCACGTGTCTGTCTGCACATGTGTTTGTGTCTCTTCGTGCAGCTGGGCTGGGGGGTGGGGGGTGAGGAGCCACACCTGCCAATCACCCCCTCCCACCTGAGGCCGGGGCACCGAGGGAATCAAGCGTGGGCTCCTCTCTGCCGATCAAGATCTATAAATAAAGTTGTCTCCCTGGCATGTTCCACACCACATGCGGCTCTTTAATAAAATTGGCTGAGATTTGTGGATAAGCCTGAAGCAAAGTCAATGCTCGGTGTCAATCCCACGCTAAGAGGGGCCTTCAGGGGTCAAGCTGCTTCCTGTGTATGATTCCATATCAAAGATATGTCAGCCGGGTGCTAACCAGCTCCTGGCGTGCAGGGAGCCTCCCAGCTCTGACCAGGCTCGCACGTGGCCCCTGGGCTGGGTGCCAGTGTGGTCAGTGGGGAGGAGGGGAGGGGACACAGCCAGAGCTACTTCTTGATGGGACTCAGCTCCTCCTCAGAGGTGTTGGGGCTAACTCCATCTTCCCTGAGTAGCAGGAAGGAAGGCAAGCAGCGGCTTCTTCCCAGATCTCTTCTAAGCCTCCATATTTCAGGTCTCGAAGAGGCATGCTCTAAGGGGTGCGGCCAGTGTCTTCCTAGGTGTCTGCTACTCCCTGGAAGCTGCTAAGAGCTGCTCCCAAAGCCACATTGCAACCGGTCTTCCGAGGGCGTATAGGGATCACCTGGCTCCCCCAGGCTCCCAGCTGCGGACTGGAGTCCGTGGGGGTTTCTGTCCTCTCCTGGTCCCTCAGGGAGGAAGAACATCTAATAGGCATGCTGGCCACACTCGGTGAGGCAGAAAGAGGGGAAATCAAAAGAAGTTTGGTTTAATTAAGTATCAGGGAAGATTTATGCAACTTCCTCTCCTTGTCATGAATATTAATGAGGGCACCGGGAGCCGCTCTGGCAGCAACCACTGGCCCCCTAGCCGGCTGGGGAGCGCTGAGGAGGACAGGGCTGGAGGTGAGGAGGGAGCAGCTGCCCCTCCCTCACAGGCTCCTCCCTGGGGCAGATGGTGGGTTGAGTCCCCTGCCAAGCCCTTGGCCGCTTGGCCAGGAGGTCCAGGAAAGGGAGCCGGCCCCCTTCTGGCCCCCTGGTCAGGCTGGGGGTTGGAGCAGGGCTCCCCCCAGCCAGCCTTGCCCTTCCGCCTCTTGTGGCTGATCAGCTCCTGCCAGAGGGAAGGCATGAGTGTGACAGCGAGTGACAGGGTAGCAGTGTTGGGGGGGACCAAGGGGCAGCACTCCAGAGTCAGGGGGTCTGGGCGTGGAGTGGGGGGTAGAGTGTGTGACTGTGAAAGCGGCTGAGAGTGAGAAGGTGAAATGAGGACCCCCGTGAATGAGCTGCATTAGGATGGAAGGGTGGGGGTGGGCACGGGGAGCCGGAAGGGAGGGGGACCAAGCAGGCTGTGATACAAGCAAAGTCCCATAGAGGGCAACTGTTAGTCAGAGACCCAGAACCAACAGCGGCCGGTTATATGGAGGGGCTCACACAGTCACAGGGGTTGACAAGTCCAAGACCTGCAGGGACACGCTGGAGACCGAGGGGAGCCACTGGGGTGGCTCCAGCCTGAAGGGCGGCAGGCTGAAGAGCCGAGGTTTCAGTTCAAGTCTGACGTCCTAACTCAAGTCAGGCAGGATTCCCCCTTACTTGTGAGAGTTGGCCTTTTTTATTTTCTAGTCAGACCTTCAACTGATTGGATGAGGCCCACCCGTGCTGGGGAGGGCAATCTGCTTTACTCATTCTACTCATTCAAATGTTACTCTCATCCAAAACATCCTCGCAGACATGCCCAGAATGTTTGCCCAGCTATCAGGGTGCCCCACGGCCCAGTCAAGTTGACACATAAAATGACCATCACAACAACCTTGGCTCAGTCCATCAGGGGAGCTCTGGGGATAGCTGGGCCACACCCGGTGTCCTGATTGGAGCAAAGCCCCTAGAGAGTTCACCCCAACCCCCAGCAGCCTTGGCCATTGGTTAAGGTGCTTTGGGCTCTGCGCACAAAGTCGGGGTGGGGGGGAGCAGCTGTCGGGAATGGATCTCTGGGAGCCAGTCCCCTGGGGAGTAGTAAACGGACCCACGCTAGTCTGCTCAGTGTGACCGTGCCCCTGGGCGGGGATCAGGGTGGCTCAGAGGAACCAAGAATGAGGCTGAGAGGAACGAGAACTCAGCTCCCTTTTACTCATCCGACAGGTGCTGACTCAGCACTGCTTCGAGCCCGCCGTGAATCCTGAGCCCACTTCGGGGCCAGGCTGTGCATGCACTCCGGGGATGCGGCCTGGGGAACCCCCGGCAACCCACAGACAGAACTACGATTGTTATCACTGCTACAGAGGAGAGAGGGGTTTCCAAGAATGGGCGGAGGGCTGGGACCAGAACCCAGGTCTGCCTGGCTCTGCAGCTTGCTGTCCTGGGCTTGGGTTGCACCTCAGCCCCCTTGGCTGAGGACCCTATTTCCAGGGACCTCTGTGTCTGGCCTGCTTCTCTCTAGCTAGGTTGGCAGAAGCAGGGAAAACCTAGCTTCCAGCCCCCTTCTCCTGGCTGCAGGAAGCTGGGGTGTTAGGTGGAGTTTAGGACACAGCCACCAACTCACTGATTCTACCCACCCATCCCGGGCCAGACCAATACCGCCCCTTCTGTCACCCCGAAGGCCAGTCAAGCCCAGATGGAAGTTTCTCCTGTGATGCCAAAGTCACTGGAAACTAAAAATAATTACTCTCAAATATTCGAGGGCTCCCTAAACACCAAACACACTAAATGCATCCTTTCATTTCATTTTCAGAACAAGCCTTGAAAGGGAGAAGATAATCATCCCCACTAGTGATGAGGAAGTCAAGGCTCAGAGACTGTATGTGACTTGCCCAAGGTCACACGGACATGACTTGTGGATCAAATGAGAACTCGGGTCTGTGCAGCCACATTTTTGCACTGAAGCCCCAGAACAAAGGATGGCCCTGGACCAGTGTCAGCAGCGAACTCGTTAGAAATGCAACTTCGCAGGTCCCTCCCCAAGCCTCCTGCATCTGAACTCAAGGGACCTGGGTGGGAAGTGGGGGAGGGGTGTGCGTGTGGTGAGTCTGGAGCCCACTTGAGTTTGAGAACCACTGACCCAGGTCGAGCTAAGCCACCTGCTGGGCAAGGCCACGCAGGTTCATCCCACAACACGCAGGGCCCCAGCCTGGGGGAGGGCTGCTGTCTCGGGGTCCTGCCCCTCTCTGAGCTGAAGGGGATGGCAGGAAGGGAGCAGACCCACACCCTCCACCAGATGGTGTCTTCTCCTAAGGTTTATTTTCCAGCTGCCCACCGGCCCCCGTCCCCACTCAGCTTCTCTGCTGTCTACTCTCCTTCCCACGTCCACATTCATGGGTTCTTTCCCAAGGAGGAAATAGCCTCACCTCCCATTTTCCTTTCTTCTCAACAGCCAGAGACCGTGGTGGCCTCATTTCTGGGTCTCCGGACCCAGAGTCACCCTCACAGATCCCCCTGATTCCCCTGGTCAGCTGGGTCCCAGCCCAGGGGACTCTGATGGGCGGCCTTCCTCAGGCCAGTCCTAGAGCGAGTGGGGGTCCGGGCTCTGAGCTCCCACAGCCTGCCCCCCAGCCTCTTCCCAGCATCAAACATCAGCCAACCTCCAGCAGTTCACGGAAGCCTGAGGCATCCCTGGGCATCGCCCTGTGTCTCTAAGCTTTGCTATGTGACAAATAATCCCACATCTTAGTGACTAAAACCACCACCCTTTGCCGCTGGACACTCATCTACAAGTGGGCCAGGCTCGGCTAGGTGGGCTCCCTCCTGCATCCCAGTCAGCACTGCAGGTGCGCTGGGGGCCAACCCAGAGGGGGCCTCGGCCACGTGGCTGGTACAGCTGGCTGTCAGGGGCTGCCCGTGGTGACTGGATGTCCAGAAGGCTAGCCTGGGCTTTCCTCACATTATGGCATGGTTCCGAGAGGGGACAAAGGAGAGGGCGAAGCCTCTTAAGGCCCAGGCTAGGAACTGGCCTGGCTTGGTTTCCCCTGTGTTCCCCAGGCCAAAGCAAGTCACAGGCCATCCCGGATTCCAAGCACCAGCAAACTGAGCCACCTTCTGATGGGAGGGGCTGCACAGACACATGGCAAAGGGCGTGGACATAGTGCAGGGTGAAGAATAGAATTGGGGGCATTTTTGCAAACTTGTTACACCTCACCCTCTAAAGCTTTAAACTTTCCAGTCCCCAATCTGGCCTGAGAACTTCACCCCCCAGGTATCATTCCAACAGAGTGTTGCTGAATTAGAAGCTGCGCTGCTGCCTCCAGCCTCACCCCATGCGGACTCCCCCTCAGCTGCCATGTGAACCACGAGGGTTAGTAAATACATGTCCCGGTCCAGTGTTGGGCTTGCCTGGGGCAGGGAAGCCAACCTCTCCTCCCTGCAGCCCCAACCTATAATGTTTAGGCGACTTCCTGAGCGCCAGACCCACTTGGTATTTGGACCTGGGGTGGGCAAGAGACCCCTGCCAAGTCACCTGCTGAATGTGCCCCTGTCTCACCCCACTAGAGACACCGTGGGGCATGCACCTGACCCCAACCCTTCCCGGTGTGCTGGGGGTCAGAGAGGAGGCTGCCCAGAACCTGTCCCTGGGAAGCAAGGAGGCCAGGGTGTGCAGGAGCCAGGCGCGCAGCCCCAGACCTCACTGACACAAACACAAAGATAAAATGATGAAGAATTTCAAGGCAGCAACTGCAGAGCAGGGTCTTCTTAGCTGTAGCTTCAAGAAGTAGCTTGCTTTGACTGGGTGTCTCTCCCTTTTGGAATGTTTTTGGGGTGGGGAGAGGGGAGAGAAGCCACAGATAAACAGGGACCTTTTTCCTGATGTATCTATTATATACGTAAAGATTTCTAGGGGAAAAGTTGTAATTTAGTTGGTAAGTAATGAAACAATTCTACGACATTGCATTGTCTTAAACATGTGTGTGTTTAAATAGATAACTGAGATAGAATGCCAAATGTGCATAATCTGTTAGAAACAGATAATAAATATTCCCTTGCTTGCAACAGACCGCTTTAGGCTGTGCCCCTGCATCTTCTGGGAATATTTTCCATCGCTTGTGCTTGAGGGCCCCTTGGATGGAAATGTTTAACCCACACACCTGGTGTTTCATTAGTCAGGCAGACCTGGTCCAGGGTCCCGCTCGCCTCTTGGAACCTCTGTTTTCACCCATTAAATGAAGTACTTTAGTTTGCATTCAAATCATAAGATTATCAAGGGAGTTTACGATGGGGCTGTGTTCCAGTCCTCTGTCTCCGTTGTGCCTTTTACAGTGCCCGGCACATAGTAGATGCTCAATAAATAACTGTGGAATAAAATTAAGTTGACTTTTGGCTATTTCTTTTTTTTTTAAAGATTTTATTTATTTATTTTTAGAGAGAGGGGAAGGGAAGGAGAAAGAGAGGGAGAGAAACTTAATGTGTGGTTGCCTCTTGTGTGCCCCCTACTGGGGCCCAGGCCCACAACCCAGGCATGTGCCCTGACTGGGAATCGAACCAGTGACCCTTTGGTTCGCAGGCCCACTCTCAATCCACTGAGCTACACCAGCCAGGGACTTTTGGCTATTTCTGTAGAATAAATTCCTAAAAGTGAAATTTCTAGGTCAAAGGGTATGAGCTTTCTTTTGAAAAGAAAAAGAACTTTTTGGAGCAGTTTTAGGTTCACAGCAAAATGGAGAGGAAGGGACAGAATTTCCCACATACCCCTGCGCCCATGCATTAGTGACTTCCCCACCAGAGTGGTGCATTTGTTATCGCTGATGAACACACACTGATACATCACAATCACCCAAAGTCCTCGGTTCCCATTAGGGCACCAGGGGTAACCCTCAGGGCGATGCATTGTATAGGTCGGCACAATGTGTGATGGCAGGCACCCACCACTGTAGTTCTACACAGAGTGTCTTCTCTGCCTGAAAAATCCTCTGTGCTCCGCCTGCTCATCCGTCCCAACTCCAACCCCTGGCAGCCACTGGTGTTTTTACTGTCTCCACAGCCTGCGTCTTTTCCAGAATGCCCACAGTTGGAATCGTACAGCATGTAGCCTTTTCATATTGGCTTCTCTCACTTCGGAATACGTATTTAACTTCCTCCCACGTCTTTTCATGGCTTGCTATCTCACTTCTTTTGAGTGTTGAATAACATTCCGTTATCTGGATGCCTCACATTTCCTTACCCTCTCACCTACAGAAAGGCATCCTGGTTGTGTCCAGGGTTTAGCAGTGATGAATGAAGTGGCTGTAAACATCTGGGTGCAAGTTTTCGCGTGGACATAAGTGTTCAGCCTCTTCGGATAAATGCCCAGGGGTGTGACTGCTGGATCGTACGGTCAGCGGGTGTTTAGTTTTGTAAGAAACTTCCAAATTGCCATCCACGCCGGCTGTCTGTTCTGCATTCCCACGGTCAGTTAATGAGAGTTCCGGTGGCTCCCATCCTCGTCAGCACTTGGTGCTGTCGGTGTTCCGGATTTTGGCCCTTCTAGTGGGTGTGTAAGGGCACCTCGCTGTTGCTTTAGTTTGCAGCTCGCTGATGATGTACGAAGCGGAGCAGCTGTGTACCTTTTTAAGTTTGAAGGATTTTGCCAAATTACGCCCCGTAGACATTGTGCAGTATCTGTTCTTTCACAAAGAGTTTGATGTTTGACAGTCACTGGATGAAAAAGAATATCTTGCCATAGATTTTGTCTTTGTTACTGTGAGTTGGATTGAGCAGCTTTTCCTTTGAATTTGTCTTTTCAGAAAACTGCCTCTTAGAGTCCTTTGCCCTCTGCCCTTTTAGTGAGTCACCGAGTTTTTAACACTCCTCTGTAGGCATTCTTGGTTAAAGAAACTACTCATGTATTGACGATATGTTACAGATACTTCTTCTAGTGTGCTGTCTTCTCACACTGTATTTTTTGTACATAAATTTTTTCTACAGCAAACTTTTATATGGTTTCTGGATTTTGTGTCTTATTTAGGAACCTCTCTCATGGTAACATTATTATTTTTAACCTCTACTTTATAATATCTTTTATGTTTTTCAACTATTTATATTTAAATGCTTACGTTATACGGGCTATATTTTGATGTAAGAAGGTAGGGATCAAGTTAACAATTTTCCAGACATTTGCCCTGTTGTCCCAATACCATCTATTAAACAGCCCATTCTTCCCCGTCGATAAGAAATGTTGCCTGTGTCATGTGTTAAACCCCCATTTCTTACTGGGTGAATGTCTAGATTCTCGGTTTGATCTCTTAGCCAGTTTTTCCATTCTTGCACTACAACCAGTTGTCACCATGTCCTAAGAGCAAGTAGAAAGCCAAACACACCAGCAAATCAACAGCTTTCTTGGATCTGTAAGAGTTGAGGATACAGTAGGAGGGAGAGGGGGAGGAGAGAGGGAGATGCGAATACAGGGAGTCACAGCCACCAGCACATTCATGGGAGTAAAACCGCCACGGGGACCAGTGCCAGGCAGGAAAACCTGAACTGTAATTGACAAAGTGCCAGACTTTGGGTCTCAGTGGACAAGACTGAGACCCAAAAACTCCAGGGGGACCCAGTCCTGGGGGTCCCTCCTACTTTTGTCAACTCTAGGAGGAGAAAAAACCTTCCTGCTTCCAGCACAGGAAAGGGAAAAGGAATCATTTAAAAATATATATATACAGGAGGACTCTGATCTTCTAAACGAGACTTGCCCTTGGGGGAAACTGAGTTAACAGAGCCTGCCTGGTCTGGGGGAGGGGAATACCCCACTGAAGGCCACTTTCACCATCCCGTCCAATCTAAACAGGGGGCAAAAACTGAGAAACCTTGTGGAGTTCACAGCCTGGGGCAAAGAAAGGCTCAGTAAAAGACTGAGCCCTAGTCACAGGACTATGGACTACCTCCCCTCCCCCACGCCTCCCCCCCCCCCCCCCCCCCCGGCACACTACATAAGGCCTGTTTATAGCAGTTTCTTTTACTCAGCACCTCCTGTCTGGCTATCAAGAAAAAAAAAAGTAAAAGACAGAAAACACAATTGAAAGAGACACAACAAGCCTCAGAACCAGACAAGACAAGGAATGTTGGGACTACCAGACCAGGAATTTAAAACAAATATCATTCTTATACTGAGAGCTTTAATGGATAGAATCAACAGTCACGCAACAACAGCGGACAATGTGAGCTGAGGACTGAAAAGCCCCAGAATCAAAGAAAATGCTGGAGATCAAACACACTGTAGCAGGAAGGGAGAACGCTTTGATAGGGTTACCTGGAGACTTGACAAAGCTGAGGAAAGGCCCTCTGAGCTCAAGGATGTATCAGGAGAAATCTTAAAAACTGAAAAGCAAAGAGAACAAAGATTGAGGAGAAAAAAAAACAAAAGAGAATATCCGCGGAATGTGAGCCAACTACGAAAGGTACAACACACACAAAATGGGAGCACCACAGGGAGGAGAGAGAGAAGAAAAACTACTTGAAACAATGACGACTGAGACGTCCCCCAGATTAATGTCAGGCACCAAAATACAGGTCCAGGAGGCTCAGAGAACACCAAGCATGAGAAATGCCAAAAAAAAAAAAAAATTATATCTTGGCATATCATTTTCGAACTACAGAAAATAAAAAAACAAAAGGATATCCTGAAAGAAGCCAGAGGAATAAAATGGCCTACCCAGAGGGAAACAAAGATAAGAGTGACCTCTGACTCCTCAGAAGCCAGGCCAGCAAAAAGATAACGCAGTGAAAGATCTTACGTACAAAGAAGGAAAAAATCGCCAGCATAGAATTACATATCCTATGAAATTATCCTTTAAAAGCGAAGGAGAAATATTTTCTCAAGACAACCAAAAATGGAGAGAATTTGTTGCCAGTGACTTGTCTTGCAAGAAATTTTAGAAGAAGTTCTCTAGAGAAAAGGAAAATAACATCTCCCAGAAAAGGCGGGACGTTGCCTAGTACGTCAGTCAGCGATGCCACAATAACGCCTGCTGACATACTACCCCCAAACCACAGTCGTTCACTCTTGCTTATGCGTCTGTAGGTCTCCTGGGCATCGGGAAATCTCACCTTGACTCGGCTGGACTTGGGTCCAAGCTGCCGGGTCCAGGGGTGCTCTATGGGTCTCTCATCTTTTGGACCAGCAGACTAACCCGGGCGTGTTTTCCTCACGGTGACGGCAGAATGGCAAGCATATTTCCACCTTCTGCTATTAAAACGTCCACTTGCATTCCACGGGCCAAAGTAAATCACGTGAATGAACCCAATGCCAAGAGGCAGGACGTACACTCTGCGTGCTACGAAGACAAGATGAAGGTGCGGGTGTCTGATCGTCCTACGGAGGAGCGAAGATTTGGGCCCATAATTCAATCTAATTCAGTTTACCTGCCCTACTTCATTCCATGGACCTGGTGGAAGCTACAGCCAACATTGAAGAGAGTTACCAAAAAAAAAAAAAGATATTACAGACGAACCTATTTTATGAGTTGAGATGTAAAAATCCTTTAAAGTTAGTACATTGAAATCAACAATGACATCCCTAAAATCATCTTTCACAACCAAGTAGGATTCATCCCAAAATTTTAAGGATTAAGAAACCCAATGAAATGATACATACTATTAGAGGGACGAATAAAAAAAGAATCTTAATCAATGCAGAAAAGACAGAGAATAAAACACGACAGTCATTACTAATTTTTACAAACTCTTCCAAAACCAGGAACAGGAGGCTATGCATTCGCATAATAAAGAACACTCAGGGGAGAACAACAGGGTTGTACCTCTGTGGACACACGATTTAGACACACCCCCTGTCAGATCAACAGCGCGTGCACACGACTACTCCCATTTCTACTCACCATTTTCCTGCTCACTGCGATAAAGTATATAAGCAGAGATAATAGTTTAACTACGAGAAAGGAAAACATGGGATCATCATTATTTACAGATGATATAATTATATACCTAGGAGATATAAACATATCAACTGAAAAACTCTTAGGATAAATAGTCAAATATAAAATAAATATTTGAAAATCAATAATTTTTCTATATACTAGCAATAACCAGTTAGAAGGTATAATAGAAAATAGATTCTATTTACAATAGCAATAAAAACATAAAATTTTAGCAGTAACCATAAAAGAGCTCGTGCAGAAATTTGTACGTGAAAGATGCTACCACCCTTCACTCAGAGATGGAGAGGATTAGAGCGGATGGAAAGGGGGGTACCACGCTCAAGAATGGGAAGATAAAATGTTGCCAACCCCATTACTTTACAGGTTTAATACAGTTCCATTCAAAAGACGAAATGGGCCGGACCAAGTCGATACAGTAATTCTAGAGTTTATTGGGAAGAAAAAAAATATCTTTGAATATAGATAAGATATTTTTTGGGGGGAAAAAAGAGGTAACGAGGGGGCACTAGCCCACCCAAACACAAAACTTATTGCACAGGAATACAATGACTTAAAAAGAGTGTCGTTGTTACGGTATTTGACAGACGCCTCAGCCGAACGTGATAAACCACTTGGAAACAGACTTTAGCGATAAGAACCTACATACAAGATGTTGCATTAGCATGTAAGTTCCATTGACACGTAAGATAAGTGGCATTTGGTTGCCTATAACAGACACCTGACTCTTGGTGTTTAACCACCGCCTGAGAGCAGAGCTTCCTTCCCTCTGAAAGAGCTGGCCAGAGGTGCACAGTTCAAGGGCGATGCAGCTGTTTCAGGAGCAGAGCTTGGCCCTTCCTCCGCCGCCGCACGTGGCGCGTGTCTTCCATCCTGAGGCTGCAAAGTGGCTGCTCTGTCTTGGGATATCGCACCCACATTATAGACATAATGAGGAAGGAACAAAGGAGGGAGGAAAGGAAGGAGGAGCAGAATCTATATTGAGAAGCCGCGTTCCCCCTAAAAGTTCCTGGCAGACATCCGTTCATATCTCAGTGACCAGAACTGAGTCACACTGCCACCCCCTACTGTAAGGGAAACTGCGAGAAATACTTTTTAAAATTATTTCATTTTTCAATTACCGTTTGCATTAAATACTATTTTGCACGAATTTCAGGTATACAGCACAGCAGACAGACATTCATATGGGTGGCAAAGTGTCCACCTGTCACCACGGACAGTCACCACGACATTGGTGACCATGTTCCCTGTGCTTTACCTTGCATCCCCGTGCCTGCTTTGTAACTGCCAGTTAGTGCTTCCTAACCCCATCATCGCCTTCTGTTACCCTGACCCCCACCACCCGCCCCTCCAGCCTCCATCCGTCTGTTCTCTGTGTCTGTGAAACTATTTTGTCTGTTTGTTCATTTTGCTCTTTAGATTTCACATTCATGTATAAGTGGTATCATATGGGGAGAAATGATTCTTAAAAAAAAAACAAACAAGTAGGCACAATACTTTCCCAAGCAAAATTAAGACTCTGTTGGTGAGAGAGATGAACCCTTACAGGTAAGCAGCAAGGTATGCCACAGAAAACATCCCAGTCACCGAGAGGTGAATGGGTAGAAGGAGCAACTATTTGACTAAGGAGGTTGGAGGAATTGTCTAATATGTTTTCGTAAATATTTTTTAAAAACCCAACAACTCAAGTTAAATTTTATCTTATACCAATGACCAACATAATCTCCATAGCATTTATAGAATTAAAAATAAAATAGGAAAAACCTAGAAGAAGATACATGCAAAAGACAGTATGTTTTACTTGATGGAAAGGAAAAGGACTTTTCAGTCTTATAAAAGCTAAGAAACCACAATCAAAGGAACATGTTGGTAAATTTCACTAGAGCCAAATAATTCAACTACATACGTGAGAATCCCCTGGGCAGAATTAAAAGGCAAACAGCAAACTAAGGAAAGAATTAGGAAGGGTTACTTTTCCCATTGTATATTATGATATGTATTCAATATCGATAAGGAAAAAATTAAGACCCCCAGAAAAAAATGTTGGCCAAGGACCTGAACCCGTAATTCATGAAAGACAGGAGCCTTCCTGAAATCACGTGAAACACTGTGCTATTGTGAATCATTTTTGTAGAATATGTTTTTTAGAAACAAACCTAAATCAGACTTGTGGGAAACCTGGAAAACGCCCAACAGTACGGAAAGGAAAACAAAAGCCTCAGCTGAGAGACGACGGCTTCTTGGTCCGTCTTTGCACCCTGGGTTTTGCCCCTCGCCGGTGTCTTCTGAGGAGTTCGTTTTTCTCTATTTCTTTTTGCTTGTCTTTCTTTTTCTGACTGCCTCACACTTTATTATGGTTTTGTCGGTTTTCCCCTAGTGGAGCACTGCTCCTCAGAACTAGCCTTCCACTGGGAACAGCAAGGGGAAGGTTGGGCACTGGGTCAGCAGCCAGCAGGGCCCCTACGGGAAGCTCGATTTGGTTCTTGCCTCCCTGCAAAGGAGGCTATAAAGGTAGAGGAGCAGGTGGCACCTACTGCCCTGACCACACAACACTGTGAAAGCTGGCACTTGTTGGTTTCACTTTCACAGTTTTCATTCATATAAATGGAAAATAGTAAAAGCAAACCCCTAGAGAGTTTCATGCCCACTGCACTTTTCCATACACAGAGATAATTACAAATTTTGTGCTGAATACAGAAACCAACCACCCAGCAGCACTCAGAAGTGAATGGCTTCAGCTTTTTTTCTCCAAATGGCCATCTAGTCATCCCAACACCACTTGCTGAATAATTTTTGAACTGTTTGGGTCCATTTTAGACTCTGATCTGTTGTGTTATTTTGTGTGTCTATTTATGCATCAGTACCAAACTGCTTTAATACCATAGATGTATCCATTTTTAATATCTGGTAGGATAAATATATATCAGTTACACATTGCTGTGTAATAAATGAGCCAAAACCTAATGGCTTCAAATGCCAACTTATCTGCTTTTGACATTGAAATGAACAGGTGTATTTTGCTGAACAGATTCTGAAATTAATCAATATCTTTACCCTACTCCCAAACAACACAAGGACCTTGAAACATTGTAACACAGAAACCCCTCCTGACTTACACACTATTTGTATTCAGTATTTCTTCCATCCCTTTGTAACCCTCCCACCCTGGATATTATTCTTTTACTGTTTTATATAATAAATGTTTACTTAGATATATATCCACGTGTTCACCATTTTCTCTACTCATCATTTCTATCTACATCTCAAACTTCTCTTAGAGTTATTTGTCTTCTTTTTCAAGAGCATCTTTAAGTCTTTACATAAGAGACTTAATATAAAGTCTCTGGGCTTTTGTTTGCTTTAAAATGTCTTTATTTGATAATATGTCTGCAAATAGTCTCTCTCTTTCCATTCTCTCTATTAGGTCCTCCTGGTATTCAGAAGCAATGTGTTTTTAGATTTAATTTGTGATGTTAATTAACGTCGATAAGCATTCAGGCGTCGTCAGCCTGGTCACCCATGAGCAAGTGCCCATCCTCAGGGATTGGACCCATCGGCTGGCTTTGTTTCAGGGGTCAGAGGTCCATCTCAGGGTTTCACGTTCTGCCTGTGAATCTCACGTCCAATCCTCAGGCCTTTGCTGCAGCTCTGGTGTGAATCAGCATAGGGGATGGGAACCAAAGTGGAGAGGCCACAGTTCCCCACCTCCCGCGTCAGCAGGACTCCTGCTGGGTGAGCCCCACAGGGAGGCGCTGGCAGGGGCTTGGAGGGCTGCAAGGGCGCGTGGCTCCCCTCCCTCTTGGATGACTCTCCATTATTAGCTTCCTGTATCCCCAACTCTAGCTGGACCACAATGCCCCCCTGGTCCCAGCTGCGTCCAGGTGACCTCTGCCTTTGATCTCTGGCATCACGCCTCTTCCCTTTGGCCCTCCCATGGTGGCATCTTCTTGCTATTGCCAATGTCTGGGTGGCCTCATTGTCCTCCATGTGGCTTCTCAGCAGTTCTATCCCAGCAACCAATTCCTGCATTAAATTCCCTCTGGTTGACACACCCAGAGTGATTTCTTTTTCATTCCTGGGCCTCAAAAAACATTATACTGAGGTTTTTGCTTTTTTAAAAGTTTATTCTCTGTGCCCCAGAAGAACTTTAAAGCACTGATATGATCTGGTTTTAGGTTTGAATGAACGCACCTTCGAAACTGTCTGGACCTCAGACTTTTTGAAGTGGGTCACTGGAAGATTTTCAGTTTCTTCCATGGTTGTTGATCTCTATAGATTTTAGGTTGTTCTTGGAGCAGAAAAATAGATTAAATATCAGATCCTCCTTTAAAAGCTATACTACACAGATACTGCCTTTTTAAGGTAGAGAATAAAAATAGAGTGCTTTTTGTTTGGTTTGGTTTTTAACAGTAGATTTGCCCACCTCCAGGTTTGGCTCGAACCCAAAGGACTTTCTGAGTGACCAGAGGGATTGTCTGAAGGGTACAGCCTGGCACTAAGGACTCACGTGGACAACCAGGAGCTGACTAAGCTAAGTGACAGTAGCCTGTGGACTTCCAGAGGGGAACGGTGTTGGCATTGAGACAAAGCTAGTAGGAGAAAGTCCTCTTAACTTTCAAGATTCTTGACCTCTTCCTTCTCAAACATTTCCTCACGCCCCCAACTGCTAAACGTCTTTCTCCAGTTCCAGGAGCCACTTCTTGCTTCACGTTTTTACACACATGCACCACCGCGATCACTCTGACCAGTACACAACCCCCTTTACGGCGTGAATTTATTCATGACTTCATTAAACATTTACTGGGCTTGGGGAGCTGGTCAAGGAAGGCTTTCTTGAGAAAGTGACATTTATGTAACTTAAGGGTGAGCAGGCGCTGACCGGCCTGCACTATGTGTACGAAGGTTATTTCAAGGAGAAAAAAGAATAGGGTGAGGGGAGTGGGGGTTAATGGGAACCCTGGTTTTCTCTCTGCATGCCCCCTTTATTAAAAACATTTTTTAAATGAAAACCATCTTCTTCAGTGAAAAGACCAGGAAGGAAAGGAGGGAGGGAAGAGGGCTAAAGAAAGAAAGAAAGAAAGAAAGAGGAAGGAAGGGAGGGGAGGATGGAGGAGGGTGAGAGAGAGAAACAGGGAAGAGCATGGACCACCACTATCCTCCCCTCTGTAGCTGGCACAGCCCTTGCCATCAGCTTTAACTGTCTGCCTTTTGCCAAGTGACTGGACTTCTCAGAACCTCGACTTCCTCCTCCATGTAAGAGGTTTGTGTCTGTACCCCACAGGGCTATCATGAGCAAGGAGCAAGTTCAAGTTTGGGCGCTTGCCTGAACGCTGAGAATGGATCACCTCCACGCACAGGCAAGTGTTTCTTTACAGCTATTTACATTTGTTAATCCGATTTCCATGACGAAGTACTTGGGAACTGCAGTCAGAGAGTCAGTGACCTGAGGCTCCCCGAGGCCAGAAACCTGGGGACCTGGGCCCAAGTTGGGGAGACCCCAGCCCTGGGCTCCCCGTTTGCCCCACCCCACGCCACCCCCAGCATTCACAAGCTCTCCCCACTCCTGTATACGAATGAGGTGATCTTTCAGCTGCCCTTTGTCTTGGAAAAAAATTAATTCTCATTTGCATTACCTCGTCTAAATGTCACCCACCGATATTTTGTTAGACATTAGCGGCGCTGGCAGGGAGGGCCGCGGGGTAATTGTGTTCTGCCTGGTGCTGGGATTTACATAATTTCAGACAGCAATTAAAGAATCCTGGGGAATTTTTTTTTTCTCTCTTCCAACCTCTCCTACAAAGAAAGTGTTCGTTTACATTAAGCGCTCAGCTCCTCGCTGTTCATTTGCATAAAATTAAAGGTTTTTGTGTTCCTGAACAGCAGGGTAACATTTAAAATTCCGTTTTAAAAAGCTCACCTTACAATAATAAAATGTTAATATCATTTCATAGGCAATGCAAGGTTGCCAGATGCCTCTCACTGCCAACTTGTATCCACTGCTAACTGGTTTTCCCCTTCCTCCCGCTCCGCCGTCTCCTTTCCCTCCAAGCTTAGTCTTTGTCCAGCTCGATCCTTCCCCAAGTCTCCTCTCCTTCACCCTGCCGTCCCCTCCATCACTCCTTCTTCTCTTTTCCCCCTTTTTCTTTTTCTAAATGGAATTCAAATGTTCTCAACACTCACCACAAGCCTGAGGCCATGAAGCAAAGACAAGTTTTCCATTATTCAAGGGATCATCCCATGAATCATGAGTCCAAGTTCGCTGCCAGGTTCCAGGAGCTCCTGGGTCTGCTCTGATCTCCAAGTCACCACCCACCTGGTCCTGCATCCCAAATGTCCTGGACTCCCCGTAGCCAGATTCAGCCCTGGTGACTCTCCCCTCCCTGTGAGGCCAGGCACTGCCGTAGTCACTGTGGGTGTCTGTGACCCCAGGAGGGTCACACCTCAGCCATTGCTCTAGCACGCCAGCGTGGCCTGGGCCCCATGCGCTCCTTCAGTTCATTCATTTCTTCCTTCGTCCTCTCTCTGTGTCAAATGGCATTGAGATGGTCTGGTGAGAAGAGGCAATGACTGCTGCCCAGGCCCCCTATCGCCTCTCACTGGCCAGCCCTTGGCAGAGTCTAAACCACAAGACAGGTGCCCTGACCCTGCCCGCAGAACAAGCCGCTCTGTTGGATACAAGCTGGAAGTGAAAGGCATCTGGTAGCCTCACACTGCCTCTGGACTCCCTCAGTCCGTCAGACACAGCTTCAGAAACTCAAAACCCCAAGGGGAAAGACAAGGGGCGCATCCCTGATCCTTCTTTCCTCTGAGCACCCAGGAACACAGTACAATTTTGTTCACTTGGAGTGGCAATGGCTTCATCTCATCCACCCATTGCCTGATCGCAGCTGGCATTGGTTTCTGGATATAGACAGAAGGCACAGACAAAGGGCCTTGGCCAGAAATATGAAGGGGGAACCAACCTGCTCACACAGAGAAGAGACTACTAACTAGAGGAGAGAGAAGAGAGAGGGACAGAGATCTATGGGGCCATAGTGGAAGGGGATGGGCCTCACCAATGACGATGAGACAAAGGAAGCCAAAAGAGAGGTAGCTGTGTGGGGTGAGGTAAAGTTTCCCACACTCCACTCATTATCCCAAAGGAGGCGAGAGTGGGAGTAAAAACCACAGAAAAATGAAAGTTTTCCCTCCCCCACCTTAGCCCGTGGACTGAGAGCTCAGGATCAGAAATGATGCCAAGGTACAGAAAAATGGCCAGTTGCTTTTTGGTGTGTTTTTGTTTTCTTACTGCACACCACGGTTTTAGAACTGATATTCACACTCACAAAAAAATTGATACTTTTTAATGTGATAGAAGTTTTAAGGAATGAAGAGTCATTAATTAAGTAGGGGGTAGGTGCAGTCATTCCAGCAAAGAGTCAGTGTGTGTAAAGGTTTTGGGGAGGGGAGAAGTGTAGCTTGCTAAGACCTGAAAGATGGCATATGGAGCTCAGAAAACAAGGAAAGCGGCACACACAGAAACAGAAAGTATGGCCCATACACAGGGGAAAAGGCAAGTACTTGAAACTGTCTCTATGGAAACCCAGATAGTCAAACAAAGGCTTCCAATGAGCTATTTCAGGTGAGACCAAAGAGCTCAAGGGCACCATATATGAAGAGCTAAAAGGAAACTATGAGAATAACGTCTTACCAAATAGAGAATACTGATAAAGATGAAGAAGTTACAAAAAGGCACCAAGTAGAAAAGTACAATAACTGAAATTTTAAAATTCACCGGAGGGATCAATAGCAGATTTGATCAAAAGAATGAATCAGCAAATTTGAAAACAGGTCAATTGAGATTATTCAGTCTGAGAAACAGAAAGAAAAAAATATGACACTAAATGATCCGAGCAGGATATCATCAGGCCCATCAACACACACACGCTGGCAATTCAGAAGGGAAGGCGAGAGAGAAATCAGCAGAAAGAATATTTGAAGAGATTAATATCCCCAAACTTCCCAAATTTGATGAAAAACATGAATCTACACACTCTAGAAGCGCAAAGAACTCCCATTTGGATAAACTCAAAGATAGCCACACAGACACGCAGTATTGTCAGACTGTAGACATGCAAAGACAGAGAGAATCCTGAAAGCAGCCAGGGCGAAGTGACTAGTTACACACAAGGTCTGCTCGATAATCTGAACAGCCAATTTCTCAGCAGGAACCATGGGAGTCAGAAGGCAGTGGAATGAAATATTTAAAGTTCTGGGAGGAAAACACTATCAGCCAAGAATTCTATATTTAGCAAAACTATGTTTCAAAAATGAAGGAGAAATTAAGAACACCAAAGACATTCAATGGAGGAAAGAAGAATCCCTCCAACAAATGGTACTTGGACAACTACAAAGGAATGAAATTGGACCCTTATTTCACACTAGATATAAAAATCAATTCAAAATAGATTAAAGACCTAAATGTTAAAGCTAAAGCTCTTAGAAGGAAACATAAAAGTAAATATAAACCTCCCTGACTTCATGAATTATGCAATGATTTCTTAAATATGATATCAAAAGCACAAAAGAAAAAAAGACATAACTTGGATGTCATCAAAACTAAAAACTTTTGTGCATCAAAGGACATTATCAATAAAGTGAAAAAATCCCCACAGAACTGGAAAAAGTGTTTGCAAATAATACATCTGAAAAAGTTTAGTGTGCAGAATATATAAATAACTCTCACAACTCAACAACAAAAAGATAAATAATCCAGTTAAAAAATAGGCACAGGACTTGAATGTCTCTTCAGAGAAGGTAAACAAATGGCCAATAAGCCCAGGCAAAGATATTCAACATCAGTAGTCATTAGGGAAATGAAAACCATAGCCGCATGAGATACCACCACACAATCACCGGGATGGCTATAATAATAAGTTTATAGTGGAAAATAACGAGTGTAGGCAAGGATGGGGAGTATTTAGACCTCTAACGCATTGCCAGTGGGAACATATAACAGTACCGCTGCTGTGAAAAACATTTTGGAAGTTCCTCAAAAACCACAGTTACCATATGACCCAGCAGTTTTCACCTGTAGATACATCCTAAAGAGAATTAAAAACATGTTCATACACAAACTTATACAAAGGCTCATAGCAGCAATATTCATAATGGCCAAAAAGCGGAAGCTACCCCACTATCCATTAACTGATGAGTGGATGAACAAATTGAGGCACAACATCACACAACAGGACGTCACTCCGCCATACGAACAAGTGAAGTTCTGACACACGCTACAACACACAGGGACCTCAGAAACATCTGCCAGCTATGAGAACCCAGAGCCAAAGGCCACATTGTGCAGGATTCCATTTACGCAAAATGTCCACAATACGCAAATCTGCAGAGACAGAAAAGAGAACACTGGTTCTTAGGGTCTGGGGAGAAGGAGAATGGGGAGTAACCGCTTAATGGATGCACGCTTTCCTTTTAGGGTGACGGAAAGGGTCTGGAATCAGGTAGCGGGGATGGGTGTACATACACCCACTGCATTGTGAACATACTAAAATCCCCTTAATTGTGCACTTTAAGATTGTTTATACCATTCAGAGAGAGAGCATGTGCACAATGATATGATAAAGAGGCAAAACAAAAAAAATAAATCAGAGTAGAAGGTATAGAGGTATTTTTGTACTATGCTTGCAATTTTCTATAATTGTGAAATTATGTTTTAAAATAAAGGCTTAAAATGATAAATAAATGGATAACTCAATGTATAAATAAAGTGACCATCAGCAGGAGCCTGGGGCTTGGGAGAAACCCGTGGTTCTGTGGGTCTGGGCAGAGAGAAATCCGAGTGACAATGAGAAGAGAAAGTGGGGTTGGCGAGGTGGGAGGAGCTGGGGGAGCCCAGCCCGTGTGCACCCCTGGAGCTTGTGGAAGGACTCAGTGAGATATAGCGGTGCAATGCTAGGCCCAGCACCTGGCACGTGGTTAAGACCCCAATAAATCGTCATAGTTATGATGACAGGTGTGTAATGCTTAAGTCCTCACTTAACATCATCAATAGGTTCTGAAACTTTAAGCAAAACAACGCATAATAAACCACTTGCATCACAGGCTAATTGATATAAAGAGTTACATTCCCACAGCATCTCATCAACATACCAAAACGATGGTATTCGAGGATCTGCATATGGCCTGTAGACACACTCAGCATTAGAATGTAGTCACATTCTAAGCATTTTACAAGTTGTAGTTCATTGAATCCTCACCCCCAAAAAACCTAACAAGGAAGGAACTGCTGTTATCAACATCCCCATTTAATGATGAGGAAACTGAGGCACAGAGAGGTTAGCAGCTTGCCCAAGGTCACAGAGCGGGCAGATGCTGGAGCCAGGGTTGGAGCCTGGTGGTGTGGTTCAAGAGGCTCCGGTACGATGCCCTGGTGCTTCCCCAAATGACCACACATCCCTGGTGGTTCTCAGTTTTGTTACTGTGATATTACAGCTTCTCAGGGAGAAATGCGTTCAGCCAGCCTCCCACACTCCTCAGACCTTCTGTTCCAGAATCCTGCCCTACAAGCTCTGAGCTGTCCTGTGTCCATTCAGAGGGGACACAGGCACTGGGCAGGGAAAGTGAAATGTGGGGTCTTGGCAGAGATGGAGCCTGTGGTGGACAGAGGAGGCTGCGCCCCTGCTGGGGATGTGGAGACCAGTGCCGACCACAGATGCCCCAGCACCGGGCTGGGGCAGGCAGCCTGTCTGGGAGGCTGAAGGGCTGGGGTGAGGGGCACGGCAGAGCCATGGCTGGGCCAGGTGGGCGCCACAGTCAGAATGCTTGTGGGTCCCCCAAACCATAGGTTAAACCCTAACCCCAAAGCAAATGGCATTAGGAGGTGGGGCCTTTGGGGTGATTAGGTCATGAGGGCTGAGCTCTCAGGAACAGGATTAGCCCCTTATAAAAGCACCTTGAGAAAGTCCCCTCGTCCCTCCACCACGTGCAGACACAATGAGAAGTTGGCGTCTGCAACCTGGAACGGGGCTGTCACCACAATACAATCATGCTGCCACCCTGACCTTGAATTTCCAGCCTCCAGAACTGTGAACAGTGTATCTCTGCCTTTGGCGAGTCACGTGGTCTGTGGTGGTTTGTTACAGCAGCCTGAGCAGACGGGGGCAGCGGGCCAGCCCACGTTGGACTTGGCTGGCTGGGAGGTCAAGGGTGGAGACAACCTGAACACTGATGATGCTTTAGAAACAGCAGTTACCATTTTTTTGAGCATTTACTCAGTGCCCAGCTCCACATTAAGGGCTTTTCCTGAATCACCCCATTTACCTAATCTCTTAACCCTTAGGCCTGGGCATTATTATGCCCACTTTGCAACTGAGAAAAGAGGCTCAGGGAAGTTACCTGGCTGATGCAGGGTCACCAGGGGCACAAGATCCTGAGTGGGACCCCCAGGCTCCTACCTCCTCCCTGCTCCACTGCCCCGTTCAGCACGGAGCCAACACGGGCCTCCCTGGCTCACTAACCAGGGTTGACACACTGCTTGATGGGAGGTCACTCAGGGCAGCAGACCTCCTGGCCTCAGCCCAGGCTCTCTCCTTGAAGTGCCCAAGGGGGGCTGGCAAGGCCTGACAGCGACACTCAAGCCAGGGGATCCTGCAGAAACTGCGCCCCCCCTGGCATGGCTGGCAGGATGGCGGGGTGGGGCCTCTTCACCCCTGCACACAAGTGCCCGTCAAGTTCCCAGCCGTGGGGCTGGCCAGGCCCTGCCCCTCATCAGCTCCCTCCATGCAGGCTCTGGGTGGCCCATCATGCTCTCTGGCTTAGAACAAACGAGCCCCTTATTAGCCCCGTTAAGCGTTCGTTTTAGCTGCATGGTTCTGGGGGGCAAGAGTGCACTTGGAACACACGGGGTTTATTACATTTGCAGAAATGACACTTATGTAGACAAAAGAGGTGACAACCTAGGAGGGAACTTGAAGGCACAGGGAGAGTGGCAGCCAGCAGCCCCGCCTGCCTGGCCCCTCCCTGCCCTGGCCAGCCTGCCTCCTCCCCTTGTCTAAGCTGCTGCCTCTGCAGGAATGCCCTTCCCACTCTCTGTCCTAACTGCCCCTGCCTTTGCTGGCCTCTCCCCTGAAGTCCAGACCCTGAGGGACCAATCATGCCAGCCAAGGCCAAGGTCAAGGGCCACTATACCCTCAATGGTGGGTCAACTGCACTGTTCCAGGTGGTACATTCAGCCTGCAGAGTGCTGGGCACCCCCGGGCCCCACTTCCAGTCATGTTGGCCAGTTCTCAGTCTTAGTACCTACCTGCCTGTCAGACCTGCTGACACTGTGGGGACAGGCTAACATCTGACACCTCCAGGGAGGGTGGCTGCAGGTATGGCCCTTTCTCTTCCTTCAGACTCAGTCCCAGAAGCCCAGTGCTGAAATCTTGACTTCCAAGCAGTGAATGTTTTCACTGCTCCTCTTCCAAGTAGCCTCCATCTACCGCTCCATGGTCCTAACCCAGCAGCCACAGAATCCTCCCCGGCCCTCCCCAGCCAGACGCCAGAACTGGGACTAGACACCACACTCATTGGAGGTCGTGTTTCACAAGAGCCTGCCCAAAACTGGCTCCCGGGCTGACTGAAAGAGCTCCCAGTGGCCAAAGCTAGAAGAATCTGAGCAACACAGAAGTACTGGGTTATAACCCAAAGTATAAATAAACATCCATGAGCCCATTCTGATCCAAATAAATGATTGAGTTAATAAATAAATGATTGAGTTGATAATAAAAAGAGAAATCCACCATGCAGAAGAATTCCAAATAATTTATGTAGACACCCTGCCTTCTAGGAGATGGAGCAAAGCTCCCACTCTGTAGCTTTGGGCTGTGCAGAGCGACTTCCTCCTCAAGAGGACATTGTGCAAAGGGGGAAGAAGAGTCACCTTACAGTGGAGACACCTCAGCCCAGGGATCAAGGTCAACGTCAGCAGTGATCAGCCCCGTGGATGGCATGTGCCCCTGATAACATGTGATGCAAATCATCCTTTACCTTTGAGGTTTTCCTACTAAAACAATGGGCCCAGGCTAGTCCTGACAAGTCCCAATAGGTGGACATTCTCTACAAAATAAGTGACCGGCGCTCCTCAAACCTGCCAAGGTCATCAGAACCAAGTCAAGTCTGAGCAATTGTCTCAGCCAAGAAGAGCCTATGGAAACGTAACAACCAAGTGTAACACGGGGTCCTGGATGAGACCCTGGCACAGTAAAAGGACATTGTGTATAAACCAAGGAAAGTGGAGTATAGCGTGGAGTTTAGGTATTAATTGTGGGTCAATATTGGTTCATTAATTGTATCAAATGTACCATATTATACGTAAGATGCCACTAACAAGGGAAACTGGCCATGGGGTATACAGGAACTCTCCATACTCTCTCAGTTTTTTTGTGAGTCTGAGACTATTCTAAAATAAAGTACATATTAACAACATGATTGTTAAGGGGCTGCAGGGCCCCCTGTGAGCTGGCTCCTCTCTACTCTGCCGGGTACCCCTGCTCCCAGCTCCAGTGACAATGCTCACATGAACTCCTCCAACACCCGCTGTGCCAGTCTGCGGGGCCCTCTGCCCCTCTTCCGTGACCTTCTGGGTTGGACTCCCCTCCTCCCTAGACCCGGCCTTGTGAGCAGCGCTCCCGGCTCTCCTGCTGCCATTGCGGTCATCACTCCTATGCGTTCTCTACTGGCCTCCACACTACAGCCACTGCAAGTCCCTCAGGGCTCCCCCCAGCTCCTCTTCTCCCACACTCTCCCACATGGAGGCTGCATCTAGGTGTGCCGCTCCAGCACAGGTGGCTTCACGGTGCTTCAGAGCTGCATGTCCACCTCCTTGTTCTGGGGCAGCTCCGTATGGAGGTCGGCTGTGCATTTCATCAACTGTCCAAAACTGACAAGTTAATCTTCCTTTAAGCCTGTGCTTCCCCGTCTGTCCTCCACCTCCTGAGTGGAGATCGCCGTGCACCTGGGGGTCTGAGGCTGAGCCCTGCATGCGGCCCTGGGCTCTTTCCACCACTCACCTGGGACACCCCAGCTGCTCCCGTGAAAGCTAGCTCCTTAATGCTCAGAGGCTTTATCTAGCCCTGTGTCGCTATCCTGCCATTGCTACTTCCTTCCCTTGCCTGGATGTCCACTCCAGCCTCCTCCATTTAATTTATTCTCTGCACAGCAGCTAGGGTGGTGATTGCAGACTGCCCACCTGACCCCGTGACCATCTGCCTGCGATGCTCGAGGATCCCGCCACTCTCCTTTGTCTCCTCTCCACCTGCGGCCTCTACCTTGACACCATCTCAACTCCTGCACAACTGGCCACTTGTCACTTGCCCCTGCTGTTCCCTCAAGCTGGAATGTTCTCTCATACCTGATGGTCACTCAAGATTGAGAGGAGGGGGCAGCTCCTCCAGGAGCCTTCCCTTACCTGCTGGCCAGCGCAGCACCTCCTCTGTCCCCAGAACACCATGTGCTTCCCAACTGGAGAGCCTATCCCAGAGAGCAGATGTCACCTGCTCACAGCCAGGGCCACCTCTCCCTTGCCCCCTCACAGCCCACGAGCCCCTCCGAGGTGAAGACTGCATCCCATGCCTCCCCGTCCTCCCAAGAATCACTGGAGGTGCTCAGTGAAAGCCGTGACGATGCAAACATTTATTGAGTGCCTACTATATGCCGGCCACAGTGCCAAGCACTTCAGAGGTACTTGCTCATACTTATCTTTCACAATAACAAATGAAGGTGGGCACTTTTATGATTGCCATTTTACCAAAGAGAAAATGGAGACACAGACGACGTAAGCAGCTCGCTTGAGGTCACGAAGCAGAAGTCACGGAGCTGAAACAGGAACCAAAGTTCTGGCTCCATCAGTTGTCCTTTCAACCGCATTTTAATTTTGTTTCCTGTTCCCTTTTCAACTTTGCAACTTAGTGACCCATGCCCACAGATGCCATGCATAATATCGCTCGCTGGGTCCCTAGCATTCCATCATGTTGATGCAGCATAATTTGCTTACCCCATCCTGCCATTAGTATACGGCCAATGGTCTCACTGTATTTTTTCAAATGGTTAACCAGTTATCCCAGCACTATTTAATAAGTAACTCATGTTTTGCTTTCCCTACTGGTCTGAAACGCCACCTTTATCATACAGTGATTACACATATGTATTTTCTTATGTTGGCTCATTTGTTTAATTGTGCTAATTCATACTGTTTTGAGTCATCATACCTTCACAATGCACTTGATTCATCCATCCATCCATCCATCCATCCATTTACTCATCCACTCGCTCACTTATTCAACAGATGTGTATCGAGCATGTCTGTGGGCCAGGTGCTGTTCTACAAACGGCAAATCAACAGCGGACAACGGAGCAGTGAGCGAAGCCGCCCTCCCGGTACTCACATTTTAATGTCTGACCTTGGCAGTGGCTCCCACCTCGATCAATTTCATTTATTAAGATGTTCTTAGGTGCTCTTGCCTATTTATAACTCCCAGTGAACTGATGTTGGCACATAAGAAAATACATTTGGGATTTAATTGGCACTGAATTAAATGTATGGATTAATCTTAATGGAATTGACAATTTTTAATCTTCTTTTCCATGAACACAGCAGGCGTTTACACATAGTCAATTCTTATTTTTATGTTAAGTTTAGTCTCACACATTTATTGCTAAGATTGTTGCTAAGTATTTTATATTTTTGTTGCCATTGTGTATGTCATCTTTTTTCTATCATATATTCTAGATGATTAATGCTGGTACATAGGAAAAGTATTGATTTGTGAATATTTCTTTTAAGTCAGCATCTTACTGAATCCCCTGATTAATTGTAATAGTTTCTAGTGGAGCTTTTGGATTTCCTAGGCAAATAAGCATATAATATGTGAAAAACAATTTTTGCCCCGTTCTCTCTTGTAGTTTTCCCACATATTTGTTTTTCTTTTATTTTTTTGTTGCATTGACTGGTGGGAGATTTCCATGGGGTGCTGGTAAACATGTAACCAGCTCTCTAGAGAAAATAACCTTGAGTTGTAGCATTTGCCAATTTCCATGGTGTAAGTACTTTCACCACGGCCAATTTCAAGCCACAACATGATGTCACTGGACTCGCTGGAAAAAGATGCAAACCTTTGCTCTCATGAGCCAGTGCAAGCCAGCTCTAGCCAGTCACTGTGTAGAATCCTAGACCCATGAGATGGTCCGTGGGGGAGATAACACTGTGGTCAAAAATAAAAACTGAGAGTGTTTTATATAAACGTGTATCCACTTCCGCCAGGTTACAATGTAGATCAGCATACTAAGGGCTCTGAGAAATCCTGTAACATTTTCCACTTATTGGACCAATATAAATTTTGGGGAATACAGAATAGCTAAATACTACTTTGTAACATTTGTCAGTTTCCATGGTGTAAATACTTCTACAATAGCCAACGACACAGTGGCACTGGACACACTGGGGAGAGATGCACACCTCTCTCGATTCATGGTCCCCAACCTCAGGTGGTTTCCTATCGTTGCCTAGCAATCCTTCCTTTATTTCCCTGGTCAGCTCTCTCTCTTATTCTCTTCTCTTGCCAACTTTCTCTGCTCTCCTCAAACCACCTGCGTCCTGTGTCCTCCCTCCCCCAAGCTGGTGATGTCGCAGCTTGCTCCCACAGAACCTACTTGCTTATCCCCATCAGCATCCACAGTTGCCTCCTTCCCTCCTGGATGATGGAGGGGCCTGGGGCTTCCTCCCAGAAAAACTAATCCCAGGCCAGTGCCAGTGCTCTGGCCCCTGGCCCCTTCCACATCTGGGGGTCCACACCCACCAATTACTCGCCATTCCTTCCCTCTCTACTGGAGCACTCTCATCCGCATTTAAGCAAGCTCAGGTCCCTCCAACCCTAAGAACAAGCAGACAAGAACAATTCCTCACCTTCCACCCTTCCGTATCTCACTACCAGACCCCGTGAACACTATTCCCAAGAACTGTCTGCTTCGCTCCACCTTTTCTCCCCCTAATTTCTTGATCCCCTGCAACCTGGCTTCCTGTCCCAGCCCTTTACAGAAACAACTGCCACTGACGTCAACTTCAGTGACGCCGTTGCTAAATCTAGTAGATGTATCTCTGTCCTCGATCGTCCTGACTCTGCAGCCACTCTGCATCCTCTGCAACCACTCCCCCAGCTGCCAGGGCTCTGAGCTTCCGGACACCCTCCCACCTCCCACACCAATCCAGCACTGGTTCCTCTCCCAGCCCCCTGCTGTCCCTTGGGACTGCCCCCCACCCGCCCTGGCCTCCCTTTCCCATTGACCTGTGCTCTTTCCTCCTCAGTGTCGACACTCACCTCTACGCTCTGGACCCATGCGTCTCCCCAGGCCCAGGCCAGATGTTTAAAAATGGCACTCAGTGGACCTCTGGGGAGAAATGCTTGGGATAATAATGGTCACAGGGACACTGGGACAGTCAGCTAACACGTAGAGCAATGAGATTATGGTCAGGAACAAGGGCAGAGTCCCTTGGTTCCCGTATCCTGCGGCCTGGCCTGCAGCCAAAGATTGGGGATTGGTGGACAGAGGCTCTTTTGGGTGTGAACCAAGGACAAACATTCAACTGTTCTCTGTCTCATCACCCAGGGAACTGTCCTCAATGTCACTGCTGCACGTGGGCCACATCATAGGGCCCTGTGGGGATCGTCCCCTTTCCCTCCACATCAGTGACAGCAACCAAGAACAGGAGGAGGGGGAGCCATGGGGAGGCGTGGTGGTCAAAGCTGGCCACCAGCCCACCACACACGGCAGCTATGCTCTGGGCCTGCCCTCACACCCTGCCCCTGGCTCCCAAGGACACTGGTGTGGGTGCAGGTGGACACGGGGCTCCACCCCCCCCCCCCCGTGGCAGCTTTGATAAGGGGCCTGTTGGGGGCCTAGGGTTGCAGCACTTCCCCTGGGTAGTGACTCAGAAACCAAACGGAGTTTCATTTTCTGTTGCTGTGGACGTCCCCACATAACTAAGTGATGGTCTTAAATAAGTTAGCGGACCGCCCAGAAGCTCCCTTTTCTAACCTGTGAAGTGGGGATGCTCATCTTATGCCTGTCTGTCGTGGAGAGACAGGCTCCCCGCACAGTGCCTGACGGGTGGAGAGCGCTTGGGACACGGCATCGGGTTCCACCCCAAGAGACGCGGGACCAGGATGAGACAGACAGACAGATAAGCCTGCGAGTGCCTGCAGGCCTGTGGGCCCGATTCAGGCTGCCCCCTCTTCTGCGACTGGTGGGGGAGGAAGAGCCCCCTCCCGGGCAGTGTGGGAACTCTGCACCCCTTTCCTCTGTCACCGGGGCCTATATTAAGAGCCGTAAGTGTCAGTGCAGACGCGTTAACTACTGATGTGCGGGTGAAAGGCAGGTGGAGCGCAGGTGTGTTGAAGGGAAGAGAGAAGTCAGGAGGTAGAAAAGAGCAAGGAGGAGGCACAGAGAGAGTGGGGGGAGAGAAAAGCAAGATTAAATTAATTAGGGTTTGCAGCAGGAGGAAGCAGGAAGAGGGGGGAATGTGAGGACTCGTCACTGGGACGTCGTTGAGCAGCCCAGAAGGGCTGCAGACTCCAGGGTGGCCTGACTCCCCCGGGGTCAGGAAGAGGCAGCCTCACGCCTGGACTTCCACGCCCTGCAAAGAGCTGCACTCGGAGAGTGCACGGGGTTGGTGAAGGAGCCCCAGAGAGCAGACTGTCTGTGAAGGCGGCTGTCAAAGCAAGGCACTGTTGCTAAGGGAACCGCCTGGGAAGAGACTTATGAAGATGAAGTCACCCCACCTCCGCAGCCGCAGGGGGTGGCAGGGGGCCCAGTGCTTCATCCAGGTCTGCTCTGCTGTCTCCCCAACCAGGCTTCTGTCCCTGGAGAGCAGAGAACCTGCCTCCTCTAACTGTGCCCCGGTCGGGCTGCTCCTTAGCAAGACAGGGCCACGTGGGTGACGGTTACTAACAGCGATGGCCAAAGAAAACTTGGAGAAATTGTCCTGAAGCAAAGGAACTCAGAAGGGGATGGTGACACATGCCCATCCAAGGGCCCTCTGGTGCCAAAGGGGTTCCAGAACCCCAGGCCATAACTGTACGGGAAGATATTTGCGACTGGATGAGGGTCACAGTGGCTCATGAAGGGTTTTAAATTAAATTGGGATGAGCAGTGAAATGGGAAGGGTGGTGGTGGGGGACAGCACTGGTGTGCGCGGGCTCCGAAGCCTAGGCTTGGGACTAGCACACTGCCTTTTCCATCACTTTCTATTGCCCGAAGCAAGTCCCAGGCCAGCCCAGATTCGAGGGGAGGGAACGGGACGCTGCTCTGGGACACAGGGAGAGGTGGGCATGTCTGCAGCCAGCCTACCACAGTGGTGATTTAAGAATACGGGTTGGACTCAAATTCTCACTCACAGACCACTCACTGGGTAAGTTCCTTTCCTTCTCTGAGTCTCTGCTTCCTCACTTAAAAACTGGTCAAAGCAATCTGTCCTCCCCCGAGAGTTCTCTGACAATTCAGAGAAACCATGCATTGGAAGTGCCTGGCGTGGTGCCTGGCACCTAGTGGGTACCAGCCTACGGGGCTCCCTCCTTTTACCCCAGCAGAATGGGGTCCTGTGGATGGGGTCTCATTGCTTCCTGCTGGCGGGAAAAGGCTGCGGCCAGGCTGGGGGTCCATTCCACCCCCACCCCTCCCTGCCTTTCCTCTTGCCCCCTCAGGAGCCTTCCTGCTGTGACTCACAGCACCCCAGGTCTTAAGGGTAGTTAAGTAGCAAACTATGTGTTCATAATAAAATTTGCCTGCTTCTCACAGACATCCAATTTGCTTACCATCCAAAGAGAAGAATTGGGTGCCTGCTTCCGAAATTGCTTTAATCTCTGCCACAGAATGCTTCTGGCAGGGTTTTTCAACTGGAAAATGGGAAATGAGTTAGAAACAATGGAGGAATGTGAATAATCTCACTTAAGATGTTTGATCTTGAAATCAGATGAAGTTGAAAGCGATTTCCCGGTTCACAGACAGCAATGGGCAAGAAGGCTGGGGGTCTTGGGTCATCCAAGCCTGACTGGGCCCCGGAGCTGGCCAGGAAGAGGACCTTCCCCTCCACCTGACCCAGAGAACACCCCCTGGGCCCTGTAAAGCTCTGGCAAACTACATACTGAACGAGAGCCCATCCCCATCACCTCAAAGGTAGGCATGACTCAAGTCCTTTGGTTTTTCCATATGCCCACATTTTATGTTAATGGTTGACATCAGGAGCCCATGCCTTTATTTAATAGATGTTTGCGGTGGACCTACTGTGTGCCATGGCCTGTCCCAGTCAACGGACCTCCAGATTTACAGAAAACCCATTCCCTTTCCTCAAGGAATGCATGAGAATTGGCTGGGATCAGGACAGACAGTCAGGAGCTAGTATTCATGGAAAGACTACTCCACAAAGGCGTGGGCTGAAGATGCCGCATTCATCAACCTGCCGCATCCTTGCAGAACTCGTGAGCTGGGGATTCTTGTGCCCTCTTTTCACATGGAAAAGTGGGCTCAGACATGAGTATCTGACTCTTTCAAGAATGCGACCCAGAGGTAACTGCAGTCCGTGCCCTTTGCCTGGGGCAATATTCTGCCCAGGCAGGTGGCAGGGGCAGGGTAGAGCAGGAAGGTGCAAAAGGGGGAGCTAGGGGTGCCAGGAAAAGATGCAGGCAGCCCGGGCCCTGGTGGGGGGTAGATTCTGAGCAGCAGGGAGGATCTGTTGCCTCTGGCCGCACTCAGTGCGGAGAAGTGGCCTGGCCTTAGGTCTGGCAAGGGACACACTCTCAAAGCCGGGCAAGGCAGGGTGAGGTGACACAGTGACACAAACATCACCTTGTAGGCCTAGAGAGACACCCACACTTACAAGCACATATACACAACACGTACCACCCAAAGGTGCCTGGATGCACCGGCACCCGCCTGTGTTCACAGGTGGCCTAATGCTGTAAGCTCCTTGGGGGCAGGGGCCTCATGGCTCTTGCTCCCCACTCTGTCCCCAGCACAGTTCCTGGCTCATATACATAATGATGAAAGCCTCCCACCGGGGTGTGCCCACAGACACCTTCACACGAGATCTGTGTACAGGGCCGTGAGGCCAGGGGGAGGGGCAGTGTCAGGTCTCTGCAGCCCCCAGCAGGGCTGGGCCACTGCAGGTGCAGCCGGGATGGCGGGCTGGGCCCTGGGGGGCTCTTGCCTCTCTGTCACTGCTCCTCTAGCCCGGCAAGGCTTAGGGACCCAGCCCACCAGGAGGTCTCTTTGTCCAGCCTTCCTGCCCTCGGGGCTCCATGGAGTGACCCCAGCCCCTCTAACAACATCTTCCACCGGAGCCTGGCCTCTTGGGGGTTCGGGTGGGGGCTTAATGCATTATTGATTTCCCCAAGAAGGGAAAGTGCTGCAGCCATGGGTCCAGGTAGCTTATTTTGTGCGTCGATGACATTCAGGTACTAGTGAAAAATTATACCAATTATTAAATCAGCCATTATTACTTCAAAGTGCAATCAGTTGTCACAGCAGAGAGAGCTTGCACGGCGCGTTATTAGTCGGGCTGTGTGCACAGGGAAAGTGCTGAGAAGGGAGACTTTAACCAAAGGGCAAATGCATGAAATTTACTTAGAAATAGCGATTTATCACCCCTGGGTTTCCTACTGCTCCAATCCAGGCAGACACTTCACTGGCAGGAGACAGGCTCCACGCCGCCCCTGCCTCCTGCAGCTCCCACCCTGACAGGAAATGAAAAATTGAGAAGTCGTTGTAACAGCTTAAAGATGCATTATCCCTTTTGATGTGCAATTTGAGCTTCATATCCAAAGGCAGATGAAATCACAGGCACCCACGCCAGGCACAGCGGAGAGAACCACCTTCCTGAGTTTGGGGAGGGGGGAGGGCACCGGACCCTGCCTGGCCCGACCTCTCCACCGGGGGGGATGCAAGGGAGGCCAGGACTGGGTGTCAAGGAGAGAGAGATCTCAGGCTGGGGTGGGAGGGGTGGAAGGAAGAGAGAGACGTAGAGTGAAGAGAGAAAGACATAAGGAGACAGACACAGAGAGAAAGAGACACAACAGAGAGTAAAAGGGAAAGAGAGCGAGAAATAAAAAGAAACAAAACTGAGGCAAGGTGTCAGACTAATAAGGTGAAAGAAAAGAGATGGACAGACAGAAAACGACCAACAGAAACCAAGTGTGAGCAATGGCTGCTCACCCCAAGAGGTGTGACCCCCCAGACTGAGTCAGGACAGCTGTGGGTAGAGTGAAGCCCTCAGCTTGTCTCCCAGTGGAGGCTCTTGGCTCCACTGCTGTGTGACCCTGAGCAAGTGCTGGTGCCTCTGAGCCTCTGTCCTTGTTTGGCAGGGGAGCTCGCAGAGTAGTGAGGAGAGCTGGGATCCTGCGCGGGCAGAATGAGCCTGGCCTGGCATCCCGGGGCTCCGGCCAACCTCAGACAGCCTGGTCGCCAGTGGCCATGGCTCGTAGGGGCCCCAAGAGAAACCCCTGTGCTTCCATTTACCGGCCACCAGCCGCTGAAGACTTCAGACTCGACCACCTGCCAGGCTGCTACGGGGCCTTCCAGTCAAGCCTGCTGCTTGAGGGAATGGGACGGCAGGGCTCACCAGAGAGAGCCTGTGGATGACGCTCCCACCACCCCACTGAGCATCCCCCCCACCCCCACCCCGCAACAGAGCTGGAGCAGAACATCTCAGGGAGCTGGAGGGAGCACCGGGTCCTAGTCCGACTGACCTGGGCGGCTCCACGTCAACGCCAACTCCCTGAGGACAGAGATTTGTATTCGTCTTGCCTGTCACTCAAACATCTGTTGAATGTAACTCACTTGCCACCCTCAAGCTGAGTGACCTTGGGCAAGGTACTTCACCTTTCTACCCTTATCGTTAGCGAGAGTTCCTGCTTCATGGGCCACTGTGCAGCGTGGACAAGATAAGGCAGGGACAGTCATCCGACCCGCAAGAAAGACGTGAGAGCGGCTATTTTTTATTATCACCAGCAGGAAGGAAGAAGGAGACAAGGTTACAGGTTAAGGGTGTGATCTCTAGATGATGGGGTTAAATTTTTATTTTCTTTTCATTCTTTTCTGCATTTGTGAATCAAATCTAGCTTTATAGTCAGAAAAAAAAATACTAAACTGTAATAATTTTTTTCAAATAAGAAATTGCACCATAAACTTCCTTGGAGAGAGTATGTGTCCCGGGGACTCAGAGCTGTCCTGAAGTCCAGGGATACATGTGGGGCCCCCAAAGTCCCGGACCCCATTTCCTCCAGCAGGTAGGGGAGGGTCCCCTGGCACGTGTGCCAATTAGGCTCACCTGGGCCTGCCAAGCAGGCTCACAAAGCCAAGGTTGAGGCTCTTTCCACGTACGCTGACACCGTCACGTGGCAGACTGTCGAGGGTCCCTCTGCTGCCTTCCCAGCAGCCGGGAGGCTCATTGCCAAAAGACATGTCTCGCCCAAGGCCACCTTGCCTTTGCTGTGCCCACCTTCCTGGCTCTTCCAGTCCTCATGGACTCTTACGACCAACCCATGGGGCGGCAGCATTGCTCCCATTTCAGAGGTGAGAAAGCTGAGGCCCAGGAGGGGGTGTGATTGGCTCCAAGGGCATCAGGGGTGAGGCAGGATGCATCCAGCCGTCCAACTCCTGTCCTGTGCCCTTTCCATGACACTGCCGTGCAGCTAACAGATGGTGGAGAGGAGGCAGAACTAATCAGCTCCTCTATCGATTCCATCCCCTCCATCGAGGAGATTGATCTTCCCATTAGCAAGGGGCAGGTGAGAGGGGAGTGCAGGCCCAGCCCAGCAGCACAGCGAACACTGCCCTGTCTGCGTGCAGGTCAGCTGGCCCAGACGAGAGTGGCCAAGGCCCTCAACCAGCAGACTGTGTGGCACCTCGGAGGGACCCTGTGACTGGCCAGGCATAAAGGAGGGCTCTGCAGTTCGCCACGGTCATGTCGGGCCTCAGCTCTCAGTCCACCCCCCTGTCCATCCTCCCTCCCTCCCTTCCTCCCTCCCTCCATCTCTTCAGCCTTCTAAGCTTTTATGCATCCCTCCTCTGTGCCAAGCACCATGCAAGATGCCAGGGCTCCCGAGGGGACTTGAACCTATCCCCAGCCCCATCGAGGAGGGGGGAACAGGTTGCAATTTATCTTGTTTCACATCTTTATAAGTGAGCTGGACACCCTGCAAGGGACTGGCAGGTCACTGAGCTGATGAGCTAAGCCCTAGGCCACAAAATAATCCAGATTTTAAACCCTCCTAGCAGTTGGTCTTTCTCCTGTCAGAAGACTCATTAATCTTTTCTATTTTTCCTCCCTTAGAATGGAAGCTTGATGAGGGTAAGGACCATGGCCGTGTTTTCCCCACTGTCCCTCCAGCCCTTGACACAGTGCCTTGTATGTGGTGGGGCTCAATAGCTATTTACTGGATGGGTGGGTGGATGTGTGGGTGGATGGGTGGGTGGATGGATGGAGGATGGATGGAGGATGGATAGATGGATGATGTATAGATAGATAGATGGATGGATGGATGAAGTGTTTGTAGCTCAGAGAGGCCCCTAGTCTCACATCTGAAAGAGTTTAAGAGCTTATCCCTTCGTACACTTGTTTCTGCAGCACGGATATCCCCTTCTGATTTGCTCACCTCCGGTGAGGGGAGCTCACTCCTAGCCTGGCAGACCATGGCATGGCTGCACAGCTCTTGCTGGTGAGTCCCTGACTGCGCCAAGCAGAGGCTGGGAAGCTGCTTCCTACCGTGCAGTTTAATCCTTCATGAAATAAGTTAAATCACGTCTTTGAACGCAGTGAGTCTTCTCGCCACGGACAAAGCTTCCCTACAGCCTCCGCCTGTTCTTATCTCCAGTACTTTTATATCTGGATGGTCCTGAGCTCACTCAGAAGTATCAAGGTATTTCTTTGAAGTGAGACACCCTGAGGTGGGAACACTGGGTAACTTCCCACTAGATCAGAAATGATCAAGACTATCACCTCCTTTGTTTTAGACTCTATATCCCTATTAACATAGCCTGAGATCAGAGGTCAAAGGATCTAACACATGTGGAGGTGCTGTGTACTGTGTCTGGCACAGCACTATATAAGATCGTGCTGGAAGTTTCCAGAACTACTTGACGTTTCAGAGTCCAACAATATTCGAAGCCAAAACAAGCATGTAGTAAATGGGTGGCTGGAGGATGAATTTGTGTTGCAGAAACAAGCATTACTAAAGTAAAAGAAAACAAATGAGGTGATGATGTAGGGATGGCCGGCAGTGTTGCACAGAGTAGGGGTGGGACAGCTCTCTTGTCAGGGTCTGTCACACTTCAGGCGCACACTGGGCTTGCATTCCTCTTAATCACCCAGCTCTCCGTCCCATGACCCAAGTCACAGACTCACCCAGTGCTGTCCTCCTCAGGCTGTTGATGGGGGGCTTCAATCCAATGGCCCCCCCATTTTTAGAGCACCACTGAGTGCTCAGACTCTAGCTCAGCGCCTCACCGACATCATCCTTGCTAAATTTCATCTTAGTGTTTGGGAGCAATTCGTTTCCTTTATTCACCAGTGTCCCTGAGCGCCCACTGTGTGCCAGGCCATGTGCAAAAGACAGGGAGGTGACAGTGGGCAGGCAGCCGTGGTCCCTGTCCTCACCAAAAAAGCCCACAGCTGATGGTGGCAGGGAAGGGGAGGGACACCCTTGCTGGTCTGTGTCCAGGGAAGTTCAGGTCCCACAGGGCCTCTCTGGGGCAGGGTCTCGACTAGGGTGAGGAGGGTTAGGAGAGTGAGGTACTCATTCTCAGGGGCGTGCAAGTGGGCGATCAGCACTTAAGAGTGAGTTTCTCATTCTAGCCAGGCGGCTCAGCTGGTTAGAGCATTGTTCCATACACCAAAATGTTGCGGGTTCAATCCCCGGTCAGGGCACGTACAGGAGGCAACTGAAGGATGTTTCTCTCTGTTTCTCTGTTTGTTTCTCTCTCTCTCTCTCCCTCTCTTTCTCTATCTCTCAAATTAATAAATACATCCTTGGGTGAGGATTAAAAAAATAAGAGTGAGTATATCCTTCAATTAGGCACCTTTAGCACCTCACTGGCCTCGAGCTGGTCCCAGCCCTAGGCTGTGGAGTTCTGCCCAGGGAGGGAGGAACCAGCTCTTCTGGGGCAGCCCAGTAGGGGCTGGAGATGCGCACCTGGCTGCAAGGGCAAGTAGAGATGAGCAGGCTGGATTGGAGAGGCTGCTCGGGGAGGCAGGGAGGTGGGGAAGGGGGTGATCACTCATACATTAAACAGATGCAAGTCACTCAGTCATTCAGCAGCAAAAAACTACTATCACTCATTGTAACAAAGGACCCACTGTGCCTCGCCAGGAGGAGGTGGTTTCTCATGGGCACCCCAGTCCTGGGGCTTGAGATCCTCCCTCCCAGCCCAAGAACAGACAGCCCAAACCATCCCTGCATCCTCCCTGCGGCTGCAAAGGGAGGCCCAGGGTGGGCAAAGGCTGGCAGTGGGACAGAGAAGGGCGGCCTGGCTCCAGGCACAGAGGTGATGCCCCCGAAGGCGCCTGGGGCAGGGGGTGGGGGCTCCCAATTACAACCTCAATCAGGCCTGCGAAGGCCCCGCTGTTGAAATGAGAGCCAGAGCCAGCGATTGCCTCTGGCACGTGGAAAACTCCAGATCTATAACTTCCTGGAACTTAATTAGCTGCTAACTTCAAAGATGCATTGGGGTTTGTGTAATAGTCCCCGCGCCGCTCAAGGACTGCAAAACCTGGGAGAAAAATGGGGCCATCTGGCTTGGAAATGGAACGAGACAAAAGGCTTTCAACTCGGGGCTCCCTTCAGCCGAGACCTGAGAAAAAGAAGCATCATTATGACACCTCCCCTTTATGGAGTGTTTACGGGGTGCCGAGCGCTCCGCTCAGTGCCTCACATTCGGGCTTTTTAATGTTCGCCTGTTTCCGTGATGCGGGCCTTACCGTCAGAAATGACAAGCGGCAGTCCAGAAGGCACAGCCACACATCTGTCTCACTGCAGAGCCCCAGGGCCTCCCCACCATCCCCACTGCAGAGTCGCTGCTCCCGAACCTCCATGCGTGCCAGTCCCTCACCTTCCTGTGAGAGGGTGGGTCTGGGGGACCAAGGCCTGAGGACGACCTCCTGCGCCTTCCCCTGAACCCTCATGCAGCCTGTCCTGACGGAGGGTGGCAACCAGGCAAACACCTGGTCCCTCCTGGGGCCTCAGTCACAGGGGATATGTTAGCTAGGATAAGTTCTACTCGCTGCTGTAACAAATCATCTTCCAAACCTCGGTAGTTGCACACAATAGAGGTTTCTCTCCCCCTCTGGCCAAGTGGCAAGGTCCACAGGCATGGGGAGGGCTATGTTCTGCTCCATACCATCACTAGGCAACCCAGGTACCTTGCATCTGTGGCTCTGCTGTCCCCTAGGGCCTCGGAGTTCTCTGTGGGATCCTCACTTAAAGGTGTTCCTCACATCCAGATGTCCCTCCCTTCCAGGTGTACCTCATATCTGGATGTACCTTACACCCGGCCATATTCTATTGGCCAGACCCAGTCACATGGCCATGTCTTTGCAAGGCAGACTGGGAAGATAGGAGGACAGAAAAATGAAGTCTGTCCCATCCATCCATCTGTTCATTTAGTCATTAAAATGTGATGAGTTTTGCAGGTGGCTGGGCACCATGCAGTCTTTAAGAGAGAGCAGTGAGTAAAACGAACCACGGCCTTGGCCCTGTAGAGTTTTGAGCCCAAAGGGAAAGAGAAGCATAAAATCACAGCAATGACGTACATTTATTCTTACTAAAACTGTACTAAGCGCTACTAAACAGGGGATCAGGTAGCACACAGCACTGGAGCCTGAGAAACACTGAGGAATCCAGGGGGGCTTCCCTGAAGAAGTGGCTTTTATGCTGAGTCCCGAAGGATGAAGACTAGAGAGCTCTTGCCCTGAGAAACAGCCCTGAACCAACAAGGAAGGCAAAAACGCATAAATACCCACGCTCTCCTGCCCTTCAGGTGGGGCAGCTGTGAGGCGGTTCTACAATGTCTCCTGAAACTCCGCAGCAGTTTCCCACAACGGAAACCTGCTTGATGACTCACCCTTTATCAGCTCCTTTCCTTTCCCTTCCTTCCCTCTCTCTGGTGTTCCAATGGGCCACCTGCGCTGAGATCTTTCTCTCAGGCTCTGTGGTGGAGGAACCCAAACTGAGACAACAGGTTTACTCCTAGCAGGTTATTCGACTGGTGAGCTGTCTTCTCGGTGGTTCTCTGATGGGAGGATGAGGTGGGGCCAGCGGTTAATACCAGGCAAGGTGTGCCTTCCAGGTGCCCTGTAAATCAACTTGGTGGCACACAGCTGGTGTGAAAGGACAGACCTGCCCCATGTCGGTTCACCCCGTTTCCCTCTCTGGGCCCGGATTTGGGGATCCGGCCCTTTCTGCAAAGGCACATCTGCTGTGCAGAGCAGCCGCGACGCTCGCCTCCCTGCCGCCCAGCGAGCACCGGTTCTGAGTTAGCTGTCTCATAATTGGTGCTCAGATGGAAGAAAAGCAGCTGTCGCTGAAGCCACGTCAATCTGAGCAGTAAAAGGTTTGGGCAAAAACATATTTTATTGTTCTTGCTGTCAGAAACATAAAGATTTAAGGGGCATGTGACTCGGTAATTGCTGTGGGCTTTTTTTCCCCTTGACAATAAACATAAAACTTAAAACTGTATTAAAATCATTTGACAATTTTTATGCTCAAAGAGCCCAGAATGAATAATGGTGGGGTTTTTTTTTTTTTTTTTTGCATCTAAAATGCACTCTCTCATCAACCTATAAAACTGTCAGAAATAAATTCATCAAAAGCAGATTATATAATTAAAAGTCGCTATTTGTGTCTTTGCCCGGTTGGGATTGGAGTTGTTCCATTCTCTCTTCTCTTTCTCTCCTCTCTCTCTCTCTCTCCCCTTCCTTCTTAAATTTAAAAAATGTTTTCAAGTTGTAGATGACGGCGAACTCAAGCTCGGCTGCTTTGTCCAAGGGAGATGATAAAATAAGGCTCCACTGAACAAACGGAGATTTCCTGCTGCAGCCAGCACCCCCTGCCTCCGGTCCGGTCTTTCTCCCCGTAGGTGACATGAGCCCACCCACCCAGCAAAGCTTTGGAGTGAGCGTGACAGGGACACACCCCACACTAGGACACGCTCCTTTTCCTGACCCAGCAACACGGAAGGGAGGGTGTGGCAGAGACTTTCGTGTGCACCCACACACCCACCTCCCATTTCTTCTTCCGCACCTGCACACGGGAGAATCCGCAGCTAGGAGGATCGATGGCGCTTATTCTGCCCAATGGGCTGTGAGCGCCAGGGGTATGTGTCACATTCGGGCTCAAGTATTTAAGTGCTATTTTAAAACCCTCCAGCACTTTCTGACCCTCCACCATGACTGTGGAGGAACACATGTTCCCAAAGGTGCAGTTACGGGAGGGTGAACCTGCGGCAGCCTGGGTCCCTGAGTCCCCCTATGGAGGACACTGCCCAGGAGTGTCACTAGACCAACAACAAGCTTTTTGTGTGAAGCCACTGAGACCTGGAGGTCAGTTTGTTACCTCAGCATAAGGAAGCCTACCCTGACTGTGTTAAAATGCGGGCTTTTCTGTTATTCAGCTAAGGTGAGGCCAACAAGTCAGGGAACGGTTGCCGGTGAAAAGACAGTTTGTTTTATTCACACACCCCAAGAGGAGGGGTAAGCCATCCAGGAAGGGCCACATGGGGAAGCACCAGGGTGAGTCAGGAAGCAGAGGAAGTGAGGGGGAGGTACACAAGGGTCCTTACTGTGGTTTCATGAGAAGGAATAGGTGAGACAGGTAAACTGGCTTAGAAATGGCCAGCCTGAATAATTTCTGCAGGCTCTGTCCCTAGCTGTCTGGTGCCGGCCCTGGGGTGTGAGGGCAGGCGGATAGTAGCTCAGTGTATCAGAGCCCAATATGAGAGGTGTTTGGGGCTTTGGGCTCTCTATTGGTTGATATGTGTTTGAAAGATGTACTCTCAGGTGAGTCATCCACTCTCCCTAGGGATTAGCTAACCCTGGGAGGGGCAGAGGGGGTGGGGGTAGCAAGGTCCTAATAGGTCAAAGCATCAGGATGAAGAGAGAGTTAAAGGAGAGATGGGAGAGGAGGGAAGTTCAAGTGCACAGCATTCCTTGAGCCTTCACCGTGGAGAGGGAACTTTAGCCCCACTTCGCAAAGGAGATCACTGAGGCTCGGAGAAGCTCCGAAGCTTGTCCAGCATGACACAGTCATTCTGGTCATCTGGTCCAAAGCGCGTGTGTGGGAGGCAAAACGTCCTGGCTTCTTGGGGTGAGTGGAATATTCTGCTTCAACTAAGTCAGAGAAGGAAGGTACGAAGGGACGTAGGGACTTGCTCTTAGTTTAGGGCAGGGGAGCCAAGTGACTGGAGGGGACCGTCACTGACTTCAGGAGGTCCCAGGCTATGGCTCCTTCCCCTTCAAGGATGTAAGCATTTTTTGTCATGCTACAGAAGAATCCTTCTATTTTTACTTTGCCAAGAGAGGTTTTTCTATGAAATAGATGCTGAATGTTATCAAATGCCTTTTTATCACCCCTGTTTTTTCCCTTTTGGCCTATTAATATGATGAATTATATTAATAGAGTTCCTAAAATAGAACTGTCCTTGCTTCCCAATAATATGCCCTACCTGGTCATTGTGGAATATTCATTTAATATATTGCTGGATTCAATTTGCTAATATTTTATTTAAGATGTTTGCATCTATATTTGTAAATGAGATTAGCCTGCAGCCTTCTTCTTTGTGCTGCTATCTTTTGTCAGGTTTATTTAGCTTTGTAAATGAGTTGGAAGGGCTTCTGGTTCTAGAAAGGCTGTGGAGCAGACATCCCCAAAATCTTCCTTCCATAAACACCAGGAAATGCTCAATACCATGTAACACATACTTGGGCTCGCGGAAGTATAGAGGAAATTTCCAGGGGCAAGAAATAAAGCAGGAGCTGAACACCAGAGAGGGAAGCGCCCAAGCTGCCATGGCCGGTGGCCAAGGAGGAGGGCGAGAGAAACACGATGTCCTCACAAGGGCAAGAGTGGGTCTGAGCGGGGAGAGAAGCTGGACCTGACATCCCAGGGGCTGTGCTCTCAGTGGGTGTGGACTTGAAGAAAAATCTCCCCACTGGCACAGGCAGTGAAGAGCGGGAATAAAGAGAATGAGAGAAACAGCCCTGATGAAGAAAATGGTTGAGAATTATCCACAACGTGTTTTAAATATTCAAAACTCACCAGTGAGTGACTGAAAAGATAGTCAACATCCTTGATCATTAGGGAATGCAAATCCAAGTTACAAAGAGATGCCAACTCATACCCATAACATGGCTACTAGTACAAAAATAAAAACAACAAAATAACAACAAATGGCATAGATGTGAAGAAATTGGAACTTTGTGTCCTGTTGGTGGGGATGTAAAATAGTGCAGCTGTTATGAAAAACAGCATGCAGTTCCTCAAAAGATTAAAACTAGAATTACCATAGGATCCAGCGATTTCACTCTTCTATACAGTATATATCCAAAAGAACGGAAAACGGGACCTCAGAGATATTTGCACACCCGTGTCCAATGCAGCATTATCCACCATAATCAAGAGGTGGAAGCAACCTCTGAAAGATGAAACGGGTAAACAAAACGTGGCCTATACACACGGTGGAATATTATTCGGCCTTTAAAAGGAAGGGAGTTCTGACTCATGCTACTACATGGATGACCCGTGAGGACGTTATGCTCAGTGAAATCAGCCCGTCACAAAAAGACAAATACTGTATTATTCCCCTTACATGAGGAGCCTAGAGTAGTCAAACTCATAGAGACGGAATGCAGAGCGGTGGTTGCCAGGGGCTGGGAGAAAAGGGGATGAGGACGGAGTTTCCGTTCTGCAGGATGAAAACAGCTATGGGGCGATGGCTGCCCAGCAATGTGAATGTACTTCATGCCACTGAACTGAAAACACTTGAAAATGCTTAAGATGGTAAATTTTATGTTATGTGTAATTTATCACAATTTTTAAAAATAATTTTGAAAATTTTAAGTACTTACAACTCAAGAAGCCTCATATGTCACGAGAAGAATAATTCAACATGAATCCATAGCCTGACATACCATAATGAAATTGTAAGACACCAAAGCCAAAGAAAAGAACTTCAGAAATAATCGGAGAGAGAGAAAATGATCCTGACTTCCAGTTAAGAAGGCGGCATCAGTAAACACAGCTCGCCTCCTCGCACAACTACATCAAAATTACACCTAACATACAGAACAACCATCGCTCAGAACCGTCAGAAATCGAGTTGAGTGGAAGTCCGACAACTACAGAATTGAAAAACCACATCCAGGTCGACTTCCGGGCAAGATGGAGGCATAGATAGACACTTTGCCTCCTCGCACAACCAAAAGTAGGACAACAACAAATTTACAAACAAAAAATAACCAGAACTACCAGAAAATTGAACTGTACGGAAGTCCAACAACCAGGGAGTTAAAGAAGAAACACTCATCCAGACCGGTAGGAGGGGCGGAGGTGGGCAGCTGGGGTGGAGAGGAGTCATAGCAAGGCAGCGGCTAGAGGACTAGGGTGGGCAAGGCGGCGGCTGGCAGAGCAGGTGGTCCCACATTTGCATGTGGACAAACCGGGAGGAAAAACTGGGGAGTGAGACAGACCTCGAAACCCAAGTTTCCAGTGTGGGGAAATAAAGCCTCAAAACCTCTGCCTGACAATACCTGTGGGGGTTGAGGCAGTGGGAGAAAATCCCAGCCTCACAGGAGAGTTCGTTGGAGAGACCCACAGAGTCATAGAAGGTACACAAAACCACTGATCTGGGAATCAGCACCAGAAGGGCCCAATTTGCTTGTGGGTAGCTGAGGAAGTGACTGAAAGCCAGCCGGCAGCAAGTGGCACTGACCCTCTCTGACCCCTCCCCAACATACAGTACCACAGCACAGTGACGTGAGTTGTCCCGCCCTGGCGAATACCTACGGCTCCTCCCCTTACTGCGTAACAAGAGCACCAAGACCAAAAATATGGCCCAAATGAAATAACAGATCAAAGCTCCAGAAAAAATACAACTAAGTGATGAAGAGATAGCCAACCTATCAGATGCAGAATTCAAAACACTGGTAATCAGGATGCTCACAGAATTGGTTGAATATGGTTGCAAATTAGAGGAAAAAGTGAAAGCTATGAAAATTGAAATAAAGGAAAATGTACAGGGAACAAAAAGTGACAGGAAGGAAACTGGGACTCAAATCAATGGTTTGGAGAAGAAGGAAGAAATAAACATTCAACCAGAACAGAAGGAAGAAACAAGAATTCAAAACAATGAGGAGAGGATTAGAAACCTCCATGACAATTTTAAACGTTCCAACATCCAAATCATAAGGGTGCCAGGAGAAGAGGAAAAGCAAGAAATTGAAAACTTATTTGAAAAAACGATGAAGGAAAACTCCCCCAATCTGGCAAAGGAAATAGACTTCTAGGAAGTCCAAGAAGCTTAGTGAGTCCCAAAGAAGTTGGACCCAAAGAAGAACACACCAAGGCACATCATCATTACATTACCCAAGATTAAAGAGAAGGAGAGAATCTTAAAAGCAGCAAGAAATAAGGAGACAGTTACCTACAAAGGAGTTCCCATAAGACCATCAGCTGATTTCTCAAAAGAAAACTTGCAGGCAAGAAGGGGCTGGAAAGAAGTATTCAAAGTCAAGAAAGGCAAGGGCCTACAACCAAAATTATTCTATCCAGCAAAGGTATCATTTAGAATAGAAGGGCAGATAAAGTGCTTCCCAAATAAGGTCAAGTTAAAGGAGTTCATCATCACCAGCCCTTATTATATGAAGTGTTAAGGGTACTTATCTAAGAAAAAGAAGAAGATCAAAACTATGAGCAATAAAATGGCAATAAATACATATTTATCAACAATTCAACCTAAAAAACAAACTAAGCAAACAAGAAGAATAGAGACAGAATCATGGATAAGGAGAGCATTTTGATGACTGCCAGATGGGAGGGGGTGGAGGAATGGGTGAAGAGGTGAGGGGATCAAGAAGTACAAATAGGCAGTTACAGAATAGCCCTGGGGATGTAAAGTACAACATAGGAAATGGAGTTGCCAAAGATCTTATACGCATGACCCATGAACGTGTACAATGGTGTGAAGATTGCTGAGGGAGTAGGAGATGCTGGGTAGAAGGGGCAAAGAGGGAAAAGTGGGACAACTGTAATAGCATAATGAATAAAATATAATTTTTAAAAATAAAAAGTCATAGAGAAAGGAAAAGATCACCAATAGAAGATGAAAATTAGACTGAAAGCAGGTTCCTGGCAACAATAAAAGCCAAAGGCAATGCAATAATATTTTCAAAGTGATGAGAGGAGAATAACAGTCAATTTAGAATCCTGTACATAGCTGCTCCTTCTGACAAGTAAGGGAGAAGTAAATGTAATTCTCAGATGCTTCTCAAAGAGCTACTAGAGGATGGATTTCAAGTAGAGGGAAATTGAACTCAGAAGGAAAGGGTCAGATGCAAGAGCAATGGTGAGCTTTCCACGAAGATGGCGCCCAAAGTGAAGAAGGAAGCTCCTGCCCCTCCCAAAGCCAAAGCCAAGGCAAAGGCTTTGAAGGCAAAGCAAGCAGTGCTAAAAGGCATCCACAGCCACAAAAGAAAGAAGACCCGCAGGTCACCCACCTTCAGGAGGCCTAAGACACTGTGGCTCCAAAGGCAGCTTAAATATCCTCGGAAGAGCGCCCCCAGGAGAAACAAGCTTGACTACTATACCATCATCAAGTTCCCCCTGACTACTGAGTCAGCCATGAAGAAGATAGAAGACAACGATACACTTGTGTTCGTTGTGGATGTCAAGGCCAACAAGCACCAGATCAAACAGGCTGTGAAGAAGCTGTATGATATTGATGTGGCCAAGGTCAACACCCTGATCAGGCCTGATGGGGAGGAGAAGGCATATGTTCGACTGGCTCCAGACTATGATGCTTTGGATGCTGCCAGCAGAATTGGGATCATCTAAACTGAGTCCAGCTGGCTAATTCTAAATATAAAAATTTTATACTAAAAAAAAAAAAAAGAGCAATGGTGAGCAAGGAAATCTTTAAACATGGGTAAATCTGAACAGGCTTTGGGCTGGATAGACCAATAGTAATGATGAATTTAGAAGGTATTAAAAATAAGACAGAACTGAAATACCATACAAGTATAATATGCAATCCTAGAGGGTATGTTACAAGTTAAAATGTTTAAGGTTTTGAAAGAGGTGGATGATTATTATTGATTAGCCTTAATATTTATTAAGTTAAATACTAAGGCTAACAAGTTAAAGGTAAGTGGCTAATGCACACCGTTTTCCAATGAAAAGAATGAGGCTCCTTGGAGAACTGGCTGATGTTAGGATGCAGGAGGGAAGGTCTCCTAGTGCCAGGAAGGAAAACAGTGCTGACACACGTGTGCACACACGCGCAGTAGTGGAAATACTTCACAAGTGTATACGAACCAACTGAATACGCTCCCAATGGCCAAAGTTGAAGATTATACCCAAAACCTAAAATAATTATCTATGAATACACATCTATATAATGAAATTACTGAACTAATAAACAAATGGGAGAAGACAGACAAATCTCCCAAGCAGCAGGATTCCAAATAGTTTATGTGGATACTCTGCCCTCAGAAAGGGGGAAGGTAACCCTGCCCCTTGCTGTGGCTGCACAGAGCGAATTCCTTCGCACGTGGATCTCTTCCAGAGAGTAAACAGTTTGGAAAGGAGGGAAACGAGCAAGGTTACAGAGGAAGAACCACACAAACATGACCTCAGCCAGGGATCAAGGTCAATATCAGCAAAAATAAGTCATGTTGACACCTCTAACACGATATGTGAAAATGGCATGTCAACTCTGCGACTTTCCTCTCCACAATTTGTAACCCCAGTCCAATCACAAGAAAAAAAACCCAGAGACATCCCCATTGAAGGATATTCTACAAAATAACCGACCAGTACTCCTCGAAACTGTCACCCAAACCCCTGAGAAACTATCCAGCCAAGAGGGGCCGAAGGAGACCCTAATGGAATGTGGTAACTCGAATGGGATCCCACAACAGAAGAAGACCGTCAGGTAAAATCTAAGGAAATATGAATAAAATCTATACTTTGGGTAATAACGATGGATCTGTGTTGGTTCATTCATTGTAATAAATGAATCATACTAACAACAGGAAGAACTGAGGGTGGGGCATATGAGAATCTCTGTTCGATTTCACAATTTTCCTGTAAATCTAAAACTATTCTAAAATTTCAGTTAATTTTTTAAAAGTTAAAGTTAACCAGGGTTTTGAGGAACTACTAGAAAGGACACATGGACAAAACCAAGGGGGCAGGGTGGAAGCAAGGGAGGGAGGTGGGTGTGGTTGGGATGGGGGGAAGTGGTAGGGGAAAATGCAGACAACTGTAATGGAACAACAATTAATTAAATAAATAAAAATAAATTAAAGTTAACCAATATAAGGCTAAAAATAGAATGGAGAGGGAAGGAAGGGAGTATAAATTCAACCAATCCAAGACGAGAGAGGAAAATAAGAAAATTAAAAGTATGGTAAACCCTGGCGGGGTAGTTCAGTTGGTGGGAGCATCGTCCCAATACACCGAGGTTGTGGGTTCGATCCCTGGTCAGGGCACATACAAGAATCAAACCAATGAATGCATAAATAAGTGGAACAACAAACAGATGTTTCTCTCTCTCTCCCTTCCTCTCTCTCTAAAATCAATAAATTTAAAAAAAAATTAAGTATGGTAAAAAGAAAAGTACAAAATAATATAATTGAGTTAAATATAGACCTATTGGCAGCTTAAAATAAATGCAAAAGGGCTAAACTTTATCCAGTTAAAAATCAGATTTCAGATTGAGTTTAAAAAATCAAATTGACTTATTTGTGAACAAGAAAAATATAAAAGTAAAGGGATAAAAAAATTATACCAAGCAAATATTAACAAATAAAAGTTGAGATGCCGATATTAATATCAGGGGGGAGAACAGACTCTGAGGCAAAAACCACGACTAGGTAAAAAGGATCTCAACACTACATGACGAAGGGAACTCCTCCCCTGTAACACGCATACAATAATTATGTTGTATTATTGTGCAAGTACCCGATACCATAATAGGTAAAGCAAAAAAATTGAAAAATCCACTATCAGAGTAGAAAATTTTAAACATAATCAGGAATTCATACATAAAGTAGACAAATATTTTGTAAGGTGATAGAACATTTGAACAAGACAATTAATGTGTTGGAGATCATGAAAAACACAGAACCCTGTAACAAACAATTATAGAAAACCTAGTCTTTTCAAGGATGTCGGTAACATTTGCAAAAATGACCAATACCAGATCATGAGGCAAATCTCAACAAATCGCAAAGAGTGACTAGCACTCCAATCACCATTTTATCACCACAATGCAAAAAATTGGAATTAATAAAAAGATAAGGATTGACAGCAGAGTTGTAAATAACACGGATCAAAAGAGAATAATAATGGAAACTCAAATAAAACATATCAAAACGTGGGGGCGCAGCTAAACCTTGAAGGGCAAGGCTTAGACTTACATTAGACAGCAAGCGAGAAGGAAACTTAATACATGAAATGCCCAACTCAAGAGTTAGAAAAACAGTAACAATGTGACCACAAAAAGAAAAATGAAGGAAATATTGAAGGGCGGAAAAATTAAATTTAAAACCAAACAATCATTAAAAACAGTGAAAACAAAACTAGTTAAGAAAAAAGAGAAGGCACAAATAAATGATATTAGAAATTAACAAAGAAAACAGTGATTTTTAAAAACACAGAAGAGTGTTTTAAAAACTTTACACCAATAAAATTGAAAACCTAATCCAAAACAGCCGATTTCCTGGAAAATGTAACACACCAGAACTGTCCCAAGAAGAATGAGAAACTCTAAATTACAGACCTATAATCATTAAATATTGAACCATTAATGTAAAATTTAACCCCATTCCACCCCAAAAACCCCCACCAGGACCACCATTCATTGAACAGACCATCGGAGTTGTATTAGGGCTCACCAGAGAAACAGAACCGACGGGACACATCTGTCTCTAAGTAGATGTATATTATACATACGAAACTACGTAAACAAACAAAGAGATCGTGAAAAATTGACTCACGTGGTTACGAAGGCTGACAAGACCCAGGAGCTGTGGTCCACAAGCTGGAGATCAAGGCAAGCAGACGGTATAATTCCAGTCCAGATGCCAGCAGGCTTGAGACCTGGGAAAAGCCAAGTTTGAATTTGAAACCAAAGGCAGGAAAAAAACCCACTGTCCCAGCTCAAGGCATCCAGACAGGCATTCCTGCTTACTCAGGGGAGGGTCAGACTTTTTGTTCTACTCAAGCCTTCCACTGATTGGACGAGGCCCACCCACACCAGGGAGGGCGACCTGCTCTACTCAGTCCACCGTCCAAAACACTCTCACAGACACGCCGGAGTAACGTTTGACCGACCATCCGGGCGCCCTGTGGCCCAGTAGAGTGGACACATAAAATTAACCAGCACGCCAGTTTTAGATAAACTATGTCAAAGCACAGTCCTGTTTCCCAACTCTTTCTAGGAATTTGGTAGTGTTTTGATTTTTTTCAAAAAGACGACAGCGTGATCAAGGAAAATAGGACTTTATCTCATGCACGTGGAGGCAAAAATCCTGAATGAAATATTCACAGGCAAAATCCAGCGTTGTACAAAAAATGGCAAAGTTGGATTTAAACTCATCATTTATTATGAGGAAATCTATGTATTTCATTACATTAACAAATTAGTGGAGAAAAACCGTAACGTAATTTCAATGTATCTACTAAAAATCATTTGAAAAAGTTCAATACCCGTTCAGGAAGGCTTCTTTCGCTACTTCTGGGCTTCGCTGTCCGAGGGGAGGAAGAAGCTGAGATGCTGAGGCGCAAAGGTCTTGGGGACACCAGAGTTCTGCTTTGAGCCTCGGCTCCACGCTGGCTGGGGTGCTGCCCTCCCTCTCTGTCTGGCCTCCCAGCAGAGCTGCATCTGGCACTAGGGGCTGCATCTGGTGCTTCCAGAAACCGTTCCCACCCCCCACTCCCCCAGCCCACCTCATCTTCAGGCTCTGCCTCCCTGTGCTCAGGTGGGCTATGGAGTTCTGATGGGTCCCTTATACTTACGGAGGCCTCCTAGCCTGGTAGTTAAGAGCATGGACTCAGGAGGTAGATGGGCCTGGCTTTGAGTTCCAGTCCTGCCACTTATTAGCTGCGTAACCTTGAGCAAGGGTCAGGCGCTCTGGGCCTTCGCTTCCTATTGTGAAAAATGGGGTCAATGACAGCACCTCTCCCCCATGCTGTGATGAAGGTTCGCTGCGAGATGCCTGGGACATTCTTGGCCCAGGGCTGGCACACAGTGGAAGCACCATCAATAGGGGTTCCAACGACACTAGAAGTTCCAGTGACACGGAGGGCCAGCCCTTCCCCAGGCAGGTCCTTCCAGGATTGCTAGAAACTCTTCCCGTTTCTAATGTATCATTGTCCCAACCCCTGCGTTCCTGGTGGTCCTTGTCCTCTGTGCTCCCCTCCCTCTATAACCGCATGGTAGTTGCAGAGAGAATGGCAGGAGGGGGAGGGGAGCAGTTAAACAGACAGGCTCAGGTCACCTCTTACTCCCCAGCATGACTGGCCACACCCCCTTCAGCTTGCTCAGGCCCATTCTCCCGTCTACCCCATGTACTGGGGGCACCCCAGGTTTGAGACCACACAGTTCAGGAGAAACAGAGTCCCCCTCTTGCAGCCCTGGCCCTACAGTACCCACCAGCTGTGCCATCCCTGCCCCCTTTCTTTCCATCCCAGTCAAGCTGGGAACTGGCGAGGATTCACAGCTGGTCATTAGGATTTTGCTTCCCAGGCCAGGAAGGTATTTGGAAGAGAGGCTGAGCAAAAAGCTGATGGGTGAAGACTCATCCAGCACCTTCTCTGGGTAGGAAGAGCTTGAAGGTGAGAGACAGAGGGGCAGAGATGAGAGCCAGAGAAAGTCACCCGGAAGAAAACCCACCACCACAACCAACCAGCCGTCAGTATTTGCTGAACGCACACTGTGGGCCAAGCACATGAATTCCACTCCTTTATCCTCAGCATAATCCAGCCCTGGCTGGTATGGCTCAGTAGATTGAGCACTGACTACAAACTGAAGGGTCTCAGGTTCAATTCCCAGTCAAGGGCACATGCCTGCTTTGCAGGCCAGGTCCCCAGTTGGGGGCATGGTAGAGGCAACCGATGGATGCACACATCCATACTTCTCTCCCTTTTTCTCCTTCCCTTACCCTCTCTCTAAAATAAAATTAAAAAAAAAAAAAAAAGAACAATCCAGTGAGGTAGGACCTGCATTATATCACACCTATTCTACAGAGGAAGGGCCCTGGGACTCAGAGAATTGCCTTGTCCAGGGTCACACAGCCAGCCGGTGGCAGATCAGGGGCTCCCCCCCCTCACACGAGTCAGATTCCCAAGGGTGTGCATGTAACCACTGCTCCAGGCTGACTCCCACTCGAATCACAAAGACTCGGCCACACCTGTTTCTCACATTTGCCCCCACCATCTGCGGGGCACTGAGAGGGGCCCAGGCCCCCAGAGCATGGGTGCCCCCCACCCTCCAGCCCATTACCAGCACCTCCAGCTCCCTCCCTCCCTCCAAAGCCAAAGCTGGAATTCAGGGGGTGGCCAGCCCAGGACCCCCTTCCAGCGACTTCTGCTGCAGCCACAGTTGCAAGGGCGGCTTTCTTGGAGCTGGAGTATTCCGGGTGTTGGGGGGGGAGGGGGTGGGGGATAGCATCTGACTTGGTTTTTAATTATTGGGAAATGGTTGTTGATTCACACAGCAATATTTATCCAGCAAATTGCTAATTAATGCACTGAAAAATGCCAAGTGGTATCAAATATTTGCTTTTAGTTGTTGTACCAAAATATTTTTACTTTTGGTAAGGAGCAGAATCGGTGAGAAGGCACTGAAGCGTTTAAACGGGGCATGTAAAGTTTAACTGAATATAATAAACAGGGAGCAAGGCTGGGCATTGTGGCTGGGGCTCTGGGGGTGGCTCAGAGGCAGCCCGGAGCAGTGCACCCCAGATCTCAGAACGGGCAGCCCTCGGGACACAAAGGGCGCCTGCTAGCCACAGACAGGGACCTCTGAGTGACCAAGATCATCCTCACAATGTCCCTCCGCACCCCGCACCCTCCTCAGCATCAGGGCCCCCTCCACCATCTCCACCATCTCTCTCCCTGTCGCCACCACCGCCACTGCCATCGCTCTCCCCACTGCGGTTCACTCACTCTTTCGCTACAGTTTATATTTCGAATACACACTGTGTGTTGTATACACCGTGTGGAGCTGGAATGGCCATTGATCTGGGTTTCCCAGGGTCCAGTGGGCGCTGCAGGCAGCTGGGCCATGCAGGGGCCTGTGCGGCCTGCCTCCAGCCGGGACACCTGCCTCCACCCGCCCTTCAGTTGGGAGCCACACCGAGCACCCAAACCCCTAGTGCCGCATTCCCACCCCGTCACGCCTCTGTGAGGAGGGCATCGGCATCCCGTTCTCCAGATGAGTAAAAGGGTCCAATCCACTCACCAACTGGAATCATCTTTCTGACGACATCAGTCCTGTGTCCCTCGGGGTCTGGCTGCTGCCCTGCCTCCCCGTCCCCTCTCCCACCACGCTCCCCTCTGCGGTGCCAGGGCCTGTCATGCACTAACTCCAGGACCCTGCCTGGAACTGTCTTCCCCCCTCCATCCTGTCTTGCTCCAGTACGTCTTCTCCCCGCCAGCTCCCGCCCTCCTCCGGGTCTCAGCTCGGTGCCCCTCCCCATGGGGCCCACCTCACTGCCACACCAGCTCAGAGAGGCCCCTTCTTCGGGACACTCGTCGGCACTTGTAGTTACCCGGCCACTCTGCTCTGGCTCACGGTATTCGTGATCCCCAGGGAGGGTTGGGGAGTTTCACATCTGGCCCCCTTTGCTCTTCATTGCCAGGGAGCTTCTTTTTGGGGGGCGGGGGAGGGGGAGATGTTTCCAAAAGAAGAAAGGAAGCCTGCATTGTGGCTTCCCTTTTTCTTCTGTTATCCAGATGTCCCCCCAGACTCTGGACCAGTCTCACTCACCCCAAACCAGGCCCCTGGGCCAAGGAGGAAGAATGTGGGCATTTTGAAGTTCTGAGCTTTGGCCTGGTGAGGGCCGGCTGCCTGGTAAGGCCTGGAAGCTGGAGTTCTCTAAATGCCACATGACGAGGGGCCAGGACAAGGGGCAGAGGTAAGAGGTCATCTGTTCTCCTGCCTGTGGGTTCTCTCCCCTGTGCCTTTGGAGGGTGCACCATTGCAGTAAAAGCCTCCCTCATCCTTGGACCAGTAGAATGGACAGAATGTGACTGTCACACAGACTAGGACCCAGCCATGAAAATGACTCCCAGTACCCACTGCCACATGGGTCAAGCCACAGACAAAATACTATGCCAGGGAAGCCAGACATGAAGGGGTACAGGCTCCATGATTCCCTGTGTGCAAAGTTCAAGAAAGGCACCACTACTGCAGGTGAAAGCCAGGAAAGGGGCGGGGGACTGGCCAGAGGGAGACGCCTGGGTGCTGGAGACAACCTGCCTCTTTGCGGGTGGCGGCATGGGTGTTCTCCAAGCCATACACGTCCACTGTGCACTTTTCTGGAAGTTTCACCTCAACAAAGAAGTAGTTCATTTTTTAAATTTAGGGTGAGTTGACAAAGCACTTGGCTCCAGCCTGAGGAGAATCTAATGGAAGTAGAGCAGGAACCCGCAGAACTTACACCATTAGTGCAAATATTTATCAGCAGCTCCTCACAAGAGATCATGGCTAGGACCTTATATCGTCTTAAGTGTTTCTCTAACTCTCTATATTAAAAACAGAGAGCCAATAGTGGATAAAGAGATTATACTAACACATATTTGAGATTTTACAATATTTAACCATGCAAACACAACTAAAAAAGATTTTATGCTCTGGCTGGCGTGGCTCAGTGGATTGGGTGCTGGCCTGCGAACGAAAGGGTTTCGGGGTTGATTCCCAGTCAGGGCACATGCCTGGGTTGCGGGCCAGGTTCCCCAGTTGGGGGCGCACAAGAGGCAACCACACATTGATGTTTCTCTCCCTCCCTTCCCCTCTCTCTAAAAATAGTCTTTTTTAAAAAAGATTTTACTCTTGATTTCTATTTACTGAAAAAATATTATTAGAACAAAAAGGAGAACTATCTCTCTGAACACGTTATCATCTTCGTGGTTCTTGCTCCATGCACATCATTTCCCTAGTCATCCTATCACTATGTAATTTTTATTATGTATGTATTTTTTATGTTTCTATATAATTTGGCACGTTGTCTCTTCAAAATCAGGATTCTGAAGGTCTGATAAATACCCAAATCCATTCTCGGCCAGATTTTTCAGTATTTGGTCCTTTCCTGAATTGAAATTTTCATGCAGCTGCCATTTTTTTGATATGAAGTAGAAGGTGTATTTAAATTACAAGTTATTGTTTCAAGCTGGTGATCAGGTTTTTTTCAATAGCATTTACTAAATAACCCATCACTCATTCAGTGTTTTAGGGTGGCTTATTTATCACATTTCGTTTTCACATGTTCCTCTCCTCCTAGGCATTCTATTCTAATCCATTAAAATCTATTTCTTTTTTTCCACCAATATTCTCACTGTTCTAATTATTGCTACTTTATGTGTTTTCGTATTCGGTGAGGCCATCTGTCAGTGCTCTCCCTGTTCAGAATCTTCCCTGGTACCCTGCCGGGCTGTCCAACCCGAGGCCCGCAGGCCGCAGGCGGCCCAGGATGGCTATGAATGCGGCCCAACACAGAATCATAAATTTACCTAAAACCTTTTTTTGCTCATCAGTTTTCGCTAGTGTTTGTATATTCAATGTGTGGCCCAAGACAACTTTTCTTCTTCCGGTGTGGCCCAGAGATGCCAAAAGGTTGGACACCCCTGTACCAGTGATTTTCACCAGACTAATTTGAGAAACATTTTAGCAAGTTCCTTTTGCAGGATTGTTTGTTATTGCATTAAATCTGCAAATTAGCATGGAGGTGGCTTGACGTTTTTACAGGATTCGGTCTCCCAAGCAGAAACGTAGTTGCCTCTCCATCTATTCTGGTCTTCTTTTATTTCACCAATAAAATTTTGTAGTTGCCTTTATATAGGTCACACGCATTTCTCATTAAGTTTATTTCTAAATATTTTTCTGCTGCCTCTGGGAATGACACCTTTTTTCCCATTACGCTTTCTGTGGCTAGAACACGGGAGAGCCCTGACTGGGGCGAATCCGGCTTGTCTCTGGCCGCTTTACTAAATGACTCTTTGTTTGTATATATTTGGGTTGCTTCTTTTGGATTTTTGCTCCTAAATCACATTGACTGTGAATATTCTTTGCAACGTGGGCATAGATGGGGCTCCACGCCTGGCATCGGAGAGGCCTGGGGGAGCCTGTCACGGCCTGCCCACTGAGCTGCAGCCTGACTCCAGCTGGGATGGCCATGAGCCCCAGGCCCTTGTCCAAGGCCCCCTCTGTTGAGCAGTGACCCGCCCTGGCTCTCCCAGCCACTGGAAGAGGTCTCCCCTCACCTTTAATGGACACCACATGGACCCAGCCTGCTGTCACCATATTAATCAAGGCCACAGTTACCAAGTATCTCTGATGTATTCGGCCCTTGGCTCCAGCCTTTTACATGATATCTTTATGTTTAGAATCTCTGAAGGGTATATGTAATGTATCAGAGATGTTAAGGACTTCCTGAAATCACACAGCACAAAGGGGCAGATCTGGGATTCAAACCCGTGTTCCCTCTCCTCTACCCTATGCTTCCCCCAGGTGCTCCCAGAGGCTCTTGCCCACCCTCCCCCCCATCAGATGGGCCCCCGAGTACTGATGCCTTGCCTGCCTGGGCTCCTGGGGTTCACCATGCCACCCTGGGCATCCTAATGCAACTCTCAGGAGCCCAGCCAGCTCTGTCGCCTCAACCCAGGCCCACCTGCTCCAGAACTAGGCCCAGCATGCCCTGCGCCCAAGTCCCTTGTGTTAGGAGAGTCTGGGGACCACACAGCAACATTCCCCATGAAAGAAAGTGATAGTTACAGGTATCCAGGTCTCCGTCTCCTTTGAGCAAATGTTCTACCTGAATAGTTACCACAGCAAAGGGCAGTATTATATTCATATTAGTATTAGTATTAGTAATAACTTCAGCAGCTAACAATTACTCAGCTCTTACCACGGACCCGACACTGTGTTTAATGCAGTATGTATATGGTCTCATTGATCAGCCCTGTGAGTTGGAAACCAGGGCACCCACCTTACAGATGGGAAAACTGAGGCTCATGGGGGTAAAAGTATTTGTCCAAAAACATTCAGCTCATAAGTGGCAGGATCGGAATTTGAAACTTGAAATCTTACTGAGAAGCCTCTTCGCTTTGTTCAAATGCTTTATTCCTGCACCGGGGACTTCCTCGTTGTTCAGACAAATGCTGTTATACGGCAATGGTGCTGCAAATTACTGGGTCTTCGGCACGGGGAGGGGAGCTCTGTAAAACGCAGAGGCCCAGGCCAAGGGCACTGAGGACTCAGGCAGCCCCGAGCCTGAGTTTTCAGTGAGTCGCTCTCTGGGTCTGACAATCACCCAGGGTTGAGAAGGACCGTTCCAAAGAAGAGCTCCGCTGCCACAGGATGACGGAGGACATCGGTTTATGTTGTAAGGAACCCCACCACTAATAAACACTTGTGCAAAATCAGCAAATGGCAAGTGGGGAGCAATCTCTCAACAAGGATGCCAAACCACGGTCACTGCTCAGAAAGCAGTGAGCACCTGTACACACACGGTCAGAATGAACTGGGACGAGGGGCGAGCAGGCACCAGGGCCAAGAAGCTGGAGAGGTTCCTCACCCAGAAGACAAAGCCATTAGTAAATCAGAGCATGGGAAAATATTCAACTTCGAAAATGATTTTTTTAAGGTAATATAACAGGGTGCCTTTTCAAGTCTGCCAAACTGTAACATAAACATTTTAAACTTCGCCAACTGTTAAAAAGCATGGCCTTCGGAATTAGCCCTACCTGGGTTTGACACCAGCCTCCCCATCCCCCAACTGTGTGGCCTTGGGCAGAGACATGACCTTCAGAACCGCACCCCCCCCCCAAAGGCGAGGGTCCCCAGAGGCGGCGATCTTGCAGGGCTGTTGCAGTAACTGAGACCGTGAACCCGACATGCGCAGCACCAGCCGTGGCCCACAGGGGGCACTGTGAACACAAGCCGTGGTCAGCTGCTACCACCTGAAGCTAAAGTGTGGCGAAACTTCCAGGTAGACACTGCCTGCCTTTTGCTAGAAATACAGATGAAGGACTCACACTCAGAACCCAGGGCCCAGGGCCCCCACCATTTCATATCAGACCAGCCCCAGCCACCCATGGTCCTTCCCCCTCGGGCCCTGGCCCCTCTGTCCCTGCAGGTGCCTCTTCCTGGTTGCCGGTCCTGGCCCCAGGTACATCCTTCAAAAACAGGGCTCTTCAACCTGAACAGGAACACTGAGTCCCCTCTAACTGAAATCCAGCCTTTCCTTTCACTGGGAATGAGTGTTAGCAACACCCATGACTTTGTCACCGGCGGAAATCAGATGTTTTCACATCGCATGACGGTGGCTGCACAGTCTCAGAATATGCTTTGCGCTTACCGCCACCGTGAAATCATGATGGTTATTAGACCTGCCACCGGATCGCGCTACCTCATGCGTGACTAAAGCCCAGGTGTTGCTGTATCGCAAATTTTTGTATTTTGGTAATTATAGTTTAATACATTGCTTTCCTTTGTAATCATGCATATGTTATGTTATGCCCTGGAAAGGGACCTGCAGGCTTCTCCAGACCACCAAAGGGGTCCGTGGCATATAAAGGGCTCGGAGCCCCTGCCGCAGAGCCTCTGCACTGGGTTGCGTCATTCTTTCCACTTTGCAGATGAGAAAACCGAGCTTGGAGAGGTCAGGTCACGCGTCCAAGGGCACCAGCTAATGAATGAAGAAGCATCAATGTGACCTGGGCATTTTCCGCAGCCGGTGACTAACCCCTCCCCCACATGCTTCCCCTGCAGCCTTGTGTTGGGGACTAAGAACACAGGGCTTGGACATGACTCCTATCCCCCAGGAGGGCCCTGGGGTGACAATGGGGAGACAAATCCCTCCATAACCCTAATGTGGGATCGTGAGCCTTTTTCCTTGCAGGCTGCGGCAGATGCCCTGGTCCAACTCCTCTTCGGGGAGAGGCGCCCAGAACGATCCAGGCTGGGGCGGGGTGGACTCAAGGGCTCAGTTGGGATGTACTGACTTCGGTGGCTGACAGCAGGTGGGGATGGGGACAAGCCCCTGAAAGCAAGCCCAAGAGAGGGTCCCCAGAGTCCAGCCAGTAAAGACAAGGCTGTGTCCAGGCTGGGAGACTGAGGGACCAGGGGCAGAATGCCAGCTAGCCATTTCACGTGGAGTTAGGGGTTCAATAAATGCTTGTCAAATGAGTGAATGAATGAATGAATGAACGAACAAGTAGGTTCAGGCTGGATGGCCAGTGTTGCCCTGTGTGAGCAGAGTGATGACCACCCCCAGCACATCATTAAACCTCTTCTGGGTCCCTCCTGGCAGGGCCTGGCCCATCCTCACTCCTGCAAAAAAGTTACTCCTCTTGCCTTCAGAAAGCCTGAACCCGGGAGACCTTCCCTGGGATGGTGAGGAACCAGACCTGGGGGGAGAGAAGCCCCTCAGGTTGGGATGACAAGGGTGAGGAAAGACATGCGAACCCCTTGCACCCCACGAGCTGACTTGCCCCCCAACACAGCATCCCTCCTATGAGAGTCAGTCCCTAGTGTCTTGAGCTCCAGACTGCCCCCCACGTCCCCATTATCAGGGCCCTCATCCCACAGACATGTGTTGGAGCCGACTACTTGTCAGAGGGTGTCCTCGTACCGGGGACACAGGAGCGAACAAGAGACATGTTCTCCTCTCATGGGTGGGGCCTGGGCAACAGGGTGGGGGCAGACAGCCAAAGACACATGAACAAGTGAATGAAGCAAAGAGCCTTGTAGTTGGGGGTAAGTTCTGAGGGGCCAGTCCACGCAAGGTGGGGAGGTAGGGTGACCCCCACACTGCCATTCATTTCTCTGTTATAAGGCACGTGGTTCTGCAAAACATTTAAATCGCACCTGAGGCCCTTTCTCCCCAAGTCTGCAGAGATGAATTGCATTAAATTCATCACCTCTCACTAATGTAAACGACCATGCTCTGCCTGGATAATCTTCGCCGAGAAGGAAATCAAACTCGATAACCAGGTCAGACCCAAAAAAGGAAAGACCTTGAATTGCACGGTTCTTAAAAGCACTTAAAAGGAATTGAATTAGAACTGAGACCAAAAAAAAAAAAAAGAGAGAGAAGAGAAAGGCCCCTGAATTCAACTCCCGCTGACACCAAGTTAGAAAAATAGCTGAAGGAAAAGGATGTAGCCCATCAATCAAGATATGATCGTTTTATTTTTTTTTTTAAATGAGAAGCCTTTTGTTTTAAGAGGAGCAGGCTGGTAATTTGGAGGCGCGGAGGCAGCATCAGAGCAAGGAGCTTTCATTTTTCCAGACAGAAAGGGTTTGGCGGCTGATAGAGAAGTTGAGGGCTGCATAATGAGAGCCCCCTCCGCCGAGTTCCCTGTTCCTAAGGAGGAGAGGGGTCTCGGCCGTCGGGCTGATTGACAGGAACCCAGGTAGGGCACGCCGAACCAGGGATGCACGGCCTCTCCTTTGCTGATCATCAAAGCCGGCCGAATGAGACCCCATCTCTCCTTTCTGATTCCTGTGTACCAATCTGAGGCGCTCAGATGAAATGTGTTACATTACACCAGCACCAATAAGTCACACTATCTGTGTTGTGACACATTGAATATTACTAATTGTCAATCACAAACCGCAAGTCTTGTCAAGACGCTCCCTCCTCGACGGGCTGGTTCAAACCTGCAGTGATTTTTAATCAGGTGTTAATACCACAGCATCTGTCAGTGGACGGTGGGTAGCAGGCAATCAGGAGACGGGAGCGTATGACACGGCAAATTGTAATGTTTTCATTTGCTGTTCTTCCCAATCGTCGGTGGGGTTTCCGTCAGCCTGCAAAGTGCACTGACATCATTGCAGGTGAACTTCACCGTGGATGAGGGGGACAGCGGCTGGGAGGGCTCCCATGGCCAGGGTGCCCCGCCCTGCCCTGCCAGAGAGGGTGTCCCCATCCTCCTGGAGGACCAGGGAGAGAGCAAAGCTTGGGGTCTGGGGCAGGGGAGCCCCCACCACCAGAAGCACACCTGGATATTAGGACAGGTGGTGCTTGTTTCCATGGCGGGGCAATGGGAGGTGGGTGTGTAGCCTGAGGAAGGCAGCTAACGGGATCTCCTCACACCCCCCACCACGGGGAATATGCCTCCACCACCTCATCCGGGAGATCAGACCCCAGTGCCCAGCACTGACTGGATCGCAGAGCTTCGACATGAACAAGAATTGGCCAGAGCTCTGATTTGCTTTTCCTTTTTTTTCAGCATTTTCCCTGGCTCAGCTCAGGGCTTTTCTCCTAGGTCGAAGGAGTCCCTGTCTCTTGTCACTTCCCTCCGATCCATGCGCCACCCAGGTGGCCGGAGTCATTGTTCCCAAAGCTCAGCAGCCTTCCAGGGCTCCCGGGTGCCTGTGGGCTAGACTCAAATCCCTGGCCGGGTGCCCCACGTGAACACCCCCTGGGGCGGAGGGAAGGTGAGCGCGGCGCTGGACACGCAGCACCGGCAGGGCACGGGACAGTCACAGCGTTTCTCCCCTGACCACCCAGAGGGACACTGTTCCCATGCCGAGGAGAATGCGTCCCTTTCCCATCTCGTCAGCAGGTGGTGAGGCCCCATCAGCTCCGTGTGCTCCAACCCAGCCCCAGTCCAGTCTCAAGATCTGACCCCACCTCTTCTTGAACAGAACTGGGTGAGCCTGCGCTTCAATCTACAGCATTTCTGAATCATTATGACTTTTGCTTTCCTTTCCCAGAGTCTTATCACCCAGAATCTGGGGCTGATCCAGTTCTCAGCCCCATTTTTCTTAAAAAACAAACCAGTATATTGGCTGAAAGGAGGTGAAGGGGCTAGACGAAGAACACATATGCATCACCCCTGGGCATGAACAACGGTGTGGGGATTGCCTGTGGGGGAGGGGGCAAAGAGGAAAAATTGGGACAATTGTAAGAGCATAAACAATAAAAAAATAAAAAATACAATTAAAAAACATCAGTGTATTAATTATCTAACCGTGTGTAACAAGAGACTTCAAAAATTAGCGTAAAAATAAGCAATAAACATTCACTGCCTCTCGGTGCTGGAAGGTCAGGAGTCTGGGCTCTACTCGGTTGGGTGGTCCCAGCTCAGGGTCAGGCTGCTAACTAGGCTGCTGGCTGGGCTGCCGTCAGCTGGGGGCCGACTGCGTCTGGGCCCACTCACGTATTTGTGACTCTCAGTCCCTCAGCCATGGGTCTCTCCATAAGCTGCCTCAATGTCCTTGTGAGTGGCAGCTGACTTGTCCCAGAGTGAGTGATAAGAGAGAGAAAAACCAAGATGGAAGCCACAGTCTTTTATCAGTTAATCTTGGAAGTGACAAACCATCACTTCTACCATATTCCATTGTCACACAGACTGGTCCAGCAGGGGAGGCACCACACAGGGGTGAATACCAGGAGGCGGAGCTCACCGGGGGCATCTTGGAGGCTGGCTACCATACCCAATTTGATGCCCATTTCTGCTTCCAAGAGACACCTGCTATCTGTGAAATTCAGGTACATACAGCCTCGAAAAGAAGACATTAGTACCATTTGAAAAATAAGGCCAAAGGAGTGAAAAGCCCTCAGAACAGAACAGGGAACCCAGAAACCCAGGTCTACCACGTGAGAATGCCTCCTGCTCAGTGCACAGCCCGGAACAAGTCACCGCCCCACCGCTCTCGGTGGCCCCACGCGGACAGTGAGGATCTACTGGGTGATGCTGAGGCCTCTGAGATCCCGTGGTCCCGGGAGTCTCAGCTCTAGGATGATGCTCCCGAAGGCCTTGAAGGAGCTCTGGGTGAGGGCAACACCATTAGAGACCAGCTTCCTCTCCCGGGGGACCACTTTGCAGGGATCAGCGCCACCCAGTCTGGCCTGGTGGTCCCTCTATCACTCTGGTTTGGAGCTCCAGGAGTATAGTGTTCACAGCACGTGACCTGCTGGGCAGGAACGGGAGAGGTGAACGAAGGATCCTGGGCATTGGAGAGGAGAGCAGAAAGCCATCCCTGCTCATCCGCTCAGACCCCTTCCCTGAGGATCTGCCTCTCTGAGCCCTGGCCTGAACTGGGCAGGGGTCCCCAGGAAGAAGTCTGGAGAAAGCCTCACCTTCAGGGCCAATGCCAGCTCATCTATTGGGTCAGATCATGCGCCTGAGTGTCCGCCTTGGCTGCCCTACTGCCACTGTCTGGCTGTGCTCCACCCCCTGCCCTGCCAGGGCCCTCCCCCAGTGCTCAGAAGCAACAGAGGCACAAAAAGAGAGTCCCACCCGGGGGAGCCCATCATGTCTCCACAGGCTCTGGCCACCCCAGCTGGTTTCCTGTGCACACAGATGCAAAACTTCGTGAGCACATGTGGACACAGACACACACATGCATGGCACACTCAGCCCGCCCACCCCCAGACCCCCAGGGACCCCCTGCTCCCCATAGTCCGTGTGGGTGAGAAGCACCGAGTCACTGTGTGGGCAGAGGAAGCTCAAGCTTACAGGTCCACCAAAGCAGAGCTACTTTCAAATAAAGAGGAAGGATGAAAGAATTTAGAATAAATTTAAATAAATAAGCCATCATGGGGGCAATTGGAGATTGGTTGGATCTCTTACACTAGACTTAGAGTCGAGCACTGTTTCTGTTTTGAATCTTACGTGCCCCCTCCCTCCACGCTTTTCGGTGCTCAGGGCCTCTCTGAGTCCTAATCAGGTCTGAAGGGCAGGCCCAGCCTGCTGGCCCTCTCCAGCCTCCAAGCGCACACCGCCCGGCCCAGCCAGGGACACTCTGTCTGCAAAATGGGCTCACGCTGTGCTGCCAGCAGTCCTCCCTCCACGGTGGTCTTTCCACCTGAAGGTGCAGCTGCCACCTCTGGAAAGAGTGCAAATGGATTTATTACGCTCAGATGCAATTTTGCCGCCTGACCTTGGAGGTGACCCATCATCACTTACTAAGTTGAACCCAGACACCTCATTCTTCTGCTTGTTGGAATGAACCCTAATGGCCTTGAGTCCCATTGGGTGAGTTGGGGGAGGGGAGTCATTAAAGCGCAGAGCCCTCCCAGGCACAGAGGAGGTGAATCAATAAGACTCACCTGGCTGGGAGGGGCCCTGAACAAAAGGCCCCAGCTACGTTCTCAGGGTCCTCCGTCTGGGTCCATTACCACCATCCCTGGGGGTGTCCCTCCTTTAAGGCCCTCCTGCCCGCACCGCAGAGCTAAGCCAGGCTAGCCTCTCTGGAGAGACTTGAAGACGAAATGACTGAGAACTAAAGACAGGCTGCAAAGGGCCTGAAAGGAATCAAGTTTCTGAAGATTCGCTTTCTAGTTTTGAACTAAACCCATCAGCTACCGAAGGATCCTTCTTCCTACTGTCCCCTAGGGCTAGCTCCATCTGCTGCATCCCATGTCCTCCAGGACAAGCCCTTGCACACTGAGGGTTCAACCTCTCAGACCCAGTGAGGTCTGGGTCTTCCCTTCCGGCCTGAGGACCTGGACGGCCATGAGCCCTCACACATGGGGTCCCTAGCTCCACCCAGCTTAGTTCTGGCTGTTAGGTTTGGCTCAGGCCAGTGACTCCCACATTCAAGGAAGCTGTGCTGGTTGGTTCTTTTTGGCTGGAAGTAACAGAAACACATCCAAGTGAGCTTAAATAGGAAAAGGAAATGCAGTTTTAGGATCCAGGGATGTCTCCTAGAACCTAAGGGCTCCCGAAGACCTGGAGCTGGGACCTGGGCTTCCTCTGCCTCCTGTCTTTGCCTCTTCCCTCTCCATCCCTGCACGCCAGCCATCCTGCCTCTCCAGGCCACAGGGAAAAGGTGGCTGCCCCACTGCTCTTGAGTGTCCCCATTGTAGACCCAGTTATCCGCTAATACCCTATGATCTTCCGAGTCCAATTCTGGATTCATAGAGGGAAGACTCAGACTTGCTGAGTAGAGATCCAATCAGCTGTGGCCAGAGGGTAGGGCCAAGTAGCATGAATATTGCCCTGGGGATACAGGTCTCAGAGAAGAGTGACCACTGTGATCTGAACCAAGTTTCTGCTGACATTAGTCCAGCCAGGATAGAGCCAAGGCTACCACACTGTTACCACTCCCAGACCATCCCACACCCACAGGGAGAGAAACACACTTATAGGAGTAGGAAGATTCTTTCTTGTGAGCTCTGAACGTGTTGCCACCTTGGGACACAGGGTCACCATCCCCACCATCCACTCACAGGGGAGAATGGGGCTGCAAGAAATATCAGAAATACTACCACAAAGGTCCAAGCTGGAGGAAACCTTAAAAAGTCATATGGATGATGCCAGAGAAGTGTGACTTGTCCACGGTCACAGAAAGAGTAAGCGGCTACGGTAAGACTAGGACTTGCATCCTGTCCAAAGAGATGAGCTTCCCAGCAAGAAGGATTCTCTGCAACAACTGTGAGCCCAGAGGGTTTGTCAGAGGCCATCGAGAATTGCCGGAGGCAAACTAAGGGTCACGCGTCTCTGTTGATGGAAATGTGTGAGGACATTTCCAACTTCTCTCGAGGGAATTTAGCAGGAAACAGGGTGCACCTGAGCCTTGATTCCATGACAAGCCCTGTCCTGCCCCTGTGCACCATGCAGCAAAAGGAGGGATCGCATGCATGCACAGGCATGCACAGGCATGCACAGGCTGATCTAGTTGATAAGCCCACTGAGGTTGCAAGCACCCTATGCAGACTCCAGCTGGGAGAGAAAACTTAGCCTTCTCCTCTGAACTGAAAACCCACGAAAAAGTGAGTATGACTCTCTGGATTCAGAGAAATCAGTCTGGTCCCAAAGAGTCAGTAATTTCCAAAGCAAAGCAGGCCATCAAAATAGATCTAAAGTTCTCGGAAAGCTCCTCAGAGAGAGGGCATGCGCCAGGAGCTGTCCAGAGTCCTGACCGAGCTGGCCCTGTCTCTAACCTAGCCCCAGAGCCTCTCTCAGCATCCTCCTTGAAACTCGCCCTGTTGGATGGACCAGAGGGCTCTTGGTGGAGCAGTAACCCTACAGACTGTGGGGCAGTAGAGACAATGAGCACAGGTTGCCCCTTGACCAGGCTCTGGGCCAACAGGGGCCACTCACTTCTGACTCCTTCCAGGCTTCCTCTCAGAACCTTCCCCAACCTCACCCGAACAATGTCGTGAATTTTTCCTCCTTGATGAACTTCAAAGTCTTTTAATGACTCTTCATAAAGGAACAGTGGGGCCAAAAGTTGAGCAAAGGAGATGATTAAAGTACCTTATTAAAAGCAGCCTTGTAGAATTCTCCACATGAAAGCAAGCACCATTATGAGGGCTTATCCTTATAAATGACGCTTCGCTTTTGCGAACATGCTGAAACCTGATTAGAGTGACAAGCACTGACTGATACTGCAAACCTGTTAATAACATGAAAATTAGAAGAGGCTCATGCAAAGAAGGGAGATTAATTTAGCCGGAGTACATCTCGCGCAAATTGCAAAGTTGTGAATATGTTCTCAGATAATGAGCCTTCCCAGTCATCAGCTCACTTGTCATTTTCTGTAATTAATGTTAAGGAAGACGCCTTCCTGATGGTTCGTATTACTCATATACCAAGAAAATTTCTTCAGAGAAATAATTTACATTTATTATCATCGGTCTGTTTGTGTGGTTTATTTCGCGCCGGAGTAATTTATTGCAGGACCGTTTGCCATGCCTTGATTAGTCGCTCGTCGGGACGGGAGGTAATTTTTTTTGCGTGATGGCGAAGTCTAAAACTTGACAGTGGTGTAACACTCCTCCTCGTCTCCGGATGCATTTCTGTCGCTTAAATAAACTTTGGGGCTGAGGGCCCCGGGCTGAGATGAGGCCTTGGCGCACAGCGTGCCTGTTTCAGCGAGCAACAGGGGATTCAGTGCCGGGATCTTCTGGAAGGTTCTAGAGCACCTGCCCCCATCGATGGCCCTGGCTGGAGCTTGAAGAGTTGATGTCACTGTTTTTCCTTCTGCTCCTGTGCAGGATGGAGGAGGTTTGCTCTGGGCTCTCAAGTATACACTGGCCTGCTATTTCTCTTGCCCCACCTGCCACCTTCCATTGGAGACGTCTGTGCACTTGCTTTTTGCCCCATACCTGGTTGTAGATTCCTTGCAAATGGCTAATTGTAAGAGGAAATGCTGCAGATGAGGTTTTGCTTCCAAGGACAGGCAAATCTTTAACCTCACCTCGAAATGCATTCCCTGTCAGCATAGCACTCATAAACTCACCTCCCCCACTGCCATGCCATCTCTTTTTGAGGTCCCACCAAGACCCAGAGCTCTCAGAGGAGGGGGTGACATGGCAGAATGAGACCCTGATAGAACAGCTCTGAATCCATCTCAACAATGACACCTCAAGCCACCATTTGCTCCAGACTTACACGCTATGCACTCTGCGTCCTCAAGCAGCTAGGCTGCTGGGGCCGAGGCTCTCTGGGAGAAGTCATTCCCTGCTCTCTCTGTCTGGCTTCCATGGAGCCTAAACAAAACAGCCCTCATGGGTGCTTAGAGTGCACCATCCAGCGTGCTGAGCTCTTTGGGCACGTCAGTGCATCGCATCTTTGCAACTGTGGGAGGTAGGTATTACTGAGACTGTCCTACATGGAAGAACACGGGGTTCGGGAAGGTAAGCACTTTGTGAAAGGGCTCAGAGTGGATGCGGAGAACAGCAGTCGTCAGCACCATCGTTGCACGCACAGCCACTGTGTGCTGAAGTACCAGGTCACGTGTTTGGCTCAGGCTCCTGGGAGACAGGTACCATCGCGATTCCCCTCGTACTGATGACAAAGTTCAGACTCAGAGTTCAACTCTCTTGCCCAGCATCTTATAGCCAGTAAGTAGAGGAGCCGGGTCTGACACGCTCCAAAATCACGTCCATGCCCACTCCACCCCATTGCCTCTCTAGAAACACATTACCCCAGCCCTCTCGCTGGGAGCCCACCAGAGCCTTTGGGCCTCCTTCACACCCCCTCCCCCCAATCTCCTCATTTCCTTCCCCGGGTCCTGCCAATCTCCCCAGCAGGGGTGGCCCGGCAGTGAAATGCACAAACAGAGGCAGTTAGCGTGAGTTACTGACCCCTGCACTGCAAATGAGGCGAACGACACAGATCAGGGTTCGCAGACAGAGATAATGATTTTTTTTTATTGGACGTCTTCATCCCGAACCGGTGGTGTGGCGCTGGGCCGGCCAGCGGCGCACCGCTGGTGTCGGTTAATGATAATCTATATTTATAAAACGATAGTCCGTCAAAGTGGAGTGAATATTTTAGAAGCTGCGGACAAATCAAATTGTCTTTGTCAAATGGGCGCGTGCTTGGGCGCTGAGCGTGTTTTATGGCTCTTTCGGGGTGAGAAGCAAAGGGTTCTTCTCCCCAGCTGGAGCGCGGGTGCTGCCTTCCTCGTTGCGGCGGAGAGAGGAGGGCTGTGTTTCCACTATTTTAGAAAACCCAATGAGCTGTGGAGATTGACATTAGCGCCAGAGAATTGTACTTTGTTTGATGAAGTTAACAAATAACGTATGAGACGACATATGTGGTGTCTTTGTGGGAAAGAGTCCATTTATATTTGGAGAAATAAATTAGTTCCTTTGGAAGTCTGGGAAGGAAAGGAGGGGAGGAGAGAGGAGATGGGCCGAGGGCCCTGGACTTGAGAGAGGAGATGGAGGGAGGGGGCGGGCTGCGGTGGGAGGAGGTGTGTGTGTCTTGGACCTGGACCCCATCTCCAGGGCAAACAGAGCCCCTTCCCCCAGGGTCAAGAACTCCTGCCATGCCACAAAACCAGCTGGGCAAGTGACATTGCCTTTCTGAGCCCCAGTTTCCCCGCCTGTCCAATGGGGAAAACAGTACCTCCTCCACGGGACACTGTGAGGATTCAGTGGCCCCGCCTGAGCAAAGCCCCTCCTGGTCACCAGCACAGGGCTGGAGCTTAAATGCCTGGGAGTCCCCTTCCTCTGCCCACACGGGCACATGTAGCAGGAAGCCAGACCCCAGCCTGCTAACACCTGAGCCCTGACCTGCACCTACTCAGGACCATATTTACACAAGTAGTAGCTATCATTTACGGGGGGTTGCAAGCGCCGGACCAAGCACTTTACAGCCAGTATTCGATCTCCTCGAGACTCTGTGTCAAACGCCGTCTGATAAAATAACGCGAGCCATGTACATAATTCCTAAAAGGTAGAAATGGATGAAATTACTTTTAATAATGTTTTATTTCACCCAATAATGCAAAATATCGCCTTAATGTATAATCAATATTAAAAATATTGATGAGGCGTTTGACATTCTTTTTCATGCAAGTGTGTGCATTTTCCACTAGCCGGACATCTCGGTTAGGACTCGCCCCACGTCCACTGCTCTACGGCCCCAGGGGGCTGGTGGCTACTGTGTTTGGCAGCAAAGTTATAGACCACGTCCATCATTGTAGAAACTTCTACTGGGAACTTTAGAAAGTAGGTACAATTATTATCCCCATTTTTAAATGTGGCAAGAAACTCGGTGAGGCCCAGGGTCACACAGCTGGTCAGTGGCAGAGCCAGGCAGCTGGGTCTGTCTGTCACCAAAGTCCATGCTCTTCTTAGCTACACTGTCTCTAGAAACCCTAACCTCTGTGTCCCCCAGGGCAGAAAGGGACAGCTGGGGATAAGATGACCCAATCCTGGAAGAGAGACCCCAGGAACAGAGGGAGTGAAATATGCTTGAAAGTAGAAAGTCAAGCAAGTACTGGGGCCCCTGGGAAGAAAGTTGGGGGTACCTGGAAACTGGGTCTGGGCCTGAGAAGCAGACACAACCATGGGAATGTCCGTTATGACAAACATTCTTAATTAATACCTAATCCTTACTTTGCTTTCTCCATTGCAGATGCGGTTAAACATAATTATTTCTCTTAAACTCATTCATTCCTCAATATGACTGCCTTCTGGGCCCAGCTATGCCTGCTTCTAGGATGATAAGACTTGGACTGTCAGCAGACACCTTAACCTGCGTCCAAATCACATTCTGAGCTTTAAACCTGGGAGGCTGAGTGATGAGGAAGACCTCAGCCTAGGCCTGCAGCTCCCAGCCGCTGGGCAGAGTTCTGCCCTCCTTCCTTTGCTCCACACACGCGCCCCTGGATGCCCCTCTTACTGATCTGCCTGGTTCCTGCTCACAAAGTGTCCTGAGAGCCATGTTCATCCGCTCTGGACCATAGCCATTTGGCTGTGGACTTCTGGGTACACAGACCCTCCGAAGGCCCCCAGTTCTTACCAACTGCCCCATCAAGCCTGGCGCCTAGATAAGTCTGAATCCAGCATCAGCCAACCTTCCACCTCATCGGTTCTCTCAGCAGTATGTCTACAAGATTTTTTCAATGCGAAAATATCATTTTCACCTAAAAATTAATAACAACAATTTACTAAATACCATCCAGTCAAGGTTTATATTTACCAAATTGCCTGATACATTTTTCTAGTTTGTTTGAATTAAAATCCAATAAAGTCCATATATTGCAACTGATGGACATGTCTCTTTTATTTCTAAGTCTCTGGCTTCTGCTCCGTTCTTTTGTTTCCTTGGAAAAGTTTTGGTGAAGAAACCAGATCACTTGTCCTGTAGAATATCTCACTCGTCTGTATTTTGCTGTGTGCATCCCCACGATGTCATTCAGCCTGTCCCTCCATCCTCTCTATTGCCTCCGAGTTGGTAGTTAGTCTACAGAGTGATCGGGTTGCATTTTATTTTATTTTATTGGCTGCACTACTTTATCAGTGGGGTTGCCTACTTCAACAAGAGACGCATAATGTCTGGCTATCTTTTATCTTTTTTTCTTGGAAATATTTGCAACTATTGAAGCTCATTGACTAGAGATCCATGATTTCATTAGAGTTGCAAAATAGTAACATTCTCATTTACGAGTCCTTCTTCACCTATCAGCTGGATAACTTCTTTACAGAGATATTTCCCTTCATCCCTTAATCGGTTACCTGATGTAACTTTCATGTGAATGGCAAGAAGATAGTTGATTCCTTCCCTTTATTTACCAGTTTTCAGGTTTGCTTCTGACTCCTTCTGATACAATCTTAGGGAGTCCTTTGCAAGACAGTCCAGGCTCATCATGTACATTTCCTACCCTGGACCTGGAATGAACCATTTCTCCAAGAATTAATCATGTCTCCTGGTTTCTTTGATGGCAAAATGCTCCTCAGAGACCACAATCTCAGCATTAGGGGTGCTCATTGCTACTGAGTTGTTCAACATTTTTAGTGCTTTTCAGCAGGCAGAAATAGGGAATGCATTTTGGGTTTTTTTCCCTCCTTTTAGAAATGGTCTAGATAAAATATATAATGAATTTATACTACTTCAGTTTCAAATTTAGAACTGCAAGGTTTTTATGCAACTGCATAGATTTTATATCTGTATCTGCTTTCTCCCATACAAGACCTCCTGGTCCTCAATGACGCCAGCGTGAATCCTTATCGACTCTAATTTATTCTATGCACCCGAATGACAGGCCAGCACTTCACCAACGATATGATTCCTGGAACTAATTTTAATACGAAAACCTACAGCCAAATTCCTGACTTTAAAAGTCACACGAGATGGTTTCTCTTACTGGGATTATGTTGACCACTGGACACACTTGTATGTCTGCCTGTCTCATTCACTTCCGATTTCTAAAGATTGTGCGTCTATATATATGTAAAATATTTATGTTCCCAAAACAAAATCTACTAAACAAGGAATATGCAAAGCAGTTTAGTTCTAGCTCTGTCCCCTCCCATCCCCTAGAAGTTTACCTCTAAGAAGCAAGTACCAGTCTCCTTTACTCCATAGATGAGGAAAAATGAGGTTCTGACAGGTTGTTATCCGTCTGAGATCACACAGATAGGAGAAAGAACTAGGGTTGGAACCTGGGGTTCCAGAAACTTCCAGAAGACAGGATTGTATCTATCTTATTCTCTATTGCATCCCCAGCACCTATGACTACAAAAACAACTGGTGAATCAATAAATGAATGATGATTGCTTTCCTATTTTAAATGATCTCATGAAAGGTTTGGGGGCCCATGGGAAGAAGTCGGGAGCCGTGGCTCTGACTGGCACCATCCGCTCCGGAGAGGCAGCAGGGCTCCACCAGCACCTGGACGGTAGCCTCTGAGTGATGAGGATGGGATGGATTCTCCTCTAGAGATGCGGAATTAGAGGCTCACCCTGACCACATTTTGTAGTAAGTGGCTTCTAATTTTGAAAGCTCTTTTGGCTGATCGGGAGCTAGGCTTGCCTAATAGCCTTCCTACCGAACAGGCGGGTGAAAAGCTGGCTGTCCCAGAAATACTCAGGTGAGGAATGACTTGCAGCGGAGACACTGGGTGTTTCCCTGCTCTGTGCTCATCGAGGACCGCCCTCCTGTGGCTGCCCCAGGGGGGCGCCACTCTCACTCTGTGGGCCCATCGGTTTTCCAGTGTGTTTCCTTGGCCAGTGCACATCTGTCCTCTCCAAAACTGTTCACTGAGCCAGTGGTGAGCTGGCCAGCATTTGAAGCCAGGAATACCTAATCCCGAAGCCTGTGACGGCCACTGCTCTTAGGCACCAGATCCTTCCCAAAGGACAGGAGCCCTGTGAGCTGCTGTCTCAGTGGGGGTTTTTCCAGGAGGATCATAAATCGCATTTGGGATCTCTTATTCCTGCTACTGCTCCAGTCACCTCCTGGAGACCCCTTCCTTGGGCGTCCCTCACACAGACCCCCTGCGGGGAGCGGCGGAGGGTGAGTGGCTAGGCTCTGTTCTCCTTGCTCACTGCCTCTAGGGTGAAAACCAGCCCTTGTGAAGAGCCGACATGCCCCGGGGCTCGGTGGACCCCCTCAGACTCAGAGCGGATCAGTGATTCACACAAAATGCTTGCCCCTCCCCCAAACCACACCCACTGGCAAGGACCTGGGCCGTGTGGTGTAAGTGGACAGAGCAGAGCCAAGCAGGCCAGTCCCGAATCCCCAGGAGGTCTCCTGGCAAGTCGTTTCAGCTTCCTCTCCTCATCTATAAAATGGGGATGAAAGGAACTTCCTGGCATGGTTAATGAGTTAAGAGATGCCCCCAACGTCCCAGGAGCCACCAGTCTGAGGACAGACGTGGCCCCTTTAATACAAATTCCCAGTCAGATTGGCACCAATGCCCACCTGCCATTGCAGGACCCCCCCGTCCCCCGCCGCACACACACGTGCTCATCAGAGAGACAAAGAACACATGTGTAGCACTTCCTGTGTGCCAGCCCCTCCATGAGCAGTCTGCAAAGAGCACCTAATTTCATTCTCACAGCAGACCCTGGAGGTAGGTACTACTAACAGCCCCATTGTGCGGAAGAGGAAATGAGATGCTGAGGGGCGAAATAACTTGTCCAAGGCCACAGAGCTAGGAAGTGGTGGAGCTGGGAATGGAATGGGGCTGGCTGGTCCCAAAGCCCCCAGTCCTGGCCAGTAGACTTGCCTCCTTCACCAGCGTCCCCACCTGAGGGTCTCTCAAGTGGAAAGCCAGTCCTCTTAGGGTTTCAGCCTCCTCACCTCCCTGCACGAGGGTGGTGTCCACCGCAGGTCTCCTCTGATGTCCACCTGTCCATGGCCCCTGGGTAAGGTCCCTGCTGGAGGGCACCCTCTGATGTGGCGGCTGCCAGAGCCCTCAGGGAGCAGGCACCTCCCTGGGGTCTTTGGTGGGGCCAGGGAGGATGGCGAGCTGCCTCCCACGTGGTGGGTGCTCCATGCATGGAAGCTACATTCTTGTTGTTCTTGAGATCCCCAAAAGGGCCTGGTGCGGCTCAGAACTGGGATGTGAACCCTAAAACATCTGGCCTACAAGCTCAGGCCTTGACTCAGACTGGACACAGGAGAGGACTTCCCTTCTACCCTGACACTGAGTGACGGGGTCCCTTGTCTCCAAAGTGCTGTTGCCAAGTCCGTCCCTCACTGAACATGTGGGGGAGTCTGTCCCCCCACCCCTTTGAATCTGGGTTGGTCTGTGATGGCTTCAGCCAACAGGATTTGGCAGAAGTGACGCCCGGCCGGCTCCAGGCCCGGCCTCTAAGAGGACCGGCTGTTGCTGGCGGAAAGCTGGGAAAGCTCACTCGGGGGAGGCCAGTTCCAGGTGGGAAGTTCAACTATATTCCCCGAGGAAACCCAAAGAGAGAAAGCAAGCAATGCTCCCCCAACTTCCTGTCTCAGCCCTCCCAGCTCAGGTGACCAGTGTGTCGGTAAAGCCACCACCAGGGACGTTTCAGCTCCTGTCAGTGCCATTCACAGAAGACCCAAGACCTCAGATGTATGGTCACCCCTGAGCCACCCCAGCTGGTCCCCAGACATAGGGACCAGAGGAGGGCCATATCCTCTGTGCCCTGCGTGACATGCTGGCATCTGCCTGAGGTCCCCACCTACGGAATCACAAACATAATAAAAAGGCAGCTTTACACCGCTACGTTGGAGGTCATTGGTTCTGTCACAAAAGATGACTAGAAGGGTAGGGGAGGTGTGTGACCAGCCAGCCCACAGGATGCTGGGGACCCCAGGAAGCAGTCACTCCAGTGCTATAGTCTTGGGCCCTGGCAGGAAGCCGAGCTTGGCGGTTAGAGGGGGAGGGGCTGTGCCAAGAAGGTGAGGCCATTACCACTGGGTTTCATTCCAGTTCCAGGGCAAGGACCGCCCCAGGGAGGGGCCAGCAGGACTTAACTGCTCAGTGTGTCAGTCCCCCTTTCCAGGTTCCCCCAAGGAAAGTCTCCACTTTATAGCTTCTGCCCTCCTGAGGACAGAATTGAGAAGGCCCACCTGCTAAGGAGGCCCAATGTGCTCCCCAGAGTGTGGCACCTGAGCTCACCTCTCCAGGGTTCCTGCAACCCCCTAGGTCTCCCAGACAAATGCTCAGCCTCTGAGACCCTGAGGGAGCCACCTCCTCCTTCACAGCCACGCTTCCTCAGGCCCATGTTGGGGGGGGGGGCGGTGGGGGGACTCACATACCCTGGTCCAGGCATAGGACCCCTCCCCCTGCCATGTGGCACTCCCCAGGAAGAGACAGAGATTCAAGGAGGTTCGATGTCAACAGTCACGGGGATGTACAGGACAATGTAAGGACTGTTACATCACAATAACTTCGTATCGTGACAGATGGACAGTGGACTTTTTGTGGCAATCACTTTGTAAGGTGCATAAATGTGAAATCTCACTCTGTTCTGCACCTGAAACTAATATAACATTGTATGTCAACTGTACTTTAATTCAGAAGAGCTTTACATTTCAGAATAAAAATTAGACATGAAAAAAAAAAAACAAAGAGCCAGAGACAGAGAACCTGATCAAGGTAAGGATGTAGGGGTGCAGATAGGCAGGCAGTGAAGACGGGATATACAGAGCGGGGCAGAGAGAGAGAAGGAAGACAGAGAGACAGCAGCAGCAGAGAGAGAGAGGAGACGGAGAGAGAGGGGCAGAAGCAGGAAAACAAATGAAAGCAGCGAGAGGCAACTGCAGGGAGGCGGAAGCCACGAGGACCAGGTAGGTGGGGGAGTGGCTCTATGTCCCCAAACATGGGATTCACCCTCCCCGCTCTGCCCCATGGTCTGCTGTTCACACTGCCCCACCTTCGTCTCAGGTCCCATGGCTGCCCCGCTGTCCCCCTGCCCCCCGCCTGCACGGATGATCCCACCTGTCCCAGGGTGTGCCCTCGGGTCACCTAGCGCACACCTCCAAGCCCGTCAGACCCCATCTCCTCTGGCTTCCTCTCCCCCACAAGGGCCAGTGCCAGGGCAGGGACCAGCCCCATCTGTCACCCAATCCTCTGGGCTGGGAGAGACAGTCACGGCAGCTGCAGGGCCAGCAGGGGACTCAGATCTGGGGTCAGAAGGGCCCAGAGAGCCATTGAGGCAGAGTGTCAGCCTCCCTCTCCCTCGGGTCTGATCCCCCCTTCCCCTCCCTCCAGAGGATGGAGGCGTAAAACCGAGAGGGTCCCCCTGAGCAGGCTCCATAACTCAGCCAGCCAGCGGAGGCCGATATTTAAGTCGCAGCTTACTTTGCTTTGTGTGAGGGAATTTATTAGCCTACCACATAAATGTTTTATTCATTAGGCTGCATAAATAATGCATGGCTGTTTCCATGGAGACTTAACCCTTCTGCTTCCAGAGCCCTGGCCTGCCCTGGCCTCCCCACCTTTGTAGTATCTGGCCACTCCCCTGGCTCTGAAAGCGCACAAGAAGAAGACCACCAGCAAAATACAACGACAATCAGTACTGCTACTATTACCTGTCACCTGCTACGCCTTCTTGGAGCCAGACACTGCCCAGTTCTCTACCCCTCCTTGGAGTCGCTGTCACACGTACTGCCATCTCCCTCCTGTTAGAGATGAGAAGACAGAAGCTCAGGGTAAGGGAGACCCTTGCCCAGGGTCCCACAGGGGCAGGAATGGAGCCAGGGTGCCTACCAGGTCTGACTGCCACCAAAGCCCAGCTGTTTGGACTCTTGTCCCCTCCTTCCTACCCAGCCCAGGGCCCCCTGGAATGTGTGGAAAGGTGGCTAAGAGACCCCTGACAGGCAAGAGTTGTCCCCTGTGCAGGCTTGCTCTGCCACACCAGGTGGACTCTCTCTAACCCCGCCCCGCTGCCAGGCTGAAGTTATGAGAACCAGCCGGATGAACCCCTGGGAACCAGTGCCGAAACCAAGACCACAAGACTTGCCCAAGGTCACACAGCAAACCCCGGCAGAGCGGGCCCTTGAACGCAGGTTCCCTCCTCCTGCTCTGAGCTGCCTCTCCTGGAACCTTCTGAGGTCCAAAGGTGACAGTGCTTGCCCCTCACTTTGCAGAAAGAAATTTGGAGGCACTGAGAGTAAGAGGCCGGCGCAGGGTCATCAGCAAATTGGCAAGGAGAGTGCTCTCCGGGAGGCCCGGGCAGGCCCCTCGGTCCTCCCGGTCACATCTCACTGCTCTGCTCAGTGAGCGCGGTCGCGCCCAGGCCACCTCTGCCCCACCGCTGCTCGTTAGGCAGCTTCCACGGGTGCCCGTGTGGCCCCTTGGTGATGGCAGTGCACAGAGGCCACCACAGCTCCCACGACCCTCGTCCACCAGCTTTCTCAGGCTTTGAAAACAGCAGAATCAGATATGGGCCCAGAGCTGTGCGTGGAAACGAACCGCTGTTGTCTGCCACTCGCACCCTTTGATGTTGCCGTCCTGGCTTTTCTCCAGCCCAGATGTGGGCGAAGGCCTCCCTGGCGCCCTGAAGATGATGTAAGAGCCTGGGAATCAGGCCAGGAGCAGCCCAAGGGAGAGAAACCACCCAGGCCACACAGCTGGCAAAAGACAAAACCCCGGAGCTTTACCCGGGGTGAGCATCCATCTGCCCTTCCTGTCCAGCCCTCCACTGCTGCCCTGCTGCCTCCCAGAGGGTGGAATGTGGGCCACCGGTGGGCAGTAAAGCCAGCTGCATTTTTAGGGGGGGGAGTTGTTTCCCTTTTAACTGTCTTCAGAGCTGCCCAGGTCAAGAAGAAAGTGTCTGTCTGGGGCCAGCGTGCAGGATGTCTCTCCGAGGTCACAAATCCCCCCTGTACACAGAGGCTGCAGGTGCCAGGCGGGCGCCCCCTGCAGGCTGCAGGAACCGGCTGTGTTTTCATCACGCTTCTCTCTACAGCGGTCTCCCTTTTTAAGCGAGCAATGCTGGTTTCCCACTTAATAACAGCCGTACAGCGAAGACATCCACGGCGCAGGGGGTCTGGCATTGCTCTGTGTTTGCTTCCTTAAGCTCATCTAGTCCTCAGGAAACCCTACGGGCTAGGACTATTGTCGTCCCTGATGAAGAAATGAGGAAACCGAGGCATGGAGTGGTCAGTATTATTCCCAAGTCACACAGCTGGTAAGTTCCCCTAGTCAGACTTCGGATCTGTTTCCCACAGGGAGGTATATTTTCCCCTTAAAATAGATTTTTGTAAAAGAAAAAGGTCAATTTGTAGTATGTGCTAAAAAAATAATCATACGGAGAGTGCACAGGTGTGCCCAAAACCATACAGGCAGTTAAAAGGCAGCCCTGCCTCGATGTACACACAACATCGTCCCCCATCGGCCCTGCCCCCCACACCTGGGGCCAATGAGAACCAGGCCTGGGACTCCATTTTCGCCACAGGTGGGGCGGGAGGTCAGCCATCCCCAGTCCAATCTGCACAGGGTGAGGAGAGCCAGGCCAGTCCGGCACCATCTCTGGGACTCCTCAGAACTCGCCACCCAGGGTCCTGCCATCGTCCCCATTCACGCACAAATGAAGCACCTGCGGGTGAAGAAGCCCCTGCCCTCCCTCACCTGCCGGCAGGTAGAGGAGTCAGGATTGGAAGCCTGGCCATCGGGCTCCAGACCCTTCCACACACTCGGCTACCATCACCCAGCGCTCCAGACTGTTCCAGGCACAGCAACTCCTAGGGATAAAACGGTGCACCCCATTTTACAGAGGAGAAAACCCGTCAGAAAGGTCAAGAGCATGGCCCAGGTCACACAGCTTCCCCATGGTGGAGCCCAGGTGCAGCCCAGACCTGACCCTGCTGTGCGCCCTGACTGTGGCGGCGCACAGGGACCACCCAGACGCCCAGGCCCCTTCCTCAGCCGGCCTTCCCAGGTCCAGCACTGGTGGTGCAGAGCCCTGCTCTTCTTCCCGGAGTGTGGGGATCCCCAGGTGCCCGAGCCCCAATAGAGTCCAGGGCCTCCCCAAGCTCTGCATGATGGTTAAACTCCTTGAAATCTGCTGCACAGCACCACCCCCACCCAGTTCCTCCTTCCACTCCCAGCAGACTCTGCCTGCCACTGAGCTTCCCCAGCTGCTCAGTTCTAGCCTCTGGCCCACATCTTCAGCTCCTCTACTGAGTCAGGATAACCAGCCCAGGGGGACCCAATGGTTGCCCAGCCACCCAGAGAGGTCACAGCCCTACCTGTCAATCCCATCATGCCACCCCTGCTCTGCTGTCCCTTTGGCTTCAGGGACTTCATGAGTTCAGTTCCATGTAGTCTCTGGGCCAACCATGGTCAGGGTAGGAAGCAAATCTGGGGACCCAAAGGGTCACAGGTCTTGGTGAGGGGGGCCTCCTGAAACCTCCTCTTCCCCATTGGGATGCTGGGTCCCCTTCTCCACTTCCCTGCCCAACATCCCAGCCTCTGCCCAGCATGGCTCCCTTTCCTCTCCCTGGTGAGGCCAGGAGCTCTGGGTCCTTATTAGATCCCTAGTAGGTGCTCAACAAACGTTTCTCGACATGAGAGGAAGGGAACTGGGCTGAGGAGAATTGAAGCATCAGTCCTTGGCTCACCGCTCCCTCTGTCCTTGAACGGTGACCCTGACCCAGAGCAGCCCTGTTTATGGGTCGCTGGCCACAGCTCCCTCAGACCATCCTCACCCTTGCCGGAAGGTTCCCACTAATGGGCACAGCCCCCCCTCCTCAGATAACCTCCGCACATCCCTCAACCTAGAGGGCTCGGCCCAACCTTCCCTTGTTCTTTCTCAGTCCGTAACGTCTCTGCTTCGGTTCCCTGAGCCCACAATCAGAACGTGGCTACTACATGTTTTTATAGCTACTTGGAGATATAAAGCATCCAGCCATGTAATATGAAAAATAGAGACATTTGAAGAAGGTATAAGAGACAAGAAACACTGTATATAGGACAATGACACCTCAGTCCCCTTCAAAGTAGGCACATTGGGATCTCACACGGTTCTCCCAATTGCCATCAGCTACCCCATCGTATTCTCCTGAATTTCACTGACAGTCTGAAATCTCTTCCCTTTCAAAGGTGACTTTAGTTTTAGGAAAAGCCAGAAGTCACAGGGCACCAAATCTGGGCTGTAGGGGGGCTGAGTCACCTGGGTGATTTGATGTTTCACCAAAATATCTGCACAAGACATGATGCGTGAGCAAGGGTATTGTCGTGACGAAGCTGCCAATCACCAGTTGCCACTAGCTGCAGCCTTCTGAATCATCCGAATAGTTTCCATGGAGGAATGTTCAAGCTTAACACAAAATCTGATGCCTATTCGTTGCCCTACTCGCTCAGTCATTTTGAATGTGACGGCCACACAGTACACATGCTCACTCAACCGCATCTACTGCCCCTGCTGACTAGTACAGTGAAGTCGTCATTGTTCGTGCCTGCACTTTCCAGTCCACTCTCCTCGGCTGCCAGGTCACATCGATGTCCCACGAACCGTTTTCATAATTAACAATGGCTGGACTTTTTCTGGACAGACCTCACACACACACACACCAGTTACCACGGTTGAGCAGTGGTTTCTGAAGCGTTTGTTTGATCAGTGTCTTAACTCCATGAGGCTAGCCCCCTGCACCAGGTGCAGTTCCTGGCACACAGTAGGCCTACAGGAAATACTTGATGAATGAATGAGTGAGCTACTTACTGCCCATGAGACCTTAGTCCTAGGAACAGTCTCTGAATTACTGTACCCCAAAGTCATCCCAAGAGACACCACCAGAAGTACTTGGGCCGGGGTCTTGGGTGAGGCCATCACCTCTGTGTGACAACTTTTTCGAGCCAGAAGTCACAGCCGCATCCAGCCCTGGGACTCACAGTTCTGACCACTGCTCTGCAAATGGACAGTGGGTCTCAGTGCTGACGTGGTCCTTGGGGCAGTGGCCACTCCGCTGCGTCCCTAACCCAGGCCCTGTATGGGCCTGACCTCTGCCTCCTGCGGTGTCCAGTTTGCCCCCTGTACTTGCCCCCCAATTTCCTCCCTCTGACCACACACCCCGTCCTCAGCAGGGCATTGTCAGGGGCCCTCTTAGAAGGACTATGAGTCAAGTTGCATCCCTCAAGTAGATCCAGTGAAGTGTTAACACCTGGTACGTGTGAATGTGGCATTGTTTGGAAATAGAGCCCTTGAAGATGTAATCAAGCTAAAATGAGCCGTACTGGATAAGAGTGGGCCCTTAATCCAATTCCACCCATCTGTATAAGAGGAGGAGAAACAAATGCCATGTGATGACAGAGCAGAGATAGGAGTGATGCAGCTGCAAGCCCAAGGGTGTCAGGGACTGCCGGGTCACCGCCAGAAGTTGAGGGAGGCGAGGACGGGTCCTTCCCTGGGGCCTTCCAGAGCCTGGCCGGCTGCCACCTGGATCCCAGACTCCTAGCCTCCAGAGCTGTGCAAGAATACGAGTCCATTTCTGTTGTTTTAAGCCACCAAATGCGTGGTACCTTGCTACAGCAGCCCCAGGACACTAATGGAGGAAGTTTCCTGTCCCTTCTCCAACAGGCCAGAGGCTGCTGTGGAGAAAGGCTTTGTCTTTTGCCCAAAGCCGGAGTGCAAGCCCCTCTCAACCAGTGAATGGTGGGGCGCTGTGAGGTCTGAAATGCAGGGATGTGCAGCAGTAGGCGTCTGGGATGGGAGGGGTGCTCGGGGAGCAGGCTGCGGCCAGCATGTCTGAGGGCTGTGACATTCTAGGAGCCTGTCGTTCCAGAGGCCTCACCTTCTAGAAGGGACACCAGCCTCTGTGCCCCTACAGCCTGTTCACTCAGCATCTCCCACAAGACTTCGGCCCTTGGGCCAAGCTGCCAGCTATGCAGAGCAGAGGAATCCTCAGGAAATGCCTTTCTGGGAATGAAAGGGACACAACCTAAGCTTTGGACCAAACGACTGATCCCAACAACATCAGCTACACTAGCTGACCCTGCTCAGGGGCAGGCGCTCTGCAGGCGGCACCGCGTTCCTCTGTCGGAGCTGCACCCTCGTCCCCACTTCACATGAGCAAACCGCAGCTCAGGAGAAGTGGCCTCAAGTTCCTTGCGCTGTTGGTGATGAAGCCAAATTCGAGGCTGGGACTTTCGACTCAAGCCCATCATGTAGCCCAGATTCCTCCAGGGATGAGGACACCCCGGGGATCCTGTGGCCCTGGACACCCAAAAACAGAGGAATCCTCATGAAGACGCATGGACTGAGATAGGTCATAACTTGGGACAAGGGCTGAGCTCAGGGCTGTGCTCAGCAGGGCACAACACGGACCAGGAGATGTCAGTCTCCGTTGGCTCCGGCCTCCCGCAGCTGCCCGCTGGGGCTCCACTGCACACAAGTCGAAGCCACTGAGTGCCTGGCCCAGTGGCAGCTCCCAGAGACTCATGCCTGGAGGAGGGGGTGCTGGGAAGGTGTGTCCGCTCCATGGATCTCATGCCCCGCCCCAGTCCCTGGTGTACCCATGAACTTCAACTGGAAGCCTCCAAGCCTGACCCTCACTGGCACTCCAGTTCACCACATGCTGGTCTTCTGGGGTCTCAGGCTGACAGCTGCCCAGTTCTCCATAGCCCAATCCCTCCGGTCTATGCCTAAGACCACTCCAGTCCTAGAAGCTATGCAGGCCACCCGGGGCCTTGCAAGCTATGAACTTGACTTATAGCAGACAACTCCAGAGGTGTCTGTCCAGCTCATACCCCCTTACTCTAAATATTGCCTTTTCAGGGATGGGGCTGGTGACCACGTTCAAGAGACAATACAACACAGTAATGAGGCGCACAGATGCTGTGAGCAGACTGCTGGGTGCAAAGTCCAGCTCAGCCACACACTAATTGCGTGACCTTGGGCAGGGCAGACTCTCTGGGCCTCATCTACAGAGTGAGGCCAGTAATATTACAGCCCCCACTTCACAGGAGTGTTGTGTGAACTAAACACATAAAGTACTTAAAACAGTGCATAGTAAGGGCTCAGTACATGTTGGCTGTTATCACTACCATCATAATTATTGTCATCCTCGTCAATATTATTATTACGATGTGGTTCCAGCCATAGCTGATTGGACCAGAGACGAACATCTGACCTGGCCTGGGCCAGTCAGGTTCTCAGTCCCGGAACATGGGATCTATCCCCGGGACAGAGGGGCACAAAGCAGCCTCAGCCTGGCCCAGCAAAGGGGAAATGCAGAGGTCAGGGGGCAGCCCTGATTGTCCACAGGCACTGACAAACAGAGAGCCACTTGCAGGGAGGAGGATGAGACAGAGTGGACAGAGGCAGAGCTGTTCCGCTGAGAGGCTGTTGGGCTCCAGACAGAGGGAGACGGTGGGTGAGGCTGCCTGGGACCCAGGCTGCATGGCCTGCCTAGTCCTTGAAAAATAATCCCCTTCTAGCTCAAGCCAGATAGAATGGATTTTGTTACTTGAATCCAAAAGAGTAGACTCATCCCAGCCTGAAGAGCAAACAGCGAGAAGCTGGTCGATGCTGGGAAAGACCTTGAGTCCTACAGGTGTGGCCATGCACACCTGCATGTCACGTTCACAGGCAAACAGGCCCTGACACATCATCCGTCCTCCCTGGCTGATTTTCCTGGCAAATACAGGTCTACAGTATCTCAAAGGTGGCACGGGGAACATCTCCCTGCTGACCAGGAGGGAGGAGCCGAAAGGCCAGCAACACGCCATGTCCAGCCTAGCTTGGGAAGGTCATGTGACATCTCCAGATAGCCCTCATCCTCATTCGGCCACTGGCTGGCTGTGTGGCCTCAGATGGATCACCTTTCTTCCCGCAAGCCCAGTGTCTCCTGTCCACTGTGAATAGTGTGCGCCCTGCCTGCCACTCTCCCAAAGGGAACCCTGGGAGGGGGCAAGGGACTACATTTTCTCAGCTCAGGTAGGGACCATGCCTCATGGATGGGAGAGGAGGTGACAGGTTACCCCCCCGCCCCCACACGCCGTGGAATCATCTTTCATGCACTGCTGGCTTCCTCGAGGCCCACCGCCCTCAGCCAAGGAGTCCCAAGCTCTCCCTCCAGAGGAACCAGCAGGACCTGTGAACCTTTGGTCCTGAGGACTGGGGTAGGGGTGCCTCTCTTATATGTCTTCACTTCTGAGGATCACCAAGTGGCACCAGAATGTCTCCTGCAGGCCAGGCAGGGCCCAGTAGACAGGAGCAAGGTCAGCCTGGGCCTCAGATCATGGTGGTGAGGCTCTGTGTTTGGGTAAACTGAGCCTCAACCATCTCGCCTAGAGCTGAGCTGTGCCGGGAACATCTCTTTAGGAGGAGGGGTCTTCACGTGGGTGTGTCTGTCTCTGACTTCCCTCCCTCTTCCCACACCAGTGAATGCTGTCACCAGGGACCTCCACACGGCCGTCAACGTTTCATCAACATTAATCAGTTCCTATCTGATGTTTTTTGCAACATTTCTCTTTACCAGCCACTTACCAGTTATTGAAACACTCCCTCCTGGGACTCTAAGACATCACTAGAGTGCCTTCCTATACCGTCTCCTCCCCAGCCATCCTTTCTCTGTCTCCTTCTGGAGCTTTCTCAATGGCTGGTTGTCCTCCAGGTACTGTCCAGGGACTCTCCTCTCTCCATCCACTCCCTGATGGTCTCACCCACTCTGTGGCTTCTCCCCCAAGCAAGGGTGCCCAGATCTCTCCAGCCCAAACCTTCTCTGGGGCCGCCGACCCAGGAATTCAGCAGGCTCCTCCACAGCTGCCCAGGGTGGCCAGAGGCCCCCCAGACCCAATGAACGTCCGCTAAACTCTCCCCTCCCACTGAAGAAGGGCGGTCTGTTCCCTATCTCAGTGAATAATGTCCTCCAGCCTCTGGTGACTCCAGTGATAAACATCCACAATACCGCACTCTCTGCTGCAAAGCAAACCCATTAGCTGGTCCCGGCTCCGCTGCCTTTAAAGCATCTCCCTGATCTGCACATCCCTGGGGCCACTGCCTCTGCTCAGATTCGTAGTATTGTTCACCTGGGCCTTCCTATCAGATGTGGATGCTTAATACATCTTTTAAAATAAATTAACCTAGTTTAAAGTCTGAGATACAAGAGCTATGACCTACCTGACCTGATCAGGAGCAGCTCAGACCGTAAACTGGAACCCAAATCCGAGCCCCGAACTCAGAAACTAGAGCTGAGGTCAAGAGTCAGGAGCAAAGTTATCTCCCAGAACTTAGGGTCGAAGCCCAGCACCGCACACCCTGCTCATTTTCAGTCGAAAGAGTCACATATGGCTCAACCCCTCCCACCGAGATCCCTTATTGTATTTTTCTCAAAGAAAAACAAGTGTCGATGGGGAGAGGGTTAACAGTTGATTCTATTTTTTCTGAGTGATTTTATCACTGTCGTTAGAACATTCATTGAAGTAAGTGAGGAATCCATCACAGGCTGACAGCAGTGTGCAGACTAATGGCTGTTAGATGGTAATAATTTTTAATATGATTTTTATTTCACTTAATTTCATATGTGCTTGACAAAAGGTCCCCAGTCACTGGGGAGCAGTGCGGAGCTGGGAATATGCTCACAGGAAGGTCTATTAAGCCAGGTGCTGGAAGCATTTCAAAGAAATAACTTTGCTGTTCGGGGGAGAGTCGCGATCTTGGTCAGGTGAAAGGGGCTGACGCCCGGCACCATGTTGGTGTCACCTCCCCTGACAATGGCGTCTCTACACCTCATGACACCCTGAGTCAGGGAGCCAGGCACTTAAGTGATGGGCACGCCCACACACGTGCACACGAACGTGCCGAGGCGCGTGTACGCAGATGTGTCCTATCTAATGAGCAGATACACAGTTGCACCCAATGAGTCACTGCAGGTTTTCAGGAATACACAAATAGGTACAGATCACCCATAAACACGTGCACTGCAAGGAGGAAAGGGGGAGGAGAGAGAGAACGAGAGAGGAAGAGAGAGGGAGGGAGGGAGAGAGAGAAAGAGGGAGAATGGATGAGAGAACTTGCTCCTTGGGTAAGACTCTACGTAACACCAAGGAATTAGCCTCTCTCTCGCTCTCGCGCTCTCTCTCTCTCTCTCTCTCTCGCTCTCGCGCTCTCTCTCTCTCTCTCTCTCACACACACACACACACACACACACACAGAATCACACAGAGAGAACACATAGATTTAGCCCCATACAGAGTCACATCCACACACATAAAGATGACCATGTACAAAGTGTCTCTCACAGTCGCCAAAATAGTCACGCACACCCGACCGAGTCTGTTCTACAGCTTGTGGCTGGATCATAAAGCCCATGGGGGTTTCTATAAGTTGTTTGGGTTTTTTGGGGTTTTTTTTTACTTTTTAAAAAGTCATCACTTGAGGATGTGCTTAGAGGGGAAGGGAGGGAGAGAGAGGGAAGCATCCATGAAAGGTTGCCTCTCATACACACCCCGACCAGGGACTGAAACCACCTAGGCGTGTGCTCTGACAGGGAATCTAACCCGTGACCTTTGGTTTACAGAACGATGCTCCACCCAACCGAGCCACACTGGCCAGGGCCAAAAATTGTTTTTAACTATTAAAAGAAGTGGTGGGGAGATGGACACTTGTGCCCAAAGGCAACGTCCAAAGGTGGCCGTGGGGCTGGGGGAGGGAAGAACCCTATTCTCTGCAGCCTCAGCTCCTGCATTCCAGGGCAGAAAACAAGGACAAGATGGCACAGTAATCAACAGCTAAGGAGGAAGCCCAGTCTGAGGGCAGCCCAGGTCTAAAGAGACCTGGGGTGGGGTAGGCGGGGCCTCGGGGTTGCCGGTTTGGGGCATCAGGCACTGTCCAAGATGGACATCAGAGCAGATTCCCAGGACCTGGGGGGATCCAGGCAGCTCCCTGATGAAGGGATCCCAGCCACAGGAAGCCAGGCTGTCCCTGGGGCTTTCTCCCACATCATCAGGTACTTGAACCAGAACATGGGGCCCAGCCCAGGAACCAAATGAAAAGAGGGAGGAAGGAAGAGATGCTACAGTTTTCAGGCCTATGGTGGCCTACCCACTAGACCCCAGACGTGAGGCAGAAAACAGACCACAAATCCCCTGGGAAGGTAAAGAAAGGTCCCACTGGCACACCTTGCTCCAAAACAAGGCACAGGGGAAGCTGAACGGGCTGACTGGGCCTGCTCTCCCTTGGCTCCCCGTGTAGGAGAGGAAGACAGCGCCTCCTCCCTCCACACCATAACCCACTGTGGCAAGGCGTCGTACAGTCCTGGCCACAAACCTGCTCAGGGAGCCTCTTGCTGATGAACTGTAAACATCCTCTTCTCTCCTTTTGACTCTGAGAGGTGCTGAGAGAGAAGATTCTAGAGTCAGGCAGCCTGAGTGTAGCCCTCACCTCCATCCACTCGCTAGCTTTGTGAACTTGGGAAAGCGATTTAAGCGGTCTGTGCCTCTGTTTCCTCATCTGTAGAACTTTAATAAGTCTTTACCTCACAGATAATTGTAAGGATTAAGTAAAAGAGTCTGCCTCTCAGAAAACATTACTGACTGTTATTATTTTCTTCCAGTTTCTTCTAGAAAGGGTGGGCATTGGCTTTTCCCATGTTCTCGTAGCAGGTGAGGGAATTCTTTGAAGGGTGGGGCAGTCACCCCATGATGCCACCTTTTCTCCAGACATTCTCTCTTCCTGCCTAGCTTTGGGCACCCGGTGCATGTAGGATTGAGGGAGGAGTCCTAAGTCACCCTATTGAGGTCAACTGCTGTCTGACCTGGATCCCCTGACACACTCGCATGGGTGGGGGGGCGGTGGGGAGAGGGAGAGAGAGAGAGAGAGAGAGAGAGAGAGAGAGAGAGAGAGAGAGGGAGAGGGAGAGGGAGAGGGAGAGAGATTTCAGACATTCTCTCTGTCCCTGGGTAGGCACACCTCCAAGGTGAGAAGCTGGCCTGGAGGTCATCAGCACTGCAGACAGCGTCAGGCCTCTACGCAGGGTTCTGACTGGAGAGTTTCTCTGTCTCCTGAACCCCACGCTCACCCCTGCCACACTAACCAGGAGGACACTTGCCTGGAGACAGAGAGCACAGGGAAGTGAGAGTTACTGGCTCAGTGGGAAACCCTGATCTGAAGAAATCCTTTTACGGAGGAGACTGTAGTGAGGTCCAGAGGCAGCCCTGCTTGTTTGTCCTGGGGCACCTCCAAGCTCCGGGTCCCTGACTGTCATCCGAGGCCGGGATCCACAATGGACTGAGACATGGTCCGAAGAGAAAGTCTTTGCCCACATTTACTGACCACAGACTGCGTGCCAGGGTCTGTGCTAAGCCGTGACAGGTATTCTACCAGTTAATTCTCCAACAAGCCTATGAGGTAGCTGCTATCACGCCCATTTGCAGATCAAAATCCTGGCATTAGAGAAGCTATTGTTTCGCCCAAGTTCACACAGCCGGAGGTGAAGGAGCAGGATTCACACACGTGCAGACCGTAAACCCAGGCAATTCTGTCCACCTTGGTTAGTCACGTGTCCATGTCTGGTGCCCACACAAGGCAAAGATGGGGCTCTCGGCAACATCTGTTAAATGATGAAGAGCTCCAGTGGTGCTGTCCTGGCTTCTTCATCGCTCTGCCCTCCAGCTGAGAGATCTGGTTTAGCTTCAGAGTTGTTTCCTCAGACACTGAGATGCACCCACGTTTCTACAGGCAGGGCCTCTCCTCCCCGCAGCCCCCCGGAGCCTGACGTGAGCCTGCATCGTCGCCGAGCAGGACTCGATGACATCCTGGAGCAGCGTGTGCCAGGAAGAGCCCTGCCCACCCCCACTCTTCAGCAGCAGCTGCCGCAGAACGTAATACTTGCCCCGTAAACGGCCGGGCTCATCATTCCTGTGGAGGCACATCCGCGAGGGGGGCATGGCCCATAGCAGTACTTCTGACTCGCAGAGCGAGAAGGAGTCTCCACCTCACCTTGTCTGAGCTCAGAAGTCATCCCAGAGACCCGGGACCCAGAGATTCACAGGCAGGTCACGATCCCCCTCAGCATAAGACGAGCCTTTCCAGAACCACGGGCGTCAAGTCTGCACAGAGGCAGGCCAGATTCCCACCTCCCACGGTGGAGGAAGTAAGAGACCAGACTGGCATCAATGACAAACAACCGTCCTAAATGACCATAAAATTTACCATAGCACCTACTTAGGCCCAGGGATCCTACTGTGGCCCAGGGACCTGCTTAGGAAAGCTGTTTGGGAAAAGGTTAATCATAGCGCTACCATATGACCCAGCAATTCCACACCTGGGTGAGCCAAGAGAATGGAGAACACGTGTGTACTTGGACACACTACAGTACAAACACTTGTACACAAATGTTCTCTGTAGCCTATTCACTGTAGCCAGAAAGTGGGAGCAACCGAAATGTCCATCAAATCATGAAAGGATAAAGAACATGTGGCGTGTTCATACAGGGGAGCATTATCCGGCAACAAAAAGGAATGAAGTACTAACATGCTACAGCACAGGGGAACCTCAGAAACATCACACTGAGTGAAAGGACCCACACACAAAAGGCCACACACATGATTCCACTCACAGGAAATGCCCAGACCAGGCAAATCCAAGGGGACAGAAGGTAGGTTGGTGCCTGCTGGGGGCTAAAGGGGCGGGGAGTAACGAGTGGGGACTTCATGAGCGTGGGGAGTTCCTTCGGGGATGATGAACTTGTTCTGGAATTAGGTGATGACCGCAGACTGGGAGGCTCGGTTGGTTGAAACGTCGTCCTGCACACCAAAAGGTTACAGGTTCGGTGCCTGGTCAGGGCAAATATGGGAGGCAACCGACTGATGTTTCTCTCTTTCTCTCTCTCTCTCTCTCTCTCTCTCTCTCTCTCTCTCTCTCTCTCTCTCCCCCCCCCCTTCCCTCCTTTCTCTCTAAAATCAAGAAACACAGCCCCTGGTGAGCGTTAAGAAAAAAGCCTTTGTTTGATGAGAGTCAGACTGGTCAGTGCCCCGAAATTCCCCTCACACACTCAGGGAGCCCTCAGAAAGCTCGGGGCCTCCGAGGACAGGTGGTCCCAGGCCCCGGCTGCTGCTGAGGGCAGGTGCTGGGCTGGCCCTGGATGGGCACCTCCTGCCACAGCACAGACATAGTCAAGGGCGCGGCCCGAGAGTCCGGCAGAGCCACACTAAAACCCTAGCTCCGCCACTCACGACCTCTGACCACAGGCATATGGTTTAACTCTCTGAGTCTCAGTCGTCACATCTGTAAAATGGGAGCTAATATCACCCATTTCACAAACCTGTGGTAAAAATTAAAGACGACCATCAGGCAAACTGCCTGGCATGGTGACAGACACGTGGTAGATGCTAAATACATGCGGGCCACCGTACTGTCGAGCTTCCCACTAAGACTAACCCACATCCCCAAGGGGCAAGAACTGTTGTCCCCGTTTTACAGATGTTGCCCGTGCAGAGGTTCAGGAATGCTGGGGTGCACTCCTGGGGGCTGTGGGGGATGTAGTTGAGGCTGGGGGCCCACTGGGGAGGCTGCTGTGGAGAAGCCAGTGAGAGACGCCGGTGGCCTGGCCAGTGATAGGAGGAATGGAGACAGCAAATGTAAGAAGCATTTAGAGAACGGGACAGGTCTGGATGACTTCCTGCTTGGGGTAAAGGAGAGGGATTCATTGATGACTGACCACTCCCAGGTTCTGGCTTAGTGACCAAATGGGTGGTGAGCCCAGCTGGTCCCTGAGTTCGGGGACACTAGGGGAAGAAGAGCCTAGAAAAGCAGGGTCGCCAGGAGAGCTCAGGGCTGTAGGCAGAGATGCGGGAATCACTCTGATGCAGGAGGGATGCCGGGATGGATGCTGTGATGCAGGAGGGAGGAGCTCCTGCAGGAAGCATGAGGAGAGAGCAGGCTGAAGGGCTAGAGAACTTGCCCCAGGGGATAGCCACAGTTAAAAAGCCAAAAGAGGAAGATACCCTAAGGAGCTAGGAAGATACTGTCAGGGAGAATGGAGCCCGTCTGGGGACCACAGCATTGTGGAAGGTACGAAAAGTCACAAAGAGAAGGGAGTGCAGAGGTGCCTGTGGAGCTGAGAGGGGAGGATGTGTGTCTGTAACAGAACCAGTCTTGTCTCAAGGGAGCCACTGGATCTGCTGGGGGGCATAGGGGAGACGGAGGGCGGTGAGCCAAGAGCTGCACAAGCAAGGGAGACTATGATGGCGGAAGGCAGACTGGGGGGTCCGGGGAGGGGCTGGGCTTTGTTTTCAAGATAGGAGGGCACACAGGAAAGATGCTAAGAAAGCATCGGAGGAAAAAAAGGGGTAGATTCTGGTCAGCACCCACTGAGACCTCATTCCCTTTGGGCAGTTAGCCCCTTCCACCTGGAGAACACAGGGTGCTCTCTCCATCCATCCACCCCTCTGTCAGAGCGCTGGTCACCAAGGATGGCTGCCCCTGTCTCTCCCAGTAGAACATGAGTGGCTCAGTGTCCTCTAATATATTTCTTCAGTCCCAGGGCCTGGTGTAGAGGGAAGGACAGAGAGCTGGGCAGGCAGTCTAGCAAGAAGTCAGACAGACAGACAGACCGACCAGTTGTCCGTGATGCATCCTGACAGCCAGGCAGACCAGCAGGCCGACCAGCAGCTGGAAAAACGGCCACAGGGGCAGGCAGGCGAGGCCACGGAGGCGTCTCCCCTCCCCGCACTGGTGCCCCAGCCCCCACAGCCCACACAGCCCACACAGCCAGGCCTGGAGCACAGATTTAGCTCCAAATGCTGACACCACCCTGCTATTGGATTTCTAATCACAGACTCCAATGTTCACGGGATAAATACACTAACAAACTAATTGTTAGCTCTGAGGTTGGTGCAATCAACACGTCCAGCATGAGATACGGTCCCCGGGCCAGCTGGAGTCCAGGCCATCCTGGGCCCGGGGCTCAGCCCAGTGTGGCACCCAGGCCTGCCGTCGGGGCTGGGTGGGCTGGGCGGCAGGGCGCAGTGTGCCCCGGCACGTAGCGTCACTGCCCCTGCCTGAGCCTCATCAGTGGCAGACATAAACTAACTCGGTTCCTGGGGACCCCAGAGGAGCAGCAGGAACTGTTTGGTAGAGAATTATAGCTGTGGGTGAAATTAGATGTACTCTGAGCCCCAAGGCTGAGAGAAATAAAAAGCATTTTAAATGGAGTGTAGAATTCATATTCCTCAGTCACCTTCCAATAAATAAATCTTGTACCATTTTTTTCTGTAAACAGTGGTTACACTCGGCTTCCACTGTCTCCACATGCCGTATGCCAATTGGCCAGAAGTGGCAGGGCCGTGCTGTGGTGGGAAGGAAGAAACCGGGGTGTGCCTGAGGACTGGGGAGACCAAAACTGTGGCGGCTGCCCTGGGGGAACCCCAATGTTAAGGAAGCACCCAGAGTAGCCCCCCAGGTTGTAGCTCAGCCCTAGTCACCCATCAAGAGTCCCCGAGGCAAGAAGGCTGAGATGAAACTCCCAACCCCCAAGTTTCGAGAGCCCAGGGCTTGAGGACCATGGAGGCCAGGGCTGCTCCAGAGCTCTGGAACCCCAGCCCTGACGTAATGGAGGGTCCCTTTGGAGCTGAAAGCTGGGGTAGGGGAGCCCTGTCAGCCTGGCTATGGCAGTTTCCATTGTTTCTGGGCTTTTTAAAAGCCTTTGCCTCCCAGGTGCAAAAATGGTACCTCCTCATGGCTAAAGATGCGGGAAACAGAAAATCACAAAGAAAAAAAATATCACCTGCAATCCTATCACCCTGAAAAAAATCACCGTTGATATTTTGGTATGTTTTCCTTCCAGACATTCTTCAGCGTATCTGTGCCCATAAATAAATATGTTTTCCTCAAGAGAAATAATCCTTACATTTATTAAGTGCCCAACATGTACCAGGGACTAGTCTAGGCATTTTGAATATATTATCTCTGGTGCTTACAATAATCCTGCAAAAACAATTGTATTGAATATTAATGCTGACTCGGGTCATGAAGAGAAACAATACAGGCTCGCGTTTATTTGGCGCTTACTGTGTACCTGGAGCACCCTGCTGAGCGCAAACCTGCTGATGTCATGGAAGCCCCCACTTCTGCAACCCTGGGAGGCAGGCCCCTTGTTATCCTTCACCCAGGGGACAGGACTTGTCCAAGGCTACAAAGAAAGTGTGTGGCAGAGCCAGGGTACACACCCAAGTTGGTCTGGCTCAGAATGGGTGCTCTTGGTCGAACCCCACCACTGTCCCCCAAAGCCAGACTGCAGTGGATAGCCCACCATGAGCCCACCATCCAGTCTAATTTCTCTCCCACTAACACCAGCCACACTTCTCAGACCTGCAGAAATTGTCCATTTCCTGGGGACTAAGACTGAGGTTTTGGCAGCTGCCCAGCCCCTGCCCCCCTTGTGAACAGTGAGGCAGCAGAGAGGACTGGTGAAGAGTGTGGGTTTGGGCTTAGACAGACACAGCTTCAGTTCCAGCTTTGCCTGAGCTGTGTGTCCTTGGGGAAGTCACAGCCCCTCTCTGGCCTTCCAGGCCTTAGCTTGAAAATTGGGATAATAGGAACACTTGCCCCACACAGGACTATTGTAAAAGCTGGGGGGCCGTTACACTCAGTGTTAAAGAAACAACAAAAAGAAGGTGAGTGTGGGCGGGAGAAGGAGGGAGGGAGGGAGGGAGAGAAGAAGGAAGGAAGGAAAGAAGGAAGGGAGGGAGGGCGAGCCACAACAATAAGAACAAGATGCCAGGACACATCCCAGATTCCCCTCCCCTCCATTCCTGCTTTCTCCTCCTTTCTCCTCCTTTCTCCACTTCACCGGCTGACACACATCCATGGCACACAATGCCAGGGAGCAGAGAAGGAAAGTGAGGGGCTGACTCCTGAAAAACAAGGAAAAGAAAACAACAAGCTGGCCCCTTCGCAGAGATGTCTGCCCAAAAAGTATGACGCTTTCCCCTGTGTCCCTGGGGTCAGCCCTCTCATTCCCTTGTGACGCTCTCATCCCCGAAAAGGAGTCAGCCGAGATGGAAACATTAGCTGGGCGATGCCCGTTGGTGTTATCTTTGAACAAGAAAATTCACCACCCAGGCAGAATGAGGGGAAGCAGGGGGGGATTGGGGTCACTCAGTGGCTCCTTGGGCAGCAGCAGCCCAGGAGGCCTTCCTGGGGAAGGGGGCTGACAGGAGGACCTAGGGAGAGGGGCAAGAAGAGGGAATGGGTCTGGATGGGAAGGAAGAACCATGGACCACAGCCCTGGGCTCAGGAGCATAGGATCAAGTCCCAGGTCACCTCCTGACTCCTGTGGGACTCTCGGTTGGCCCCTTTCCCTCTCTGGACCTCAGCTTCCCCCCTCTGCAAAACAGATGTGAACACACACCATAGGTACAAGGGTTGTCCCCGTGGGAATGAATGATGCACAGCAAATGAATGAATGAGTGATGAACCAGGGAGGGGCTCCACTCTGAGCCTACAGCAGCCGCTGATTGGGGTGGCCAGGACTCCTTTCTTCCCAAGGCCCTTGGTCATTTATTTTTGGTTAATTAAATGGTAAGATTTTCATGTCTGATTATTTACTGCCAGCCAGCTTCATTACCAGCTCCCCCATAAATCACAGTGTGGGAGCCTGGGTCCAGCTCCCCACCCCTGTGCCCACTCCCAGGCTGGAGCCCCTGTCCCCCAGCAGAGCTGGCCTTTAGCGGACCACATAGAGATGGGTGTTGTGACTTTTCCTGTCCTGGAGAGCTGCACAGAGACTTGTGACCCTCAGCCCAAATCCCACTCCACGTAGACCCTTCTAGATGGAGTCTCAGAAAGGGCTCGTCATTGCCAGTAGAGATGTGTCCAGAAGAGTCGGCCTCATTAGGTCATCATGAGCACCTACTATGTGCCAGGCCCTTCACAGGCATGAGCTCACTGCAGTGCTTAGGTCCACTCTTTAAGAGGGAGGCACAGAAGAACCCAGGTCAGGCTCCAGGGTCTCGGCCCCAACTCCCCTGCCTCAGTGGGGAGGAAACACAGGCTTTGCGGGGGTCAGATGGACCCTGAGTCAAATTCAGCTCTACTGTCTACTAGCTGTAGATGGGAAAGCAAGCACCTTCACTCCCCTGGGCCTCAGTTTCCTCAGTTATCAGGTGGGGATGGTACCCACCTGGGGACAGTGGGAGCTCTGGAAGTACTGAATACAGGAAGACCCCAACGGGCAAAGGTGACATGGTGTCCCTCCGCTGCAGCCTTTGCACTGGACAGAGGAAAAACAGAAGGGGATGGGACAAGCCACTCAAGGCAACAAAGGGAACCAGCTCCCCGAATTGACCGGGACCCCAGGACGCAGGCAGGGACCAGCACCCAGCCTGACAGAATGAGTGCTTGTTTCATACCTGGTGGGTGACTGAATGAATAAGAGAATGATGAATGAACAAATGAAGACTAAATACGTGAATGAATGGATGAGTGAATGGACGCTCAGGTGATTGAACAAATAGGATGTGAATGGACAGAAGAACCAACAAGTAGTCAATGAATGAATGAATGAATGAACAAACGAACAGTTGGATGGATGGACGAATGGAAAAATAGGAGAACAAATGACTGATACCCAAAGGAATGATAGAATGGAAAAGGAAGAAAAGGAGGAAGAGAAGGGTAAAGGAAGGGACGGAAGGAGGGAGGAGGAGGGGAGAGAGAAGAGGGAAAGAGGAGAGGGCAGAGCTGCACGGAACAGCTCCCCGAAGGCGAGAACGTCCTGTCTCCCTAAGCCCCAGCCCAGCCTCCAAAAGCCGTGGGACCCCCAGCGTGGCATCTCCAGCAGGTCTGGAGCTCAGGGTGCCCCTCCCCGGCAGCCCTGAAAGCTGGGCTGGGGGTAGGGGGCCAGGTGGGCTCCACCAAGCCCTGGGCCTAGTCTTTAACTATTACATTAAGCGTCTGCTTTGCCATTCACGATCAGATAGCGTTTTACCCCTGAGATATTTGATTTTATTACCTTCCAGGGAGAGGGCCAAGCAAGTGTTCTTATTGATTTGCACATTAAATATATTAGTAATAAAACAACATCTCCGTAAACCAATTGTAAAATCAATATTAATTGGTACCAAAATATCACAAGTAGTTGAATGACAATTAAGAGAGGGGGCAAGTGGTGCCTGAGGGCACGTGGGCCGAGGCCCCAGCAGGGAGAGCGGCTGGGGGAGCAGACTTCAGTGTCGGGTAGACCTGGGTTCCCTCCCCGAGCCTCAGTCTCCGCATCTGCTAAGTGGGGATAATCATCCCAACAGCCAGCGTTTGGTGCGGGCAAGATGAGGTCACACGCACACAGCACCTGGCGATAGCAGGTGCCCCCAAATGTTCTCTTTCTTCCTCTGTCTCAGTCCCTCTGTGGGCCAGGTGGAAGTCATCCCCACCATAGTAAGAAAGGGCCTGATTGGCAATGGCGGAGAGAGGCCTGGGCTGGGGCGAGAGCAGCAGGAAAGACAGGAGCTCTGTGGGGGTACACTAGTCTGGGGGGACCGGGGAGGGCGTCTGGGGGAAGTGACTTGAAACTAAGATGTGAAAGTTGGGGGAGGAGCCGAGGGAGGGGCTCAGTGTGCTGAAGGAAGGTCAGGGCCACGTGACCTTGTTATCACTCAAATAAGACAGAGCACGTCAGTTGGAGAGACTTGAGGATTCCAAGAAGATGGGCTGGGGAGCTGGCATGAGAGTATGGGGTGAGCAGGGGACCCTGGGCCTCAGGCTGGACCAGGAGCTTCTGGTGACTTCTGCTGACCAGGCAGCCTCAGCCCCATGGGAGCAGGTAACCAGGGTGCCGGGGAGGACCCGCACGGCCCTGCCTGTCAAGGACAAATGCTGGTGCACTGGCCAACTTTCCTGGGCCTGGAAGAGGCCAACCGCAGGGTCACTGTGGAGCCACCGCAACATCTGCCGAGCGGCGTCTCCAGCCCCACCCGGCACTACTGATGGCCCCCAGTTCTCCCAAAGTGCTTGGGGTGTCCCCTGGAGGCATTTCCCATGGGCTTCAAGAACCAGTCCCCTGGGCTCCCTGGCCTCTGTGTTCTTGGAAGCATGTTTTTGCTTGGTTGCTAAACGTCCTCAGTAATGATTGTATTTGCTCCGCACAACAGACCTGCGAGGGAACTTCGACTTTCAGCCCCATTTCACAGGGTCAAAGAGGCGCGAGGGGCACTGCCAGCCTGCGGCGGGCTGGGATTCCAGCCCAGTCTGTCTGACTCCACAGCCCATGCCCCCTCGGGCTCCTGGTCCCTGCTGGGGTGGTGGCAGCTGAGACACCTAGCCGCCAACACAGAACTCCGGCCCTGCGGCAGGAGAATCCGGATAGGGGCAGGCACCACGTCCTCCAGCACTGCCAGCTACTGCACTTTCAGCGCCCCGTGGGCACTCGGGTGTCCTTGGCTCTTCAGAGACGCCATAATGACAATACAAATATTAGTAACAGTCTCACATGGTGTGTTGATGAAGGGCCTTGTGCCCTGGTAAAACGTCACCCATGGTTTCTAACTTGACAGGCTGCAGAGCATAGGGGTTAAGTCTGCAGTTTCTGGTCGACCCCCACCCCCACCCCCGTTTACATCTCAGCTTTGCCACTCGTGGTGTATTCATCAGTTGTGGCTACAGACATGCCGCGTAACAAAGTACTTCCAGTCACTTACAGCAGTAAATCTGTCGTCACGCATGGGCCTGCAGTCGCTATGGTTTCGCTGATCTAGGCAGAGCTTGGTTAAGAGACTCTGCTTCAGGCTGAAGGCCAGGTTCAAGTTTGCCCCATGGGTCTCTTCTCACGCTGGGACCAGCGGCTACACAGGGCATGCTCCCATGAACATGGCAGAAGAACAAGAGCCAAGGGAAACCATACAGCACATGCAAGGCCACTGCTCACGTCATGTCCACGAACATTCCATCCACCAAAGCGAGTCTCACAGCCAAGCTCAACATCAGCAGGGCGGGAGTTACACTCCATCCATGATGGGAGTGGGATGAAGATTTGCTGAACAATTATCACAGTGACTATCACAGACTATCACACTGACCTCCGACCTCTGTCTGCTCATCTGTAAAATGGGACATTACACAGTTTCCGTGTGGCTCCATGGAGGTCACGTGCATGAAGCCTTAACACCTTGCCTCCTATGTAACAGGCTCTCAGAACAGCGTAGCTGTGCGTGTATCATCAGCAGTAGTGTTAGTAACAGTCGTCCACCTTTGAAGTCAATGATGGTGTTGCCCCTTCCCCTAGTCCAGATGCTCCCACCTACCTCCTCCCCCAGGGGGCTATGCCATGCCCCTGTCCTCAGCCAGATTTCACTGCTCACACAGCCTGACCGGAACAAATGCCTCCTTGGCTGTGAAGCTTGCGATGGCCCAGTTTGCCCAGACGCTGGGCCAGCAGCGGAGGGTTTGGTCCGAGTGCACGACATCCCAGGGTGCAAGTCTTAGCCTCCCCAAAGCCTCGTGATCCTGTGCTGCTTGGTTCTCTGGCCCCAGCATGTACGCAGCCTCATGGGATGAAGGAGGCCGGCAACCTGGGTGCCCAAGTCACCTGAGCCGTTTACTGGCTGGCTGACTGACTGGCCATCACTGCATTATGACCAGTAGCGGATCATCACACACTGTCCATGCCCGGAGTTCACCCTGGAAGACGCAGGAGAGCCCTTGCCTGACCAGCCAGGACCGTACCGGGCCAGGCCTATGTCAGGCCCCACAGTGCCGGCTCTCCCTCATGGCTCGCAGAACAACCGGGACTCCTCGGCGATTAGACACATGTTCAAAATCTGCCTCCCTGGTTAGAAGGCAGGGACCGGGTTTTATCTTGTCACTGCTGGATTCCAACGCCCATCCCAGTGCCTGGCACACAGTAGACATGAACCTATTTGGCCCTCCTTAGTCAGGCGTCATTTGGTTACAAGAACACAACCCGCGGATTGAAATAAGGAAAGTCTGCACGTGTGTTCAGGGGGTGGGGGGTGGTTGGCAGAGCCCAGGCCGTGGTGGGCCTGGCAGCTGGGCCACGTCAAGAACAAGGGCCTGAGGGAAAGAGCCTGGTACCGGGGACCAGCCTGCCACCTGCCTTCTCTCGGGGTTTCTGCTGCATTTGCCTCTCTCTGCACACCTGGCCTGGCCTTGACCCTACACAATTTCGCATGCCCAGCAGAGGCCAGCCAGGGGCTGTGACGCAAACACAAATTCCCAGCTCCCAGGAAAATGATGCTGGTTGGCACCCAGGGCCAATGGTCAGGTGCCCTCTATTCCATCCCCGCCAGGGCCACACTCAGGGACGAAGGGACAGATCTCAAAGGGGGTGAGCTTAATCCCAGTTCATGGAGGAGGGACCTGAAAATGAGGGAGGGAGTACCGCCTCCTGGGATTAACATACCACCTCCTGGAGTGGCTGCGTATGTCAAATCCAGGGAATAATTCTCATTACTATCACAGAAGCCACCCAGCAGTGAGCTTGTGCTGGGCCTGAACTGCGCCGGGCCCTTTCCCTACACGATCTGATTAAATCCCCAGAATAATCCTTTTGGTTTGGCACCTCAATCGTTGCCATTTTCCAGAGGAGAATACTGGGGAACAGAGAGGCCGAGTGACTTGTTCAGGGTCACACAGGGATCAGATTCCAAAGGAGGTCTCTCTGCCTCGACAAGCTGCATTTTCCTCCCCACTCGGCTCCCTCTTCGCTCAGGGTGTCCCTGGGAGAGGGCAGATGAGACGGCCCTTGAACCCACACACAAGAGGTCCCTGTTTCTCAAGGTACACAATCATTTCCACCTGGACCAGTGAGTGGCTCCTCACCCCCCAGCATCCCGCCTGCTTACAGCTTACAGTGCAGCCTGGGGGTCCAAGTGGCCCCACCACCAAAATATTCCAACTGGACAACCTTGGTTTCCACTCCCAGGAGCCATGGGGAGTGGTCATCTCTTCTCTCCCGCCCCTCATTGGTCCACAGACATTCAGGCTTCCTGCTGACCACCCATGCTAGGCAGGGCAGATTCCAGGGGAAGGAGGAAGGAATGAGAGAGGGGCACCAGGAGCATGAGCTCCAACCACATGCCAGTCATTCTGCCCACGCCTCTTCCTCAGCAGTGAAGTGGAGGAGCCATGGGCCTGCCAACTGAGGGCTTTGCTGGGCTCCAGCCTCAGGCTCAGGGCACTCTTCCCTCCCCAGCCCCTCCTGGGTGGAAAGCAGCCCAACCCAGCCAAGGCTCAGGGCTCATCCGCCCGCCCCACATGGGCAAACACGGAAGCCCCCACAGAGACCTCAGCCCCAGGGTGCTGAGATTTGTGAGAAAACAAAAAGCAAGGGGTGACAGGGATCGGACGCATTCTCAGCCAGCACCGCCCACAGTTCAGCCTTGTGCCTGGCTGTGTGCAGGGCAGTGTGCACACTTCTATGCGTGTAAACAGGTGTGCACTGTGGGCCTCGTGTACACGTGCCCCTGCTTGGGTGCATGGAGGGCCTGCTCAAGTGTGTGCACCTACATGGGGATATGTGTGTGCCTGTGCACGAGCACATGTGTGTATGTAGATGTGTGTCACACTGGGCTGCCTTTTGCACATCTGTGTGCTCTCATGTACATGAGGCATGTGCCTCTAGTCATGAACATGCCCGTCCGCCTGGGGGGGGGCACGTAGGGGAGGCCCTGGACCTGCTGTCAGCTTGCCTTCCCCCAGCTAATCACCCCTCTGCCCAGTCCCAAGCTTTCTCCAGATTGAAAAGGCTTAATGGGCACATTGATATTAATTACTGTTGTCCATTTTTTATGTTTTCTTTTCTTTGAGAACTGCCACCTTTGTGGCCTTTCTCAGCTGAGCTTTGATGAATCATTGCAGTCTGGGATTCAAGCATTCCTAAGAGGTACTTAGGACTCCCCCTCTCCCCCACCCCCTCTTCCTCACCCCCTCACCCCCATGCCCCTCTCTCCCCCCCCCGCCTCTGCCCTCCAAGCTCA